>NC_143579.1:61399698-62095409 GCF_048544385.1 Mastigoproctus giganteus | reverse complement strand
ACGCTTCTTGATTAGACCGGGGTTCGAGCCCATCACGACCAAATACGGAGAATGCGGAAAGGTCAGGGAATGACCACTGCATATCTCGGAGCAATATGGCCTTAGTTGCTAATACTCCTAAAAAAAAAATAAATAAATAAATCAGTCATTCTTCTTGAAATGGGATTGCCAAACCTGTATATAGTACTGAAGGTGTAACCTGGCTAATATTTTATATAATGGGAATTTTTGGAGTCTTAATTACTGTGATTTGCTAAACACTGTAATAAAGGTTTTCATTTTCCACATATTCATTTTTGATCTTTCAGCAGTGTAGGCACAGTTTTAGTACTTTGTTTGTTGTGCAGTTATTTTCATATCTTAATTCAGGTTTATCTCATTGTTTTGCTCATTTCATTTTGTTCTCAATGCTATAATTAATCAGAATTTTGAATGTCGAGGGTGCATTTTGCTGTAGGCTGTTTCTTATCTTCCCTTTTGTTTAATTCTATTTTAATTTATTATTTAAATTATCAGTAATAAATTCCTGGCTTATGATGTTTGTAATTTCCTAGTATTTAAACTCTTCGAGATACTTGAAAGAATGAAAGTCATTGATAATTTCAGTGGATATAGATAAATTTTCTTAATTTCTGGTTCAAATTTTGTATTTCAACCATTTAAATATGTGGCATTTGTAGGATCTGTCATTGAGTAAATTAAATTTTAAGTTTTACTTGAATTTTGCCTTAAAAAGTATAATTTAGTGTTCTGGTGTATCAGGGAAAGTGTGTATAAAGTTAGGTCAAACTCAGGAAACTTTGTTATATTTAACTTATACGCCAGATATTTGATCAGACCTGGACTCATTGATTTAAAAAATAGTTGGCAATCAAAGTTCTTCAGTGGCTAAACTGGAAAACAAAACATTTAAAAAACCCTTTCTCGTGTTTTATTAATCAAACATTTACACTTGACTCAAGTTGAACATAAAATTGAAAGGGAAAAAAAAAAAAAAAGTTTAGTTGTGATTGGGCACATCAAATCATTAGATTTTTGAGTACTTTTTGATGGAAACTTGCACCTTATTTTCTCATTTCTTCATTAACTTCAGTTCAGTTTCATGGATTGATCTTATTATTGGGTTAATTCCTCTTCTTTTGATAGGGCTTGTAAGCCCATTATTTTGAAGTATAGTCATTGAATTATTTATAACCAATGACTCCAATCTCCACTGGATATAGTAATAATTTTATTGGTCAGCTGTTTATAGGGTTCATATTAATATTGTTGTATTTGGTTATTACAAGGATGTAGTAGTAGTAATAATGATGATACAACTGGTCTTCCTTTTTGTTAATAATATGATGTGTAAATATATTTATTATAATGGAATTTTTTTTATATATTCCTGACTTGCCAGAAAAGCATTGCCAGAAATTTTTTTTGGTTGAAATGAAATTCAGATTTCAAAATACAAAATATTTTTTTAATATGGATTTAAATAGTTGAAAAAAAAATTCACAAAAAGACTAATTCTGGCTTTCAGAGAGTTAAGATTGCTAATAATTTTTTTAAATTAAAGCAACATTTTTAAAATTATTTTTTCATTCTCTTAGATATCATGCAGCAGTTTGATCACCCACATATTATTCGACTGATCGGTATTTGCTCAGATTCCCCAATATGGATAGTTATGGAATTAGCCAAACATGGCGAGGTATCTTTTAATAAAATTTTTTTATTGAATTCAAAATTTAATTGAAAAATATAAGGATAGAGTAAATGATGTGTGTCTTAAATAAGGTGCTGTTTTATATCTGCATATTGTAGCAATAATTATTTTTTATTTTTACAGATTTCTTAGATTATGGTGGTTTAAATTGTACCATAATAAGGTGTATATTGTGTTTTGTGTTTTTACATTAATAAATACCCTGAAAATTGTTTTAGGTGTAGACAAATGATTTGTTTGTGAAGTCCCTTTCTTATCTCAAGCTAAAGAAAAAAACTAATGCTTGTACAAAGTAAAAAATAAAGGGTTTGGTTGATATTTAGTTTGTATACTCAGCCAGTGATCAGTGAAATTGAATAAAGAATTCATTGGTAGTGATAGATATACATAATACAAAAACTGTAGGATTGAGAGCACAATACATCTGAAAATGTTATAACCAAACAAGTTAACACAAATAGATCCAAATAGGACTCAGTACTGAAAGTTAATGAATGATAATCCCCTATTTAAAAAATTAACAAAGTATATTCTCTGGCAAAATTTAATGGAATCTGGAGGATATAATGGAAAAGCATGGGGAGGGGAGGTAGCAGATTCCTTTCCCCATAGCAGCATATTCATATTAAGATATCTGACACTGACCAAGGATATAAGATATATTTATTAAAATAAAGTATGTTTAATAAATTATTTAAATTTTTAATTATTAATATTTTACTAATTAATACTTTATCTTTAATAGTTTTATTGTACATTATTTTAATGATGCAGGCATTACCTGGCTTTGGGAGCTTTTTTTTTTTTTTTTTTTTTCTCCTTTTGAAATGGAGGCTGCAAGGAGGTGAAAGGTAATATTGTAATACAGAATAACATATAAATCTGTATTGCAATGAATTTGAATGTTTTCAGAGAAATAGTAGGGGAAAAAATACAGTAAATGTAGAAATTCTTAGAAGCAAATTTGCAAGAATTCACAGAGCAATTTTCACGCTGTTTAACACATTTCTTCGAGAAACTGTTGTAAGGATGTGAACAGAGAAAAAATTTTTAAAAGGCTGGCCATTCATACAGGTCAGCCTTAACTGTGGAATTATGGATAAAGAAAAGACATTACAGAGAATATTTAATATAGCTATGGCTGCAGGACTGTAAACTTGAGATTATACTAATACACAGTTGATCTATAATGCTGGATTTCAGTAAATAGCTTGTACTCAAACAGATGAGGAAAATGAAACTCTTTCTGTAGTTTCTCTGTTCCCTTTGGGAACAGCTTTGCTGGCGATCTTTATTTAGGAGGCTAATGTTGGAGTACTGCCATCTCTTAAAGTGACAAAACAAGGTTGAGGACGCAATGTTATTGTGGGTGTGGGATTTCCACTACTTAGTTAGTAATCACTGTTCTTGGCTTCCATTTAAGGTTCCTTTTTGGAATGAGATTACTGTTGCTTTACTCTCAAGTTTTTTCACATGTTTAGTTTGAATTTGTCTTCTTTTCTTTTTGGAATCCTGTACATATGGCTTTTTTTCCTGACTTATTAAGTGTCTCCCCTCCCTGATTACAACCACTAGGTTTGGCACTTTGCTTCCCTGACACCAGTCTCCGATCTACTGTCTGTATTTAGCCCTGCATCATTTAACCAGGCCTTTTATTTGGTGAATAAATTTTATCATTGGACACACATTCTTCATCAATGTTTTTAATTCTGTTTCCATCAAGTTTTTCGCCTGTCGATTTTTTGTCACGCTCTTCAATGGATTCGCTAAAACCTCCAATCAACCGCAGTTGTGTCTAACTGTGCTTTTCTCTTTCTACCGCAGTTTGTCATCTTGGAAGTTTGGAGCCATAATCTATAAACCCTGTTATCTGATCATCTAAATTTTACCGGATTTTATCTCCTGTAGTTCGGAATTATTCTTGTTCTATTTTCTGTTTCGCACGTTGCTTCACATTTTGATATGTCCGTGGCCTTCTGTCTGACGTTTCATGTTTTCAGGCCATCTTTCCCAAAAAAAATTTTTTTTTTTTTTTCAACGATAGAGGTCATCCCTATCTGTTTCTCTAAATCTATAAAAACTTGGTGACTTGTAATTGTTTCTCCTTTTCACTTCCTGGCTGTGATGTCGCTCCTCCGTTCTACTTAACGAATCCAGGTAACTTTTAGTTTTGGTTTCGATTTCCCTTCTTCTCTACAAGCCTATGGTATTAACACCCATTTTTACTAACGCTTGCTTATACTAGAACCCTTTCTTTATGGTTGGGCCTTACACAACCAGTAAGTTCAGTATTTTTAATGACTTTTTCTAACTTTTTTCTTTATACTGTCTTTTTCTATTTTTTTCCCCCGTTTGTAAAAAACTATTAGTGCAATACGAGGGTGATGCGAACGCTCCGTCTATCCTAAATGCTATCGCTATTTTCGCCTTCTTTTGAACATCTTTTCTCCCCTCCCCCTCCCCTAGAATTTACCATTCTCTATACCATTTGCTTGTCTATACTTTTTCATGCACTTCACATACATTTGTATTATATTCCACATTACACTTTTGTAAATTTGTATATACAGTCAGTCCTCGTATAACACGTGTTTACATTACATGAATTCGATCATACATGATTTATAAATAGGTGAACGATATCATATATAACACGAACCGAATTCGCTTATGCATGATTCACCTTTGTGTTTATTACAAGATATGGCAGTCGAATGTGGAATCACCCTAACTGAACGCAACACGATAAGAATGAAGAGAAGATTCTGAAAATGTATTTATGTTTTTCATATCAGTGAAGGGGAAACACATTTCACCATAGTAACATAAAATCCACACAATTCCAGCTATCGGTATTATCGCAAATGCAATTAGATAGCGTTTACCACCAGTTTATAACAGATTCTACCAGCAGAAACGCAACAGCTGAAAATTGTTTTTATTGTTTTATGGTAGTAACACCCAGAAATGTGCTTTAGTAAAATGTGAGGTGTTAATAGTGTGTCGCTGCCTTTATGGTGTTGTTTATTCAGTTGCTACACGTGTGCATCTTTGTTTATATGTATCAAGCGTGCCTCCTCATTTTGTAATTGTGCTTTATTCCCTAAAGATGAGTAAAATACTTAAAGTGTGAAAAGGAAGCATCTGGTGAAGACACTACAGATTCAGAGAGAAAAAGAATATCGATAGACAGAGGCGGACTGGGTCAAAAATTCTTATCCAGGAAAATTTGCAGTGGCCTCATACTAGCATTTATGGCTAAAATCACACTTCTGGTTTCCAGCCCACCAGGGTTTCCCTGGTAAGGCTTATGGCCAGTCCGCCTCTGTTAGAGAAAAAATATGAAATTGTGAAACACTTTGAGCGAAATGAAAGAACATGTGATACTGCACGTGCTACAGGCCTAAATGAGGCAATGCCGAGAATGAGAAAGAATGCAGAGAAAATTAAAAACAACTTTCATAGCAGGAACAACTCGAAGAGTAACAAAATCCATTAGATCAAGACGCAAAGAATTGGAAGAGATGGAACGTCTGTTTGGATAGAAGATCAAACAAAGAACAAGTTTGCTTACAATAGAAGCAAAAGCATTAGCAATATTTTATTACATAATAGTTGTAATCAAATACGTATTTTATTACGATTATTTATTGTTTGGTAATGTTTTGGTTACAAATGTGTGTTCAATCTTGGGTGGTCGGCACCTAACCCTATTTTTGCCATAGGGCTTGTTACTTATATTGTACGAGGGTTTCTAGGAACACAACTATTGTGCTATACGAGAACTGTGACTGTATTTGTCTTTATTTTAATTTACATATTTTACACTGCATAGGGACTACCTTGTCTACTAGTATTATGATAAAGGCTGCATATTGGAAAAGCAGTGCCTGATACATGGTCAGGAGTAGTTCCCTGATGAATTTCCTGGCTGTATATCATATTTTCATCTACTGTATTCAGATTATGCATATTTGCCATCCCCTGATTTGACCCCTTGCTAAAATTGCCCTCCCATATCTGAATATGGTGTTATTTATTTACTTGTATATTTCTTTTTTTTTTCTCAGTTCCAGTTCATTTTTGCACTAGGTTTTTCAAATTCTTTAACCTGTTTAACCACTACTTCACTTCCACTTTCTAATATCCCTTAATGAAATGACTTTCCATTTTCACAGATACTTTATTTATTCTACAAACACATTATTTATATCCTTTTGCTTCCTCTACTGCTGCACTGCGCATTTTGGAGCATTAGACATACTATAACTTTTGTTATTTTCCCTTATTTCTCCGTATTTTGCTTCAACTGTTATATATTACTACTATATATATATAAGTTAGTAGTCGTGAAGGGTAATGTGCTAACGTTACTGGAATGGTAACGCTGGTTATGGAGAACAAAGGGCGAACGGAACTGTTATCACAATCAAGGTGAACAATGCTGGGAGCTAAGATAATGGGAAGTAATAATGATTAATAAGAAATAATAAGCATAACTTGGTGCTTTTCGTCCTGTGATTTCAGCGCCTTTTTTCTAGGGCCAGCCGCCGAAATCAAAGGAGGAAACTGCAATAAGTGGGTATAGCCTCTGTTTCTGACATGAAATACAGCCCCACGTGGTATACTAGGAAGTAGGTAAGGTATGTATCAATCAGTTAAAATAATTTGTATAGATAAACGGTTTAGGTCAGTTAAAATAATTTGTTTAAATAAATGGTTTAGGTCGGTTAAAATAATTTGTTTAACTTTAATATTAATATTGGTAATGCAGCGTTGTATTTCATGGCTGACCCGACAGAGGCTGGAAGTAAAGAATAAGAAGAATAAAAAATAAAAGAATAACAAGAATAAAAAGCAAGGAAGGGATAACTTACATGTGGTCGTAACGATCTGTACTGTTGTGGAGAAATAAAATGTCCGGTATGTGGTGTAGGCTAGCAACCCCTGGTGTAAGGAATTGGGAAAGTTTTAAATGAAATAAATTAATTAATTATGTTGGGCTAGTTACCCCATGTGTATCAGGTTGGAGATGTATTCAAATGATTTAAATAAATAAATAAAGTAAGTTAGGTTAAATTAGCGAAATAGTAAAATTAAAATTAATATAACCAAATTTTGTTATGAAATTTAAAGTGGGTGGTAGTGGTAAGGTAGGAAGGAATGCATCTCAGGATAGAAAGGAATAAATGGCTGTCAAAGTAGCAGTATACAGGGTGTCTCAAAAATATGGGTACAAACGTTTAGGGGAGATAGGTAACATCTAAGGAATGTGAATCGCATAGGAACCCATAACCGGAAATGTCACGGGAAAGTAGTAGCAGAGGCACAAGAAGCAGAAATGACACAAGACAGTAATTAGTGTCAAACATTTATTTGACATAATATTAACAATGGAGTACAAGATGGATGCATTTCATGATGTTACAACAGATGCTTGAAGGTTCCACCATGAGACGCAGTGCATGGATTTGTGGACACGGTCGAACACACCTGGAGTTTCTTTGACAGTAGCAGCAGCGCAGACGAGTCTCGCCACGAGATCCATTTCCGTCTCCACAGGCGATTCATACATGATAGATTTGAGGGCCCCCCACAGAAAGAAATCAAGGCTCGATAAATGGTCACGAACATACCTTCCATAATGGGCAGGCGCCCATCATGTTGAAACCAAATGTTGCATCTCACATTTGCTGGAACATCGTCAAATAACCCTGGTAGAACTTGTTCAAGAAAGATCTGATATTTAGCAGAGTTCATGCGGGATGGTAACAGGTATGGGCCGACTAATCAGTCACCGACCATACCTGCCCACACATTTATTGCGAAGCGATGTTGTGCCGCATGGGGACGCACACCGTGTATGTTGTCGTGAGCCCACACATGAGCATTGTGGCGCTTCCGTAGCCAGGTGGGCAGGAGCAGTAGCGCATAGCACACGCTTCTTGATTAGACCGGGGTTCGAGCCCATAACCACCAAATACGGAGGATGCGGAAAGGTCAGGGAATGACCACCACATATCCCTGGAGCAATATGGCCTTAGTTGCTAATGCTCCTAAAAACTAAATAACATAACAACAACAACACGAGCATTGTGCTGATTGAATAAGCCTTCCCGAGTGAAATGTCTGATCCGTGACCAAAACATAGGCTGGAAAATTCAAGTCTTGAACACTTTCTTGGAGAAACCACTGCACAAAAGTCACACATGCAGGATGATCTTGGGGGAGCAGTAACTTGAACCCTTTGGAGATGAAAGGGGTGTAAGGAATCGTCATGCCGGACACTCTGTACACCACAACGAGACACTCCTAAGGCAGAGGCATTGGCACGTGTGCTGGTAGTAGGATTATTCTGGATGGCATTCAGCACACTTTTTCCATGGCAGGAGTTTGCGTCAAACGTGGTCAGCCCGCACTACTCCTGTTACTTCTAAATGACCCATAATCGCACAAATTTTGATGCACACACGCAAACAAACGGTGGTCCGGTACACACTTTTTCCATGGCAGGAGTTTGCGTCAAACGTGGTCATCCCGCACTACTCCTGTTACTTCTAAATGACCCATAATTGCACAAATTGTGATGCACACACGCAAACAAACAGTGGTCCGGTACATGTCTGTCTGGGAAGAGTTCTCCATAAATTCATTGAGTGGCTCGTCCATTGCCCTCTGCTAATCCATACACTAGGCGCATGTCTGCCAGCTCACAGTTCGTATATCAATGCATGCTCTTCGTGCAGCGACTACTGCTTGAATGAGTAAACCAGAAATTTTCCTTCTCCCAAACTGATGAACAGCGCCGTCTACCGACTTACGGTGACATTTCCGGTTATGGTATGCGATTCACATTCTTTTAGATGTTACCTACCTCCCCTAAACGTTTGTACCAATATTTTTGAGACACCCCGTATAGTCGCTGAACTTTGTATAGGCAAGGAAAGTGTTTTAAAACAGAAAAGGAGCATCGCGGGTATTGCATTTGGTAAACTAATGGCTCACGAGAAATAAAAATATAGGGGTTAGGAAAGCATAAAGAGTACTGAAGGAGGCAAAAGTTGGTGCTAGGGCAGTTCAGGGTTGCTATATCCGTTCCTATAGTAGGACCCTGAACATAGTTCTGTGAGCATCCTTCAGGTGTTTTTGTATGGTATATGAAGGTAAAAGATTGTAGATAAATAAAATAATATATAAAAGGTAAATGATAAATGAATACTCCTATAGATAGCCAATCGGGGGTGGGTACAAGTTTTCTACACCTGTAAGACCCCAAAGAGGCTGGGAGTATTGACTATACATATGTACAAGCCTAGCAGTAATGGAATGTCAGTTTGCCATGATGTTTTTGATATCAGTGGTACAGTTAATTAATTTTTTATATGTGATTATACTGAGAGCTTTTTTGATGTGGTAATATAAGTAGGCTGCCGTAAACTGGTTGTTTAGAAGTTTGCTGTAAAGGTTTCTGATGTTGCTTACTATCAGTTGTTTGTTATTGCATATCATAGCTATTCTGATGATTTGTGATAAGATGATGTTGGCATGCACTTGTTTGGATATATTCGAATTTCAGTGTGTGAAGCAGATTATGTTAAAGTTAAAGGCGTCTCGCTTATTATATATATTGACAGTGGGGTAGGGGTTGTGGAGGTCTATATCCAGATCCAAGTAGTTAACAGCTTTGTTATTATCATTGGTTTTTTCTAGTGCGAGTTCGGTCAGGTATATATTGGCCAGGTTTTTTATGAAGTTGGGACAATTTGCTACGAATAAATCATCAATATATCTGAATATGAAGATATCGGGAGGTAGTGAGGTTTTGTACCAGTATAAGTATAGATTGGCAATGATACAGCTTGCTGGGCTGCCCATAGGGGTGCCTATGGTTTTTTGGTAAACTGTTTTTCCATTGAAAATGTAGTTGTTGGAGATGCACAAGTTGAGTAGATTATTCCAGTATATAGGTTTGCAGAGTATTCTATGTTTGTGTCTATTATACAGGTTGTTTAAACATTCTTCAAATTGGTTTGATCTATACTTGTAAATAGACTGTTAAAGTCAAAGGTTTGTATATGTGATATATTGTTACTACGTAAGGCCAAGGCCTCCGTAGCCGAGTGGGCAGGAGCGGGAGTGCAGTAGCACACGCTCTTTGAGTAGACCGGGGTTCAAGCCCCTGACTGCTGAATATGGTCGATCTGCCAACCCGCACTGGACCAGCGTGGTAGATTATGGTCCATTTCCCTCAACATGAATTGTTGAGGAGGCTTCCATCCTGCAGTGGGTTGATAATTGCTGCACTTTACTTTTACGTAAGGCATTTATAATAGGGATATTGTTGCTGATTATCTTACTGTCAGGTAAGATGTTCAAGATGGGTTTCAAGAGTTGCTCTAAGGTTTTTCCTGGTTTGTATGCATAACTGTTCTTGCATGAGGTAATGAATCTGAAGCCTATTGGATTCTTATGGAACTTTGGTATGCAGTACATGTATGAAAAATTATAATTATTAATACTAAGTTTTAGTTTTTTGTTGATGGCTAATAGCTTTTTTTGTTATGATATTGTTATTGTTTGTTACTGGCTTGTATGTGTTACTAGAATTGAGTTCGGTTTTTAATGTGTGAAAGTAAAAAGCTTTACATATGAAAGCATAGTTACTAGCGGCTTTGTCAACAGGGGTGATAATAAATTGGTCATGTATCTCTGATAATTGTTTTTTAATTATGGATATATTGCAGTTATTTTGTGGTTGGTGAGGATCTGTGAGGAGGTAAGGTTTTGTAATTATTTATTATATTTAATGCCATGGTGTTTATCCACATTCGGAAGGCTTCGATCAGTGTGTTGTGTTTATAAGCAAGCATGAAGTAGTAGTCATAATGTAACTGTTTTTTGAATGCGGTTAGGCTGGTTTTTTTAAACATCCTGAATTTGTATCCATAAGAAAATTTTCCTCGGTTCCTGGTATGGTATAATCTCCAGATTACCAGTTATAATGTGCCCATGGTGGGGATTAACATATGGCTGTATCTGCCTTGTGGCAAATGCAGGTGTCCATGTCTAATTTTACTCTGTCCATGTTTGTGGCAAGGGATTTATAATTGCAAGCAAGAAGGCCGAAAGGTTTATCGTATCTGTATCTGGCTTTTATTATGATGTTTTGGCAACTGGCTGGAAGTAGATCGGAGTGCGGGTTGATACATTGGTTTATGTTGATGCGATCCATAGTGGTGTTCTGAAATTTTAATATAATGGTAGAATTCTCCTTGTTAATATTATTATTAATAGGTTTTAGTTTAAATTTACAAATGTCAATATATCAGGTGGAATAAGTGTCTATTTTTGAATACAAAACTGTTGATGAATTTAAATAGTGCTTTTAGGACACTGTTTTTTATACTGAAGAGTAAGTTATGTATCTCCTGCACTTCTATGTCATTGTTGTCCCAAATGGTTACAATCTGGGTAAAGGTACCTAGTTTGTGAATGTTTGAATTATTATTTCTTGGTTTGCATTTTTTATGGTGTCTTGGTTTGCTTATACATTTGACCATTTGAAATTTCTCATAGACAGAGAGGTTTTCTATAGAGCTAGTAATGATACTATGGCTAAATTTGTTATTTAGTCCATAAGGGTACAAAGTTTTAAGCTTCAGCATAAATATTTCTTCCTGTCTGTTTCTTAAAGCAGGGTCAGGTATATGGGCTAAGATAGAGATATTTGAGAAGCAATGATTCTGGAAATGTTTATATTCTATTTCATTTTCCTCTTTGCCATGGTTTTTTCCGTTATTGTAGTTGATGTCTAATCTATGAAGGTTAAGCCTTAGGTGTAGTTTGTTGCCGGTTTGGCCAACATACTTTGCATTGCATGTACAGCAAGTGATGAGGTATACCACGTTGCTATACTTGCAGAAAATGGGTTCGTTGTTATTGTTCGTAATATGATAGGGGTGCATGTATGGGCAAGTAAGGCAGCGCCTATTGGTACATTGGTTGAATTTGGGGTTTTTTATGGATGTGATAGAATGGGAATTTGTTATCCTGTTGTTAGCTAGGCTGAGGGCATTTGATGCTTATTACCCTTCACGACTACTAACTTATGTAGAAATTATGGTCGTTGAGTACTTTCTGCATATAGTAGTGTCCCAGGTCCATAATCCATTATTATTTTTATTATTATTATTTTTATTTTTATTTCTATTATTAATAATATTTTAAACTGTTGCTGCCTTTAAAACACACACACACACATTATTTCTGTGATATAAAAAGAAAGGTTGTTTCTTAGGATATACAAATTAAAAGTTATACTTGTATCTGCTTAGTTTTACAAGTTTTTCAAAAAAATTATTAAAAACAGATGTGAAAGACAGACAACAGTGGCTGAGAGAAAGAAGAATTGGAACGATGGATGATTTGATAGAGGCTGATTAGTATCATAAGCTGAAGACAGGACAATATATGGATATGATTAAGTTCTGCACAAAATACAACACAAAATAAATTTAAATTTATTTTGTGTTGATTTTTTATTATGAATAATTTTTTTTTCTTTTTTTTTTTTTTTCCAAATATAAACAATAATCCTGGTTAAACCACAGCAGTTAGTGCTGGTATGTTAATGTTCTCTTTGTTACAATATCAGAAAAGAGAAGTTTGTACAATGTAGCATTAAAATTACGTTTGGTGGAAAAAACAATTGCTCTCCAGTGAAGTCTGAAAGCAAATTGCCATTTCACTTTCGATGGGAAATAACCTTCCTTTGACTGTAGCAAATTGTCTAGAAAGGATAGGAAGGGAGGAGGGGTTATGCTGTTAGTTAATAAACACAAAATCTAAGGAAGTGCTTCCAGTTGACATGGGTGGACAGTGCAGTGTTAAGTCAGTTTGGTGTGACGTAAGCACTGGGAAAGCAAAGTTGAGAGTAGGAATGTGCTATAGGCTTAATGACTCTGATGAGTACAATGAACAACTCTACAGAGAAATAGTGGGCCGGTAAATCAGATTGTCTTATAATATGGAATTTTAACTTCCCAAATATTGACTGGAACTTGTGGGTTGGACACTCACACACTAGCAAGGATTTTGTGGATTTATTGGATGACTGTTTTCTACAGCATCATGTTCAAGAGGCAACCATAGGGAGTAAAACTCTTGATCTGACTATCAGCAGTGATTATTCATGCATTAAGAATCTGCAGATAAAGGTCACAGTGTACTGATGTAGGATATACTCAGAGATGTAACTACCATCAGGGGTAAAGGGAAGGGTTTTTGCTTTCGTAAATGTGACTACAGTGGTCTCAGACAGTTTTTAAATTCTATGTAGTGGAACCAATTGATGATGTTACCAACGGCAAATTCTAAATGGAAAGCATTCAAGGAATTAATCTTGGAAGCTATTAGACTTTTCATACCAACTAAGAAATATTGTTCAAGGTTTAGGCTTAAATGGATGTCAGATGAACTAATGACACTCATGGCAGAGAAGAAAAATGCATGGGACACACAAATTATCAGGAGACACAGATGCCTATGATAGATATAATAGTCTGTACTCAAATGACAAAGGAGGTTAGGCAAGCAAAGGCAGATTACAAGAAATCTGGCAAAAAAGAATGCAAAGAAAAGCAGCAAAGACTTTACTTATGTAAACTCTAGAAGCAAAGGGATGAATCAGATTGGTCCACTTGATATCAATGGTTCGATTGTAGATAATTCTGCTCAGGTAGCTGACAAACTGAATGAGTATTATGCATCTCCATTCACACTTGAGGAGTTATTCAGGGAGGGGAATGACAGAAGTTTATGAAACTCTGGCAGGGAGCTAAATGATTTTGTAATAACTGAGAGCAAAGTGGAGGAGAAATTTCTGTAGTTAAACATAAGGAAGACACTTGTTGTGGATGGGATCTATCCAATTATATTAAAGGAAGCAGCAAAGGAAGTAAGCAGGTTAGCCATGATTATGAGGGCATTCTTGGGCTCAAGGAGGTCCCCATGGACTGGAGATGTGCAAAGTTTCCACAATTCACAAAGGGGGGAACGAAAGGTGACACGAGTAATTACAGACCTGTTAGTTTAACGTCCTGTCACGGGAAAATAATGGAGTCACTGGTTAAAGAAGCACTGCAGGATCACCTAGACAAGACTGTATAACTACAGTCAGATACAGCATGGGTTTGTTAAGGGGAAGTCTTGTCTGACCAGTTTGGTTGGATACTATGATGTGGTCATAAAGGAACTGTGTGCAAAAAAATAATTTTGATATCATATATCAAAATATATTTTAGGAAAGCTTTTGATACTGTTGCACATGGAAGAAAACTGTACAAGTTGGAGCAGTATGGCATTAAAGGAAAGTTTCTACAATGGATAAAAGGATAGTTGAGTGGGAGAAGACAGAGAACGGTAATCAATGGACACTGCTCTTCATTGACTAATGTTATTAGTGGAGTTCCCCAGGGGTCCATGTTGTACCCATTGTTGTTTTCTGTATTTATCAATGATATCGATGAAGGTATATCAGGCTTAATGTCCAGGTTTGCAGAAGATGCAAAGGTTGGTAGGGTTGTTAATGACACTAAGGATGGTATGTTACTGCAACATGGTCTAGAAGAGTTGAGCAGTTGGACTTCAGAGGAGGCCGAAGTTGAACATTGACAAATACAACTTTATTGCATATGGGTAGCAGTAACCCAAGAGAAATGTACCAACTGTGTGGTGCTACACTCAGGATAGTGGAGAATGAAAAAGACCTGAGAGTAATTGTGACTTTACTGCAGACGCCATTAAGACTAAGTATTCTTCTATAGTTTACTACCCTGACACACATCCCTTGAAGTTATTTAGTTAATTTCACTAGTTTTATCTTCTCACTCATTTGAAACATTGCCACCCTCAGAACATCTTGCCATCAGCTGCTGCAGCAACAAACAAGAATTCTTGAGATGTGTGTGCACAAGCATTACTTTGACCAGTATCATCATGTAAATGCAGATCTATATTACTCTTCCCCCCAACTAGCAGTTTCCCTGAACCCTTAAGGTATCTTCAATGATACTTGCAAAAATCCTTGCATCATCTTTGTTCAAATGAATGGATATCTTCTCTACAAAACAAGTGCCAGCTATGCTGATAAAATTTTTCTCCTCTAGAGTTGTGCAGACTGCCCCGAGTCTTGAATTAATCGACAAGGCTTTTAGCATATAATCCCTCCTATCTGTGTATATGTGTCTGGGCACAATTGCAGACACATACACTTTCTGACCTAACTCCCAGCATTTTTTTCAACATGGTCCTGTATTTATCCAACAGATGGTCAGGTCGTGTACATTTAATTTCGTTAGTCCCCACATGAATAATAATTTTCTCTTTTACCTCCTATAAAATCTGACAGTCTGTTGTTAACATCATCAATTGTTGCCCCTGGCAAACACACTCTGGTTCTGGACTACCTGTCTTTATTACAGAAAATGTCACCCATTTCCTTGACAATAGTCTCCCAATAAAACTAGATCATCTGCGACCAGAGCAGTGTGCACTTGATTATTCTTTTCTGGGACCTGAATCAGGGATGCATCACTTGGCAGGTCAGTTGATACTTAAGTCTCTGACTAGCTCCCAGTTACATTTGTTTCTAGGGCAAGCACTCCTTTCTTCGGTGACTCAAATTCTTGTAATGCACCAAGTTGTAATTTGAGATTGGTACTTTCCTTACATTGGTTGTAAAGAAAAGAATCGTCAGTTGAGCTAAATTTGTCTTCTAGACCAGCCTTAGAATACATGCCACATACTATACAAATGATGAAGTCATGACTCATGCTGGAAATACCCGCAGGCATTTCTCTGAGTCCCAATGTCCCTGGATGTTGTATTGTAAGTGGATCTTGTAACAACCATATTTTAGAAAGATTACGAAATTTAAATTTACTATCTAATATCTAATATTTTGTTAAGAAAATATTGTGGAACTTAAACTGGTAATAGACGTAAATCACTAAATAAGTGAAATTTAAGCTACCTAACTAAAGTTACAAAATTCCTGCCAAAATATCGATAGCTGTGGCTATCTGAATATTAAGCTGTAGCTTTCCAAAAACTTTACATATTTAAACTTACAATATACTATGGAATTTAAATTAACAGAGTATTACAGAAATTATACTGCTGACAAAACTTTTAACCACTAGTGAAATTAGATTTAAGCTACCCAACGAAAGTTACAAAGTTTCTACCAACATATCAATAGCAAAGACTATCTGAATATTAAGCTGTAGCTTTCTAAGTAGTAGTAGCATGTGATGCAAGAAAGCAAGTGTATGAGCTTATGCAGCATCAGCCAAAAAAAAAAAAAAAAAAATCATACCATTTCCTCAAATGCCTGTCCAGTTCCTCCTTAAATTTATTTAACCTATCAACTTCCACAACGACAGATGGAAGTTTGTTCCAGCAATTAACCACCCGCTGGCTAAAGGCAAATTTCCGCACATCTATTCTACATCTGTCTTTTCTTAATTTGAATTTATGCCCCCTTGGGTTCGTAATCTGAACAAGTGGAAGGATCCCATCAGAATTCAGCGTGCTCAACCCATTCAAGGCCTTATACACCTCAATCAGATCAACGCGCAGGTGCCTAGTCTCCAGCCACTGCAATTTGCAGAACTTAAGCCTCTCTTGGTAAGAGGATCCCTTCATTCCCCTCACCAATCTTGTTGCCCTTCTCTGTACACACTCAAGCAAATCTACATCCTTCCTAAAATGAGATAAGTACTAAAAAAATACTTATCTAAATATAAAAAAATAAACTAATCTACATGATTATAGGAATTCAAACTATATATTAACTACAGTTTAGTACATTAAAATAAAAGAAAACTAACCTGCAAAGAAAAGAGCTTTGGAAATATGCAGCCACATGTTGTAGCCTCAATCCCAGAATGAACTACAGCACATGTGCGGGTTGGGACACTGTATAAAAAACACCTGATACTGATCTCCATTCATCAGTGTTACTCTTGTTCTTCAGATGGGAAAGACAGCGGACTTAAGAGAGTTTGACAAACACCAGACTGTAATGGCCAGACGACTGGGTCAGAGCATATCTGAAACTGCACGGCTGGTGGGATGCTCACGGTACTAACCACAGTCAGCCGTGGGTTAGTACCTACGTACCGAAAGTAGTCTGAAGAGGGGAAAGGGAAAACCCACGAACCGCCGCCGAGGTGTTGGAAGACCATAGCTCATTGATGCTCGAGGTGAGCGAAAGCTCTCCCAGATAGTACGTGGCGATTGTGGCACAACTCGCTGGTGATGGGAGTAATGTGTCACAACACACAGTACATCGAACCCTGCTGAAAATGGGGTTGTGTAGCCACTCTGAGTGCTCATGCTAACCACGGTTCACCGGCGACAGCACCTACAATGGCATGCGAGCATCAAAACTGGACCTTGAGCGATTAGAAGTTCGTCTGATATGATAAATCACATTTCCTGTTGCACCATGTGGACAGCCAAGTACGTGTGCGTTGTTTACCTGGAAAAGTGATGGTGCCTGGATGCACCGTGGAACGACAACAATCCTGTGGCAGCAGTGTCATGCTTTGGGCAATGTTCTGTTGGGACACCTTGGATCCAGCCATCCATGTGCCAGGCACTCTGACATCTACCACCTACCCTACCTAAACATCATTGCTGACCAGGTACTCCCTTTCATGGCAACGGTCTTCCCCTCTGTCAGTGCCGTCTTTCGGCAGGATAATGCGCCATGCTACACCAGCCGGATTGTTAGAGACTGGTTCGTAGAAAATGAGGAAGACTTCCGGGTATTGCCCTGGCCTCCAAATTACCCAGACATCAATCCCATCAAGCATCTGTGGTTTGTTTTGGAACAGCAACTCTGATCTGTGGTGTCTCAACCACAAACCTTACAGGAGTTAAAGGACCTGCTGGTTACGTGTGGGCACCAGATACCACAAGACACATTTAGAAATCTTGTAACGTCCATGCCTCCCCGGGTACGAGCTGTTTTGGCTGCACGTGGAGGACCAACATCATATTAAGTAGGTGGTCATAATGTTTTGGCTCATCGGTGTATAATAATAATAATTCACCAGGAAAACAAATTTCATGATCAGAAATACCAACAGCCCTACCAGCTTTGACATTGGACTTGAAGAAGATTGTGGGGGGGGGGACGCACACTGCTTTCCATTAACAATTGAATGTAAACATCAGTAAACATTCAATTGTTTCAGACTGTTTATATAATTCAGTGAAACACCAGAAAAACATTTCATAATCAGAAATGCTGATTGCCATGTTAGTTTTCAACATCTGACTTAATAATAAAAAATACTGCTTGCCATTAATAATTGAATATAAATACTGATTTAGTTTTTCAGATACTTTATGTGAAGTATAAATATGGAAAAAACAATACCGCAGGAAAACTAACTCCATAATGGGAAATGCCAAATGTGGTGGTGGGTGCAACATTGGAATGGGGGTAAAAAAAAGAACACTGCCACCTGCCATTAACAGTTGAACATAAACATCAAGAAATATTGATTGAGCTTTTCAGATTGTTTAATGTGAAATGTAAATCGATAAAATAATTGAGCCATTAGCGGTATAACAGGAAGACAAACTTCCTAATCAGAAATACTGATGGGCATTCAACATTGGACTAGAAATGGAATTTTCCAATGTTATGGTGGGGACAACTTCAGACCATAAAGGGTTGATAGTGTATGAATTAAACCACTCTTATATCACGTATGAATTGGTTAAAGCTGTCAAACAAAAATAAGTCTAACTGAAAACAGTTAGACTTATTTTGCACTAAAAAGGTTTTTATTTATAACATAAGAGTTGTTTGAAATTCATTTATTAAGTATTTAATTCTTTTTTCCTATATTTCACAAGAAATCTCTATATAAAAATGATTTATCATATATATTTTTGCTTTTTAGATGCGTGCATATCTTCAAAATAACAAACATATTCTAGATTTGGCAACCTTAATTCTTTATGCATATCAGCTGAGTACAGCATTGTCTTATTTGGAAAGTAGGAAATTTGTTCATAGGTAAGATTTAATTTTTACAGTTTCAATTATTTAAATATTTATACAGAAATTTGATATATCGGCCTCTGGAGCTACAGTAGTGACTACAGAATTAATATTAATAATTACCTTTATACTAATTTTGAATAGATATCTTTATTTTTAATAATGTGCCACGTGCTGTCACACAAGTCTGCAGGATAATGTGTTAGTAAAAGTTGATTTAGTTTATTACTAAATTTGAAATTATATGATTGTTTCATTGCACAAGCTATGTATGTCTTTAGCTAGAGCAAACATTTAGAGATTTCTCTTGAGTTTAACCACTTAAAACTTTCTCTGTGCTTTGTTCAGTTAATGATTTGTAGTAGTTTGAATGCCAAATAAGTCTAATTAAAAACATGTGGCTTGCTTGCCAACCTCAGCAGCTAGTTCTCTCTCTCTCTCATATACACAGACACACACACACATTCTTTGTTTGCTCCTTTGGCACTATCCTCTTTCCTAGAAGTTAAAATCCAATCTAAATTTCTTCTGTAATCAAGATTAAATTTTTATGAATACATATGGATTCCAAGTTTTCTTCTTAGTACATTGCACAAAGCTTTGATCTGTCATTCTAACAACATTTTGGTTTGTGAAGTGTGACCTTGCTCTCATTCATAATGTCAACACTATACAGAAATATTTTGCTATATATATCATATCTCACTTCCTCTGTGTCTCTAATCTTGTCTTTCATCTTTAAATCCAACCTTCAGCTTATCACGTTGATAGAATATTTTCCCATCAGATGGTTAAATGTCAAGCTTGGAGATCCTGTTGTGTCATCTTCACATCTAAACCTTAATTTTCCAATAAATTTGTTAAGGCTGGTTAAGATAAGAATGTTGCATATCACAGTTGGCTTACATCCAAATCTCCTGGTTAATTTTCTGCCTACACCGAAGCTCACAACAATTGTGAAGTTATTAATCAATCAAAACTAAATTTTGTGCAGGCTAAGAGTAGAAAACTTGCTTGTGCAAACTTAGTCAAGCATTCTGGTCTCTTGCCAAACTGTTGGCCACAACTTTTGTCATTCTATATGTCAACCTGATGGTTCTATTGCCATCTCAGCTAAAGCGCTGACTTCTGGCATCCTCCTTTTCTTCTAACTCTTGTACTGATGAACTTGGTAAACCAACCCCTATCATTTCCAGTACACTCCATTCAGTGCCTTCTGTGGTCTTCCATCAAAAGGATATCAGAAGAATTTTGAACAGTCTTGATGCCAAGAAAGCTCTAAGTCTTGATGGCATTTCATTTGTTCCCAAATTCTGTGCTTGCTCTTGTTCTGTGTTGCTTTCTTATTACACTAGTGTTTTCCTTCTGCTTGGAAATTTGCTGATATCCAGCCAGAACCTAAAAATAATGACATCCCTCCCATCCAATTATTGCCACATTGCATTCACTTCTATTCTCTGCAGAGTAATGGAGAAATCCATCAGTTTCCAACTCCTAAACTATCTCAACCTTCCACTTATCACTAGTGATATATCTTATATTACCCATCTGTGGAAAAGTGTGTTGAATCTTAAACAGTTGTCCTTGACCTTTCCATGGCTTTTGATCATGTTTGGCATAAAGGTACTCTAAACAAGCTTCTATGTTATGGATTGTTGGCTGTTTTTTTGCAGTTTTGTATCTAGTTTTTCTCTCTGCCAATCTCTGTGGGTAATGATAGATGACTCTATCTTCTATCTTCTCCACTTACATTGGTGTTTTCCAAGGTACAGTTATTTTTCCCACTCTTTTCCTCTTGTATCTTAATGATCTTCTTTTACTGACTTGGAACTCCTATCCATAGTTTTGCTGTGGATAACACATTGCGTTCCACCTTCCAGTTTTGAAAAATCTTGCCCTGCACAAACAGCTTTGACTTCTTGAACACCAACTACCACCACCATTTTCTTAAATGCTGATCTCCAGGTAATTCTTCAGTGGGGAAAAAATAACTTAGTTAATGGCATTCCTTCTAAAACTCAATCCTGACTTATATGTCGCAAAAAAATCTATTGCCTCTATGCTTATCTTCAATGACACTCAGATTTCTAGACAAGATCACATATTTCAAAAGGGATTACCCTGACTTCTAATCTCTCTTATGCATAAGCACATCAAAAATTTTGCTTCCTCTGCATCTAAAAAACTGGATTTTCTTATTACTTCTCAACAACTATTCACTCTACAAATTCCAGATATGCCCTGTTATGGAATATTGTTCCCACTTTTGCAGTGGCATTCCCAAAACCTCCTTCAGACTTTTAGACTCCATTCAGAAGAAGTCAGTCAGGTTAATTAATGACCCATCTCTTACAGTCTCTACTTCCATGTTTTTGCTGCATGCCTTTTCTATAGATACTTCCAATGGCACTGTTCTTCTGAATTGGCATCTCTAATTCTCTCACTTTGTTCATAACTACTCCCAACATGTGCCACTCAAACCGAGCCCTATACACTCTAGTCAGATACTTTCTGACTAGAGTGTATGGGGATCTGTATAGGTTTTGGTATTTTAATGACAATTATCATTATACATAATGACATAACAGCCAAATTTTGTTGGTCACTAAATCTCTTTTTTTTTGCCTTCATCTTTTATACAACTTAGTTTTGGTGCATTATTGCCTTTGTTAAAACTCAAACTAAACCAAACACATGCCACAACCAGTCAGCATCCATTTACTGTGCAGCTTCAAACTCACAGAACCATCTTTTCTTCTTCCTCATTTATCCATTCAACTTCTGTTTTCTGGAACAGCCATCCTTGACACATTTCCTGAAATTACAGTATACAGAAATTCAGTCTAAAGTCAACAAGTACCTTCAGTCTTTTCATTTTTTAACCGTGCACAGTAGTAAGTACTATAGGTTATAATATCTTTCATGTTTTAGGGTTTTCATTAAAGGGGAAAAAAAAAAGACAGATGTCACAGGAATGTGTATCAATAGAGCTATATCCATAAGGTGTTACACAGCTGCACTCTGTGCATATATGCATAAGCCCTATATCGTGGTCACCAATGCAAAATATCATTTATAGTAATGACATTTCTAATGTTCATGGACTTGACAACAGTGGCAGAAGGTGCTTTGCTAGGACAAATCTCTCTACACAATGGGTTTTTTTTTTTTTTTTTTTTTGTGATGGACGTATTTGGGTTTAGAGATTGCTGTGGAATTGTATCAACTTTTGTATCAGCTGGTTTGAATTTGTCCCATTAGTGTAGTGCCTGAAATCACATAGTCAATGATTTTTTTTTTGGATATTTTGGTAGTTTTTCACTATTTACACTTTGTAGTGATAAATGTAGCATAGAGTACATTGTATGCCTAATATATGGCCTGCAGTATCACTGTGCTTCTGTCTTTTAGTGGTATCTTTCCTGTTCTAATTTTGTGTGCAGTATTTTTGTTTTCTGTTGGAAATAGTGAAAAAAATACTCTTTTGTGTAAGTACAGTATGTTTGTTTCTTCTACAAATCATGATAATATTCTAAGTAGACAAAGAATACTACTTGCTTCCATTTCACTAAATTTCATAATTTTAGTGAAGTGCTTGTTCTTGATTTGAACCATACAATCCTGAAAAAATTACTATATGTATATCTACACTGTGACCAACTTTTCATGAAGCTGAGGTGGGACATTTCAAATATAAGAAGGGACCACATGACAGTAAGGAGGGACATTTTATAGTGACGTTTATACGTGTATTTTATCTCATTACTTTTATTGTCAGATAAATTCTAAAGAAGCTGAAAGGAGACTTTTTCCAAAGAAAAGAAAAATTATTACTTTTACTAAAATTAAATTTATTTATTTTTTTAAAGTTGTACTTCCAACTTTACAGAATGTATTTTTTTTTTACATAAGGTTTTTTTTAAGAAATATTCATAAAACTCCTAAACTATATTCATAACTTGCAATGTTTCTACTTGTGTATTCTTTGTGTTGTGGACATTAGAGAAAATTGTGTTTTCTCTAATGACCACAACTTATTTGTTAATGAAAATAATTTTTTCCACAACATCCACACAAACATTCACCTTTGGAAGACAAGCAGAATTCAACTTTTTTTTACATTACTAACTTCAGTATGTTAATCCAGAAAATGCTTAAATATTTCAACCCACTTTTTCTCTATTCTTCAGTAGGAAATATTTTAATTCCCCCTATTTCATCAATGAGAAGGTTATCTTCAATTGTAACAAATGGATAGTCTTTTCTAAGCATCAGAAGAGTCCAAGCAAACGATCTTGCCATAGACAAATAACTAGTCCATGATTGTAAATAATTTATACAAACATTGCAAAAATTTTTGACATGGTTCCTGTATATGAACTGCCCATTATCACTTACCTTATTGAAAGATTTATCCGTCCAACCGATACTTTAGGCTTTTAGTTATATCACTGATTATTTTGTGTTTCTATTATTGCTATATATGTTCTCTCTATAATCAGTATTGCTTCATGAAAAACAGTGGATTCACTGTGAATAGAATGCAACCATATTTCAGCCGTGGGATTTTTAAAAAAATCTAAAAAGGGATACCAGACAACAACAATCATATTTCCTCCAAAAAATATGATTTTAAAGCACTAATAATGTTGAATAATGTTGTAATAGTGTTTGGAGGGCAGACATTGATGTCAGCCAGCATGTTTTTGCATGTCCTAATACTTTTTTGTGTTCAATTTCCGTATTGTCATATATTTCTTTAAGTTTAATGCATCTGACTGCAAAAATGTGAACTGGACTACAGGTTGATGTTGAGCTTTCCAGAAAATATTAGATTTTGTGTTTTACAGTGGTATATCCCTTTTCCTCTTTTTTTTTTTTTTTTTTTGCACAATATGCAAGTACTTTTAGCATATCTAGCACAATTCCTATAGTCTGGAATTGTGCCTTTTAATAATAAGCTTCATTATGAACCAGCATACATTTTTCTTCTTTCCTATAATTTATTTGCATATCTTCTTGTTTTTTTTTTTTTTTTTTTTTTTAGATATTCTTTAGGCATAGATTTTACTACTTGTTTGAATTTTCAAATATGCTCTGATATAACTGAAGTTTTAAAATATAAATAGGGATATAGCTGCTAGGAATGTATTAGTTTCGGCTCATGACTGCGTTAAACTGGGTGACTTCGGATTGTCAAGATGGGTTGAAGACCACTCTTACTATAAGGCTTCAAAAGGCAAACTTCCTATTAAATGGATGGCTCCTGAGTCTATTAATTTTAGGCGTTTCACAACTTATAGTGATGTTTGGATGTTTGGTAAGCATCTCACTTCTTTATAAGAATTTTTTCTGAATTTTTAGTGTCTTGTGCTGATATGTAAGCTAAAATGTTACCTTCAAGTGCCTTTTTATAATTATGGTGCTCTACCTAAAGTGTCTATACTCTATCCCTGGATTGACTTGAATAGACCTATTGGGTAAAGTATAGAATACATATTATTAATAATAGCTGGCGACTGAGTCACTATTAACTGAAAACTGCAAAATCTATTGCAGAACATGTTTTATGAGAATGGAAATGGAATATAAACAGCTTAAGCAGAGCAGTATGTTAGTGGTTTTGTTATGTTCCATTAAACAATTAGTGGTTTATTGTATATTTTGACTATTAGAAATCATTATCATATTGTCATTTTGGATAGTATCAGTTTAGATTTTGTGCTTTAAGTTTAAATTAGTCATAAAACATCTAGATATGGTAACTTAAACAATTAAACAACAAGTTTATTATAATTACTGTTAATAAGAAAACATGAAAAGGTAAGATTAACATTATGAGAATTGAGCAAAAAAATTAACAGAAACTGGAAAGTTGAAATTTGAGTGCAGGTTTATCGGAGTTAGGATACCAGTAAGATATTTTAAATGGAACTGTTTGGAAGCTGGTTAAGTGAGGTCATCATCTTGGTGTGGCATTAATATTAAGTAAAAGTAATATAACACCATTAAGCATTTTATTAGCAGCATGGGTGAGCTATGGAAATCTGTTTTTAAATTAATCAAAACCAAGGCTACAGTAGCAAACTCTGCTGATGGGTGAAATCCTCTAACAAATGACCTGCCAGATTGATGGAGAGAGTAGTTTTGCAAACATATTAAGGGAAGAAACTCAAAACTTATGCTGAGAGATGTACAGGGTTGTTAAAATTAAAGTATCCCTGTGTAGAGGGCTCTGGAGCGAGTTCTAAGGCTTGTACTGAAGAGAAATTTGGACAGTAGGTACAATAAAGAATGCACTCGCCATTTATTGTAAAAAAAAATTTGTCACTGTATGGCGCCTAGCTATCTTAGTTATGATTATGCAAATAACTTGCGTTATTTGCATGATTGTAAGTTATTTCCACAGTGCCACTACTGAGCTCTACTGTACTGTATAAAAGCAAAGCAGTCTCTTCAAAATCATACAGTAGATGTTTGCCTGCACTACAGCAGCAATGTCAACAACGTTGCAGGAAAAGGTGCTATTAGTGAAGCTGCAGCTATCAGAGAATTCTGGCATCAGATGCACATTTAAAAATTTAAACAAATAAAAATAAGTTAGAGCAAATAGGAGGATAAAACAGAACTTCCACAATGGACAGGGTGGTCCTGGTCCCAACGCAGTGTATGTTGTAAAACATGTTAGGTGGTTATGAGTGAGAATTAGTAAATGATGCGATTTAGTAAAAATTTTGGAGGATTTGTAAAAGAATGTAAAATAAGATAATGCAAGCAAATGGTATAAGGGAAGGAATGAAAGCATAGATAAAAAGGCAAAGATAGTGAGAGGTTAAGGACAGTAGAAACATTTGTATCACCCTCATATTACACTAATACCTTTACGAACAAGAAATGAGAAGTAGAAAGATAAAAAGCTAAGAAATATCTTTTTCTTAGCTTTTTATCTTTCTACTTTTTTTCTCATTTGTAAAGCTATTAGTGTAATAAGAGGGTGATACAAACATTCCTACTGTCCTTAGCCTCTCACTATCTTCACCTTTTTATCTACTTTCATCCCTTCCCTTTCCTCGTTTCACTCCCTTGCGTATATATAACATTTGCTTGCATTATCTTCTTATTTTTCATTATTATACAAATTCTCTAAAATTTTTAATAAATCGCGTCATTTACTAATTCTCACTTATAACCACCTATTATTGCATCTGTTACACTGTAAGCACTTATTTTAATTTTATTACAATTTTACTTCTTAATTTACTTTAATTTATTTTGTTCTACAACATACACTGCATTGGGACTACCTTGTCCATATTTTTGTAGAAGTTCTATTGCTTTAAAACATTTGCTCTCACTTAGTTTTATTCTTAAATTTGCTTCTCTTCCACAGGTATGAACAAGTATAGAAATGCAGTTTTTGATACATGATCAGGTGTAGTCACCTGATGAAATACTTGATTATGTATCAATATTTATTTTTAGCTAACATCAGATTTTAATTTTATAATTTCTCTACCCCTTTCTTGGACTTATAACCAGAATTTCCCACCCTTATCTGATGCTTGCTATTACTCCATAAATCAGTTGAATCATTTTTGCTTTACAGTTCCCTTCTCTCTAATTGGCTATCCAGTTCAGCCTATAATTTTGCTTAATTCGTCATATAGGATATTCACATTCTTTCTAATGCCTTCAATATCTCCAATTTCTACTATCCTTCTATTAGTTTTTGCGTTTTGTGTAATTTGTGCATCCATCTTTGCACTTTTCAACAGACTTATTAATTTTACCTCACACATAAACTTTTTTTTTATTCTTTGCTGCTGCTGCTTTGTGCGCTCAGGTGCAAATGTAATTTTATTTTTATTTGTATCCCTTACCACTTAACTTTTCATCCCATTTTATACTTAACACACACACACACACCCCAATGATATTATTTCTATAACTAAAATTTTATTCTCAGTATAATCTGAATTTCATTCAGACATATTACTTTAAAATGTATATTAACAAAAAGCACAAGCTAATAGCTGTTTCCTTTGTTTACTGCTGGCTTGGTTGATAACACTGCAGCATGAACATGGGTACTTAGCAGTTGTAAGAGGACAAGAATTTTAGTGTGAGAGAAAAAAGGAAAAAAAGATTGTAATTTTGATAAGAGGATATTGAATTATTTTTATAAAATTACATGGTATTTTTAATGTTAAACTTCCATAAGATTTTAGTCATTATTGCATGTTTGTAATAATTTTTACTTTCAAGCAAGCATGATATTGTAACTGTAGTTGAGTGATATTTTGCTAATGAATTTAAATAAAACTGTATTTATTTCCTTCAGTTATCATTTAACAAGTCTGAATGAATTGTTCATTATTCCCCAAAGAAAAGAGAGAAGGCAGTTAACTGCAAAGATTATAATATTTTACTACAGTCATTTTACATTAGGAAAATCACTTATGAATGCTTAAAGATGTTTTGCTTTATCAGAGAGCTTTGTGATTATCAAGAAAACTGAGCTGTAGTCTTATATTTTTTGCTATTCCCATGTAATGTATGCACTTGTCTTTCTATACATTAAAATAATTTTCCTCCTAGTGATATTTATTTAGCCAATGGGAGAAGAGGGATGCAGGTTCCATGGTAATAAGTAACAAATGCTGAAATATGTAACAGAAGCTTGTTTTATTGTGGTAAAACAAGCTTCTGTTTAAGCATGATCATGCTAGATAAATCTCGTGCACGCACTTTGTTTATCTAGCATGACCACACAGTACCATTCTTGATTTCCATATGTAACATATTTATGTATTTATAGCTGAGGAAGAGAGACACACAGTGTCGAAAGCTTCTGTAAGTATTTTATTTTATCAAAAGAACTAGGGGTCTTCACCCCCTGCTCGCACAGCGAGCAGGGGGTGAAGACCCCTAGTTCTTTATTAAAATAATATGCAATAGCAGTTGTAACTAAAATTGCAGGTTTAAAGATAAAGGAAAATTAAATTAATCCAAAACCAATATTCAAAAATTGTCTTATTTGTACCAATGAAAGAACTGATAAAGAGTGTTTATTATTTTATTTTTAATAGTATGATATATTCTGTTTTGCTTTTAGTATGTGCATGAAATCGTTATTCTATGAAAATTTCCATTTGTTAAGTAGTCAACATTAGTTATTATTGGTGCCCACCATTATACAGGTGGTTATGTATTTTAAAGAATTAGTTATGGAATTCTAAAGAACTGTTCTTCATTTCTGCATGTTCTTTTTTTATGTTAGTTATGTAACAGAATGAACAACACAGCATCTTCTCTGAAAATTGTTTTTAACATTTTATGGGTCTTTGTTGCACTTTTCCCTAATTTAAAATAAAATTAGATGCAAATTCACTGCTCAATAAAATTACTCATTTTAAAATGTGATGAAACACATAACCTTCTTTTCAATATGTACTAACTCGTGCTAACTGCAGATAAACAGATGATTCACGAATCACCTGTTTATCTGCAAGAAATACTTTGTCCAGGCAAGTTGTTGTTGTTATTTGGTTTTTAAGAGCATTAGCAACTAAGGCCATATTGCTCCGGTGCGGTGGTCATTCCCTGACCTTTCCACATGCTCCGTATTTGGTGGTGACGGGCTTGAACCCCGGTCCAATCAAGAAGCGTGTGCTACGCACTGCTGCTCCTTCCCACCTGGCTACGGAGGCGCCTCCAGGCAAGATGACAAACATTGTACAAGTTGCAGCTCAATACAATGCTGCAATTTGAAGATACAAAGTCATCCCAAACTTTTTTTAATCACACCTTTTATTTCATTCTTCAAAGTGAATTATAGAAACACATAAAAACAATTGAGTTCAAGTTGTATATTGAATACAACTGATTAATTTCATATGTGGAATTTAAAGTAGTGCTATTTCACTTTGCAACTTAGCACTGTTTAAAATTATTATGATAATTTATATCTTGTCAGAATGTCATGGTGGCACAACCTGTCACTCATTACTCATAAATAATTCTTAATTATTTAAATCCAGTGGATGTTGCTAGTCATCAGAAAAATAATTTTCAATTGTAATTTTTTTTTCTATTATCATGTAAGTACCGCTTTTAATATGAAAAAATGGAAAATTTAAAAAATCTGACATAACAGGAATAGGTTGAAATTTTCATAATCAGGGAGATAAGTGCATTAATAAGTCTTATCTTTCCAAATATAAACATTTTAATGATCTACTTGAGACCCACAAATTTGAGCAATAGCTATTACAATAGCTACTATTACAGTTAAGATTTCTTGCCTTTCAATGTCAAAATATTGGAGGACTTAAATGAAAGCTCCAATGTAGTAAACTTAATTCAGAGAATAATGTAATAATGGATGTGGTTGTGAAATTATTGTTACTAAAGTCTTTTTTAGGTGCATTACAAATAGGCAACTGTTGACAGTAGCATATATGTATTTATACCCTTGGATAATAATTTTAAATACTTTGGAACAAACCAAAATTATAAAATCTTCATTTTGATAAAAGATTATACATTTTCACAGCTGTTTTATGTATACTTTTCAGGTGTTTGCAAATGGGAAATTTTAATGCTGGGCATTAAACCATTTCAAGGTGTAAAGAATAATGATGTGATTGGTCGAATAGAAAATGGAGAAAGGCTTCCGCTTCCACCAGGTTGCCCTCCTCGTCTGTATAGCTTAATGTCACAGTGTTGGTCATATGAACCTTCTAAACGTCCTAGTTTTAAAGAAATAAAAACTGTTTTACGGTAAGTTTTCATATACAGTAAGCTCTGGTTATAGTGATCACGTTTGCAAATTGAATTTTGATTCTAATAAATGCCAATTCTAATGTGCAAAAATCAATGAATATTATCCACAAGCTATAAAAATATAAGCACAACTATATAGACAAAAAATACAAGCAAAAAATTACACTTTATTGCCAATTAAATGATGCATTAAAATCGGAAGAATACTATGCACAGGTTAGCAAAATAAAAATAAATTTATATTTTTGTACATAGCTTAATTAATATACATATTAATTAAACATAACACTTTGTAATATGACTATAATTTTAAATAGTCACTTATTCTGGGTTGCTTTAAATTATCACTACAAAGTCTATAGATTTTTCAATTTTGTATAACAGTCTATATTCACGATCACTTCCACCAGTTTTTTTCAATACTCCCTCAGGAACTGGTGCCTCCGTAGCCAGGTGGGCAGGAGCAGCAGTGTATAGCACATGCTTCTTGATTAGACTGGGGTTCGAGCCCGTAACCACCAAATACGTAGGATGCGGAAAGGTCAGGGAATGACCACCGCATATCCCTGGAGCAATATGGCCTTGGGTGCTAATGCTCCTAAAAACCAAAAAAAAAAAAAAAAAACCAACAACAGCTCCCTCAGGATGACTATAGCTTCACGAGTTTCCGTTTTGCAACTGGAATTCGTTTGGGTTCATCTTCATTTTCCTCCTTGACGAACTGGACAATTTCTGCTATTAACGCTATAGTAACTACCTGTTTATAACAGATTGTAAAAACATAGCTTTAGAAAATTATCACAGAGGCGTTCAAAACTGATTCTTATAACCGAAGATGTGATTATAATAAATGATGAAAATGTAGTGCATTTAATTGACTGAATCGATTCTTTGAAATTTGATTCTCTAAATCGGCTGATTCTAATAACCAGTGATAACTGTAACTGGCATTTACTGTATGTAATTATAATTCAGTGCACTTTTCCTGCTGTTGTTTCATGTTGGTGCCAATGATCAGATCTTACAGGGAACTTATACTTTCAATGTAATACTGTATTGTGTATAATTTCCATGATTTACATTTTTTTTCCTTGACAGTTCACACATTCCAAGTGTGCAAGTGCTGTAATTTCATTACTACTTCTATAAGGAATGGACCACCACTATGTTTTAATCACATAATAAGCAGTAGTTGTAGCTTCACACAGGGCCATATGGGCATAAAAGAAAGAACACCCAATCGTACAATCAATCTACAGTAGCACCTCCGCAAGTCAGATGCAATGTGAATGCACACAAGTCAGCATGCGGTGTCTAAATCACGTTGCTGGTATGTAATCCATTTCCTTGATGACTGAAAAAAACAGGCCTGATGATAGTTACCGTTTATGGGAGCACTGTTTAGGAGAATGGTTGGGTGCAATGGATGAAAGAAGTTTGAAGTGGAACACAACTCGGTAATAATCCTGGGCTGTTGTAGGTCATAAGCACGCAACCTTTCACTCAATATCGGCAGAATCAGGAACATTTTCTTAACCACAACTTCATGCGGAATGAGTCATAGTGATATCATTTCAGACCCAAAACCAGTACGCAGCCATGCAGTGGAAACAGTCCTCTGCCTCATCACCAGTTTATTATGGGAAGAAGAGGAATTTCTAGTTTATACCAAGTGATGTCGACTTTTCTTTCTTTGTCATGGTCCATGTTCATTTTGTTTATTTGTCAGTATGATAAACAGTACTTAAAGGTATTGTTGTGTATATATCCCTCCAAAAGTAATGTAACATTTTAAGACTTAACAGGATGTTGTTGTTTGTTTCTTTGTTCAAACTTGAGTTCAAACTTTTCGTACGATATATTGACATCATTAGTAGATAATGAAAGCTCTACCATTTGTAATTATTCTTGAGCTGCGTCTATTAGTATTGTGGCAAATGATGCAAAAAAAAAAAAAAACACTCCCCATATCACCTGTCCAGCTGATCTAGCAATTTGTGTAGTTCTTCCTTAAAATTGTTAAGACTTTCCATTTCCAAACACCAGATGGAAGTTTGTCTCAACAATCAATTACCCACTGTCTGAAAGAAAATTTACACACATCTGCAATAATCCTTCCTCGATTTAAATTGAGGAAGGATAGTTACAGGATAGATGAGTGAAAACTGAGTGAGTATATCCTCTCACATGTATTATTAGTTTACTCAATCCATTCAGTGCCTCAAACACCTCAATCAGATCTCATCACAGGTGTGTGGTTTCCAGATACTGCAATTTGCAGAACTGAAATATTTCTTGGTAAGAGTATCCTTTTATCCCTCTCACTTATCTTATTGTTCTCTTTACCTATTCTAACAGATCCTCATCCTTCCTAAAATGAGGCTTCCAGATCTGTATGCAGTATTCAAGATGTGCCCATTGCCTTATACAACATTATAATCACCTTATCGCTGTCCTAGCAGCCTGCCTGCACCCATAAAACTCAGTGTCTGACTGTAAAATTAACCCTAGTCTGTTTTACTCTTCATTATCTGCAGTGTGGTACCACCTGACTGGTATGTTATTCTGGGATTACTACTACCCATATGCAGTACCTTGTATTTTTTAATGTCAAACTTCAGTTACTGCCGACCGGGCTAGCCAGGTGGGTGAAGTGCCTTCCTGGCAACCCAAAGGTCGTGGGTTCGAATCCCGCCTTGGATCAGAGAAAAATGCAAAAACTTTGGGAGGTGCATTATGGCCACAGAAGACAATGTGCCAATAACTAACAAAAAAAAAAAAAAAAAAAAAAAACTTCAGTTACCACTTCAGCCCATCTGCCTAATTTTTATAGATCTTGCTACATTACTGTTATTAACCACCCTGCCAACCTTCATATCATCTGCAAACTTGGACATTTAGCATGATATGATTTTATCATTATCATTAATAAATATAGAAAATAACAATGGGCCCAACACTGAACCCACCCCAGAGGACTCCTCTAATAACATTAGTCCACGAAGAACAGTGCCCATTGATAACCACTCTGTCTTTTCCCACTGAACTATCTCTTTATCCATAGCAGTAGCTTGCCCTTAATACTGCACTGCTCCAATTCATACACCAGTCTTTTATGTGCAACAGTATCAAAAGCTTTCCTGAAATTCAAGTATATGATGTAAAAATTAGTCTAGGACACTGATTCAGAATTCATGCAACCCGAACTGTAAGTTAATTTATTATTGAAAACTTGTTGGAATTTGATTCTGACTCTAGTAACAGTTCTGGCTATCCCCTGATGTGTCCAACAGTTATTTATACGTTAGCTTTGTCACTATCCAGTAGTGTTTTGTTTATAACAAGGGCAACATATCATGTTCAACGGAACATGATCTAGCCAAGGAGAATGAATATCTTTGTGTGCTAGATGCCTAGAGTGTCAAGAAATTAAGTGCCAACTCGGCATTCTGATGGGCGTCTGCAAGAGCTTGAGGTGTAGGGTAAATGCCCTCGAAGAAATTAATGAGGGGCCTCATCAAGCTCTCAGTTGTCCAGCTCAATGGCAGAGCTGACTCCTGTGCATCAGGCAACACAGAGGCAATCTCCAAGGCAGAATGCACTGGGCCAAAGGAACTAGTTATTGTTGGTGATTCTATTGTCAGAGAGACAGGGAATATACTATGCAAGAAGGATAGGTGCAACAAGACCAGGGTGTCTGCCAGGGTCAAAAATTGATGACGTTGTAGAGGAGATGTCATCTTTTAAGGGCACAAAGGATGATATTGTTGTACGCGTTGGAACTAATGACATTAATAGTAAGAGATCTACAGATTTACTCAAGTACAGGTCAATGTTGAAAAAACGTCGCGAGTAGGTTTGAATGTGAAAGTGTCTGTAATTCTGCCCAGATACGATAGGAGGGAGTATATGATGAGAGCCTTGTCGATCAATTCGGCCCTTGAGAGATTCTGCAAGACTCAAGGAGTAGAATTTTTTCCAGCCTAGTCTGTGCTCGTTGACAGGAGAGACTACTTCTACAGGGATGGGGTACACTTAAATAGAAAGGGTGCAAGAATATTTGCTGATGCTATTGAGGCAGTGTTAGGTGAGTTGGAAAACTGCTAGCTTGGGGGGATACACAGACTAAAAGGTTAACGGTGGCTGCAAGCATAGGCAAAAGTGGTTCTTGCACTTCTTCTATTAAAATGAGCAGCAGCCTGGAAAGCAAGGCAATGGAGATTTCCAGGACTGCTGGGAGTCATTGTGGAACAAATAAATGCATAGGCTGTGTTAGGGTAACTAAGAGTAGAAACAGGTGCATGTATACTTGCATGTACACTAATGCTAGGAGTATAATTAATAAATTTGATGAGCTTGAAGTGCTAGTCAAGACATCAAAAGCAGATATTGTTGGGATATCAGAGACTTGGTGTTACACAGACATAAGCAGTGCAGAATTGGAATTTGGGGAGTACAATGTGTACAGAAAGGATAAACAGGACAGGAAGGGAAAAGGGAGTATCTATCAAAGTGCATCCAATTGATGTTGGTGAACAATGCAATGTTGAGGGATTTTAACTTTCCATATATTGACTGGGACTTGTGGATTGGTCACTCACACTAGCAAGACTTTTGTGGATTTATTGGATAACTTTCTACAGCAACATTTCGAGAGTCAATCAGAGGGAGTAATACTCTTGATCTGATTATCAACAGTGATTATTCATGCATTAAGAATTTGCAGATAAAGGAACCACTGGGTGACAGTGATCACAATGTACTGATGTGGGAATTATTTCAGGATGTAACTACCATCAAGGCTAAAGGGAAGGGCTTTTGCTTTCATAAAGGTGACTACAGGGATCTCAGACAGTTTTTAAATTCTGTACAGTGGGATCAACTGATGATGTTACCAACGTTGAATTCTAAATGGGAAGCCTTCAGAGACTTGATTTTGGGGACTACTAGGCTTTTCATTCCAACTAAGAAATGCTGTTCAAGGTTTAGGCCTAAATGGGTGTCAGGTGAACTAATTAGGCTTGTTGCAGAGAATAAAAATGTATGGGATGCATATAAAGTATCAGGTGACACAGAAGCCTATAGCAGATATAAACTAGTCTGTAAAATCAAGCCACAAAGGAGATTAGGCAGGTGAAGGCAGTTTACTAGAAATCCTTGCCAACGGATGCAAAAAAAAAACAGCAAAGGGTTGCTTACTTATGTAAACTCTAGAAGGAAAGGGATGAATCAGATTGGACAACTTAACATAGATGGGTTGACTATTGATGTTGATGCTCAGGTAGCTGATAAACTGAATGAATATTTTGCATCTACATTCGCACATGAGAAGTTATTCAATGAGGGAAGTGCCAGAAGTTTATCAAACTCTAACGGGGAGCTAAGTGATTTTGTAATAACTGAGAGCAAAGTGGAGAATAAATTGTTGAAATTAAACATAAAAAAAGGCACTGGGGTGGACGGGATCTATCCAGTTATATCAAAGGAGGCAGCAAAGGAAGTAAGCAAACCCTTAGCAATAATTACGAGAGCTTCCTTGGACTCAGGGGAGGTCCCCATGAACTGGAGGTGTGCAAATGTATCACCAATTCACAAAGGGGGTTCAAACGATGACACTGGTAACTGTAGACATGTTAGTTTAACTTGTGTTCTGGGGAAAATAATGGAATCTCTGATTAAAGAAGCATTGCAGGATCATCTAGACAAGACTGCAGTAATAGTTAAGACACAGCATTAGTTTGTTAAAGGAAGGTCTTGTCTGTCCAATTTGATTGGATACTATGATGTGGTCAAAAAGGAACTGATGCCAAAAATAATTTTGATATCTTATATCAAAATATCATATTTTAGGAAAGCTTTTGATACTGTTGCACATGGAAGACTGCTATACAATTTGGAGAGGTATGGCATTAAGGGTAAGTTGCTACAATGGATAAAGGGATGATTGAGTGGGAGACGACAGAGAGTGGTAATCAACAGACACTGCTCTTCGTGGACAAATGTTATTAGTGGAGTTCCCCAAGGTTCGGTGTTGGGCCCATTGTTGTTTTGTATATTTATCAATCATATTGATGAATGTCCAAGTTTGCAGATGATACAGGTTGGCAGGGTTGCTAATGACAATAAAGACAGTATGCTACTCCAACTGGATCTAGATAAGTTGGGCAAATGGGCTGAAAAGTGGCAACTGAAGTTTAACAGTGACAAATGCAAAGTACTGCATATGGGTAGCAATAACCAAAGAGAAACGTACCAACTGTGTGGTACTACACTCAGAAGTGAAAAGCGAAAAGGACCTGGGGTTAATTGTGCAGTCAAATATGAAGTTTGCTGAGTAGTGCAGAGAGACTGCCAGGGCAGGTCATGGAGTGTTGTCAATGATGTATAGGAATTTTGCTAGCAGGGACAGCGAGGTGGTTATCCCGTTATACAAGGCAATGGTCAGGCCACACCTAGAGTACTGGATACAGGTCTGAAGGCTTCATTTCAGTAAGGATATAAAGTTGCTAGAACGAGTACAAAGAAGGATAACAGGATTAGTGATGGGAACTAAGGTGTGCTCTTACCAAGAAAGGCTTAAGTTCTGCAAATTGCAGCACCTGCAGAGTAGGCACCTGCGAGGTGTATAAGGCCTTGAATGGGTTGAGCAAGCTGAATGCTGATGGGATTCTTCCTCTTGCTCAGATTAAGAACCTGAGGGGGAACAGATTCAAATTGAGGAAAGACAGTTGTAGAATAGATGTGCGGGTATTTGCATTTAGCCAGCAGGTAGTTGATTGGAGGGGTGAAATAGGAAGGTTTTTTTTTTTTTTTTTTTTTTGGCTGATGCTGCAGAAGCTTGCTTTCTTGCATCATATGTCTCTGCGAATGCTAATGTTCATAACCGAATATCCACGATCATTGGATTTTTATTTTTCAGATTAACTAAAAGGGGTAATATACAATTAGTGATGGCTTGCTGAATGACTGACTTAAGTCATCAGTTATTTAATGACTCGAATTATGGAACAGGTCTGTAGCTTCCTAACTCTCATTGCAATAATATTGATAACTGATATACTTCACTCCAGTTACATTAAAATGACTAGATGCAGTTAATTTGTCAATCATCCAGTTTTTGGCTGGACTACCTAGTTTTCAACAAGAATGTCTGGTGTTGGTTTATACTTTTAACTGGATGCACTTGTCCAGCTTTTATACCTTCAGCTTTAACCTGTTATGCAGTTTTGCCTCAAATGGGAAGTAGCAAACTGACTAGCACTTTGGGTAAAATTTGAGCCTGAACTGGACAAAGGAATGTCTGGATAAATTCAAAAAAAAAAAAAAAAAAAAAAAATTCAGATTCAAATTCAGATTGAAAAAAAAAAAAAAATAAATAATTAAAATTGAGCCACAACTTTAGTAACGATCTAGTACAAGTAAGTAAGATGCCGACCGGGCTAGCCGGGTGGGTAAAATGCCTGCCCGGCAACCCAAAGGTCGCGGGTTCGAATCCCGCCTCGGGCTTGGATCAAAGTACTGCAAAAACCTTGGGAGGTGTATTATGGCCACAGAAGCCGATGCACCAACAACTACCAAAAAAAAAAAAAAAAGTAAGTTTCTTATTAACTGTGTCTTCTATAATCTCATCACATCCAAGCGGATTTGTCAAGAGGTGAGTGCTGAAAATTAAGCTGCGCTACTTTAATATATATATATATATATATATATTATTTATTTAATTTTTATATGGTTCTTTCTTTTACTTGGGCTGGACTCATGCTGGTTATTGATCTCCACATATGAAATTTGCTGTTACAATGCCCTAATTTGCTTTCTGCATTCTAATAAACTATTTGCATACTACAATGACTACTAGGCAGTCTGTCCACTATAGTGTTGTTACCCCCATTATATCATGTATCATATGTATTATAATCATATCATTGCCCTCTTGGGATCATTATAAATCAAAATTTACAATAAGATATAGTTATTGGAGTTTGGTTAAAAATTGCTTTTGTTATTATTAGTTTAACGTTAATATTTTTCGTTAATTTTGATCACTGGCAACTGAAATTGATATTGCTTTAAACTTTGAAAACATTTATTTTGAATTAAGTGTTGCAAATTCATGAAACCAAAGTTGTGGGTATGTGAAACTAATAATTATCTGGTTTTTTTGTGAGGAGTTCACCTGGTAACATTAAATTCATCTGAGTTTGGCAGGAATTTAATTCCTCTCTAGCACACTTTGGCACATCTTCAAGTAGAAAATTTTGGCAATATTTAAATATCTATCCCATTTGTAAAGAAACAAAAATCCACTAAGTTGGCAGAAGGAAGTTAGAATTATATATCCCAAGCTTTTGAATTAGTCCAAAGCATATTTTGCATAATTGCAAATTCAGTTCCAAGGCAGGGAATTTTGTGAAAAGAGGTAATGACAGTCACAGAAGTGTATCGGGTTGACAGCTGGCAGAATGTGCAAAATCAAATTCTGCCAGCTGTCAACTAAAGTAAAAAATGTTTAAATCCTTTTTTTACAATTTTTATAATACTTTTTATTATGTGTATTCTTTTGCCTTATTATGCAGTAAATCTTCTTTAATGAGTTATTGGATTATCTAAAATTTATTAAATTTGGAAGTGACTGCTGTTCTCTGACCAATAAGTTAGGGTTTAGTATACATTCTAGTACTGATTATTCAAAGTACAGCTGTTTTTAAATCTGAAATTTGAACTACAGATTGGGTCCCATGACTTGTGAATACAAAAAGATTGCCAAAACCAAGAAAACATTGCTATAATGAAATTGATGAAACTGTAACAAAAATTTGCTAGTGTACTGCAGTATAATTATACAACATGTGGTAGTACCTTTTAAATTTTACATTTCTGTTCACCTCTCCAAGAATTGTGTGCAGAATGATGGAGAATTCATGTAACTGTAACTGGTGTTACAGCTGTACTAATCCATTTTGTTCATACCACTGATAACAATACAAAATGCATAATTTCCCAATGCAGGTGCTGTGCATCTTCAACTCACCACATGTATTCATTCAATTTGAGAGAGAGAATGACAATTGATTGGAGAATTTAAAAAAAAAAAAAACTATTTTTAAGTAATTCATAACAAGGTATGTTAAATCTTTTCTCAGTTTCTTGCACATAATAAGGAGATAGCCGAGTTCCATTTTGCTCAACATAGGAGTCATCCATAAAATGCATGCCATGGTGTTTATTATATAAAATTGTACATGACTGGGGAAGAAAGGGGGGGGGAAGAGAGAGAGAGAGAGAGAGAGAGAGAGAGAGAGAGAGATAGAGTGTCCATTTGGGATATTCTTTGTCATTTAATACCCATAATCTATGCAAAATATTGTGATAATCCTCTCTTTCAGGATGGGGAGGAGGAGAATGCCCATCGTAGCAATGATTGCTTGATTACAGTTGTGAAATTTTACTTTGGTTATGTAGAATGCAATTTTTTTTTTTTTTTTATGCACATAAATTAAGTAGCTATTCATGGAAGAGGTTAAGCATGGAAGCTTCTTCAGGAGCTTTTTCTCTCATTTTCAATACTTTGCTGAGCTAAGACAAAAGGAAAATTTTATTCATGCCTTCACATTCTAATGACCTGAAAATCTCTGTTTATTTTTTTTTTTTAGTATATAGTTGCATGTAATATTTTCCTTTCATGCGGCTTCCATGGTTAATCTTTTCTGTATACAGTGTCTTACTATTTCTGTAAATAGTATTGTACTTAATTAAATGTCTCCATGGGTGGGGGGGGGAGACAGATTTCATTCCACACAAACAAAGTAAAATTTTGTAACTCTAATCAAACATTTTTTGTCTACCATTCAGTTTTTATGAGTGATATCAAGCAGGTCGCTGGCTTGCATAGGTAATTAGCTAAAGCAGTTCACAATTAGTTAGGAAGTCTACTGAAAATGAGAGAAATTTACCTTTTTTGCACAAATTACACATATTAAATACACATAATTTACCTTTTTTGCACAAATTACACATATTAAATAGTAAGTATATGGATATTTCTCCCCAATGTATATGGATATTCTCTCTCTCTCTCTAGCAGCTATCTACAATTATGCATAACAACATAATTCTTATTTTAATGTAATAATGTACAGCTTGTCTATATAACTATTAATGGTGGCAGGATGAATGTAGGGTTCTTGTTTTCATGAATGACATATTTAATAGATTTTTTTTCACAGCACAATTATTATATTTTTCATGTGACTAAGGTGTGTACAAACAGTCTTGTAGAATGATTTTCTACGAAGCATTTTGGCAAAATGTTTTTGTTCCAATTTGCTGTTACAGGTGTTATGTAGCTCATTTCAAATAAGCTTTATTGAAATAATCAACATAAATTTAAAAAACAACACCCAAAAATACCGGAATCAGCATGTAAGTTTAGTAAATCACAAGTATAAATGAGATTAATGAATATTTAAGTTTCTGCAACATTCCAGAAGTTTTTGTGAGATTCTTCTTGTAAAAAGTGATAATTGTGTATTTAAGTAAACTTACCTGCTATCGTGTGCCCAACAGCAAGGAAGACAGAAAATGAGCACATCATTGGATAAGTCAACTTCAGGAGTATACAAAATACTTCAGAAGGGTGAAAAATGCTAAGTTAAACCTCGTTGAAGTAGGCCAAAATTAACTTCCCTGAGAGATCTGATAAATTATTCACTTAATGAACCGCAGTTCTTACTCTCTGTAGAAAGCAGCTGATCTATTTGAATATAGAATATGTAAAAGTACTATCAAAAATTGTCTCACAATAAATTCGACTTTCGTCTATAGAAAAATAGCAAAAACACCACCTTTAAAGCCTGAGCACCTAACTGCAAGATTATGGTGGGCATGATGTGGGTTTTTAGATGGACCTAATGGTCCATCTAAAAATTCTTAGAAAAGAACCAAGAACTTTCTTTAGTAGGCAACAAGGCAGGGGGATGAATCTGTCGTGGTTTGGGCAGCTTTTGACTTTAACGGTAAAACTCCAGTGATCATCAGATTACCAGGAAACAATACAAGAAGCTCTACTCCCTTATGGAAGAAAATGAGATGGGAATAATTGGATCTTCCACAGTAATCCATTCATAATACAGAGTTGACAGACACATAAGAAAGTATGAGTTATGAAGTGGTAAACCAGAACCCCTATTCTAAATTTGACTGAGAATCTATGGTACATACTTTCCATGTAGGCATATGTGAATGGAAACAAATTTTGTGTGTACAAGATTTGAAAGCTGAAATCATGAAATGTTAGAGTAGTTTACCCAAAAAAACTACAGAGAAATTAATAACATCAGTGGAATGTCTTTGATGTAATATGACTAAATGAGAAGTCAATCAAACAGTGTCATCAGGCGCCTCCGTAGCCAGGTGGGCATGAGCGGCAGTGCATAGCACATGCTTCTTGATTAGACCGGGGTTCGAGCCCACGACCACCAAATATGGAGGATGCGGAAAGGTCAGGGAATGACCACCACATATCCTAGGAGCAATATGGCCTTAGTTGCTAATGCTCCTAAAAACCAAATAACAACAGTGTCATCACACAACATTTCCATGATCTACATCAGCAGTTGGCAACCGGCAACTCTTTTAACATGTAACTGCGGATTTTTAACTTTTTAGCCCACATGTACGGCAAGAGCAGTGTACAACGACATGAATATAGCATTAGTTTAAATGCAAGCCGCACATACTTCTCAGTTTAGTTTGCCTGTGCATTGCGAGCAGGGCACATGTATTCCAAGATGTCGAAGATTAATCATTGTGGTGAATATATAATAGTTAAAACAGGAACAAAATAATATCCGTGTGTATGTAGTGTTTGTTATAGGTACATGAATTCATATTATAAATCACTTGACTTTTTAAATCAGTGACATATTATTAAACAAGTGAAATAAAATGACATTAAAATTGCTATCATTTTTAAAATGTCAACTCAAAAGAGAAAGTTTGAGCAAGTAAACTGGGAATTTAAGAAGGAATTGACTGAGTCGTATGCATTTGTGGCAAATTCTCCAGAACTTCCATTGTGTTTAATATGTAGTGAAAAACTTTCAAACAATAAAAAAATAAACATAGAAAGACATTTTTTGACTAAACATGATACATTTGCCAAAACATATCCAGCCAGTGAGCCAAGGAAAAAGGCTGTAGATGAGTTTCAACAGAAAATGTTAACAAAGAATTCATCGTCAAAGTGGATTAAATCATCAAGCAATACAAATGCTGCTAGTGAAATTATAACACAGGGTAAACCATTTACAGACGGTCAATACATAAAAGAACATTTTATTAAAATGTCGGAAAATCTTTTCAGCAAGTTAAAAAAAATAATAATTACGAAACTTAAAGAAATGCTAATATCTGAAAAAACTGTGAGGGACAGTGCTTTGCTAATGGCCAAAGATGTAACTAATCAGCAGATTATTGACCTAAAGTCAACATCAGGATTTTCTATAGCCTGTGATGACTTGCGATGTTGGTGATATTGCGCAAGTTGTCCTCGTTTGTAAATATATAAATTCTCAAGGACTCCAAGAAGAATTTCTTGATTTACTTCCACTTACAGGACAAACGCATGGAGAGGATATAGAAACTGCAAGTACTGAATGCTTCAAAAATAAGGGAATTAATATGAACAAAATAATTTGTATCATGACTGATGGAACCCCAAACACGAGATGTGAGAACAAAGATTTCATTAATTTATTTAGAAAAAACATTTCACATGATACTTCAACTAGGTGGAAGGATAGGATCAGTGAACTTCTGAGCATGACACTTTGCAATGCCGCTTGTAGAGCACATGATCGATGCAGTTGGAGGAATTTGTTGGTGGCCACAACAGCTCCTCAGGGAGCTATGTGACTGGAAGAAGATTTCACATGATGTTTTCCTTTCACTGTTTAATTCAACAAGAAGCACATTGCTTGCAAATGTTTCCAAAAGAGATAACAACAGTTGATGGATTTGGTCATAAAGATAGTCAATAAAATAATGGCAAGACCACTATATCATCGACAATTCCCTGAACTTCTTGATGAAGTCTATTGTCAGTGTACTTGACCTTTTTATGCATAAGAGCATTAGATGGTTTTCTAGAGGTGCAGTGTTGATGCAATTTGCTGCTTGTCTTGATGAAGTGAAATTATTTTTAAGACAGAAATTTAAGGTTATGAATGCTGAATCTGAAGAGCTAGAAGGCACTGATTGGTTACAAAAATTCTACTTTATGGCAGATGTGACTTCGCATTTAAATGTGTTAAATAAGAAATTAATAGGAAAGGGCAACACAGCAGTTATGCTTTTGGAAAACTGTATTCGTGTGAACATAAGTTGTTTTCGAAGGAAACATAGGCTTTATCACATTTTGCAGTGGTAAAAACAATATCAAGGAGGTACTAAAAATAATCCCAGTCCTATTAATTTGCCATTTTTTCAACAAACGATTGTCAAAATGCATACTGAATTTAGCCGTAGATCTCAGGATTTTAGGAGACAAAGGTGACATTTTCATTTTTTAATCAAACCTCTCGAAGTGAATACTTCTCGATTAAATTTTTCTACATTCCCTGAAATTTATGAAGCACAATTTGAAATGGATTTAGAGGACTTAAAAAAATTAAGGACATGTGGAGTGCAAGACTAAATTGTGTTCGATGTGTAAAGTAGCTTACCAGACACTTATAATATAAATTTGAAAATATTTGCATTTGGACTTCTCTCAGTTTTTGGTTTGATGTATTTCTGCTAGCAAATATTTTCAAACGCAAACTATGTTAAAAATAAATCAAGAAGCTGTCTGAACAATGCGAGTCTCTCAGCATGCCTAAAGATAAATTATGGCATACTCACCTGATGCTGAGGGACTCGCTCAAGAATTCAACATATTTCTGCGAGCAAATATTTTCAAACACGAACTATGTTAAAAATAAATCAAGAAGCTGTCTGAACCTATTAAAAAATAATACTTCAAAATATATATTTTTTTTTAATAAAACACCTTCCCCCATCCTCTCAGCTTGAGCTAAGGTACGGCTCTTTGGATTCTTTTTTTTTTTTTTTTTTTTTTAATTAGTTCAAAAATGGCTTTTCACTCAAAAAAGGTTGCCGAACCCTGATCTACATCAATCTGCAATGGCAAAATGAAACAAACATTTCAGTTAATGTTTCAGAGAAAATAATTCTAGACTTTTTGGTCGCACTTTAAATTAGCACATTAACCATTTATTCACAAATGTCCACTAGAAAAAAACTGACGTTCCTATTTATAAAAATATTTTATTAAAAGTATTTGTGCAGATATTCTCCAGTGTTTTCAAACGGTATACCCATTCTGAGTGCAAAACCGAGAGAACTATTTAGAGATTAGTGGCAGTGATGGGAACAGTTAACTGAAATGATTATTTGAATGCTCATTTTGTTATCCTAAACTAAACATTTATTTGGTAGAATTCAATTGGCTTGCAAAGTGTAGAATGAATAGAAAAGAAATGTTGCTTTAATCACCTATTCACATGGCTGTTTTAGAAATAACCAAATGATTCAGTAATTATCATTCAACCTTCTGTATTTTAGACACTCAGCACTTGGTGTATAATATGTTTAAAATCACAAGCATCAGTAGTATACCTGTTATTTGTGTGATACCCAGACGAACATACGCTGCAAGTTCCCCACTCCCAAGAATTTCATTTGTTCACTAGATAAAATCATTAATTTACATAGCTATTTGTCATTTCCATCAGATGGGTTGGTTAGAATATTCAGTGACCCAATTCGTGCAGAATAATGATTATTTCAAAGTGGTTCGATAACTCTAGTCACTTTTCAGTAATGATGTAACTGACTCAAGTCTGCCCAAAGACCAATTTTTCCCCACTCTTTTTTTTTTTTTTTTTTTTTTTCATAGTAGTTTAGACTGTGGAGTTAGAAAGGAAGAGGTGGGATTATAGACATAACTGTAGAAGAGGCAAGCAAGCAGCAACAACTTGAACATGAACATTTTTATAATGGGAATGGAGTGAGTTTTTAGAGGGGTAATGTAAATTAACCTGACTGCTATTTTTGATGGTTTGTTTAAAGAGACCTCTGGGATTGGATATCATACTTATATGTTTGCTGTTATTGTAAAAAAACTAATTACAATAAATACCTTTATTTAATTCAGATTAAAATTTTTAAATGACTGATACAACCAAATATCAAATCAAAATCAATACTCCACTATAGCTTTCAGTTGATAGCAACAACACATGGGCAGGTATATAGTATTCCTCTTCAAAGGTAGGATGTCTGTAGTCTTGATTAATATATATGTACAGGTGACCCCTGCTTAACGCTGATAATTTGTTCCCGAAAAACAGAGCGCTAAGTGAATCAACGCTAAACGAGCACCGAGCACCGTATTCCCGTAATGTAACATGTATTTGTGAGTCATGATCTATGCCATAGGATATTTCCTAATCAATAATAAACAGTAGCGAAAAGACGCACAAATATCGATCAAAATATTTAATATTAAAAATTTGTACCTATAAAATATTCTCCATATACATATGTATATAATTATGTGGTAAGTAACTACATTACGTATTAAACTTAAAATCGTGAATTTATTAATCCGATTGATGGCCTCAGGCTGTAGAGTTTTCGTAGCTTTGGTCGATTTTGGGTTGTACTTTGGCTGTCTTCCTAGTAAACTAAAAGGGGTTTTACTTTAAAATCCCCAGAGCATTACCACCCAACAATAAAGTCAACCGATCCTTCGCCGCTTTGAAGCCTGACATGTTTTTCTTTTTTCTTTCGACATGAAACTTCTTTTAGGCATTTGTTTCCAAAAAAGTCCTGTTTCACCTATGTTAAGAACTTGTTGAGAAGTTTAACACCACTCTTCAATAATTTTTAGAAGTTCTTTTTTGAAAGTTTTGGCTCCTTCTTGATCTGCACTTGCAGCTTTCCCCCTGAATTTTAAATCTATCTTACCAGCCCTTACTACCTTTAAATGGTTCCACATTTTATTTTTTTTTTAAAGTGAGCTTTCTTCAGATCATCATATAGGCTAATTGATTTTTCTTTAATAATATTTAACTTAACAGAATTGTGTGTTGTATATTACCTTCAATAAAATTATTTAGAAGTCTCTCCATTTCAATTATAATAGCCGGCCTAGTTGGTTGCAGTGGGACACCTGTCTTTCTGGCTACTAAAATTAATTCTTTATAATTGTCCTTACAATGTAATCTGCCAGTCCTAAATTATTGCACACATCCACTTGTCGTTGAACGGAATTGATTCGCTTCAAAACGTATAATTTAATTTAATTTCAAATTCAGTATTTTTCTTACCTTAGTAGGCTTCGTACCGCATCCAGACATTGTTCCTCTTTTTCTTATCCACCATTATTAATCTTCAAAAAGGTAAGAGCGTTGCATTAATTATGATACAATGTTCGAGTAAACCAACGATGTCTAACACTGTACCGAGTGACTTCGGATAAATGCATATAACGCAAATATTACAAGCAATATACTTGATCATTTTTTTAAAATGTTGATCTCGGAACTACGTAACAAGTCACCATAGTGCAATTAAATTAGTGTGGGAGAAAATTTCACTGAGTGTGGGAAACTTTGCTATTCATTTTCAAGCTATCGACTATGTCAGATGAATCATTTTCGTTAAACATGTCAAAAATTCAATCTGTACGCTGGTAAAAGAGCGTTATAGTGAGTTGTGACAGCATTAGAGTGAGATATAGGTTATAATATAAAAATAGCGTTATAGCGAATCAGCGTAGAGCGAACCACGTTATAACGAGGGCCTGCTGTATATACACTGATTAGCCAAAGCATGACACCATCGCCACCAGCTTGTTTTTGTCACATGGTGCATCCAGGCACCATCACTTCTCCAGGTAAACAACGCACACATACCTGGCTGTCCACATGGTGTAACAGGAAACATGATTCATTGGACCAGACAAACTTCTTCCAATCACCCCAGGTCAGTTTCGATGCTCGCATGCCCATTGTAGGCGCTGTCACCAGTGAACCATGGTTAGCCTGGGCACTCGGAGTGGCCTGTGGCTACGCAACCCCATTTTCAGAAGGGTTCGATGTACTGTGTGTTGTAACACATTACTCCCATCACCAGCATTCCAATTACTGGCGAGTTGTGCCACATACCAACTGGGAGAGCCTTCACTCACCTCGAGCTTCGATGAGCCATGGTCGTCCAACACCTTGCCGGCGGTTCGTGGATTTTCCCTCCTCAAACCAGTTTCGGTAGGTACTAACCATGGCTGACCATGGTTAATACCGTGAGCATTCCACCAGCCGTGCCTTTTCAAATATGCTCTGGCCCAGTTGTCTCCATTACAATTTGACCTTTGTCAAACTCGCTTAAGTCTGCTGCCTTTTCCATCTGAAGAACAAGAGTAACACTGATTATCAGAGTTCAGTATCAGGTGTTTTTTTTTTACCATGTCCCGACCTGCACACACGCTGTAGTTCACCTCCAGTTGCTTCAATTTGCATAACCGCTGGTCATAATGGCTCATCGGTGTGTGTGTGTGTTTTGTTTAGGAGGATTGGATATGTAAATCTTAAATCCGCTTTCTAGTCACAAAACTTGCCAAAGAATAGCTATTTTCTGAGATCAGATTTAGTAGTTTTGTTGAGTAATGCTTGGCAATAACTAATTGTCAGAAGTCATCCTCCCTGATTAAATCTGAATGCTCTAAATTTCTAATTTGCTTGCTTTTTTTTACATGATATGACTTGCTCTGAGCATTGAACACTTCACACCCTTGCTACCTTCAAATGAAACATTTTTACTTTGAAGAGCCAAGTGTGTGTGGCTTTCTACTGGAAAAGAGGTGTGCTAAGATTTCTGTTTACAATCTTTCCACTACAGTGTTGCAAAATTTAGTAATGGAAATTATTTAAATTGTAATTGTAAATATAGTCAGAAGACAAAGCACATATCCTATATCTGTAATAGCCATTCTTGAAGTATGATCTCCTAGGGCTAGCTAAGTGAGTATTATTTTGCTGTGGTTCAAAATCTTTTGGCCACTAATGTGGTGTGTTGACTTAAAAAGAGCTGAAAATAATTTCTACAGGCAACCCCTGTATAACACTGTACTTCTACAACACAGTTTCACTCTAAATGATTGATAAATTGCAGAAATCCTCACACAACACATAACAGGGTGCTTTGTGCGTGGAAAACCCTGCTATTATGTTGGATGTAATTTTTCAACATTTCCACTCTTTTTGAATCCCTGCTGTTGACTTGCTAGTCAAAAAAAAAAATATATATATATATTGATTAGTAAATTAATAAGAGGAGTTTACCTCAATTTAGTACGTAGAACACTTCCGTATGATACCCTCCAGAAATTAAAACGAAAAAATTTCACGCTTACCCGGGACTCGAACAAAATACAATTTAGCATCTATCGAAAACCCACAAACACCGGTATGCTTCTACATTATAATAGCTATCACCCGTTCACCTACAAAAGATCGATTATCATTAATCAATTTCTATATGCCTATAAATATTCAACGACGGATTCTGCTTTGGACTCAGAAATACAAATATTAACTAGCAGATTCTTAAACAGGGGTTATCCCATTAACACAATAAATCGAATTAGGGTACAAGCTAAGGATAGGATACAAAATACTACAATCAACAATAGTAATATCAAAAAATACTTTATTTCTGTCCCATATGTTGAACAGTGGCACAAACAGCTTAACGGATTCTTTAAAGATACCGAATTTAAAATTATAGCTAGGCCTATACGGAAGTTACACACTATACTGAACAATCGCTCGGTTCTTTCCGCGTTCGCAGCTCAAATTAATGATCTGGTATACAACATTTCTTGCGGTGATTGCGACTCGTCTTACCAAGGTTCGACGCAGTTTTCTCTTAATATTCGTGTAAATCAACACGAAGCCTCAGTTCATGCTTCTCGTTCAGCAGCGTCAGAATTAGCCTTTCATGCCATTAACGAAAAACATACTTTTTTATTTAATGAGGCCAAAATACTTAACGTTCAACGTAATTATACGCGACTATTAATTGCAGAAACTGTTGAAATTAAATTACACGAGAATTCTGTTAATGTTCGGCGGCCATATTTGATCTCCTATGCATGGACCTTTACGCGCATGCGCGAAGACATATAATCACTATTTAAGTTGCAGGTTTAGCCTGATTCGGTAATTTTCATTCCTGTGATCACGACAGTCGGCCGAAAAGCATTGTCAGCTTCAGGAAGGAAAATCGTTTTGAATATTTTCGTTAGATTCTTTTAATTGCGTTAATTTGAATTTTAATTGTTTTAAATTGATTTTGAATTGTGTTAAATTGATTATTTAATTATTTATATTTTACTTTAATGTACCGGTAAGTCGTCGATTTTTTTCGTTTTTTCCGTTTTAATTTCTGGAGGGTATCATATGGAAGTGTTCTACGTACTATATTGAGGTAAACTCCTCTTATTAATTTACTAATATTATTATCAACGTAGAACATATTGAGTATTACAGCTCTGATTCATACTATATATATATATATTGAGAAATCCCCGTGTTATGTTCTGTGCTATTGAACTTGTGGAAAAATCTAGATTTCAAAGGTTTATTACTATTGAATAACATGCCAGGCCATCCAAAAGATATAATTCATCCAAATGTTGAAGTTATGTTTCTACCACCACGGTTGTACTAGGTTAATACAACTTCTTTCATTCAGCCAGTAGATCAAGGCATTATATCCACCTTTAAAACTCATTCCATCAAAAAATCATTACAATGGAGGCATGAAAACATTTCTCAATTGTGGTCTGTATCAGAATCATAGCTTTATTGCTGAAAGAAGTAAAACTGTCAACGTTAAATATGTGTGGAAAAATGTATGGCCAGAGTCAGTTCATTCAAGAAATATGATCAGACAGGCAGAAAGGGAATCGGTGTTGACAGTAGAACTTGCTATGTCGGTAGGAGGGGAACATTTCAATGATATGACTACTGAAGCCCTCATGGGTAACACAGTTGATAGAATTGCCCTCCTCCCCACACCTGCTGGAATAGACCTGGGTTGGAATCCCGTCAATGAAGAATGTAATTTTTATCGGTCTTTTTCACAACATGGCTGAGTTAGTCGGGCAAGGGTAGCGCAGTTTTTTCTCCTGGAAACTCGGGTTTTCCGTCCAGCAAAACAGAAAATCAACCTCAGGACACACAATTTATAGACAATATACAGACTTTCAAGAATTACTGGTAGAAAAAGAAGCCAGCATAGCAGATTTGGTGCAAATGGCATCGGAGGTAAAATCAAATCAATTCAGATGATGATATCGCAGATGAAAATTCTGAACTTCCAAATTTTACACTAAAAAGCATAGGGGAAGGCTTAAAGTTAGCCGATCAATTAGAATCTTATTTTTTGAATGTAGATTCTTGAATGAAAGGATCCCAAAGTTCAAAAGGGAGCTTCAAAAATGCTTAGTTCCATAGGATGAAATTCACAAAGATTTATCAAGCAAAAGCAAGCAAACCCAGATTATTGATTTTTCAAAGAGAGTAGAAGATGCATGAAATCTAGAATAGTGTATTTTGGTTAGTTTTGTTAACGAAATAGTATTTTTGTTAGCTTTTGAAACGTAGCCCCCCCCTCCCTTTTGTACACTCTTAGTCCTGTATAACACGGTTTCGCACAACACAACATTTTACAGGAACCTAATAACCACATTAAAAGAGAGTTACCTGTATATCAGGTAACCCTCTTTGCATTACTAGTCATGCATTACTATTCAGAACAGATTGAGAGAAACTAATGATTGTATAGGATATGATGCGTGCATGCAGCTTGCAAGTAGAAAAGCCCCGTTAATTTCCTGTTACTTATATCATAATTTAATTACCAAATAATTTAAATAAAAACACTAACCTAATGTTTCCATATTATTCATGTATTGATGTAATTGCTCTGTAAGATTGTTTCCAGTTTACTGTTTACATTTTCACAATTTAGTGCTGCATTTCTTTGATTAGTTATAGAGTAGGCCTGATGTAGCCCAGTGGTCAGGAGCGAGAGTGCATAGCACGCGTTCCTTGAGTGGACCGGGGTTCAAGTCCGTGACTATTAAATACGATAAATATTTGTATTGACGATTTATTGTAAACTCTACTGACTTAGTTGTCGTGCCGGAGTATAAACAGAAAATTTATTTTTTATTTATTATTATTTTTTTTTTTTGTAGGAATATACTTGGAAGCTAGTCGGAAGATCAAATTTTAACATAAAACTAACCCAGTAGACAACTTTTATGACTTAAGTCTGAGACTCAACAGGTCCATTGTAGGGTTAATTAAAACTGAGGAATTTTTATTATATCAAAAATATATTTATTTAATATGTTTAGTTATGATTAACATATCTTAGTTAACATATTAATTATGAATAAATTGACTTACAAATTATTCTAGAGAAATATTAGAGGAAGAAAGACGACAACAAGAAGAAATAGTACGCAGAGAGAACAGGAGGATTCAAGCTATGTCTTGGGGTGATTATTTTGTATATCAATATCAAAATTGTTATATAAGTTAGTACCACTTAACACTGAAAGAGTTAAACAGTAATTCGCTTTTTTTTAATAGTTGAATAGAAGAAAATAATTAATTGTGAAATATAGTTTTGTCACTGATATCCTACCAGAATATCAACTTAGTAATAGAACTCTTTTGTTATGAATAGTTTTCTCTTACACAATATAAAAGTGTAGCTTAATATAAATTAAATTAAGCTCCGCTATTATATTGTGTCAGTTATAAATGGTACTTTAAGAGATCTACAATTTTCGAATAGTTTTCTCTTATTATATTTCAGTCTTCAGGACTGAATATTTACATTAATGCATTACTCATCAATAAGTTTAGGCAGTCCTTTCATGATGGTAATTGTTAGGTTTGTTGTTTGCATATAAGTGTAGTCAATATGTGATGAATAAGTCGTTTGTGAAAATGTTTGCGCTTGCCTTATTGCATTAGACATATAAGCCATATAATTGTATTTTTATAGTTTGCAACTCTCTTAATTATCAGTAATGAAAAAATATTTTAAGTAATATTGATAGAGAAGCAAATTGGGTTTGCTTGGGGGGCCATTACCAATTATAGGCCATGGCTTATGGCATATGTGGCCTGGGATTTTCAACAGTTGTATTGAGCGATATATTTTTCTAATTTCTTCAGTTTTCTTGTTATGTGTCATTCTCAGTGGTAGAGCAAACTATTGTGGGAACTAGTGCAAAACTCAGTTTTGGGTTCCTTATTTTTACTTTTATTGGTGTGATATATGAATGTCAAGGGTGCTTTAGAAGACCCCTTTGGTTGGGGGTCCATGCATTTCACTGAATAGTTATGAATAGATATTTAGCAAATATATACAAAGTATATGTTTGCTACATATACTCTGCACTACTAAACATTCTTATTTTAAAGGCCATTTATTTTAAGCCCTCCCCATTGTTTCCATTGAAATCATTTTCATTCCTGCTGATATAAACTTATAATCATTTCTTTTCTAACTGCTTTTTATATATATATATATATCTGAGTGGCTTAGATTTCATTGTTTTACCTATAATATTAATACAGTAAAATCCCATTTCCCCTCAAACTTCTCACAGGAATCATTTTATGGTGCTGAAATGTCTAATTGCTAATGAATATCAGTCAGAATTATTTTAGACAAAATGTTATTTGTTAGATAAGATCTTGTTGCACTTGTCAAACATACAGAAATGATAATTTCCACTATGTGTTTTAAAATCAATAATAAATAAAATAACAACATACTACATCATTAAATATGTTTCTATAGAGATTATCATTTTGAAAGCATATTTATCAGAACCACAGTAACATATAAAAATTCAGGAATAAAGTACTACAGGTATAAGTTATTGTTATTTTTTGCACATTAATACAAAAATTTTATTTTAGTGCAATCTGAAACATAATTTCAAATTGCGCTAAAGCTTTTAGATTGTTTTATTGGAATATTCAGAGTGAATGACTTTAAATGAAACAACAGGAAGTCTTATTGTAAGTGGGTTATGACAAGATCTCCTTTATTTTGGTCCTCTATTTGGTTTGAATAGGATTTCTTTTCCACACTGCAGGGGCTGGGGGAGAAAGAAAGAAAACCTGTATTGGTATGAATGTGTGTGTTTCATCCTTTTTTTTTTTTTTTTTTTATGAAAAAATATCCATATGTTGTCTTTTCTATGGGGAGAAGAGAAACAGGTTTGTTTTTGATATCAGATTATTTTTCTGCCCCCCACCCCACCCCACCCAGAGAATACTGTTATTTATAATATTTTCCTTAGTTGTGTGTGTGTGTGTATATATATATAAAATATTAAGAATAATAGAAAAAGTAAATCAATCAAATAATAATACTATCAGGGACTTAAGAAAACACACAAAAAAAAAAAAAAATTATCGCTTTTTACCGACAATCTAGATAACTTCTACTGGGGCCAACCACCCAGACTGAAGGCAAAAAACGACAAGAGGTTCTCTGTTTCTGTAATGTTCAATATATGCTAAGTAATTTAAATCTAAACCAAATATGGTTTATATTTGGTTTTATCTTTAAATCAAATCAGAAGTAAGTGGAAATGAATAATTAATTTATTAATACGCACATATTAAGAAATGACTACTTACATGATGTGCACAATATATTAGTACACTTTTAAGAATTATGTCATAAAATATTTAGTTATTTTTTTGTTGTACACTGGATTTTACTGTACATCTTTCATAAAAATGTTCGCATTTGTTTAAGCACTCAAATATATTTTCTGGCACATTTTTTTCACACTGAAAGCCTCGATGCAAAGTTTCAAATGCTGCGAACATTTCATATTTGGAAGGTTTAATATTGTCTTCGTTGCCCTCATTTTCATCCAACTCATCTTCGATATCATCACTAGTTCTTTGAATACTCTTTGTTTGGTCGAGATTGTCACAGACATTCTCTCAGATATGCCAGACAAGCTGTACTTGCTACCTGGAAGTCTAAAATGCTGATGGAACTGATATTCGGGTGACATTCAGATGTCAAGTGGACCCAATTTCGGCGAAGTCTGGATGGTCTGTGACAGCCAATCACCATCTTGAAGCTTGCACCTTCAAGATGGTGACTGTTAGTAATCCTGAGTATAACCTCCATGCACAAGCACACTGTGGGTGGTGCTCACACCACATGGAGGAATACCGCCCATCTGTGTTACCAAGCAATACTAGGTGGTAGATGACTCTCAACTGGTGCAATACCACCACTTTGCTTATTGGATGCTTGAAGTGGTGGAACCCATGTTTAGTCTCCAGAGCTAAGTTCCAGTCAACCCTTCCCCATCTCTTCCATTAGGCAGTATGACTGATGACTTTCGAGATTATGATGAACATCATGGCGAGATCCAATCTTCTTTGCATTTCGAGGGTACAGCTCTAAAACGGTGTTCACAGGCTGGCTGCTAGTTACCGGACCGGACCGAACCTATTGGTAATCTTTAGGAGGCTTCTGGATCTTGCCATACAGCATGTCTCCCCTCACTTTTTCTTACTATTGAATACACCATGAATTGTCAAACTAATAGAGTAAGCTTATCTGCGAAAAGATCTAAACCTCCCAAACACTTCCTAGTTAATTTCACAAATATATGTGGTCTCAATTCTAATCTCAACAATATCCATTTCCATCCACTTGCAGTCTGCGAAACCCCATGTACATTTTCTGACAGATTCTCAATTATCAGTTGATTCAACTACTGCTCATCTCAGTTGCCCAAATTATTCGCTGTATGATTCCTTTCACTTCAAAGGTGATACTTGTGCATATGTCCATTCCAATATTCCCTGTCAGAGACTTGGTAATTTGGAATCTACTCTTTTCGATCTTCTCTGGCTTAAAATCTCTACCTCATTGTGTCAAATTCATCTGTTGTCTCTACCGTTCTCCCAACTCCACTAATCACTTGGAGCTCTTTGACTTCCTCTCTTTGCAACTTGACTTTCTCCAGTCCAACTTCCCTAACAGGGAGGTAATTTTCCTTGGTGTTTATAATGTTCACAACTCCAGATGGTTTCTGTTTTCTAGTCACACCGCCCCTGGGTCGAGGGGCGGTGTGACTAGAAAACCCACCGCCACTCGACCCAGCTGGCCGAGTTGCTGACGCTTTTGCAATTACTAATGACCTTGCGCAGATTTGTTCATTTAACTACAACAATCCTGGACAATCCTAACCATACAGCCAACACGCTTGATCTTTTTCTCACAAACAACCCTTCTAAGTACACGGTCAAAGTGAGAGGTCTTTTAAGCACTTTAGATCACAACTTAGTGATTGTCTCTTCTCCAATGGAGCTTTTATCTCATGGCTATTCCCAACCTCGTGTTGTTTGGCATTACAAGAATGCAAAATGGGATGACCAGCGAGATTTTTTTTTCTTCTTTTCCTTGGTTGGATTACTGTTTCAAAACTTCTGATGTCAACATGTGCTCAGATCATACTAGTGAAATTATTCTTGTAGGAATGGAATCCTTTATTCCACACTCCACTTTAAAATCTCATCCTTTATCTAAACCTTGGTTTTCTAATAAATGTGCTAAGGCTGTTCAAGAGATGAACGTTGCATATCGTAATTGGCTTGTTTCCAATTCTTCAGTTTCATTTTCTGCCTACACCAAAGCTCGCAACAACTGTAAAGCAGTTATTAATCATTACAAACTAGATTTTGAACAGGCTAAGGGTAGAAAACTGGTTTTTTGCCTTAATGCTAGCTGAGCATTCTGGTCTCTTGCCAAAGCTATTGGCCACAACTTTTGCCCATCTCTGCTCCCACCTCTGTCAAAACCAGATGGTTCTGTTGTCACTTCAGCCAAGGATAAAAGCTGACCTGCTAGCATCCCATTTTTCTTCCAACTTATGTATTAATGACCTTGGTACAACACCTCCCACCATTCCCAACACGCTCCATTCAATGCCTCCTGTGGTCTTCCGTCAGAAGGATTTTGACGAATTTTAATGCTCAGAAAGCTCCAGGTCCTGATGGTATTTCTCCATTTGTTCTCAAAACCTGTGCTCCTGAACTTACTCCTGTTCTTTGCCACCTTTTTTCTCTTTCTTATTCAAAAGGTGTTTTTCCTTCTGCTTGGAAATTTGCTCATATCCAGCCATTTCCTAAAAATGGTGACAAATCCCTCCAATCTAGTTATCGTTGCAATTACTTTCTAAATTCTAAATTTCTAAATTCTTTCTAAAGTAATAGAGAAATCAATTAACCGCCAACTCTTAAACTATCTAGAAACCTTTTGTCTGATCAACAATCGCCAGTACGGATTCTTTCTGTGTCGATCCACTGTCAGTGTGATATTCTGGTTTATGTTACCCATTTATGGACAAATTCAATGGAAAAGTTTGGTGAAACACAAGCAGTTGCTCTTGATATCTGAAAGGTTTCGATCGTGTTTGGCACAAAGGTCTTCTAAACAAGCTTCTATCGTATGGTTTGCCAACTATTTTTTGTAATTGGTTATCGAGTTTTCTCTCTGATCGCTCACTGAGGGTGATGGTAGATGGCTCTCTGTCTTCTAACTTCTCCACTAATGCTGGTGTCCCCCCAAGGTTCAGTTCTTTCTCCCACTCTTTTCCTCTTGTATATTAATTACCTTCTTCCATTGACTGGAAATACTATCCATAGTTTTGCCAATGATAGTACATTGTATTCCACTTTCCATTTTGAGAAACCTTGCCCTGCTCAATCAGCTTCAACTTCTCGAATATCCACTACCAATTCCTTAAATGCCGATCTCCAGCTAATTCTCCAGTGGGGGAAAGACAGCTTAGTTGATTTCAATCCTAAAACTCAGTCTTCTCTTATATCTCGCAAAAAGCATTCTTCTGTTCCTATGCTTATCTTTGGTGACACTCCAATTTCTTGGCAAAATATCTCTCTTTTGGGGATTTCCCTGATTTCTAATTTCTCTTGGCACAAGCACATTACAAATATTGCTTCCTCTGAATCTAAAAAACTTGGTTTTCTCTTTCGCTGTCTGTGTTACTTTTCTTCCAATCAGCTGTTCACTCTACAAATCGCAAATCCTCCCTACCATGGAATGTTAGCATTACTAGAGGCATATGATGCAAGAAAGCAAGCTTATGCAGCATCAGCCAAAAAAAAAACTCTCCCATTTCACCCCTCCGTTCGTTCCAAATACCTGTTCAGCTCAGCCTTAAATTTATTTAGGCTATCAACGTCCACAACAAAGAATGGATGTATGTTCCACCAACCAACTACCTGCTGGCTAAAGGCAAACTTCCGCATATCTATCCTACATCTGTCTTTCCTCAATTTAAATTATGCCCTCTGAGGTGATTATCCTGAGCAAGAGGAAGAATCCCATCAGCATTGAGCATGCTCAAACCATTCAAGGCTTTATACAACTCAATCAGATCACCTCGCAGGTGCCTAGTCTCCAGTCACTATAATTTGCAAAACTTAAGCCTTTCTTCTTAAGAGCAACCCTTTGTTCCATTCACTAATCTTGTTGCCCTTCTCTGTACTCGTGATTATCCCCTTGTATAAGGAAATGGTCAGGCCACACCTTGAGTACTGTATAAAGGTCTGGAGGCCTCATTTTAAGAAGGATGTAGAGCTGCTGGAATGACTACAGAGAAGGGCAACAAGATTAGTGAATGGAACAAAGGGTTGCTCTTACAAAGAAAAGCTTAAGTTTTGCAAATTACAGTGTCTGGGGACTAGGCACCTGCGAGGTGATCTGATTGAGGTGTATAAAGCCTTGAATGGTTTGAGCATGCTCAATGCTGAAGGGATTCTTCCTCTTGCTCAGAATAATCGCCTGAGAGGGCATAAATTCAAATTGAGAAAAGACGGTTGTAGGATAGATGTGCGGAAGTTTTCCTTTAGCCAGCAGGTCGTTGATTGCTGGAACAAACTTCCATCTGTTGTTGTAGAAGTTGATAGCTTAAATAGATTCAAGGCAGAACTAGACAAACATTTGGAGTGAGTGGATGGATGAAATGAGTTTTTTTTTTTTTTTTGGCTGATTCTATATAAGCTTGCTTTCTTACATCATATGCCTTTGCTAATGAATATGTTAACATTTGACTAAGCACGTGCAGTTTTCTCAAACAAAATTGCAGTTTCTTCATACAAAATTTGATTTTTTTTTTTTTTTTTTTGCTTCATTTTCGTATTTTGGGATGACATTGCAGTACATATTATTCATATTCAACATAGCTCAATTTAAAAGAAGGATAGATGTGTGGATTGTTTTAGGATAGATGTTGGAAGATTGCCTTTAGCCAGTGGGTGGTTGATTGCTGGAACAAACTTCCATCTGTTGTAGAAGATTCAAGGCAGAACTAGACAAACATTTGGAGTGGGTCGATGAGTGAAATGAGGTGGTTTTTTTTTTTTTTTTTGGCTGATGCTATATAAGCTTTCTTTCTTGAATCGTGTGCCCTTGCTAATGCTAATTAGCAAGGGCACATGTTTGTTCTATGTTTGTTTGTTTGTTTCTATGTTTGTTTCATAGACTATGAAAAAGCATTTGACAAAGTTCAACGTAGAAAATTGTTTGTTCTGCTGCACTAGATAAACCTAGATAGCAAAGACATCCAAATTGAGAATCTGTACTACAATTAGAGTGCTATGGTGAGAGTAGAAGATGAGCTGACAGAAGAAATTATTATAAAGAGAGGTGTTCGACAGGAGTGCATTCTATCTTGATTACTGTTCAATCTCTATTCTGAAAAAATTATGGAGGCATTGCAAGATAGAGCAGAAGGAATTGTTTTTAATGGGGTAGTCATCAATAATATTCGCTATGCCAGTGATATAGTTATCATTGCAAGAAGTGATTCTGCTCTTCTGATAAATCCCAGTAAGACTAAATGGATGGCAGTTGGCACCAAGAATTATACAGTCTAACACTTATGGTCAGTGGGAGACTGATTGTAAAAGTTAACAGTTATGTCTATTTAGGAAGAGAAATTAATGACAAAGGAGATGATTCAACTGAAATTAAAAGAAGAGTTGAAATTGCAAGATTGGCCTTTTGCAAAATGAAAAATGTTTTATGTAATCTGCAGTTGGATCTAAATCTTTGACTAAAAGTAATGGAGTGCTACATCTGGTTTACACTACTCTGTGGTTGCAAAACTTGGACATTAAAGAAAGCAACAATTAAGAAATTGTAGGCATTCGAGACATATAGAAGAATATTATGTATTCCATGGACAGCTAAAGTTACAAATATGGAAGTGTTGAGATCAGTCAGCAGAGAAAGGAAATTGCTGTCTCTAATCAAGAAATTAAAAACTTCTTTTTTTTGGTCACATTATGAGACATTAAAAAGAATATGCAGTGCTACAAATCATTCTGATTGGAAGAATTAATGGTGACAGGAAGAAGAAGAATACCATGGCTGGATAATTCGAAGGAATGGACAGGCAAAACTGTGGAACAATTATTTCATGATGTTTACAACAGATGCTGATTGCCAACTCGAGATGATGGCAACCTGTGATGATGTCTTAAACCCAGCAGTATTAGCAGGCATCACAGGGAAAATATTTAATCCTGGTGACTCACTGGCTGGGGACTAATAGTTGTTACTGTTGTACCATCTTAATATTGTCTTTCGTCTTGTATGTGCTGCTTTTTATGTGTATATTGTGTCTAGTCGAATACATCATCAAAGTTTCTTGTGAAGACCGACTAACTGGTTAAAATAAATTTATTAAAATGAAAATGATATATACATAAGATAAAACAGAAATAAAATAAGATAAAAGCGTTAAAATACATAGTAGCTTTCGAAGCGAAGTGCCTCTTCATCAGCTAGTCTGTGAATGGTGTACTTCAGTATATATTGATGGTTACAATAGCACAAGTCAGCTGGGCATGATCATGTATCACGAGTCTGGTGTCGGTAAAGCAGAATTACGTACACGTGATGATTGCCAGCGTTCATCGCACTGCAATACCGTACATTCTATAATAGGGTGTAAGTGTACTCTCCTCATCCGATTCATAGTACTATTATTGGTGACTATGTGTAGTGCTTCAAGCCATGAGCGCTGGCAGTAATCATGTGAATAGTTGACGATTTCAATATCCCGTTGGGGATCGAGATTATACTGCTCAACCCAATAATGTTCAGCGACTGCAGAGCGTTCAAAATTAGCAGTTCGCAGAGCCACCTCATGCTCAGAAACCCGATCTTCCAATCTTCTACAAGGCTCACCTACATAATACATTCACAGACTAGCTGATGAAGAGGCACTTCGCTTTAAAAGCTACTATGTATTTTAACACTTTTATTATATTATATTTAACTCTTTTATCTTATTTTATTTTATTTCTGTTTTATCTTATGTATATATCATTTTTATTTTAATAAATTTATTTTAACCAGTTAGTTGGTCGTCACAAGAAATAAGTAGCTTATAGACCTAGTCAGGATCCTTGGTTTATTCTGAATTGAGACAGCGAGATTTTGGAAGTTAATTAATACTTAATTAATAATTAAGTGTCCATAGATTTACCATTGGTAACTTGCCACCATTGTTATACGATACAACGTTATATCCCGAACTAGAAAGCGTTAGCTTAGTATAGTATAGTATATAATATTATCAATTAATCAGTAAAATTTATTAATCTTGTTAAACTTCATTGTCAATTAAATATGTACTTTTTAACTAAATACATATAACGATTTATATTTTTCAAACGTAACATAATTAATTAATACATAACTTGATACGGAAGTTATATAATGAAACTCGAAGATAATACTCAATACTGAAAAAATATATATAGTGTATATATATATAACTGCGTTGGGATACAAGTTTAGGGTTATAATTTTGTACTGAAATTGAAATTTTATTGAAATTGAATCGAAATCATGACTCAGACCAGAGCAGTAAAGCAAAAGGCTCTAGCTAAATGCAGTGCAATGGCTCAGGGGAGAACTGAGGGGGGCAATTGCCCTCTGAATCACAGCCTTTTAAAATGCACTGCTTGCTTGATGTTTGTGGAGCAATCAGATACGGGACATGATATTGCCAAGGGAGATGTCTTTGTGTGTGCACGTGATGTAAGGAGTGTGAGGAAATCAGGCGACAACTCAGCGTTGTTATGGGCCTATATGAGAGCTTGAAGGACAGGGTGGATGCCCTCAAAGGATCTAAATTGAAGGGCCCATCAAGCTCTCAGTTTTCTAATAGTCAAATACAGTTTGCTATGTAGTGAAACATTGCTTTTCATCACACTGGTGTGTTTTCCACAATTCAAAGACTCCCCAAAATTTACTATTCACTTATGCAAGTATTATTGTGGAAAATACGAGAAATTCCAGTACTGTATATGGCAGGAAATAGTAAATTGGCTAACCCCAGTGAATTTTAAGGTAGTTACTGTCACAGGAACTTTGGAGGGGGGGGGGATATAAATGATATGTATAGATATAGGAGACAGTACACAGGCAGTATTAATAGAAATTCAGTTATGTATTTATTTTTTCATTAAAATACTTTAATATTTTTTTAATTATATACCTGTAACTTTTTTTTTTGTAGGATCATCAGGTTCTGATGAACCACCACCAAAGGTAAGTGTATGTTATTGATTATCATATTTTATTATTAGGATGCCTCTATAGGTTACATCCTAAATCTGGGTGTTGGAAAAATTGTTTATATATATAAATTAAGCTGTTTTTATCTTGTTAATTGGTTTCAGGTGAGGGTTGAATGATTTTTCCATCCTGGAAATACAAGTTTTTTTTGTCCAGCAAACCAACCAAAGACTATATGCAAGTATAGGCTCAATATACTTGATGCCTAATAGCTTTAGGCATCAGTATATTGACCATGCATGTGCGCACATACGCTTGCACACTCTTAACATAAGAGGATGAAGTTGTGATTCAAAATGATTGATGGCATGCATCATGAATTTGAGTACACCAATTGCTGATCAAATTTTCAGATTGCCCTGACTGTAGTTATTTATTTTCCTCTACTTTTATTTAACTTTTATTTAATTGAATAGTTTTGGAAATTTAAATATTAAATGGTCCATAAATTCAACAGCAGTAAAAACTGTGAGGGTTATCCCAAAAGTAATGCACACATACTCCTCACACTATATGCCTGTGTGACTGACATTTATCAGGATAATAGTTTGAAGTTTAACCTCAGCACTAGTGTGCCCGAAACAGTTCCTGCGTTGAATGTTTGTGTAGAGGCTTTTAAAAATGGATGGTAATATTGCTTTGGGTCAGATTAGTTTCAGATAAAAGATCTTTTATCAAAATTGAAATTTTACGTGGTTGAATGCTGACACAAATTTATAAATTGATGCAGAAAGTGTGTGGTGAGTCAGGATTGGACCTTAATGTAATTCATGCTGGTCTCAAAGGTTTTATGAAGGTCAGACCAGCGCTAAGACAAGAAACTCTCAGGTAGACTGAGAACATGTATGGACAACACATTGGTAATTATTATTATAACCATCATTTTAGAGGAAGACAGAGGTTATGACCTGGGAAGAAATAGCCAATGAATCTGGAATACCAGAATCATATGTTTGCTGAATTTTAATGTGGGTACCACATTTGCTGTCAGATGAACAAGCAGAACAAAAAACTGCATTGTAGTTACTCACATGTTGCTGACAAGAAGGTGAAGATTTTTTAAATGCATTTTTGCTATTCATCAGACATGGACACTCAACTTTGAACTTGAAGTCACAGTCAGTTCAGTGGAAGCATTCATCTTCACCATGCTCCCTCTAAACGTTGCTGGCAACAATCAAAGGTTAAAAAAAAAAATTGTCATCATGGCCTATGATTATAAGGGCATTATTGATGCTGATATTCCACTTGAATGATTAGTAACTGGAGACTGCTATGCAACATTTATTTGTCAGAAATTGTACCCAAAAGTTCATCAGAAGCTGCCACAGAGTTGGAAGCTGGTGTGTTTATATTTCATGTCAACACAAGGCTTCTATCATAGTCGGTACAGCTTGTTTACTCCAATTACAAGTAGGAAGCACTACCCACCCCTATAGCCCCGATAAGAGTCCTTCCGATTACAATCTATTCTGTGAGCTCAAGGAACCATTGTGTGGACAGATTCCTGCCTTTATAGCATTGAGTACAGCTGTGACCCAGTGCATCAAACATTTTAACTCTGGTAGACAGTTAAACAGCATTCAGAAATTACCCAAATGTTGGGAAGCAGTCATAAGCCATGAAGGAGACTACATTGAAGGTTTTTAATGTAAATTATTTCATAACATAAATTTATTTTAAATTAACCACTTTTGTCCATTACTTTTGGGGAAAATTCTTGTATATTGTTACAGTAGTGAATACTGTATAAAGGTTTTTTTAATATACAAACTTATTGTTACAGCCAGCAAGGCATCCTGTTGACCATGTTAGTTCCAGCCCACCTCCATCTGTAAGTATTTATTTATTGATTGTGATATGAATCACCATCTTATATAATTGCTGTGTTCTGAATATAGGTGAATCTATCATTTTTAGTATTACTATTTAAGAAAACAAATTTCTGACTGCTTGGTTTTATGCTTCCAGCATCTCATTAACAAATAATGTTTATGAGTTGAAATAAATTTGTATGAATTTCTTCCGCTAGTGAATATGGCTTGATGAAATATAAAAGCACAAAGCATTTAAAATTTTTACATTGCTGCTAACATTGATGCAAGCAGAGCAGCTGCAAAACGTCGTAGCTGGATTTGTAATACAGTACTGAATTAGGAAGATGCTATATATTTAGTAACATCCCATTATGATTATTTTACTTATTGATAGGCGTAATCAAGAAGTTATAATCTTTTCATTCAATTATACTCATATTTGATTGATTAGTAGCTACTAACTACTAATTGGCATAATGACCCATTTGATTGTGACAACTCATTAGATTATACTCATATTAGTCAAATGATTAGCAGGATGGGCATAATTGAGAGGCTATAATCAATTCATTCATTTATGGTGAGTGGTTAATAGATTTACTTCATCTGCATCTCAATTAGTAATGATTATTCTTTTGCTAGGGACATTAATAATTCTGCTCAAATTCAAATTGGCTTTTAATTACATAACATTTTCATTTACAATTTACATATCTGATATAATATTATTAACGAAATACATCAAATCAAACCAAAGCTGAATTTTTAAATAAATGCAATCTAACAATTGATTTAAATTAAATCTAGGAACTTCAGAAAATATATATTTTCTGTTGTGCTACTTTACTATTGTACAGATCAGAGTGGCAAAGGATTTGACATATATGGTCTAACATGGTTTTTGAAGAATACGTATACAGTGGGTTTTTAATCTAATTATTAGGGTGTTCTTAGGGAATTAGTCATTTTTATAATTTAATTATGACAGGCTCGTCTAACTGTTGCAGTTAAACAATTGGTTATTTTTAGTCTTGTTACTGGAGATTTGTCTAAAAGTAATAATTCTGCATATAAAAGTTGTTCTGAAGAGTTCTCTTTATAATCTCATTAACAGAAGTCTGTCTATTAATGAGATCATAAAGAAAAACTAATTCCCTAGAGCTGTTGTAATAATAACAGCTGCAGTGATTTTTTTTTTTTTTTTTGATGAAGTTTAGTCAACTGTAAGTCATAATTTGGTTAAGATCTGATTCCAAGTTGAAACCAGAAGAATGTGCATTCTTTTGAGATCTCTCCTTAATTGGAGTAGTGGTTGTGGTTAAGGTGTTTATACCTATTTTTAATTTGGGATAAAATTATTTTTAAAAATATGGCTGTGGCTGTTTTCGATTTGTATCCCAACTTGATTAAAATTCAAGGCTTCTGTTAAAAAAGGCTTCTTTATAAAGTAGTAGTAGTAGTATGTCTGTTGATAATACAGTAAAGGCCCATTTGTTATCTGTAAAAGGCTGGGTTGGATTTAGATATCAATTTTCAGTGTCTCTTTTTGTGTTCATTAACTTCAACAGTCTTTTACTCTCTCCTGTCTGAGCTTTTGGTTTACTCGGTGATTTCAATGGTCACCATCCATTGTGGGGATCTTCCACCATGAATAGGAGAGGCTAATTAATAGAAATATTCCTGGATAACCATAACCTGACTCTGTTAAATTCTGGCTCTCCAACTCATATCCAACTACCTACAGGTACTACATCAGCCATAGACTTATCCATATGTTCAGCATCTCTCTTTCCAAGCATGGAATGGTTAGTGCTAAGTGATCCATTCCACATTGACCATTTTCCCATCATCAGTTCAATTCAAACACAGACAGTGTCATGTCTTAAAGGCCATTCTTGGAATTTTCATAAAGTAGACTGGAAAAACTATTCAACTTGTGTCCTACTTGACCACCTATATGTACAACAAAAACATATTGATGACATAACTGATCACATTACCAGCCATATATTATCTGCAGCAGAAATTTCCATTCCAAAATCTGATCAGCACAAGCATGTACACCAAAATCATTGGTGGAATGAAGAATGCTCCAAAGCGAAACAAGAAAAAAACCGTGCCTGGAAACAGTTTCGCAAATTTCCAACTACCGCCAACTTAATTATTTACAAAAAACTCAGAGCCAAAGCAAGACACATTAGGAAGACAGCAAAACGTGATTCCTGGATTAAATTTGCTTCAACTATTAACAAAAATACTGACACTGAAATTATTTGTAAAAAAATTCAAGCTCTCAATGGGAAATTTCTACCGCTGCAATCTCCGATAATACAATGCAATGAGCAGGACTTATCCTCTCCTACTAACATTGCAAATGCTTTAGCAGAATCTTTTTATAACATTTCTGTCTCTTCCTCTTATGTGACCTCCTTTCAAAGCATTAAAACTGATGAGAACATTATAAATTTAATTTTTCAACTAGACTTTCACTTCCGCATAACCAGCTTTTTACTCTGAGCTGAAAGAATCTTTGAGCAAATTTCCAAACAGCGCAGCAGGACCGACGGTATTCACTACAATATGCTGAAGCATCTATGTGAAGCCGATCTCTACATACTATTACTCTTTTATAACCGGATCTTCTCAGAAAATACATATCCTCTGTCATGGCATCGTTCCTATATTTGTGCTATTCCAAAACCAGGCAAAGATCCTTCTCTAGTTCAGAATTACAGACCAATATCATTGACAAGCTGTTTGGGTAAAATCTTTGAAAGGATGGTGCATAAGAGGCTCACCTGGATTCTAGACTCCAAAAATCTAATTTCTGATCACTAATATGGCTTCCGTAAAAACAGGTCCACCCTAGATTTACTTGTAAAAATCGAATCTAACATTCGTAATGTCTTTGTCAGGAGACAACATCTAGTGATGGTCGACCCGGATATTCATAAAGCATTTGACAATGATTAAAGATATGCATCAGTTGGGGCTGAGAGGCTATCTCCGTTTAATAATTCAGAACTTTTTAAAATTACGTACATTTCAAGTCCGATATAAAAACATGCTGTCAGCATCTCGCATTCAAGAAGGTCTCCCACAGGGTTCCATATTGAGTCCAACCCTATTTGCGATTGACGACCTCACCATATCCTGCTGACGACCTCACCATATCCTGCCAATCACAAAGTATGAATACTATCGAAAGATAGCTACAAATTGCTTTAACGAGAATTCAGTCCTGGATCTTATGCAATGGATATCATCTCACTGAACAGAAATCCACTACCACTCATTTCTGCAAACTTCAGTCACTTCATCCTGATCCAGAGCTAAAGATAAATAACTTGCCAGTTCCTCTTGCTCACACTGTCCTTTCCTTGGCCTTATGCTAGACAGGAAACTGAACTTTCAAGCACATGTGGCCTATCTTTGAACCATCTGCTTGAAGAAATTAAACATCCTCCAATGTGTGTCATCCATGTCATGGGATGCTGATTGTCATACCCTCATCCATCTTTATAGAGCTCTCATCAGGTCTCACTTGGACTATGGCTCTCCAGTGTATAATTCTTTGAGGAAAAGTACTTTAGAACGATTAAACACCATCCAGCACAATGTTCTGAGAGTTGCTTTAGGTGCTTTCAGAACCTCCCCGGCTCAGAGCCTTTACATTTTCTGTACGTTTAACTTCTGTTCCGGGTAAAATAATGGAGTCGCTGGTTAAAGATGCATTGCAGGATCATCTAGACAAGACTGCAGCAATAATTCGGACACAGCATGGGTTTGTTAAGGGAAAGTCTTGTCTGACAAATTTGATAGGATATTATGATGTGGTTACAAAGGAACTGGATGCAAAAAACAATTTTGATATCATATATTTGGATTTCAGGAAAGCTTTTGACACTGTTGCGCATGGAAGACTATTGTACAAATTGGAGCAGAATGGTATTAAGGGTAAGTTGCTACAATGGATAAAAGGATGGTTAAGTGCTAGAAGACAGAGGGTGGTAATCAATGAGTGCTGCTCTTCTTGGACTAATGTTATTAGTGGAGTCCCACAGGGTTCGGTGTTAGGTCCACTGTTGTTTTGTATATTTATCAATGATATTGATGAAGGTATATCAGGCTTAATGTCGAAGTTTGCAGATGATACAAAGGTTGGCAGGGTTGTTGACAGTAATGGCAGTGTGCTACTGCAACAGGATCTAGATAATTTGGGCAGATGGGCTAAGAAGTGGCAACTGAAGTTTAACCTTGACAAATGCAAAGTACTGCATATGGGTAGAAATAACCCCAGAGAAACGTACCAACTGTGTGGTACTACACTTAAGGTGGTAGAAAATGAAAAAGACCTGGGAGTAATTGTGCAGTCAGATATGAAGTTCTCTGAGCAATGCAGACAGGCTGCCAGGGCAGGTCATGGGGTTTTGTCAATGATATATAGGAATTTTGCTAGCAGGGAAAAGGAGGTGATTATCCCTCTGTATAAGGCAATGGTCAGGCCACGCCTTGAGTACTGCGTACAGGTCTGGAGACCTCATTTTAGGAAGGATGTAGATTTACTTGAGCGGGTACAGAGAAGGGCAACAAGATTGGTGAGGGGAATGAAGGGATCCTCTTACCAAGAGAGGCTTAAGTTCTGCAAATTGCAGTGGCTGGAGACTAGGCACCTGCGCGGTGATCTGATTGAGGTATATAAGGCCTTGAATGGATTGAGCACGCTGAATTCTGATGGGATCCTTCCACTTGTTCAGATTACGAACCTAAGGGGGCATAAATTCAAATTAAGAAAAGACAGATGTAGAATTGATGTGCGGAAATTTTCCTTTAGCCAGCGGGTGGTTAATTGCTGGAACAAACTTCCATCTGTCGTTGTGGAAGTTGATAGCTTGAATAAATTTAAGGAGGAACTGGACAGGCATTTGGAGGGAATTGTGTGATATTTTTTTTTTTTTTTTTTTTTTTTTGGCTGATGCTGCATAAGCTCATACATTTGCTTTCTTGCATCACATGCCACTACTACTACTACATCGAAGCCCATGAACCACTCTTACATCTTTACAGAAAAACATTACTTCTGATGTATGCCTCAAAAATCTGCAGTCTTCCCTCTCACCCTTGTTGGAGATGTCTATACAATACCGAATATGAGTCATTTTATAACAGTAAACCTAACGAAAACCAACCCCCTAGATTTAAGGAACTGACACAATCATGGAATATAGAAATCAGTAATATATTTCGGGACGCGACACCACCAGATCCACCCTGGACAAATATCTGTGCAATATATGACTATTTTCAACAGTGGGGAAAGAACACCGTCTCCTTCCAATATTGCATAGTTACATGCAGCTTACACTCTTTCTAGTTCAAATGCATGTGAAATCTATACAGATGGATCAAAAACTGAGACCCAAGTAGGTGCTGCAGCAATCTTCCCGTCATTCACCACTTGTGTCTTATTGCTAGTAGAATGTAGTATCTTCACTGCTGAGCTCTATGCTATAAACTTAGCTCTAGATCACATTATTGAACATCTAATTCCATCTGCTTTAATGTACACTGACTTGCTCAGTGCTGTCTCTTCAATAAATAATAATACCAACTCCTCTCACCCTGTAATAAAACAAATCCATTCTAAATTACTTGTGTGTAATGAGTCAAATCAAACTGTGACATTTTGCTGGATCCCAGAGCATTCTGGGATAACAGGAAATGAAAAAGCAGATCTTGGAAATGAAAAAGCAGCCAAACAACCAGATACTTCTATTTTACAGACTTGTCAAGTTCCATATACTGATTTCAAACCCATCATCCGTAAAGCATGTTACAATAGCTGGTTAATAATCTGGCGTGGTTATCCAGGAAACAAACTTTATCGAATAAAACCAGAACCAAAGCTGTGGCTCTCCAGCTTCTGGAAAAGCAGACGAGAAGAAACAATTTTAGGAAGGCTAAGGATTGGGCATACACACCTCACTCACCTGTATCTATTAACCAATGTCAGCGCTCCCCAATGTACATCATGTCAAGTACAAATAACCATTTGTTAGTGGACTGTCCCCACTTTCAAAACATCTGCTTAAACACCTTTAAATCAATTGCTGATACACGGTAATCAGTAAATTTATTGCACATTCTTGGAGATGATCCTAATAAAGAACTGCTTACTTTCCTAAATTATATAGGAATATATCATAAAATATAGTTATTATAATGAAGCTGATATTTCATATTCACCATTAGAAAGACACAATATGGCCCTAGCAGCCTATGTGTCATTAAACTCAACAACAACCCGGGCAGATATTTCCCGTTTCCCTGACAATTGAGTCACCTATGATAACTAGGCTCCTGTGGGACCAGCGCATTCTGCCCTGAAGATTACTGTTGTGTTGTCTGGCATTGAGTTGCACAGCTGAGAGCTTGATGGGCCCCCATTTTAATTCCTTCAAGGGCATCTACCTGACTCTTCAAACTCTCATCAATACCCATCAGAATGCTGAATTGGCACAAATTTCTTAACATACTCTGCACCTGGCAGACACAAAGACATCCTGCATGACTAGATCATGTCCTGTTCTAGATAGGTCAATGAGCTTGTCACATTTGGCACATTTTTTTTAGACTGTGATGCATTGGAGAATCACCCCCTTCGGTTCTCCCCCAAACCACAGCACTTTTGCTACTTTGTGCACGCTGCTTTGCTGCTCTTGTCTGAGGCATGATTTATGACTGTAATCGAAAGCATATACAAGATATGCTATCCATCTTAGTGCATGTTCACCACTGGAGAGTTGAAATAGAATAGAATTTATGGGAATGTTTTGCATTACTTGTTAGGAGAGTCTTAATAAAATATAATAATGAATTTTACCATAAAAACATAGTAAAGCTTTAACTTTTATTTTTTTGTGCAGGGATTTTTTTTTTTTTTTTTTTTAATTCTTCTGTAGATGTCAGAGCTACTCTTTATTTTGCATAAATCTGAAGACTGGTATAGACATACTTGCCTGATAACTTGATCATATCATCCACCACTAAATGGGTGATATGATCAAGTTGATGTGCACAATGACCCCTGCATTTCTTTTGTAGCTTAAAATTCTGAAAAATCACTCTTGCTAATTAATATTTACTGACAAGGCAAAAATTAGGTTTGAATTGCAAGTTTAAGCTAATTAATATTTACTGACAAGGCAAAAATTAGGTTTGAATTGCAAGTTTAATCTTCTAATTATTTTTGTGCAAAATGTTTTTATCTCCAAAATTGTCATTATTCCTCCCCCTCCCCCACTCTGGGTTTAAATTTTAGTCCCAGGAACAGAAACAAATCATAGGCAGCTAGAGCTAAACATATGTGATTTTTTGCTCCTGCTAACAGGTGAATTAGCTAGTTATGTATTATAAGGAGTAATTTAATTCTTTTAATTTTGTGGTCTAGATTTCAAGTGAAATAGAAACAGATCTTGATGGTTCAGAAGATCTACAGCCATTAGATCAGCTAGAGCAGAGATTCTTAGAAATGAAACTTCATCAACAACAAAAGGAATCCGAAGAAGATTCGCGTTGGTTAGCTGAAGAAGAGGGTCATTTTGTACCAATTCCTGTAAGTTAGTGCATAAATACCCTGTAGGTTCTAGTTTTTTGTTAATTTTCATATATTCAGAGAATCATAAGACTGAAAATTATATCATTTCATTTAAAAATATATGGTACTCTTCATAAATTCAGCCCTTTCTCAATTTGAACAGTAGATATATTTTTGAAAAGAGTTTCAAAAATTGAAGTATTTAGTAGCAATGTCTATATATTTATATATACACGTTGCTACTAAATATTTGTTCAACTTATATATAGTATACATATATATTTAGTAGCAACGTTTGTGTGTGCATGCATGCGCATTACAGATATATATTACAGGTGTATATATCAACCTTACCTTACATAAAAAATACATGTGAAGCGTGTAGACTGTCTAAAACTAAAAATGCTGCATTAAAACTGTTTTATCTACAAATTTGTTCCTCTTCCCCATACAAACTGTATCAAAAAAGGATATAACTGCTGGATAATGATAAGGGAAAAATTAAGAAAATTGGCATTGCGAACATCGGGACTTCATTAATACACAATCCATCACATACTGCTTATAATAAATTAGAATAAAAAATAAATAATTAATAAATAAATGGCACATTTCTAAAATATTTCTTGTTACTCGATATTGTATTTTTTTTTTTTTTTTTTTGCTTTTTCAAGATTATTTTAGGAATGTTTCCTACTGCAATACCCTTTACTTGAACCCCCCCCCCCCTGTTTTGTTTTATTATGTACAGTTTATTTTATTTTCACTCTGCTGATCTGCCATGCTACTGGCATTTGTTTTATTTATTTTTTCTTCTAATTTATTGTAAGTAGCATGTGGTGAATTAAACTGACGTCAGTTTTCTTAATTTTCCTCTTACCATAATTAGTTAAAATTTTCAATTTATTTTAGATGGTTGTAGTGAGTTGATAGGCTAACACACTCTCATACTGCCCTCTATAGCCTAATTTCTTATATACTCCGGTTCAACAGTGACTTTGGTATTGTCATGTGAGTGGTATGGTATTGTCATGTGAGTGCTAGGTTCTGTTCTGTTATAATTTTTCGCTGCATAACGCCACCATTATTCAAATCCATTGCATCCATGTATTGGTTCGTTTATGCATGGATTTGTCTAATGTTCAAAATGTAGTGATTCCCTGACCATTATTAGCCTTGTGGTCCTCTGTCGAGTCCTCCAGCATAATGGTCAGTCTATTTTAGTTTATTTATAATTTTAGTTGGTCCGGTATTGTAGTTAGCTTTTGTTTCCATTCTAGTGACGTTTCACATAATTTGGACCTGGTGCTGGTCGGGGGGTGCCTCTAAATTTCATGTAATTGGCACATTCTAAAATATTTCTTGTTACTTGATATTATATATTTTTTTGGCTTTTTCAAAATTATTTTAGGAACCGTTTTTCATACTGCAATACCCTTTACTTGATTTCCCCCCCCCCCATTTCATTTTATTATGTATGTTAACAGGAGAGACTGCTTCTACAGGGACAGGATACACTTAAATAGAAAGGGTGCAAGAATATTTGCTGATTCTATCGAGGCAGTGTTAGGTGGGTCGGAAAACTGCTAGCTTGGGGGGATACAAGGACTAATAGATTAACAGTAGCCACTGGCAGAGTTGAAAGTGATTCTTGCGTTGCTTCTATTGGAATGAGCAGAAGCCTGGAAAACAACATGCAGGATGATTCAGAGACTGCTGGGAGTCATTGCAGTACAAGTAAACACATGGGTTGTGTTAGGGTAGCTAAGAATAGGAACAAGTGCATGTATACTTGCGTGTACACCAATGCTAGGAGTTTGGTAAATAAATTTGATGAATTTGAGGTATTGCTCAAAGCATCAAAGGCGGATATTGTTGGGATATCAGAGACGTGGTATCACACAGATATAAGGAATGCAGAACTGGAATTTGGGGAGTACAACGTCTACAGAAAGGATAGACAAGATAGGAAGGGAGGAGGGGTTATGCTATTAGTTAAGAAACACATAAAATCCAAGGAAGTGAAGCCAGTGGACATCGGTGGACATTGCAGTGTCGAGTCAGTTTGGTGTGACATAAGCATTGGGAGATCAAAATTGAGAGTAGGAGTGTGCTATAGGCCTAATGACTCTGATGAGTATAATAAGAAAATGTACAGGGAAATAGTGGGCCAGTAAATCAGAGAGTCTTATAATGGGGGATTTTAATTTCCCCGATATTGACTGGAATTTGTGGTTGGTCACTCACACACTAGCAAGGCTTTTGTGGATTTATTGGATGATTGTTTTCTACATCAGCATGTTCAGGAGGCAACTAGAGGTAGTAATATTCTTGATTTGATTATCAGTAGTGATTCTTCACGCATTAAGAATCTGCAGATAAAGGAACCACTAGGTGGCAGTGATCACAATGTGCTGAAGTGGGATTTACTCAAAGAGGTAACTACCATCGGGGTAAAGGGAAAGGTTATTGCTTTCGTAAAGGTGACTACGATGGTCTGAGACAGTATTTAAATTCTATACAGTGGGACCAACTGATGATGTTACCAACAGCAAATTCAAAATGGGAAGCATTCAAAGAACTTATCTTGGAAGCTACTAGGCTTTACATACCAACTAAGAACTATTGTTCAAAGTTTAGGCCTAAATGGATGTCAGATGACCTAATGAGACACATGGCAGAGAAGAAAAATGCATGGGATACATATAAATTAACACGTGACACAGAAGCTTATGATAGATATAAGCTGGTCTGTAACCAAGTCACAAAGGAGGTTAGGCAGGCAAAGGCAGATTATGAGAAATCATTGGCAAAGGGTGCAAAGAAAAACAGCAGAGTTCTTTACTTATGTAAACTCTAGAAGGAAGGGGATGAATCAGATTGGTCCACTTGATATCGATGGTTCAACTGTTGATGATCCTGCTCAGGTAGTTAAAAAACTAAATGAATATTTTGCATCGACATTCACACATAAGGAGTTATTCAGCGAAGGGAATGCCAGAGGTGTATTCAGCTCTGGCAGTAAGCTAGATAATCTTGTAATAACTGAGAGTAAAGTGGAGGAGAAATTGTTGAAGATAAACACAAGAAAGGCACCTGGGGTGGATGGGATCTATCCAGTTATATTAAAGGAGGCAGCAAAGGAAGTAAGCAAATCCTTAGCCATAATTATGAGAGCTTCCCTGGACCCAGGGAAGGTACCCACGGACTAGAGATGTGCAAATGTGACCCCAATCCACAAAGGAGGATCAAATGGAGACACAGGTAATTACAGACCTGTTAGTTTAACTTCTGTTCCAGGGAAATTAATGGAGGCACTGGTTAAAGAAGCATTGCAGGATCATCTAGACAAGACTTCAGTTATAGCTCGGACACAGCATGGGTTTTTAAGGGGAAGTTTTGGCTGTCCAATTTGATTGGATACTATGATGTAGTCACAAAGGAACTGAATCCAAAGAATAACCTTGATATCATATATTTGGATCTTAGAAAGGCCTTTGATACGGTTGCACATGGAAGACTGCTGCACCAATTGGAGCAGTGTGGCATTGGAGGCAAATTGCTGCTATGGATAAAGGGATGGTTGAGTGGGAGAAGACAGACTGGTGATCAATGGACACAGCTCTTCGAGGACTAATGTTATTAGTGGAGTCCCTCAGGGTTCAGTGTTGAGTCCATCGTTGTTTTCTGTATTTATAAATGATATCAGGCTTAATGTCCAAGTTTGCAGACGATACGAAGGTTGGCAGGGTTGTTAATGACACTAATGACAGTACACTGCTGCAAAAGGATCTAGAAAAGTTGAGCAGATGGGCTGAGAGGTGGCAAATGAAGTTTAACATTGATAAATGTAAAGTACTACATATGGGAAGCAGTAATCCCAGAGTAATGTATCAACTGTGTGGTACCACACTGACAGTAAGAGAATGAAAAGGAACTGGGGGTAAGTGTGCCGGCAGATATGAAGTTTTCTGAGCAGTGCAGACGGTCTGCAAGAGTAGCTCGTGGTGTCTTGTCAATGATATACAGGAATTTTTCTATACTGTATACAGGTCCGGAGGCCTCATTTTAAGAAGGATGTAGAGCTGTTGGAACGAGTACAGAGAAGGGCAACAAGATTAGTGAACAGAACAAAGGGCTGCTCTTACGAAGAAAGGCTTTAGTTTTGCAAATTACAGTGTCTGGAGACTAGGCACCTGCGAGGTGATCTGATTGAGGTGTATAAAGCTTTGAATGGTTTGAGCATGCTCAATGCTGATGGGATTCTTCCTCTTCCTCAGAATAATCATCTGAGAGGGCATAAATTCAAATTGAGGAAAGACGGTTGTAGGATAGATGTGCGGAAGCTTGCCTTTAGCCAGCGAGTGGTTGATTGTTGGAAAAAAACTTCCATCTGTCGTAGAAGTTGATGGTTTAAAAACTTGACAAACATTTGGAGCGAGGGGGTGGGTGAAATAAGAGGTTTTTTTTTGGTTTTTTTGGCTGATGCTATATAAGCTTGCTTTCTTGCATCATGTGCCCTTTCTGATGCCAATACCCATCATTATACCGTGCTGCTGACTGCCCTCAAACCTGAAGAGAAATGGGCCCATTTCTCTTCAGATCTAAGGACAGTCTGCAGCACGGTGTGATGATGGGTATTGGCAAGATACCCGAAACGTCACACTATTGTATATATTAGTTTAGTCTATGCTTAATAAAATATATATAGTTGATTCTGGTTATTTGGGACACATCGGGACTAGTGCATTTTGCCCGATAATTGGCGGCTGTCCCAATTATCTGAATTTTCACGTAAAAAAAGGTAAAAATACAATGGACCCCCACTTTACAATTGGTTCACTGTACAATCAAATCATGTTACCATGTGGTCACCATAGTACAATTGACTATACGATGTGTCGTAAGCGCCAGTCATTGTGTGATCACATTTGTGAATTTAATTTTAATTTTATTAAACAGCAATTCTAATTAACGAAAATAGGAGGATTATTATCCACAGGCTATAAAAGTAAAGATATATTAAGCACAAATTTACCCTTTATTACCTTACCAATTAAAAAATTAAATGATACGTGAAAATCGGAAGATACAGCAGGTCCCGTTATAACACAGTTCGCTTTACGCTGATTCGCTATAACGCTGTTCTTATATTATAACCCGTATCTGACTATAACGCTCTCACAGATCACTATAATGCTCTTTTACAGATTGCATTTTTGGCATATTTAACAAAATCGTTTCATTTGATGGAGTCAATAGCTTGAAAATGAATAGCAAAACAGCATTAAAATGTTTCCCACGCCGACTTGAGAAATTTTCCCATGCTCAGTGAACTTCTCTCGCACACTAATTGAATGCAGTACAGTGACTTGTTACGTAGTTCTGAGATCAACATTTTAAAAATATATCTAGTATATTGCTTGTAATATTTGCATTATATGCATTTATCCGAAGCCTAGTCATCACTCAGTGCAGTATTAGACATTGTGCGTAACAGACAGTTTACTCAAACATTGTATCGTAATTAATGTAACCAATGCAGTTACATTTTCGAAGAGCTAATAATGGCCGATAAGAATGAAAAAGCAACAATGTCTGGGCGCAGTACGAAGACTATAAATGTAAGAAAAAGACTGAGTTTGAAAATTAAATTAGACTTTTTGAAGCGAATCGATTCCAGTCAACGACAAACAGATGTGTGCCATAATTTAAGACTTGCAAGTTTAACTGTAAGAACGATTATAAAAAAATAAAGAATTAATTTTAGCAGCGGGAAAGATAGCTGTTCCACTGCAAGCAACTAGTGCTAGGCTGGCTATTAGGATTGAAATGGAAAGACTTAACTAATTTTATTAAAGATAACATCCAATGCAGAATTCAGTTAAGTTAAATATTATAAAAAAAAAGAGAGAGAAAGAGATTAGTCAATATGATGATCTGAAAATCCTTATCAGTTTTAAATGGTTCCACTTGAAAAACAAGTGGAACCATTTAAAACTGATAAGGGCTGGTTGAATAGATTTAAAATCCAGAGAGAAGCCTCAAGTGCAGATCAAGGAGCCGAAACTTTCAAAAAAGAACTTGTTAAAATTATTGAAGAGGGATATTATGTGTTATACTTCTCAACAAGTTTTTAACATAGATGAAGCAGGACTTTTATGGAAAAGAATGCCTAAAATAAGTTTCATATTGAAAGAAGCAAAAAAACATGCCAGATTTCAAAGCAGTGAAGGATCGGTTGACTTTATTGTTAGGTGGTAATGCTGCGGGTGATTTAAAATTAATACCCCTTTTAGTTTATTTGGAAGAGGGCCACAAAGTTCAACTCAAAATTGACACATTTTTCATGATTAAATTCATCAACTAAATTAAATCAATTTACATCAATTAAATTCATGACTTTAATTGGAATTTTAAGTTTAATTTTGATACGTAAGTAGTTACCACTTAATTATATACGTATGTAATGCAAAATATTTTATACGTACAAATATTTGAATATTAAATATTTTGACTGACATTTGTGCATCTTTTCACTACCATTTATTATTGATTAGGAAATAACCTATGGCACTGACCGCAACTCACAAATACATATGTTACTTTATGGAAATGCGGCGCTTGCTTAGCGCGGATTCACTTAGCACTCTTTTTCCAGAACGAATTATCAGCGTTAAGCAGGGTTCACCTGTATACGTGAAAATTGGAATAATTAATGCGTACTGTAATATGTACATACTAACTAGTTGACATTTCTGTTCACAGACATTTGTGGGTGGGGGTTAAAATTTAAAACAGTAAAAAGATAAGCAATCAATAACAAAGAACACAGCATGCATAAATTGCAAGTAACACGATACGCGCAAGTGAGAACTGAATAACAAGTTACAAAGCTTTAAAAATAGTAATGAAGAAAAGATTCTGAAAATAAATTTTTTTATATGATTGAAGATTCCATGGAAGTGTAAACACATTTCACCATAATAACTCACAGAATTCCAGCTGTCGGTATTATTGCAAATTCAATAAGATCGAGTTTACTATCCGTTTATGATAAATTACACTAACAGAAAATCCCAATAAACAGGTGACTGCTAATTGTTTTATGGTTATGACCTTCAGAAATCTGACTGAACGGTCAGAGACAATCGTAGGGTAATCTGCAGTGCTGCAGTTTCCTGGCTATTTTCTCGACTGGGTTCTGTTTTTTAAGATTTGCCCCTAATAAACGGCTGCCTCGATTAACCGGTGGCCCAAATAACCGGAATCCACTGTATTAAAAATTCCACATGGTAAAAGAGTGGTTAATTATACATATTAATAATTCTTAATGGATAACAACCACATAACATCCTTCCCCAACTATATTAGTACCAACTTAGTTTTATGAATATCAACTTAGTTTTAAAACAATTTTGTTTTAAGCATTTAAACATTTAAAAAATTATTTATGATAAAAGAATAAGCTTGTGTCAGATATCACAGATAAAAATTACTACTGATACATCAAAATCTGGTAATTGATGAGTTGAAACAATTGTTCTTTCTGCTGATGGATAAAATTACAATAAAAAAATTTTTGTTAATTTTCAGAAGCACACAAATTTTCAACAGTTTACAAACACATTAAATCGTAGAGGTTTATTCATATACAATTTATTGGCATTACACAGCTGTAAAATGTGGTTGTAAACTATGGTTGAATTGCTCATATAATTAGTCATATAACATAACTAAAATATTAAATTCTCATTATGCTCTGAAACTCCAGAAAAGACAGCTGTATTTTAACTCGATTGTTGATGCATGAAATTATTATATATACACTATTACGGTATTATTAATGAACAAAAGCTAATTACTATCATTTATTATGCATATAAACAGTTTTCTTCAAATTTTCAAAATTTGAAATAGAAACAACAGCCTAGTCAGTAAGGTATCAAAGAATGTTTACAAATTTTGGTTCCCTTGAAAAAAAGGAATTGCCAGAAATAAAATGTTGAAGTATTGTGGCACAAATAATTCTCGTTTGGTTGTTACTGGATAAGACAGACCCTTTAAAGAAGATATTGTTACTTATTAATTAGTTATATTCACCAAATATCCGTCATTGGTGGAGGGGGGGGGCTCACTCAGTTTGAAAAGAAAAACATAGTATCACATTTTACTAATAGCAACAGTCAGGCTTATCTTATTTGTGTCCCTGTACTAGCTTGGTCATTTTGTAAAATAAGTTTACTGAAGTAGCACTATGTATATATATTTGTAAAACAAATAATACAGAACAATCAAAGTGTTGAATTAAAATCTTTATAGCTGCTGCCTTTTTTTTTTTTTTTTTCTCTCTCTCTCTTCTTCCTCCTCCCCAAAGCACAACAAGAAAAGGCTTTCATTCTGTGAAGGTTCACACGGCTCTGACAGTGACAGTGTAGATACAGATGGAGCTCTAGGATCTCCCAGTAGTAATGGGACTAATAATACATCAAATATGGGTATGATTTCTTCACAGTAAACTGGTTTTTGTAATTTGGAAAGACTAATATAAGTGAATTACATTATTTTACTTTTATATGTGATTTCTAGTAATGAAATAGTTATACCAATGTTTACTTTTCCTGCTTGTAAACTATCAAGCAAGAGAACTAAACTGTGTAGTAAAGTTTAAATGCAAGGAGTAAACAAGTACTGCTCACATTTAAAAGAATTCAAAAATAGAAATATAAAACAGATATTAATAAAAATGCTTCTGTGGCTAACTTAAAACCTCATAAATGCTAAAGCTTTACTTGCACAGGGATTAGACAAAATAACGGAAACACCTGTGATAAGAGTTACAGGTATGCACTAATATGGTGTTGGGCCACCTTTTGCTTTAGCATTAGCAGAGACATACGATGCAAGAAAGCAAGCTTATGCAGCATCAGCCAAAAAAAAAAAAAAAAAAAAAAACCCCTCCCATTTCATCCCTCCATTCTTTCCAAATGCCTGTCCAGCTCAGCCTTAAATTTATTTAGGCTATTAGCTTCCACAACAAAAGATGAAAGCTTGTTCCACCAATCAACTACCCGCTGGCTAAAGGCAAATTTCCACATCTATTCTACAACTTATCTTTCCTCAATTTTAAACTGTGCCCCCTCAGGTTCTCAGTCTGAGCAAGACGAAGAATCCCATCAGCATTCAGCTTCCTCAACCCATTCAAGGCCTTATACACCTCAATCAGATCACCTTGCAGGTGCCTACTCTCCAGGTGCTGCAATTTGCAGAACTTAAGCCTTTCTTGGTAAGAACACCCCTTTGTTCCCCTCACCAATCTTGCCCTTTGTAATCGTTCTAGCAACTCTACATCCTTCCTAAACTGAGGCGTCCAGACCTGTACACAGTACTCTAGGTGTGTCCTGACCATTGCCTTGTATAACGGGATTATCACCACCCTGTCCCTGTTAGCAAAATTCCTATATATCATTGAAAAGACTCCCATGACCTGCCCTGGCAGCCTGTCTGCACTGTTCAGCTAACTTCATATTTGGTTGCACAATTACCCCCAGGTCTTTTTCACTTTCCACTTCCCTGAGTGTAGTACCACCCAGTTGATATGTTTCTCTTCGGTTATTGCTACCCATGTGCAGTACTTTGCATTTGTCAATGTTAAACTCCAGTTGCCACTTCTCAGCCCATTTTCCCAACTTATCTAGATCCAGTTGGAGTAGCATACTGTCGTTAACAACCCTGCCAACCTTTGTATCATCTGAAAACTTGGACATTAAACCTGATATACCTTCATCAATATCATTGATAAATATGCAAAACAACAATGGGCCCAACACCGACCCCTGGGGGGGGGTGTTGAGCACAATGTTACTAATAACATTTGTCCACGAAGAGCAGTGTCCATTGATTACCACTCTGTTGTCTCCCACTCAACCATCCCTTTTATCCATTGTAGCAGCTTACCCTTGATGCCATACCTCTCCAATTTGTACAACAGTCTTCCATGTGTAACAGTATCAAAAGCTTTCCTGAAATCCAAGTATATGATATCAAAATTATTTTTGGCATTCAGTTCCTTTGTGACCACATCATAGTACAAACCTTTGACAAACCCATGCTGTGTCTTAACTATTACTGCAGTCTTGTCTAGATGATCCTGCAATGCTTCTTTAACCAGTGATTCCATTATTTTCCCCGGAACACAAGTTAAACTAACAGGTCTGTAGTTACTTGTATCACCTTTTGAACCTCCTTTGTGAATTGTGATATATTTGCACACCTCCAGTCCATGGGGACCTCCCCTGATTCTAAGGAAGCTCTCAGAATTATGGCTAAGGGATTGCTTACTTCCTTTGCTGCCTCCTTTAATATAACTGGATAGATCCTGTCCATCCCAGGTGCCTTACTTGTGTTTAACTTCAACAATTTCTCCTCCACTTTGCTCTCAGTTATTACAAAATCACTTAGCTCCCTGTTAGCATTTGATAAACTTCTGGCATTCCCCTGATTGAATAACTCCTCATGTGTGAATGTAGATGCAAAATACTCATTCAGTTTATCAGCTACCTGAGCATGATCATCAATAGTCAACCCATCTATGTTAAGTGGTGCAATCTGATTCATCCCTTTCCTTCTAGAGTTTACATAAGTAAAGAACTCCTTGCTGTTTTTCTTTGCATCCTTTGTCAAGGATTTCTCATAATCTGCCTTTGCCTGCCTTACCTCCTTTGTGACTTGATTACAGACTAGTTTATACCTACCATTGGCTTCTGTGTCACGTGATACTTTATATGCATTCCATACATTCTTCTTCTCTGCCACTAGCCTCATTAATTCATCTGACATCCATTTAGGCCTAAACCTTGAACAGTATTTCTTAGTTGGAATGAAAAGCCTAGTAGCCTCCAAAATTAAGTCCCTGAAGGCTTCCCATTTAGAATTCACTGTTGTTAACGTCATCAGTTGATTTCACTGTACAAAATTTAAAAACTGTCTGAGACCTCTGTAGAGTCACCTTTACGAAAGCAGTAGCCCTTCCCTTTAGCCTTGATGGTAGTTACATCTTTAAATAATTCCCCCATCAATACATTGTGATCACTGTCACCCAGTGGTTCCTTTATCTGCAGATTCTTAATGCATGAAGAATCACTACTGATAATCAGATCAAAAGTATTACTCTCTGTGGTTGCCTCTCGAACATAGTCAGTCCTCGTATAGCACGATAGTTGTGTTCCTAGAAACCCTTGTGCAATATGAACAACAGGCCCTATGGGAAAAATAGGGTTAGGTGCCGACCACCCAAGATTGAACATACATTTGTAACCAAAACATTACCAAACACAATAAATAATCATAATAAAATACGTAAGTATTTTATTACGATTATTTATTATTATACGTAATAAAATACGTAATACATAAGCATTTTAATTACTTAATTATTTTAAGTAATACGTAAGTATTTTATTACAACTATTACCTAATAAAATATTGCCAATGCTTTTGCTTCTATCGTAAGCAAACTTTTTTGTTTGATTTTCTATCCAAACAGATGACAGCCGTCCCATCTCTTCCAATTCTTTGTGTCTTAATCTAATGGATTTTAATTACACTTTGAGTTGTTCCTGCTATGAAAGTTGTTTTTATTTTCTCTGCATTCTTTGTAATTCTCGGCGTTTGCCTCATTTAGGTCTGTAGCACGTGCAATATCACATGGTCTTTCATTTCGCTCAAAGCGTTTCACAATTTCATATTTTTTCTCTATCAACAGAGGCGGACTGGCCATAAGCCTTACCGGGGAAACCCCGGTGGGCCGGAGGTCAGTGTGATTTTGGCCATAAACCATAGTATGAGGCCACTATAAATTTTCCCGGGTAAGAATTTTTGATCCAGTCCGCCTCTGTTTATCGATATTGCTTTTGTTTTTCTCTGTGAATCTGCAGTGTCTTCACCAGGATGCTTCCTTTTTACACCTTTTAAGTATTTTACTCATTTTTAGGGAATAAAGCACAATTACAAAACGAGGAAGCACGTTTGATACACATAAACAAAGCTGTGCGTGTGTAGCAACTGAATAAACAACACCATAAAGGCAGAGATACACTATTAACACTTCACATTTTACTAAAGCACATTTCTAGGGGTTACTACAATAAAACAATAAAAACTAAAAACAATTTCCAGTTGCGTTTCTGCTAGTGGAATCTGTTATAAACTGGTAGTAAACTCGATGTAATCGCATTTGCGATTATACCTATAGCTGGAATTGTGTTGGTTTTTACTTTATTATGGTTAAATGTTTCCCCTTCACTGATATAAAAAAACAAATACATTTTCAGAATCTTCTCTTTATTCCTATCGTGTTGCATTCAGTTTGGAGTGATTCCGCGTTCGACTGCCATTTCTTGTAAACACAAATTGTGCATAAGCGTATTTGGTTCGTGTTATATAAGATATCATTCCCCTATTTATAAATCGTGTATGATCGAATTTGTGTAGTGTAAACACATGTTATACGAGGACTGACTGTATTGCTGTAGAAAACAGTCATCCAATAAAACCACAAGTCTTGCTAGTGTGGGAGTGACCAACTCACAAGTTTCAGTCAATATCTGGAAAGTTAAAATCTCCCATTATAAGACATTCTGATTTACTGGCCCACTCTATTTCTTTACACAATTGCTCATTATACTCATCAGATTCATTAGGCCTATAACACACACCTCTCATTTTTCCTTTTCCAGTGCTTATTTCACACCAAACAGACTCAACACTGCATTGTCCACCAGCATAAATTGGATGCACTTGTTTAGATTTTGTGTTTCTTAACTAACAGCATAACTCCTCCTCCCTTCCTATCTTGTCTATCCTTCCTATACACATTGTACTCCCCAAATTCTAACTCTGCGCTGTCTATATCTGTGTGACACCACGTCTCTGATATCCCTACAATATCTGCCTTTGATGTCTTGACTAGCACTTCAAGCTCATCAAATTTATTAACTATACTCCTAGCATTGGTGTACATGCACCTGTTTCTGCTCCTAGCCACCCTAACTCAGCCCATGTGTTTACTTGATCCACTATGACTCCCAGCAGTCCTGGAAATCTCCATTACCTTGCTTTCCGGTCTGCTGCCCATGCTAATAGAAGTGCAAGAATCACTTTTGTCTATGCTTGCGGCCACTGTTAAACTTTTAGTCTGTGTATCCCCCCCCCCAAGCTAGCAGTTTTCCGACCTACCTAACACTGCCTCGAAAGCATCAGCAAATATTCTTGCACCCTTTCTATTTAAGTGTATCCCACCCCTGTAGAAGCAGTCTCTCCTGTCACCAAGCACAGACCGGGCTGAAAAAAATTCTACCCCTTGAGCCTTGCACAATCTCTCCAGGGCCGAATTGATTAAAGCAGCTTGTGTTCTTCATGGAATAGATTGAAATAAATTTTGAGCTTAAGAGGAATATTGGATCATGCTGATGAAGGTGGAGGAAATCTGCATTTTCACTCTTCTCTAAATATGCTTACAGTGTCTTGATAATGTTTAACTCTGGTGATTGTGCAGGCCATGAGAGATGCTTAACCTCGGTTTCATTCTCCTCAGACCAAGATTGGACACACCTGGTTGTGTGTATTGGAGCATTATCATTTTGAAACATGCCATTGTTTGTGGGGAAACAATGTTTGCACCACAGGATGAACCTGGTCACTCAGAATATCAAGGTAGTCATTGGCAGTAATTTGCCCATTCAAAATGTTGATAGGACCTAATGAATACTGAGATATTGCTGCAAAGATGGTTGGCAGAAGACAGTCAGGATGATGTGCTTCCTTTAGCATTTGCCGAACATGAGCTCTCCTTAACATTGAAAAAAGTGTGAATGGTGATTCATCTGAAAATGTGTTTACAATCAAATGTCCAGTTTTTGTTCTCCTTACCCTATTGCATCCTCTCTCTAGCATTACCATCAGTAATAAGTGGCTTGCAATAATAGCACTTCCATAAATTTCAGGTTAGTATTATTAATATTAGTATTATTATTAGCCATATGGCACAAGGAAGCCTGAGGCTTATGCTGCACCAGCCGAAAAAAAAAAAAAAATTCCTGAGAGAGAGAGAGAGAGAGAGAGAGAGAGAGAGAGAGAGAGAGAGAGAGAGAGAGAGAGAGAGAGAGAGTCAGAAGTAGAAAGGAATTACCAAGGAAGAGAAGAATGATGATATCCAGCTCATTCTTCAACATTTATTGATAGTTACTACCACGACAAAGTTGGAATGATAGAGGAGGAAAATTTTAGGATCCAGTTTTTCATCATTTTTATAAGTGCAGTTCAGTCATAAAAATATTTGAAAAACTACTTCAAGGGCAGTTATTTTCACTGAAAATCTTTCAATTCATGTGCTCAAATAATTTGATGACATCAGTAGTAAATATTTTCATTGTGCTGAAGGAAGCTTTGTCAAAGGTGAAGTTAATCAAAACCTGCCCTCATTTCACGATGGCGCAAGATTAGTTGGATGGGTTTTGTAAACTTATCAATTGAACATGCCATTGCCAAGGATTTAAACCCAGATGAAATGATCCAAAGATTTGCAGCTGTTAAGGTGTGAAATGTTGATCTTTGAAACAGAAAATGTAATGAATATATAATAATCAATGCTACTTGTTTATTAAAGTTAAAGTAATAAATTATATTTATTTTATTTTTGAACTAAAAAACCCATTTGCAGCACATTAATGAGATGTGGAAAGCACAGGTGTCTAGCTAAAATTGGCTGAGGATGCCACAAAACTTTGAGCTCGTCCTGCCAAAGCATATGAATTTTTTAGTGCCCACAGCTTGTTTAAATTTTTTTTAATGCAAAAAAAAAAAAAAAAATGTTTTTGAGCTGAAAATGTTAAAAAAAAAAGTAGATTGAAATGGAAGAGTTTCTATTAATTTGTGTGGCATTGCAAGTAATCAAAGTATTTGATTACTTGCAATGCCACAATTAAATTTAATTTGGCAATTAAAGCATATATATCAGAAGAAAGAAACATGCTGCTATTAGTTTCTCTCAGTTTTTAAGCAACAAAACCTTTTAAAAGAATAGATTTTTCCAGGTAACAGCTGAAGAATGTTGGCAAGGAATTTAGCCAGAGCAAGTGTTGAAATATTGGATGACAGTGAAGGCAAAATTCCACTCCTCTCCCCTCAAATTTTACTGAGAAAAGCCTCACTAATCAGTTAAAATTCTGTTTAAAACCTCATGAAATTATGTAAATTTTACCTAATTTATCAAAGAATATAGTGGTTTTGAAAACAACATATAATGTAACCCACAAATTACATTACATCTTGCCTTTCATATCAACTTCAGCTTAAAATGAGGAAAAAATTTCTACTTCCAGAACTTTGTTATAAAACTGAGAAGATTATCAGTTAAAGCTGCTAATTCTCTGCATTTTTTGAAATGTCGTTTTAAAATTTATTATCTTAATACAGACAGTGTTCAAAACCCAGCAGCCCAAGGATTAGATGTTTTTAAGATTAAAACTTTTAAAGACTTATTGTATTGAAAATTTGATTATCTTCACAAAGGAACTGAAGGCTGCCATACCACTCAATCAGTCAATCTCAAATGAACAAATTGCTTTCTCAGTGCCATAATCATCATTTAAATATTATATTTTACATTAAGATGCCATTTAACTTTTATTTTGGAAAATATTCTATTCTATTTTCAAATAAGGGATATGGAAATTTAAGTATAATGCATTACATATACTTGAAAGAATTCACATTTTTATTATTAAGAAAATGGCTATTTGTTTTTTATATAATTTCTGTTTGTATAAAAACTACAGTGCTTGCATTTATTTATACCTAACTGTTTATTTTTTCAGATATTGTAAATGTCACAAGTCAGATAAAGCTGTCTAATGGAAGTGGAGAGCTGTCGTTGTCTAAGGCTTCTGAAATTGTATGTAATACATATGATTTGTAAGTTTTGTAGCGAGTGCTAATTAGGGAATGGGGAAATGACAATAACGATTATATTTCATTTTTCTATTTTTTTATATTTCATATTAAAAAAAATTGAGTTTAGATATGTATACTGATCATATATGGATAACAATAGCAATCTTAGTGCTAAGTATATATATGTCATATTATATACTAATTTTACACAACTTCAAAAATGAAGTGTGTGTGTGTGTGTGTGTGTGTGTGTGTGTGTGTGTGTGTGTGTGTGTGTGTGTGTGTGTGTGTGTGTGTGTGTCACAAAAGGCAAAAGTGGACAGGATGACTTCTCTGGAGAAGTTTTGTAGCTCATGCAAGAGAAACACAAATATGATATATTCTGGTGGATTAGTTTACTTCTGTTTTTTTTTTACTTTGAAAATTCATGCTTGATCATATATTTTTTGTACTGAGACAACCTCTATTTTTATAGTGACCCTTTGCATCTCGTGTCATGATTAATTACAATAAAATCTACCTTAAGAACATCTGTTTACTTTTTAATTCTATTTCTTTCTGCTCTTTATTTTAAAAGTTTACATTGTGACATTTTATTACACTGTAAAGTAAAATATAAAGTTAGCTAATCCCCTTTCCAACAGCATTTACACAAAACTACTCAACACTGGCCTCATCTTTCTATTGGTTACAGACCAACTGTTACAGAGCATTAAAGTAGTCATTTTCAGTTTGTTGTTTGTTTTAAAGACCTCCGGATCCCTAAGGGTCCTTTCCTTCAGAACTGACTTACACATAATCACAGGATGTTCTAGATCAGCGGTTCCCAACCCCTGTGGGTTCGCGAAAGTGTTCCAACTAAAAATTCTGTAATGGCATGTTCTTAGATTTTCATAGGTATATTATTGTAAACTACCAAATATAACTAATAATAAACAATAAAGTAAGATAAAATTAAATAAAAAGTAAAGAATTGCCAAGGAAAGAAACCACATCTTCCACAATTCCTTATAATTACTTTGCTGTCTTACAGTATATCATGTTAAATAAATATCTAAAATAAATAAGGAAGGATAATCGTTTTGAATATTTTCGTTAGATTCTTTTAATTGCGTTAATTTGAATTTTAATTGTTTTTAATTGATTTTGAATTGTGTTAAATTGATTATTTAATTATTTATATTTTACTTTAATTATTTATATTTTACTTTAATGTACCGGTAAGTTGTCGATTTTTTCGTTTTTTCCGTTTTAATTTCTGGAGGGTATCATACGGAAGTGTTCCACGTACTATATTGAGGTAAACTCCTCTTATTAATTTACTAATATTATTATCAACGTAGAACATATTGAGTATTACAGCTCTGATTCATACTATCTATATAAATATCTAAAATAATTTCTTGACTAAATGTTTAAGAGTATGAAAAAGGTTGTTTATGCATGGTAACGCACTTCCATCATTTCTACTACCCAGGTAGTATGCATGCATCGTTTGATTACATCTCATATATTCGAGCCCTTGACTACCAAATACGGAGGATACGGAAAGGTCAGGGAATGACCACCGCATATCCCCAGAGCAATATGGCCTTAGTTGCTAATGCTCCTATAAAAAAAAAACATCTCATATTGTGAATACCTTCACAACGAGTTGCCCGAGGTATTGCACTGCTTTGAATAAGTAACGCTTCACCGGTGGAGACTAATGCATACTTATGCATGGGTAATGCGAGATATAATCAAATGATGCATGCATACTACTACCATCATTTCTACTACCTGGGTAGCAGAAATGATGGAAGTGCATTACCCATGCATAAACAACCTTTTTCATACTCTTCACAGTTAGTCAAGAAATAGTTTTAAATTAAACCATACACACCATCAAGCATCTCTCATATTGTGGAGTTATACTTCATAACTGGGTTGTCACTATTGCAACACCAGAGTACCTGCCCAGCCACCGAAGAGGAACCAATCAGCTCCGAAATGGTGCCATCTGGGGGGAGGTTATTGATGAGGCTCTTGTTACCACGAATAGGTAACAACTGTCTTCCCTAATGAGGAGGTGTTGCCTATTCAGGAATTCATGAATATTTGAGTTCATTGAGTGTGAGGAATACTGTCCCTTTCCTGATACTCTGGATAACAGAGTATCTTATCCCATACCATTTTTGAAATGGTGCCGTCTAGGTGGTGATATCTGCCGAGAATAAGTAACATTAGTCTTCTCCATAGCTGAAGCGTTACTTATTCGAGGAAGTGCAATACCTCAGCAAGTCGCTGTGAAGGTATTCACAATATGAGATATAATCAAACGATATATGCATACTACCTGGTTAGTAGAAATGATGGAAGTGCATTACCCATGCATAAACAACCTTTTTTTAAATAAATGTTTTCCATACAAAATTTTTTTTTTTTCATTCTCAAGGATCATTGTTACGTATAGGTACTTTTTTTTTTTTTTTTTTTTAGAACCTATAGTACTTAGTACCGTGAATAGGTTGAAATGATGAAAGAAGATACGTGTTGACATTAGACTTGAACTTCTGTAGATTGTAATTTTCAGGAAATACGTATGAAGGAAGGTTGTTTAAGAAAACAAGTTGAATGAATAAATGAGGAAGAAGAAATATTGGTTCTGTGGGATTGAACTTGACAGTAAAAGGATGTTGACTGGTTGCGGCATGTGTTCGGACTGCTTTAAAAGAGAGAGTGGGAATTATAGAAGACAATTCAGAAGAACAGTGCCCATGCAGGTATCTATAGAAAAGGCGTTCAATAGAAATAGAACGTCTGAGACAAAGAGTAGAGAGACTCTGTTAGAGATGAGACATTAATTAACCTAACTGCCCTCTTCTGAATGGAATCTAGAAACCAGAGAGAGATTTTGGGTGCACCGCCCCAGATGTGGGAACAATATTCCATGGTAGGCCTGATTTGCAATTTCTACAGAGTCAACTGTTTGGAAGAAAAGTAACGCTGAGAACGAAAGAGAAAACCTGGGTTTTCTCTTTCGCTCTCAAAAAAAAAAAAATCTCAATCTCGAGATTTTTTTTTTTTTTTTTTTTTTTTTACAACACACTTGTACAAACTTGTGGAGAAACATAGCACAATAATAATGGGGATAATACAGTGTGCTAATGAACTTGTTTTCACAAAATCTCTAGCAATACTGACAAACGTATTGCGATGTTGGAGAGTTTATTTTATCATGATGTTTTATTGCAGTGTGTGCCGTGCATGCAATAAACTAATCACAAACGACCTTCATATGTATGCCATAATAGCGTCACACGTATGTGGCTGACATGGCATCTCAAGAAATGAAGTAACCTACTGGGCCACGTGTGGTGTGCCACATATGCGACACAAAAAAAGACTCTTTTCTTGATATTTTAAACGAAAAAACTGCATAACACTGACATTTCAATATTTATTTTAGAATTACTAATCAAATTATTTACTAAATATTTTTTGGCCCCAGGGAATTTTTTTTCTTAAACTAGCTTGGCAGTCAATGTGTTAAATGTGGTTGGATGGAAGATTGTTGAAGAAACTGGTGGTTCGGGTCAGATGCCAAGTGTGCTTGACATGACTTTAAGAACTTTTCTTTTTCATTATATTACTTCCAAACTTATCTAACAGTAGAAAGGTGTGGAACATATCTTGAAACAAGATATGTTCCAAAAATTGGCCTTGAAATTGTCAGCTTTGAATATTTAATACATTTGCTGCCTCTGACACATAAGCCTCAAAAGGCACTAGAAATGATATGCTGTTATGCATGTAGGCATTTAAAAAGTCAGCACCCAAGTGGTGTGCCATGATTCATGCTAGTGATCATTTTCAAGTAGTCTATAAATGAATGCTGTAAAAGTAAAGGCACATGAAATTAACGACTGCTCAGTATTGGCATGCTGATTGAACTGTGGGCTATTTGCAGCAACACTTAGTTTTTGTCTATAGACTTGGTTTAATTGTATTTATTCTTGGCTTATGTTGAGGCTTGTTCTGATTTATAGCTCAGTCCAAAAAATAATGTTTGCTAAAAGTGAACACTTATTTTTTGACAAATTTTCAGAATCCTGTTTCTCAGAATTCCAAAAATTACAGCACATTAGATGCACTTTCTCAGATATAGGCAGGCATAAGTGAATGTGTGAAACAAGAATATTTATATAGCTTCTAACCCAAACTTGATCCATGTACCACATGGATAACACAGTAGCTGTGCCTGTTGTTCTTCCCCATTATTGTGAAAAAGTCCTGGATTCAATTCCTTTAAAAGTAGAAGAAATTTTTATATGCTTTTACATATCATGGCCAAGTTGCTTGGTTAAAGTTTGCATGGTTTTCTACTTTCCAGAAACTGATTATTTGTTTTCCAGAAAATAACATACTAACCATATAAGACACATGACACATGAAATTAACAACTGCTCAATATTGGCATGCTGATTGAACTCTGGTCTGTTTGCAACAACTCTTTTTGTTTATACGAGGGGGTATCAAAAAGTTTGTACCCTTACCTAGAAATAATAGCCCTAGAAAGGTGAAACTTCACAAAAACTTTAATCCTTTTATATGTACTCTCCATGTACAGTAACACATTTGTCCCATCTATGGATTAGTTGTTTAATGCCTTGATCATTGAAGTCTGCACTTTTTTCCTGAAATCACAATTCCACTTCATTGATGACTTACTGAGATGAATCAAAGTGGCATCCACGCAATGGTTTCTTCATTTCTCGATAGATCAGTAGAATAGCATTGATAGTCTGGCAGTCTGGCAGTGATAGATCAGTAGAATAGCATTAGTAGAGGCATTTGATGCAAGAAAGCAAGCTTATGCAGCATCAGCCAAAAAAAAATAAAATAATAAAATAAAATAAAAAATAAAAATAAATAAATAAAAATAACCACTTCTACTTCACCCCTCTGTTCGTTCGAAATACCTGTCCAGCTGAGCCTTAAACTTATTTAGGCTATCAACTTCCACGACAAGGGATGGAAGTCTGTTCCACCAACCAACCACCTGCTGGCTAAAGGCAAATTTCCTCATGTCTATCCTACATCTGTCTTTCCTCAATTTGAATTTATGCCCTCTCAGGTGATTATTCTGAGCAAGAGGAAGAGTCCCATCAGCATTGAGCATGCTCAAACCATTCAAGGTTTTATACACCTCTATCAGATCACCTCGCTGGTGCCTAGTCTCCAGACACTGTAATTTGCAAAACTTAAGCCTTTCTTCGTAAGAGCACCCCTTTGTTCCATTCACTAATCTTGTTGCCCTTCTCTGTACTCATTCCAGCATCTCTACATCCTCCTTGAAATGAGGCCTCCAGACCTGTATACAACACTCTAGGTGTGGCCTGACCATTGCCTTATACAAGAGAACAATCACCTCCTTATCCCTGCTAGAAAAATTCCTGTATATCATTGACAATACACCATGAGCTACTCTTGCAGACCGTCTGCACTGCTCAGAAAACTTCGTATCTGCCTGCACAACCACCCCTCAAGTCCCTTTCATTCTCTACCACTGTCAGTGTAGTACCACAGAGTTGATACGTTGCTCTGGGGTTGCTGTTTCCGATATGTAGTACTTTACATTTGTCAATGTTAAACTTCATTTGCCACCTCTCAGCCCATCTGCTCAACCTTTCCAGATCCTGTTGCAGTAGCATAGTGTCAGTAGTGCCCTTGACAGCCCTGCCAACCTTCGTATCATCTGCAAACTTGGACATTAAGCTTGATATACCATCATCAATATCATTTATAAATACAGAAAACAATAATGGACCCAATACTGAACCCTGAGGGACTCCATTAATAACACTAGTCCACGATGAGCCGTGTCCACTGATTACCACTCTGTCTTCTCCCCCTCAACCACCCCTTTATCCATAGCAGCAATTTGCCTCCAATGCCACACTGCTCCAATTTGTGCAGCAGTCTTCCATGTGCAACCGTATCAAAAGCTTTTCTAAGATCCAAGTATATAATATCAAAGTTATTCCCTGCATCCAGTTCTTTTGTGACTGCATCATAGTATCCAATCAAATTGCTCAGGCAAGACTTCCCCTTAACAAAACCATGCTGTGTCTGAGCTATAACTGAAGTCTTGTCTAGATGATCCTGCAGTGCTTCTTTAACCAGTGCCTCCATTCATTTTCTGGGAACAGAAGTTAAACTAACAGGTCTATAATTACTTGTGTCGCCCTTTGATCCTCTGTTTGTGAATTGGAGTCACATTTGCACATCTCCAGTCCATGGGTACTTCCCCTGAGTCCAAGGAAGCTCTCATAATTATGGTTAAGGGTTTCCTTACTTCCTTTGCTGCCTCCTTTAATATAACTTGATTGATCCCATCCACCCCAGGTGCCTTTCTTGTGTTTATCTTCAACAATTTCTCCTCCACTTTACTCTCAGTTATTACAAGATTCTCTAGCTTACTGCCAGAGTTGAATACACCTCTGACATTCCCCTCGCTGAATAACTCCTCATGTGTGAATGTCGACGTAAAATATTCATTTAGTTCGTTAGCTATCCGAGCAGGATCATCAACAGTTGACCCATCGATATCAAGTGGACCAATCTGATTCATCCCCTTCTTTCTAGAGTTTACATAAGTAAAGAACTCTTTGCTGTTTTTCTTTGCATCCCTTGCCAAAGATTTCTCGTAATCTGCCTTCGCCTGACTAACCTCCTTTGTAACTTGGTTACAAATCAACTTGTATCTATCATAGGCTTCTGTGTCACGTGTTAATTTGTATGTATCCCATGCATTTTTCTTCTCTGCCATATGTCTCATTAGTTCATCTGGCATCCACTTAGGCCTAAACCTTAAACAATATTTCTTAGTTGGTATGTAAAGCCTAGTAGCTTCCAAGATAAGTTCTTTGAATGCTTCCCATTTTGAATTTGCTGTTGGTAACATCATCAGTTGGTCCCACTGTATAGAATTTAAATACTGTCTCAGTCCATCATAGTCACCTTTACAAAAGCAATAACCCTTCCCTTTACCCGTAATGGTAGTTACCTCTTTGAGTAAATCCCACTTCAGCACACCGTGATTACTGCCACCTAGTGGTTCATTTACCTGCAGATTCTTAATGCATGAAGAATCACTACTGATAATCAAATCAAGAGTATTACTCCCTCTAGTTGCCTCCCAAACATGCTGATGTAGAAAACAATCATCCAATAAATCCACAAAAGCCTTGCTAGTGTGTGAGTGACCAGCCCCCAAATTCCAGTCAATATCTGGGAAATTAAAATCCCCCATTATAAGACTCTGATTTACTGGCCCACTCTATTTCCCTGTACAGTTTCTTATTATACTCATCAGAGTCGTTAGGCCTATAGCACGCTCCTACTCTCAGTTTTGATCTCCTAATCGAATAGAATGGGTTCACCCTAAAAAAGTTCTCATCCACATTACACAAATCCCACAGTTGACGAGAACATTGCATTCGACATTGCTTCTGCAAAGGCATCAGCAATCTTGGAACCAATCATTCGGAGACCTTAGACATGTGCAGATGGTCATGTAAAATGCTGTGGGCAGACCCATAAATACTTCCCACTGCATTTGTGATGAAATGAATTGTCACATGTCTGTCACTCAGCACAGTCTGCTCAACCTTTGCAGCTGTCTGACTTTCTGTGGACGTTGATGGCCTTCCTTCTATTGGCTCATCAAAGACACTTGTACAACAACACTAGAACTCCCATTTCTATTTTTTATAGTGTCATAGGATGAACAATTCTGCCCATACACAGCTTTCATTTCTTAATCAATTTCCTGAGCATTTCTTACCTGCAAATGCAGGAACTTGATCACTGCTCGATACTCCATTTGACAATCATAGCGTCCTTCCTCAGATTCCAGGCTGCACCTCTGGTGTATGATCACCTACAGGAATGAAATTTCATTTGTTAGTCATTGAATATATAGACAACTTATATTAAAAATGGAATCTTCCTACTGATATTTTATCTAGGTCAGGGTACGAAATTTTTGATACCTGCTCATAGCCTTGTTACAATTTTATTTATTCTTGGCTGTGAACTGATCTATCAGTATTTAAATACTGATTTTACATGACCATCTGCACATGTCTATCAGTGTTTAAATACTGATAGAGGAGATCAGTTCATTTATTTTGATTATCCAGAAAGAATCATTTTTCTCTTTGGTTAAAAGTATTGCCATAATGTACACAGCTGTAGTCTATAAGTGTTTGTGTCTTCAAATGTTATTTGCATGCAAAAGATTAGGAAATATAAACAGATATTAATAAGATTTGGACTTAATTAAATCTTTTGCTTTTTTTTAATAGCATAAATTTAATAAATTTTTTCAGTGCTGATTTTTGGCTTGCAGTTAATTAAATTTCCTAACTCTTTATAACATTGAAGATCCTTAAGCTGTTTTACTTAAATTAATATTGACATATTTTTTTTTTTTTTTTTTTATGTTAGCATATTGAACCTACTCCTACAGCAGATTTAGATCGCACTAATGATAAAGTTTATCAAAGTACAACATTTGTGGTCCGTGCTGTAATGAATCTTTTGGAAGGTGTACAACAAGGAAGACTTGTTGATTACCTAGATTTAGTAAAGGTAATGATTATAATTTTTAAAAATTGCATTTTCTATAGATTTTTTGTTTTATGTGAAATTTTGCTGTATATACAGATCAAAAAAGTTGTTTTTTCTAGTTATGTGTTTTTTCTAAAAAACACCTGTGTTTCTTCATGTAGAACACCTGATGGCAAGTAGGTGTTCTTCATGAAGTCAACATGTTACAAAATCACATCCATTTGATTTTAACCATCTAGGTCAGCCGTCAGCAACCTTTTTTGAGTGAAGAGCCCTTTTTGATCTAATTAAAAAAAAGAATCCAAACCGCTCAAACATGAGAGGAGGGGGGGAAAGGGGGAGTTTTTTAAGAAATGGAACAGAGTGGGAAGGTGTTTTATTAAATATATGTATACAGAAGGCCCTCGTTATAATGCGGTTCGCTTTACACTAATTCGCTATAACGCTGTCAAAACTAACTGTAACGCTATTTTACTAGCATACAGATTGAATTTTTGGCAAATCCTGGTTCAGTCCAGTCTGTTTTTAAGCCCCTTTTTTTTTTTTTTTTTTTTTTTGCAAAAGGAGAAAATAGCCACCATGAAATTAACTACAGTAATTATTTTTATAATTTCTACTCTATGTACAAAATTGAAACTTTCAATATGCTCTATTTTCTTGGTGTGGATAGTTTCAAGGGAGAAATTCTTTTTTAGTACACAAACCTAAAAAATTTACCATTCAGTGTCATATGCTGTTACGAAGTCTGCATTTTCTATTCTGACCTGTAATAGAAAGATACTGTATATACTATTGAACAATAGATTTACTCCCTATCTCTTCTTTTGTTTTATCTCTTCTTCTGTAGGAACTATAACTCGAAAGGTTTTTCACACAATCAGTCCCATGAGTGCTAAATGCGGTGCTGTTTCTTGTACAGTATTCTCTTGTCTTCTGAACTCCTCTGACCATGTGGTCACCCGAAGTACATAAAATTTGTTTGTTTTACTGTCCAAATGGCCTTATGTACTCCATTCTGTCTTCTAAGCTGCATTGCCCTGAGATTATCCCCTTTGGGAATATTGGAAAATACATCTATTAGAAGCAATTTACATTCCCTCACCGTAACAAATTACTTTCGGTAACATAAAGGGTAACTTGAACTGTTTGATTTTATTGTGTGGGACTTCTCAGAATAAAACACCTATTGTTACTGTCTTCATGCCACTTGACATTATTTCCAGATGGAATATTGACAAGTACTTTTCGTGCAATAAACAACCATTTGATTTTACCGCATGGTAAAATCGAACTTTTCAGATAAATAAAGCATTTGTCACCGTCTTCAGTTCACTTGGCAGAGGAATTCTAGATATCATTCAGTGCATACAGTGTTAGACATACGGACAGTTTACTGTACTCGAACATCGTATCACAATCAGTGCAACGCAGTTACATTTGCAGAGAGTTATGGCGGATAAGAATGAAAAAGCAACAATGTCTGGACGTGATACAAAGATTGGAAAGGTAAGAAAAACATTGAGTTTGAAAATTAAATTAGACATTTTGAAGAGAATTGATTCCGGTTAACGACAAGTGGATGTGTGCAATAATTTAGGACTGACAGGTTCAACTGTAAGAACAATCATAAAAAATAACGAATCAATTTTAGCAGCCGGAAAAACAGCTGTTCCCCTGCAGGCAACTAAATTGACTAGGGCTAGGCCGGCTATTATGATCGAAATAGAGAAACTTCTACATAATTTTATTGAAGACAACTTTCAACGTAGAATTCCGTTAAGTTCAATTATTATTAAAGAAAAAGCAAAGAGCCTATATGAAGATTTGAAGGAAGCTCACCCCGAAAAAAAAAAAGTGGAACCATTTAACGCTAGTAAGGGCTGGTTTGATAGATTTAGAAAGTGCTATAACCTGCACAACAGCAATACAGGGAGAAGCCGCAAGCGCAGATCAACAAGGAGCCGAAACTTTCAAAAAAGAATTTGTTAAAATTATTTTAGAGGGATGTTATACTGTTCAACAAGTTTTTAACATAGATGAAACAGGTCTTTTTTGTGAACGAATGCCTAAAAGAAGTTTCATATCGAAAGAAGAAAACATGCCAGGCTTCAAAGCGGCGAAGGATCGGTTAACTTTGTTGTTGGGTGGTAATGCTGCGGTGGATTTTAAATTAAAACACCTTTTAGTTTACCATTCCGAAAATCCAAGGGCTCTTAAAGGTTTAGCTAAATCAAACCTACCTGTAATCTGGAAGGCTAATAAAAAAGCTTGTGTGACCAGGCCGCTTTTCATTGATTGGTACACTAAGTTCTTCTGTCCTGCAGTGGAAAAATATTGTGCAAAAAATAACATTGGTTATAAAGCAATTCTAATCATGGACAACACGCCAGGACACCCAAGCAAAGAGAGTTTAGAAGACAGTGGGATCAACTGATGATGCTACCAACAGTAAATTCTAAGTGGGAAGCATTCAAGGAATTAATCGTGGATGCTACTAAAAGTTTCATACCTATTAAGAAATATTGTTCAAGGTTTAGGCCTAAATGGTTATCAAATGAACTAATGAGACTCGTAACAGAGAAGAAAAATGCATGGGATGCATATAAATTATAAAGTGACTCAGAAGCCTATGGCAGATATAAGCTAGTCTGTAATCAGGTCACAAAGGAGGTTAGGCAGGCGAAGGCAGATTACGAGAAATCCTTGGCAAAAGATGCTAAGAAAAACAGCAAGGATTTCTTTACTAATATAAACTCTAAAAGGAAGGGGATGAATCTGATTGGTCCACTTGACATTTATGGTTCGACTGTTGATGATCCTGCTCAGATAGCAAACAAACTGAATGAGTATTTTGCATCTACATTCACACATGAGGAATTATTAAGGTTTGAAAATGGCAGAAGGTTATCAAATTGTATCGGGGTACTTAATGATTTTGTAATAACTGAGAGCAAAGTGGAGGAGAAATTGTTGAAGTTAAACATAAGAAAAGCACCTGGGGTGGATGGGATCTATCCAGTTATATTAAAGGAGGCAGCAAACCAACTAAGCAAACCCTTAGCCATAATTATGAGAGCATCTTTGGACTCGGGGGAGGTTCCCACGGACTGGAGATGTGCAAATGTATCCCCAATTCACAAAGGGGGATTGAAGGGTGACATGAGTAGTTACAGACCAGTTAGTTTAACTTCTGTTCTGGGTAAAATAATGGAGTCACTGGTTAAAGATGCATTGCAGGATCATCTAGACAAGACTGCAGCAATAATTCAGACCCAGCATGGGTTGTTAAGGGAAAGTCTTGTCTGACAAATTTGATTGGTTATTATGATGTGGTTACAAAGGAACCGGATGCAGAAAATAATTTTTATATCATATATTTGGATTTCAGGAAAGCTTTTGACACTGTTGTGCATGGAAGACTATTGTACAAATTGGAGCAGAATGGTATTAAGAGTAAGTTGCTACAATGGATAAAAGGATGGTTAAGTGGGAGAAGACAGAGGGTGGTAATCAATGGGTGCTGCTCTTTGTGGACTAATGTTATTAGTGGAGTCCCACAGGGTTCGGTGTTGTGTCCACTGTTGTTTTGTATATTTATCAATGATATTGATGAAGGTATATCAGGCTTAATGTCGAAGTTTGCTGATGATACAAAGGTTGGCAGGGTTGTTAATACAGTAATTGTAGTGTGCTACTGCAACAGGATCTAGATAATTTGGGCAGATGGGCTAAGAAGTGGCAACTGAAGTTTAACCTTGACAAATGCAAAGTACTGCATATGGGTAGAAGTAACCCCAGAGAAAAGTACCAACTGTGTGGTACTACATTTAAGGTGGTAGAAAATGAAAAAGACCTGGGAGTAATTGTGCAGTCAGATATGAAGTTTTCTGAGCAATGCAGACAGGCTGCCAGGGCAGGTCCATGGGGTTTTGTCAATGATATATAGGAATTTTGTTAGCAGGGAGAAGGAGGTGATTGTCCCTCTGTATAAGGCAATGGTCAGGCCACGCCTTGAGTACTGCATACAGGTCTGGAGGCCTCATTTTAGGAAGGATGTCGATTTGCTTGAGTGTGTATAGAGAAGGGCAACAATATTGGGGAGGGGAATGAAGGGATCCTCTTACCAAGAGAGGCTTAAGTTCAGCAAATTGCAGTGGCTGGAGACAAGGCACCTGCGCAGTGATCTGATTGAGGTGTATAAGGCCTTGAATGGGTTGAGCACGCTGAATTCTGATGGGATCCTTCCACTTGTTCAAATTACGAACCTAAGGGGCATAAATTCAAATTAAGAAAAGACAGATGAAGAGTAGATGTGCAGAAATTTGCCTTTAGCCAGCTGGTGGTTAATTGCTGGAATAAACTTCCATCTGTCGTTGTGGAAGTTGATAGATTGAATAAACTTAAGTAGGAACTGGACAGGCATTCGGAGGGAATGGTGTGATTTTTTTTTTTTTTTTTTTATCTGATGCTGCATAAGCTCATATACTTGCTTTCTTGCATCACATGCCACTACTACTACTTGAACAATCACATAAAAGTTTTTTACATGCCTCCAAACACTACGTTTCTGATCCAACCAATGGACCAAGGAGTAATTGCCACATTTAAAGCGTACTACATAAGGAACACCTTTTCCTAAGCTGTTAAAGTCATCAACACTGAAAATGTACTGAGCTTAAAGGAGTTTCGGAAATCCTATAACATTAAAACTGCCATCTACGACATTTCAAGTGCCTGGGATGAAGTGACTCAGAAAACCATGAATGGAGTGTGGAGGAAAGTTTGGAAAAATTGCATAAAGCATTCCCAGGAACCTGTTGATTCCGTTGAAAATGTTAAAATGCAAATTGTTGAGCTCGGAAAGGAAGCAGGATTACACGAAATTAACGATGACGACGTACAAGAAATGATCGACAATGACAGGGATGGCCTCTCTAATGAAGAACTAATGGAAATGATAAAAGAACAAGAGCTTGCTATTGAGAGAGATGATGATCAAGATACTATAGATGAAGAACCGATGAAGTCGCTGACTTCAAAAGGACTTAGTGAAGCTTTTGAACACTTCAAAAAATGTGTGATTATTTCCGGGAGAACAACCCTGACATGGAACGAAGTGCCAAGGTAATAAGAAATTTGAAGAAAAATGAATCCCTACATGATGTTACAATGAGAGGAAGAGGGCCAAAGCACAACCCAAAATCGACACATTTTTCAGTCCAAAGATACGAAAACTCGAGAGCACAGGGCCATCAAATTAATAAATTTTTGATTTTCGTTAGTTAATTACCTCATAATTATATATGTACAGGTGTCCCCCGCTTAACCCTGATAATTCGTTCCGGAAAAACAGAACGCTAAGTGAATCCGCGCTAAGCAAGCGCCACATTCCCATAAGGTAACATATGTATTTGTAAGTTGCGTTCGGTGCCATAGGATATTTCCTAATCAATAATAAACGGTAGTGAAAAGGTGTACAAATGTCAGTCAAAATATTTAATATTCAAATATTTATACATATAAAATATTCTGCATAGATGAATTTAATCACGAAAAATGTGTCGATTTTGGGTTGGCCCTCTTCTAAATAAACTAAAAGGGGTATTAATTTTAAATCAGCGTTACCAGCCAACAGTAAAGTCACCCGATCTTTTCGCCGCTTTGAAACCTGGCATGTTTTTTTTTTTTCTTCTTTCAATATGAAACTTCTTTTAGTCATTCGTTTCCACAAAAGTCCTGCTTCATCTATGTTATAAACTTCTTGAGAAGTATAACCCACAATACCCCTCTTCAGTAATTTTAACAAGTTCTTTTTTGAGTAAGTTTCGGTTCCTTAATGTGCACTTGTGGGTTCTCCCTAGATTTTAAATCTATTCAACCAGCCCTTACCAGTTTTAAATGGTTGCACTTTTTTTTTTTTTTTTTTTAGGTGAGTTTTTTTCGGATATTGCCTAATCCCTCCCTCTCTCTCTCTCTTTTTTTTTTTTTTTTGTAATATTTAACTTAACTGAATTCTGCATTGGATATTATCTTCAATAAAATTAGTTAACGTCTTTCCATTTCAATCCTAGTTGGCCTAGCCCTAGTTGCTTGCAGTGGAACAGCTATCTTTCCCGCTGCTAAAATTAATTCTTTATTTTTTTATAATTGTTCTTACAGTTAAACTTGCAAGTCCTAAATTATAGCACACATCCGCTTGTCGTTGACCGGAATCGATTCGCTTCAAAACATCTAATTTAATTTTCAAATTCAGTCTTTTTCTTACATTTATAGTCTTTGTACTGCACCCAGACGTTGCTTTTTCATTCTTATCGCCCATTATTAACTCTTCGAAAATGTAAATGCGTTGGTTGCATTAATTATGATACAATCGTGTAAACTGTCCGTTACGCACGATGTCTAATACTGTACTGAGTGATGACTAGACTTTGGATAAATGCATATAACGCAAATATTACAAGCAATATACTTTATATATTTTTAAAATGTTGATCTCGGAACTACGTAACAAGTCACTGTACTGCAATTAAATTAGCATGCGAGAAAATATCACTGAGCGTGGGAAACGTTTTAATGCTGTGCTGATATTCATTTTCAAGCTATTGACTCCATCAAATGAAACGATTTCGTTAAATATGCAAAAATGCAATCTGTGAAAGAGTGTTATAGTGATCTGTGACAGCGTTATAGTCAGATATGGGTTATAATATAAGAACAGCGTTATAGCGAATCAGCGTAAAGTGAACCGTGTTATAATGGGGGCCTGCTGTATATAATGTAGAATATTCTATATGTACAAAAATTTGAATATTAAATATTTTTAACCAACATTGGTGCATATTTTCACTACCATTTATTATTGATTAGAAAATATCCTATGGAATAGACCGCAACTCACAGATACATATGTTACCTTATGGGTATACGGTGCTCGCTTAGCGCTGATTGACTTAGTGCTCTGTTTTTCAGGAACAAATTATCAGCGTTAATTGGGGATCACCTGTATATTAGAATAATGAAGCAGTTAAGAAAAATAGTAAAAATAATATGGAAATTAAGAAAATAAATATAAAGCTATCATTAGAGGCAGCAAAAGGCACATTCCTCCACATGATGCCCAATGTTTAACTGATATTAAATATTAAATCAAAACTAATGCCAGTAGCACGGCAAAACTGTTATATGTATATATTTTTTTTTTATTATTTTTTTTTTTGAAATATTATTTTTTAATACTGAAAAAACGTAACAAACATCCAATTAGGTATGAATTAATGTGACTTTTGCTGCTGAACTTCTTGAGCGAGTCTCTCAACATCGGGCGAGTAAGTCGTAATTTTCATCTCTAGGCATGCTGAGAAAGACTCGCATTGTTCAGACAGTTTCCTGATTTATTTTTAATATAGTTTATGTTCAAAAATATTTGCTCACAGAAATACACTGCTGTGCATAAGAAGGTCAGTATATTGACAATCGACTTCATCAAGAAGTTCACGGAATTGTCGATGATATAGTGGTCTTGCCATTATTTTATTGACTATCTTTATGACCAAATCCATGAAATGCTGTTATCACTTTTGGAAACATTTGTGAGCAATGTGCTTCTTGATAAATTATACAGTGAAAGGAAAACACATCATGCGAAATGTTTTTTCTAAATAAATTAATGAAACCTTTTTTCTCACCTCTCATGTTTGGGGTTCCATCGGTCGTGATACAAATTATTTTGTTAATATTAATTCCCTTATTTTTGAAGCATTCAGTACTTGCCGTTTCTATATCCTCTCCATGCGTTTGTCCTGTAACCGGAAGTAAATCAAGAAATTCTTCTTGAAGTCCTTTTGAATTTATATATTTACAAATGAGGACAACTAGCATGCTATTACCAACATCACATGATTCATCACAGGCTATAGAAAATCCTGACGCTGACTTTAAGTCCATAATCTGCTGACTGGTTACATCTTCGGCCATTAGTAAAGCTCTGTTCCTCACAGTTTTTGCAGATATTGGCATTTCCTTAATTTTCATAATTATTTCTGTTTTTACTAAATCTCAATATTTTCATTATCTTCACTCAGTTGAAGCCGAACTTACTGAGAATTTCAATTCGAGACCATTCTGGTCCTATCTCAAATGGCTATCGAGATCTTCTAGAATTCCTATTCTAATTAATGATTCTAATATCTCTATCAACTGTCCTCTTGGCATTGCTAATATTTTTGCTATGCACTTTTTGAAACTTTGTTCTTCTGAACAACAACATTCTATTCCCTGTTATCTGTTTGATTATAATAGTAATGACAGTTTTGATAGATTAGTTCTCACTACTGATGACATCCAGTCAGCCATTTCTTGGCTTAAAGATTTCACTTCTCTTGGTCCCGATACCCTCCCTGATTTTTTCTTCAAGAAAAGTAGTTCGTCTTTAGCTCCAGTTGTGGGTGCCTCCGTAGCCAGGTGGGAAGGAGCAGCAGCAGTGCGTAGCACACACGCTTCTTGATTAGACCGAGGTTCGAGCCCGTCACCACCAAATACGGAGGATGCGGAAAGGTCAGGGAATGACCACCGCATATCCCGGAGCAATATGGCCTTAGTTGCTAATGCTCCTAGAAACCAAATAAACAACAACAAGCTCCAGTTCTTACAAATCTCTTCAATTACTGTCTTCTTCATGGCTGTTACCCATTATCATTCAAAGAGGCTTATATCATCCCTATTTATAAAAAACAGGGTGATAAAGCTAAGCCTAATAACTATCGACCTATTACTATACTGAATACAATTCCAAAAATTTTTGAACTCCTACTTTATAAATATCTTAGTTCCTATCTTCACCCTTTTATCAATAATCTTTAGTATGCTTTTCTTCCCAGGAAATCAACTGTTTCAAATATTGCCTTGTTTTCTCATTTCCTATAAACTAATTTGGACAAAGGAAATCAAACTGATTCGCTTTTCCTTGCTATTTCACATGCATTTGACTCTGTCCACATCGATCCCCTTTACTAGATTTGCTTGATTCACTGCTTAGAAATCATAAACTATCTGTAATAATTGATGATACTTCAACTCTGTTTACTGTTTTGCAAGGTGTTCCTCAAGGCTCACCATTGGGTCCACTCTTCTTTATTGTTTACACTAATGATCTGTCAACCTTATTTTAGTCCGTTAATGTTGAGTGGCAACTCTATGCAGCTAATATTAAATTTTACAAAGTTATTTGTTCTTCAACTGACAGTGTTGAACTCCAGTCCTGTCTTGATTACCTCCTGCTAAAATGTAAATTATGTCGCTTTCGCTCGAATCATGTAGTTAGACCCTCCGTCCTTACTGATTATTATATTGGAAACTCTTTAATTACTGATACGTTCAAGGATTTAGGTGTCCTATTTCGATCTGACCTTCATCCCTCTTCCCACGTTGATCAAGTAATATCTCACACTTCCAAACTCCTTGGATTAATTAAGCATTCTTCCTCTGTTTTCAAGAGTGAAAAAGTTATAATTCTTCTCTACAAGCAGCTCATACTTCCCACTTTTGATTATTGTGATATTATCTGGTCCCCACAACAGGAATATCTTTCTCACAAACTTGAGAGAATTCAAATTAAATTCATTAAATTCTTATGCTATCGAAATCACTTTGCCTTTCACCATCAACATTATGGAGCTCTTTGTGGTCATTTCAGATTCATTCCTCTTCACTCTAGACGATAACTCTGTGGGTATCTTTTTGTCTACAATATCATAAACTCTGTTATCAATTCTCCATCTCTTCTCGAACAAATACCTTTTGCTATACCCCATTTGAATTCACGTTATAAAATTAATTTCTCACTACCTGTTCCTCGTACTCACCACTTGGTAGTCCTCTGTTTTGATTCCTTCAGGTATCGAATAACTACAATATTGATTTTACTCTTAATCCGTCTATAAGAATTTGCTCCTTACACTGTTTTCTTAAGGTAAATTTTGTGTATATTTAATTCTAGTTTTGTATTGATTATTACTGTTTTGTATTTTATGTAACTCCTAGTGTTCTAGCCTTTATTTAGGGGGTCTGTGTGCCCTGTGTGTGAGAAACGTGTATATATAAATAAATAAATAAATATAGCTTTGTTTTTAAAATTGCTGAAAAGATTTCCTGACATTTTAATAAAACATTCTTTTATGTATTCTCCATCCGTAAACGGTTCCCCCATGTTACAATTTCACATGCAACTACAAAACTAGCAGCATTTTGTATTGCTTGATGATTTAATCCACTTTGACAATGAATTCTTTGTTAACATTTTCTGTTGCAACTCATTTATAGTCTTTTTCCTTGCTCACTGGTTTGATATGTTTTGGCGAATGTATCATGTTTAGTCAAAAACGTCTTTCTATGTTTATTTTTTCACTACATATTAAACACAATGTAAGCCCTGGAGAATTTTCCACAAATGTATATGACTCAGTCCATTCCTTCTTAAATTCCCGATTTTCTTGCTCAATCTTTCTCTTTTGAGTTGCCAATTTAAAAATGATAGCAATTTTAATGCCATCTTATTTCACTTGTTTAATAATACTACATCACTGATTCAAAAAGTCAAGTGATTTATAATATGAATTCATGTATTGTTCCTGTTTTAACTATTTTATATTTGCCACCGCCGCAACAATTAATCTTCGGCATCTTGCAGTGCATGTGTTCTGCTCGCGATGCTCAGACAAACTGAACTGAGAAGTGTGTGTGCGGCTTGCACTGAAACTAATGCTATATTCAAGTTGCTGCACACCGCACTTGCCGTACATGTGGGCTAAAAGTTAGAGCCGCAGTTACATGTTCAAAGAGCCACAGGTTATGACCCCTGATCTAGGTGGAGAAGTGTGGGTGCACTCCCAAAACAACATGCAGGATGTGAATAAATGGTGACTTTCAAGCAGGATCTTTGTATTTGCATATATTTCTTTCTACTTAATCTCATTTCAATTTTCTTTCAAATTAAAATATCTTTGGTATTGAATGGAGGAAAGTTGGAAGATCTGTGAATATGGCTAGAGGGAGAATGAGAGAAGCAAAACTAGATAAATACATTTTAATGTATTTATCTAGTTTTGCTTTGCTAAATTGATAAATACTCTGTCAAGTGTTATGTATTGTACTGCATATGTTGGTTATAGTGAACATACTTTTTTTTTTACTGTACAAAAAAAATAAGTAAATCAATAAAGGTGAATGAATCTCTTTGGTTGCTCATCATTTCCTTTAGAGTGCCCAGTCTTCCAACCAAAGAAAACTAATGGTATGTACCGGTAGGGTACATACCATTAGTGAATATTTACATTACACGTAATCTAGTAATGAATTATTAGTGATTAATTCTAGTGATTAATTCAAAATTATTTTTTGAATCGACATCAGTTGTTACGTTTGTTTTACCTTATTTGTTCTCTTCCAACATAACTTGTTTTCCATCCATTTTTCTGATACTGAAAGCGACGGCTCAAAACTTTTTTTTATTAAGAACTGCCTTTTTCAAAAAAAAATTGTTTCTTATTGCTGATGTTCGAGTCAAGATTTGAAGCTCTCATGTGAAATTTTCAGGACTTGATAAAATTAAGTGACATGATTATCTATTTATTATTTATTTTTTATTTTATTATTATTAATTTTTTTTTGAAGAGATGGAAAACAGATTTTATTTCAGCCCTATGGATGTTCTTTGACTCTAGTGCAAATTTTTTTTAGGCTCTTAATATGCTGCTACACAAGAAAACACTAAACCAACTACCCAAATGATTTTTTTTTTTTTTTTTATGTTGTTATAAATGTGTACTTCAGTGTTCAAACTTAGAAAGCCTGTTTTTCAGATTCACTTTATTTTTACAGCATGTTGGTGTAGAATTAAGAGGGTTACTGGGAAGTGTAGACCATCTAGTATCCAGTTTTCCTATCTGGTCACACCGAGAGGTAAGATAAAAATTTTAAACATATTCCTTGTTCTTTAAATGACTTGCTCATTTTAGCATATTTTAAATGGAATTTCATACTGTTGAACACAGCTATAGCAAGATACACAGGACTAGTAAAAATGGTTGTTAAATGAGTTCATCATCATCAGCCATTTTCAATCCACTGCAGGATGAAGGCCTCTCCAGCAACTTTCCAGAAATGTTAGTGAAGCAAAATAAATGGCAGTTGTCAGTTATTTATATGTAAAGTCCGAGGAAACTTTGGTTTATCTTACCAAAGCAGCATTTATTTTTCATGGAAGCATGCAAACTGAAATCTGTTGGTAGTCAAATGTCATGATGTATTTTTCTCATAGATTGCTTCTGACTGATAGCTGTTTTCATTCAAATTCTGCATCAAATAAATTTGAAAGTGGAACTTTTTTTTTTCAGTTAGTTAGTTAGGACTTGAAGTGTAACAATGAAAATCTCTTTGGAAGTTTCCCTAATTCTACATTTTTGGTAGGCGCCTCCGTAGCCAGGTGGGCAGGAGCAGCAGTGCGTAGCACACGCTTCTTTATTAGACTGGGATTCGAGCCCGTGACCACCAAATATGGAGGATGCGGAAAGGTCAGGGAATGACCACCGCATATCCCCAGAGCAATATGGCCTTAGTTGCTAATGCTCCTAAAAACCAAATAACAACAGCATTTTTTGGCTGCACTGCAAAGCCATTTGACTAATTTCCTCAAGGATGTGAGGTTGATTTTTATGCAGGACGATAAACAGTGATAATTATTTGAATATGCATGCTGTGCTTTATATTCAGACTTCGGTATTTACCATTGGATACTATAATACTGTTATATAGGTCTGATTGCACTGTTCTCGCTTTTTTTTTTTTTTCTTCTTTTTTTCTGGGGTCCCTTGAGGATTGGTTCTTGGACCACTGTTGTTTCTCATTTTGATAAATAACATTGGCAAAGGGATAGAAGACAATGTCAAAATTTGCAGATGACAAAATTGACTGAGTCTTTAATGATCAGTGCCAAGCAGTGCTCCTTCAGGATGGCTTGAACAGACTTCAAAGATGGTCAGAGAAGTGGCAGCTATGTTTTAATGCTGCTAAATGCAAGATCTTACACTTGAGAAATAGCAACCTACAAAACATTCTACCCTTGGTGGGGTTGAATTAAAAATAGTGGAGGAGGAAAGGGATCTGGGAGTTACAATATAGGCAGATATGAAGTTTTCTGAACAGTGTAAATGGGCAGCGAGGAAAGCCCATGGCATCCTATCAATGATTTAGCAAATGTTATCCTATAGAGATAGGGAGGTCATAATCCCACTGTATAAGGCAGTTGTAAGACCACATTTGGAATACTGTGTTCAAGTGACAGTACGCGAAAAGAAATCAGATTATGTGAGCTACAGAGCCTGGCAACCAGGCACCTCAGAGATGACCTCATTAAGGTTTATGAGGCTCAGAGAGGGATTAGTAAAATAAATGAAGGTGGAATTCTCACTGTTATAAAGAATTCTGGAACTAGGGGCTCATAAATTCAAATACACAGGGTTTGAGGTTTAGGTTAGCTTGTAGGAGGTTTTCTTTTAGCCAGCATGTAGTTGACAGTTTGAATAAATTCAAAGGTAAACTGGTTACTTACCTATCTGATATCGGAAGCATATAATTTGTGTTTTCTTATCTACTTGGATGGGTGTCCCCTCCCCAGTGCAGTAAAAGCCTGTGGCTTCCTTGCACTATATGGCGAATACTATTATTATTATTACTTTCTTTATAATGATATCGATCGTATTTATTATTAATTATGAATATTTTGGAAAGCTTTTTGTGCCTTTCCAGTGGTCTGTGTAATGTACATAAATATACATGTGACAGTTGTCACAGCAAAAAATATACAAATGGTTGTCACACATGCAAACATGGTGCCAGGCTTTAGTTTGACAGTTTATTGAAAGTTTTATGAGTTGTATATTCATGAATAACTGAAATGTGTTTCAGCAGAGGACCCTTGAAATACAAACATAGGTGTATGGGACTGTAGTCTTCCTGAATATATATTTCTTCAAATTGCCTTGCATCTCTCTCTCTCTCTCTCTCTCTCTCTCTCTCTCTCTCTCTCTCTCTCTCTCTCTCTCTCTCTCTCCCCCCCCTTATTTCCCACTCACATAAATTTTTCTAATGTGAAACAAAAGGAATTTAGTGATACAAAAGGAAAGAAAAAAGTACCCCAAAAAGTTGCATAAAATTTTAAACATCAACTTATGTGATTAACTTAGAAAATTCAAGAATTTTTTTAAAATAATTGCAACATACAAAACAAAACTGGTGAATTACCTGTGTTGCTATTATTATTATTATTATTATTAAATGAAGACCATTGTTCACTAGTGGAGAATTCTCGGCAGATACCACCACCCAGATAAGAAATCTGGGTGGTGGGATATGCCGAGATACCAGAACCCAGATAAGAAATTCTCGGCAGATACCACCACCCCTGGGTTCTACTGTATTGACCACTTGGCTATGTCAGGCCCAAAAAGGATACAATTTCAGGCTTACAAAAGGTTACCTACAGAAACAAGGAAACTGTTTCTATAGGTTTTCTTTTTTTCTTTTTCTTTTTTTTTTTTTTTTTTCAGGTCTTCCAATTTTTCCAAGCTATCTGCCTACTAATTCTAGTGATTAATAACTCACTGGACATAGGAAATCTTTGTACAATCCAGTCTATAATTCTTTCTCCTTAGTTAGAATTTATGCCCTTGGTTCTAGGTATTTAATGCCATGACCATTTCATCTTCATTCACTTTACTCCCCCACCCCAGTCTCAGAGGCCGTATAGATTTCAATAAAATCTCTAAGATTGACCAAGTTCTTTATCTTGCTTATTTAAAGTTTCTCCTCATATGGGTCCCATTTTGCTGTTTTCACCTGACATGTTGCCTGTCTTTAGACATTTTCATTAGTTCAGGCACTGTTACCAATATACTAAGTGTTAACCATCTGAAACAGCCCGTCAGACTGCCTTCACCAAACTTCATGGTCAAAATGATTCACTCTGACAGAACCACTTTCCATACATGCCTCACAACCAAACATATCCAACAGAATAAACCACATTAATGACACATTTAATATACAAGAAAAAGTCAGGTGATAATAATAAAATTTCTATGGTATTGAACTTTCAATGTTCCAAAACTTAAGTTTCACAACAGTTTTTCAGTTGTCTTATTTCTATACAATTAAGAAATAATTATGGGAAAGTAAGTGATCGTCTTTAATTTCCTTTAAATATGATTAGGACTAGTTCATTCAGTGGATTTATTTAAAAAAGGAAAAAAAATTATATTGAATAAATTTATAAACATTTAGAATTGCGAAGATTTATATTTTTTGTGTGTGTTTTTAATGCTTTTTTCCCCCCATCCTACTGTGATGTTTACAGATTGAGATGGCCCACAGGGTACTTAGTAAAGATATGGGTTCATTGGTACAAGCTATGCAGCAAGCTCAGAAGTATTCCAGGACAACTCTAGATGTAGAATACAGAAAAGGCATGTTATCTGCTGCTCATATTCTTGCTATGGATGCTAAAAACTTGCTGGATGTTATTGATTCGGTACGGATACGACTGAAGTCATTAGGAGAAGGAAATCCAGTGTGGTTACCACAAACTATCACATCAGAACACAATTTTTCAAGACCAGCTAGCTGTATAGACTCCATGCCTAGTTGTACATTATCTCATTCTTCAGGACATGATACTACATGCAAAATTTCAGAGAGTTTAGGATCTCCAAGTTCAGCAGAAGAATCAAAATCTAATATAGCATCCCCCCATTTACTAGATGAAGCTAATGACAGTGGCTATGATGTAACATGAGGTTTGTTATAAAAGTCTTAGCTACTCCAATTTTGGGCAACTATAAAAATGAGTTTTAAAGGAATATTTGTAATCAGTTCTTGATGTACAGTTTTCCTTTTATGTGTTCTGGTGATGTGCTATGAACAATTTGTTATGTATGGTTTTTTCCATTAAGGTGTTTTTTGCTTGTAGTTTGTCATAAAGAACTGCTTTTGACTAGGAATTCACATTTCTGAGAAAACCTCATTATATCAATCATCATATTAGGAAACTAAATGCACTGAAATACCTTTTTGTATTAGTGCAAATGTTGTTTTTCTTAAGAGTAATATTCCATTTACTGAATAAAGGCTCTAAGTGATTTTTTTTTCTCATTGTAAAGAACTAATTATGAAAACTGCCAGAACTACCTAATAAGTTTTTAAAAATTAGATCACGTATACTTAGTGTTTTCTTCTCCAAAGAACAGTATAAAAATACCCTAGGCCGACACCATTGCACTTATAGTAATGTCACATGGTTAAAACTTGGTTTGAAGTGTTGTAGTGATGAGAATATTATTAATCTGGCTCATGTCTTGAACTACATTTAGAAGTTGCCATTACCTAAAATTGTGATAAGATTAGTATTACATGTAATTTAATATATAATTAATTGGATTTGAATGGTATTTGTTGCAAAGGCTAATACAACAAGTGAAATTTCTGTGGTTATTATTCATTTTAAAGAAATTGAGGAAGGGGCAACTATAAAATGAGCTGCTGTGTATAATTCTGATTACCGAAATTTAAAAAAAAAATAGTGTCGGAATAAATTTATTGATTTTTGTGTGGGAAATTTTACAAAGGTATTTAAGAGCTTTGCTACATTAAAAGTTTTGAATATTTTTTATGTAACTTACCTTAATTTTTTTGATATAACATGCCCTCAGGGATAATATGCACTTGCAAAATTTATATTGAAGGAAAAAAATTCTTATTTAATTCATGACTGAAAATAGGCTTAAACTTTGAATCATTTAATGATTGATTTAGTATAATAACAAAATTAAAATGTAAAAATTGATATTAATGTAGAAATCTACAGTAAATGTTATTGGCTTTCATATGCACTATGTATGCAGAGAAATTTCACTACAACTTTACCTTTTATCTTGCAATATGGCAAACAAAGCAATTTGTAGTAAACGTGATTATCAAATTTATTTAATAATCAAAAATTACTGTCAAAATAAAAATATTCAAAATCATCTTCACTTCTAGAATTAACCACTGTTCCAATCTTCATGTGTGAATATATTGTATCCATTGAGTTCTTGATTTGTCTTCATTTTTGTGAGATGCCATTGAATCAGAAAGAAATTTTGCTTTCCAAAATGCATTTTTATATTTCACAATTAAAAATAAAATCAAAGTAGATGATCTTGCCGTATGCCATTAAAGATTAATTTGATTTTTCAACTTTTTTATGCAATAATTCATAATAAAACCTCTAACCTAAAAATCTAATAAAACTGATATAAGAACATGTGTTAAAAAAATTATAACAGTCTCTTAAAACTTTAAATTATTACAAGGTTGTTAACTTGCCCTTCCTGTGGGTAACCGTAATTTAATTTTTTTCTGGCCTTACACCTAGGCTGCATGATGGAAACTTGTGTATATATTGCAAAATTGTAAACAGATCTCACTCTGATATGTGTAGTACTTTTTGTATTTTTGTTATAAGCAGTTAAACCCATTTTTCATTATTCATTAAATTTAAAATTGTAGCTTTCTTTTTATATATATATATATAATATTTTCATAACAGTGTAACACTAGTTCTTATTTCAAATGAACTTGGTATGGATTGGCATGGTAAACTGCTGCCTTCAATATGTTATGAGGTATGTAAATCTGCAAAGAAATTAATTAATTAATGCATTCATTCATTAATAGAACAAAGTTTTTATATCTTTACTGTCTCTGACTAAAGACAAGCTCTAATAAAATTTAGAGGTCTCTATAATATAGAGAACTTCATGAGATACTTCAAGTTTTTTTACAAAATGAGATGGACTGTTATTTAGTTGAATGACAGAAGAAAATATTTATTGCATATAAATGCTGACTCACATTTATTGATACAGTCATACATTCCAGAAAAAAAAAAAAAAAAAAAAAAAACATTTCAGTTTCCCTGAAGATGTATTGTCTTCTTACATCCATTATTCCCGTGAAGTTTAAAACATTTATTTTACTCAGATCCGTCACTATGATACTAAACCTAAATGATTCTTCACTTGAGGGTGGACCTCTCTTCCCCCAAATGTTGCCATAGTTTAGGCATCTCTAAGAAGAATCCTAATATGTTGGCAACCCAGGCAGATAACTGGTTCATCTACCATTAATGCTAGCCCTGGCTTCACTAATGTGAAGTACCATTTTTGAATAATGCACACTTGGTTATAATAGGGATTTTTTTTTTATGAAGGTGCATGTTGTATTGAAAAAAAGTTAAGGTATATGTAATTTAAAGATATTTTCAATCACAGCAACGTAAGTCGTTGTAGCCCACAATATTTGATTATCTAGTTCTCATTGGTATTTTGATGTTATGTTGTACAAATGTAATAGCTTATATTTTCTGTTTCATGATAAGAAACAGTGAATATTTTTATCATTTGTAATAACCTCTGTGCATTATAAAAGTAGCATTTGCTTGTTGAATCTTATACATAATTGTTTTATTTCAGTTTGTGCTAAGCATTTATGAAGTGCTTAGTAATTTCACTTGTTTCTTACTTTGAACAAGTGCATAAAATTATTTCATATGGTTTGTGATTTTTTCAATTTCCCAGCATCATGACATGCTGTTAATTGCCTTGCTATTAATTGAAGGTGATGTTTCATTCATTTATTCATTCACATTTGACATATAATCCATTAACTTTAATATAGAACTGTCAACTATTCTTAAATGTGTAGTAGTTTTTCAAGTTCTTTGTGATTTTGCATTTCATGCCCAGTTTCTTCACGCTTATCAGCAGTTATATTTCTGTTATCCTTTAACATAAAAGGAGAATTCATTATTATTATTCCTACTTCATGCTGCTGTGTGTACTATTATTGGAATCATGGAGTACTGTGCATTACTCTTTCTGTTAAAGAGAGAATGGTTTATATATTTATGATATGGTAATATATATTTTTTAATTTTATGTTTTCTTTAGGAGTTTAGGATTTCCGTTATTTCTGAGATGTGCATGTTAAAAATCTAGTTAATATCTAAATTAAAGTATGATGGGCAACTTAATTTTACATATACTGTTTATTGCTGGTACTTGCCATACTATCATAGAATATCTTGGATGGGGTGGGGAGGAATTCTCTTTTTACTTGTTTATACTTATTGTTTTTATGTCTTAAGTATAAAATTGCCTTTTTTTTTTTTTTTTTTTTTTTTTCCCCTTTTTTTTTTATTAGGACAAAATAATTGCAAAAATTGTATGTTGTAAATTATAAATATTTGGGGGTTGGGGAGAGTATTGAAACAGAAGGAACATGATCACAAGGCCAGGTATTTGCATTGAAAGACTACAAGGGGTTAGTATATGAATACATTTTCTAAACACTTGATTTTATAAAATGCCTTATATTAATATATAGGATGATATGATTACTATATTTTCCAGACCATACGATGCACTTTTTTTCAGGTTCAGTATTATTTTTTATGTCACTGTGTATTGCATTGCATAGCATATCTGAGTGAGGGCTTACACTTGTATCACTAGAACTTTCCATTTATTTTCCAAAAAAGAAAACCTACTTTCTTTTAGAAATCTAAAGTCTTTTAAGAAATATGGAATCAGCAATATCCTTGATGGCATTGAAGATGACACACCCTTGGAAGAAAGTTAAAGTTCAGATCATAACATTGGTAATTGTGCCTACTCACTATAGCTGAGTTGTCAAACAGCAGGGTACATTTTTACCTGTATTTGAGTTGACTATACTTCTAGCTGACATAACTACTAAATAGGGCACTGTTCTTTTATTGTTCTCTCTCTCTCTCTCATAAATTCCTGACTCCATATAGCTGTCTCAAATTATAAACAGAACATTTATTTATTTAATGAGAGAAGTGATAATATTGACCTCCATAAATGTGCTTTGGTAAAATGTGAGCTAGCATGGGGTCACATCTGGTGAGTATGGGCTTGGTGCACCCAGGGTCCTGAGCTGGATATTATCATTCTTCTCTTTCTTGGTGATTCCTTTCTACTGCTGACTCTCTCTCTCTTTCTCTCTCTCAGTAATTCAGAATTTTTTTTTTTTTTTTGTTGGTGCACCATATGGCTAATAATAATAAATTTTTTAAATTTTTGGAATTCTGTAGTGAGTAAATTTGTTGTGCTCTGCATTAACATTTTGTTTAGTAAGTACTTATGGATTTGTGTTTCATATATTTATAACGAAATAATTTCTTAGAAATTCACCTTCTGAAAACCGAATGCATCTTGTGGTTCAGTGCATCTTACAGTCCAGAAAATACAGAAATTAATATAGATTAATCTTATCTAATAATCAATAGATAAGTTAGAGTCAAAAAATATATGATCAGACTTTCGATAATGTGAGGATCAATAGATATTAAGTTAGTGTAAACAAGAGTGTAGCCAAGCAGTCAAGTGCAAGAGTATATCAGCTCATATGTTTGAGTGGACCATGGTTCAAGCCCACATGACATCTGAAGGTGGTTAACAATTGTATTCATTATTGAAATGATTAATTGTAAATTCTTCTAACCTAGTGATTGAACCATAGTATGGACAGAATAATCAACATTTATAAATTTTGGAGAATATATAAGCCTTAAAATTAGATTCGTTACTTGGATTCCATAGTAAAGTTAGGCTGGAAGACCATTTAACAAGTAGCAGCTGTTGTGAGCTAATCCACACACCAGATGGCCTTGTATTTATTTGTATTATCTTTGTTATTGTATTATTTATATCACATAATCAGCAGGAAATGATTACTTGAAAAAAAAAAAAAAAAAAATCTAAAAATAAAAAGTGATAAAAGGCACTTCACATTATGTGTTGATTAACTCAAATTTATTACCAGCAAGTTACACGGGAAGCATGCCAGGAATACCTGCATTAAATTTGCAATTTTATTAAGTCAGACATTTTGTAAACACTAAAATACCTGGTTTACTTCTTCAGTGAAAAAACATACTCTGAAACACTAAAAACAATCAAATAAGAGGAAACACTTGTAAACTAAACAAAGAACCAGATGCAAGTTAACAAGTATGTTATTCTCTCTCTCTCTCTCTCTCTCTCTCTCTCTCTCTCTCTCTCTCTCTCTGAAATAATGCAATGCTGCAAAGGAATATGGAAATATTGAGCATGCTGAGATCCATGTGGTTATCACATGCATGGAAATTGTTGATGTCAGATCGCTGCCTGAATAACTAGCTTCTGAACCAAACCAGAAGTGAAAGGGATGTTTCTATTGCTGGAAAAAAATAAATTTTACAATTATTTCTAATAGCAATGCAACTATTAATATCAAAATTTCTTCTTCAGCATGAGGAACACCTCTTTCACTTCTAGTTTGTTCTGCTTAGACAGTGGCCAGTTATTTTAACGGAGATCTAACAGTGATATCTGTATTAGCAATTACCATGCATGCAATAATCACATTGATTGTAGAGTACTTTATATTCCCACAGCCCTTTGTGGCATTGCATTAATTGGGTCCAGTTCTTCAATTTCTTTGTGTTTTCTCTTGTTTAACTGTTTTTATTGTTTTTGTGTTTTTCACTGATGAAGTAAACCAAGAATGCTGATTTGACAATATAATTTTAATTTTGAATCAGTTATTCCTGACATGTTTCTGTGCAGGCTCTGTTGGACTTTCATTAATCAACACATAGTGTGACATACCTTTTAACATCCTTCGTTTGATTTCACTATGTAATGCCTTCCAAAAAAATTGCATAAGACAGTGTTCAGAATGGTTATTTGATCTGACACATAAGATATTCACATTTAACATGTTCACTTCTGCCTGTATTTGAGAAAGCATATCCGATGTGCCATAACTTTTGGAATGTTGAGAAGCAACAACATTCTGAAAATGTGCAAATAATGGTTGGAAAGTAAAAAATCTGGAATTCATGGTTAAAAGTGAACATTTACTTTTGGGCTGAACTGTAAATCAGAACAAATCTCAAAATTTTAGGAAAAGTTTACTCCATGTATATATAACCTCAATGCAAGCAAAGAACAAATAAATCTGTGTACAAGTCTATAAACAAAAACCAAGCATTGCTGCAAATAGCCCAGAATTCAGTCAGTATGTTGATATCAAGCAGTTGTTAATTTCATGTGTCTTACTTTTACAGCACTTTTTTACTTTTTTACTAATTGATATTAGCAATTATTTAAGAATAATTGCTAATATCACATGGGTGCCTTTTGAATGCTTATATGCATTTCTGGTTTGAGCAATTTTGCATTGTAATGGCACTTTATATGTTGTGACACAGACATGGCATAATATACAAACCATATTCTTGACAGCCAGTGTGCTACAATTGACAAAAAATTTAAAGGAAACCATTCCAGCTTTGAAGAAAACATTTTTGAACAACAAATATTGACCCTGATGAGATGGAATGCATGGCTAATGAGTAATGTGATGCATATTTCATGTTGAAATAATGTCAAGGAAGTGCACTTGGGCTCTGCTGAATATTGTTGTGTTCGGATCAACAGCATCTCAACATCCCAATGTCATCAGGCAAGTTGAGTGTTTAAGAAGTGGTTGCATTCTCATGCCTACAATTAGTCCAAATGGGTAAACCATATCCAGTGTTGAATGTCTGACATGGATGAAGTAGTTTAGGAAGCAATTGCATCTGATCCAAAGACTAGCACAGGCATGCCAGCTTGATGGTTGGGAGTGAATCATACCACCATTCACATTATGAGAGGAAATAGCTTGCACTTGTGTACATGTCACTTTCGTGACACATACACAAGTGTAAGCTATTTCCCTGCAGATTATGACAAGTGTCCTATTGTGAGTGGATTCTGCAACAACAGGTTCCCAACAACCAGTTTTGTGGGATCCTGTTTACTGATGATGTGCGCTTCTTCGTGTGGGAGAGCATTTGGAACCACCACAATGTGCATTATTGAGTGGGTTAAATCCATGTATTACTATTCTGCAGTAGTTTCAGCTTCAGGGGATATCAATGTATGGACTGGTATCCTCAGAACAGAACTGTCGATTTGCCTTCAGCTTTGATTTAGTTGCACTACTCCATGCAGCCATGGCGCCTCCGTAGCCAGGTGGGCAGGAGCAGCAGTGCGTAGCACACGCTTCTTGATTAGACCGGGGTTCGAGCCCGTGCCCACCAAATACGGAGGATGCGGAAAGGTCAGGGAATGACCACCGCATATCCCCAGAGCAATATGGCCTTAGTTGCTAATGCTCCTCAAAAAACCAAAATAACAAATAATAACCATGCAGCCATTACCACTGTAAATGCCTGTGTGTGTTACAGCATGTATGTAGAAATGTACATTGCTTTTTTGTTGATTGCTGTCACATGCACAGAAGGCATTTTAAACATCTGTTTTATAGGAGAAAACCTTCACTTTCAGCAGCTGGCCACTTAACCACTTGCACTACTTCAGATACAGTACATTTGCCACATGAAATACTTATTTGAGTGGGAGAAGACAATAGTAATCAATGGACGCTGCTCTTCGTGGACTAATGTTATTAGTGGAGTCCCCCAGGGTTTGGTGTTGGGCCCATTTTTGTTTTGTATATTTATCAATGATATCGATGAAGGTATATTAGGCTTAATGTCAAAGTTTGCAGATGATACAAAGATTGGCAGGGTTGTTAATGACAGTGTGCTGCTTGAAACAGGATCTAGAAAAGTTGGGCAGATGGGCTGAGAAGTGGCAACAGGAGTTTAACATTGACAAATGCAAAGTACTGCATATGGGTAGAAGTAAACTCAGAGAAACGTACCAACTGTGTGGTACTACGCTTAGGATGGTAGAAAATGAAAAAGACCTGGCAGTAATTGTGCAGTCAGATATGAAGTTTTCTGAGCAGTGCAGACAGGCTGTCAGAACAGATCATGGGGTATTATTAATGATATACAGGAGTTTTGCTAGTAGGGAAAAGGAGGTGATTATCCTTTTGTATAAGGCAATGGTTAAGCCACACCTTGAGTACTGCATACAGTTCTTGGGAGCCTCATTTTAGGAAGGATGTAGATTTGCTTGAGCAAGTACAGAGAAGGGCAACAAGATTGGTGTGGGGAACGAAGGGGTGGTCTTACCAAGAAAAGCTTAAGTTCTACAAATTGCAGCGTCTGGAGACTAGGCACCTGTGAGGTGATCTGATTGAGGTGTATAAGGCCTTGAATGAATAGAATAAGTTGAGCAGGTGCGATTCTTATGAGATTCTTCCTCTTGCTCAGATTAAGAACCTGAGGGGGCATAAATTCAAATTGATGAAAAGCAGTTATAGAATAGATATGTGGAAATTTGCTTTTAGCCAGTGGATGGTTAATTGCTGGAACAAACTTCCATCTGTCATTGTGGAAGTTGATAGCTTAAATAAATTCAAGGAGGAACTGGACAAACTTTTAGAGGGAATGAATGTATGAATTTTTTTTTTTTTTTTGGGCTGATGATACATTAGCTCATACGCTTGCTTTCTTGCATTACATGCCTCTATTACTATTATGTTCACCTGCCATATGCAAGCTCATTTTGAACATCTTGGTCTTCGTTTTTTATTATTCTGCACTTCCATTTTATTATGAATGTGCATTGCTTGGGCAGGATGTTATTTTGTCAGTCTTTAATTAAGAATATCAGAAAAACTGTTCAGAACATTTTCATTTTATTTTTGGACAAGGACTCCTTTCCTGTGTTTATTATTTATAATTAACAGTCACCTTTATATCTGAAATTCCATTGTAATTTTATTTTTACTTGCACATTCCTTGACTTAAGATTTTGGTTGTGATGTAACATGGATTCATTTACACACTTACCTCAGTCAGCTTCTTTAATTTTCTTTTTAGCAGCATATTTGAAATCAGTTAATTTTTAACTGATTACAGTTATTAATATAATTACGATAACCATTATTAATATAATTATTGCTACTGTAATTTTATCTTCATAATTGTCTGCCTTTCTTGGCATTGTCTGGAATTTCACGCATTCTTTTTTTTGTTCTTGTTAACTCATTTTCTAGGCGCCTCCATAGCCAGGTGGGAAGGAGCAGCAGTGCGTAGCACACGCTTCTTGATTAGACCGGGGTTCGAGCCCGTCACCACCAAATACGGAGGATGTGGAAAGGTCAGGGAATGACCACCGCATATACCGGAGCAATATGGCCTTAGTTGCTAATGCTCCTAAAAAAAAAACCAAATAACAACTCATTTTCTGAGATAAGTATCATTCTTCATTTCATTCTCATGTCTTTAATGTTTCTTAATGTTTTGATATGTTATATGATCCTGTCTTTACATTTCCTCACAGTGTGAAAGCATTTTTGCTCTCTCACACTGCATGGAAAAGGCCTTGAGTTCGATTCTTGTTACCTACCAAAGTTATGAAGTAGAATTATTTCTAATCAGCACAGGAAGTACTTTTATTTTTTCATCATTTAAAGGTAATCAGTAAGAGGAAAACTGACAGTGGAATACAGGCAGTTTTTGCTTTACGAGTTCCCAGGTTTATGAGGTTTTTTTTTTTTTTTTTTGTTTTTCCCCCAAGTAACAAGTATCAACAAAATCAAAAATATGAATATTAATTGCAAAAAATGAATGTTAAACATTCATAAATACCGCATTCCAAACCACATGCATAGCTATACAATACAGTGTACCCCGCTTTACGATATTAATCAGTTCCAGAGACACCATCATATCGTTAAAATACCGTAATGTGAACCCAATAACACATTGTTTTTTGGTAATTCATTTCAAGATCTCGGAAGTTGAAATTTTCACTGTATAACTAAGCTATTTATCTCTCTAAAATGTCATTTTTAAGGTCATGAGCGTGGTTTGTAAATTGTATTAGTTACCAATTCAAATCATTAAAATGCACTACACTTTCATCATTATCATATGTTCCGTTATAAGAATCAATTTTAAACGCCTTTGTGATATTTTTCTAAAGCACATTTGTGGAGGTCACTACCATAAAACAATAAAAACAATTTGCACTTTCCGATTTATTGAGCTTTTCTGTTACTTCCTGCAAGCAATTATAAACGAGTAGTAAACTCTATCTTCTTGCATTTGCGAAAATACCGATAGCTGGAATTGTGTGGTTTTTTACGTTATTATGGTGAAATGTGTTTGCCCTTTACTGAAATTTTCAATCGTATAAAAAACAAATAAATTTTCAGAATCTTCTCTTTATTCCTTTTTTTTTTTTTTTTTTAAGCTTCATAAACTTGTTACTTCACGCGAATCATGTTAGTTGCAATTTGTGTGTGCCATTAAAAATTGCTTATGCATGCAATTGCGAAATTTATAATTAAAAGAGAAGATTATCTTGGAAACAAATGCCTCTTGAAACATTTCTGAAGAAGACGACTCCTTGTGCAACAAACCAATGAGTGCCTAGTCAATAATGAGTGATCAACGAGTATGCATTTAGTCGATGATGATGAAGAATAAACATACTTTAACATTTGTAAGTCGTAAATAATTTCTCTATTATTATAATTTGCTTGATTTTACAGGCTACGCTTTTCATTTCTTTTGATAAATCAGTCATTGTTAAAACAAACTAATTAACTAACTAATTTCATTGTTGAGAACGTAACTCCTATTTTTAACCTTATATCTATTGGATATAAATTCCCGCTTTATGAACTTTCGCTTTACTACTGTGCGCTAGGAACGAATTAACTCGTAAAGTCAAGAACTACTTGTACACAACTTTACAAACTCAATATGCTGATTTCCCCCATAACCCTAGTTGCCTGGTTCAAATTCTAAACAGCCTAGTCCAGCCCTTTACTTTCATTTACTCTTTGTTCTTTTGCCATCCACCTCTTTCATACTTAGCCACTGCTGCTAATGCACCATTAAAATTTTATACCAACCAACCTTTCATACTTGTCAGTTCTGATTCTGTCTTCTAGTTAATTACATTTCAAAATTAATCACTTTCTGTGTTAATTTTTTTTCTGCACATGTTTTCTTGCACTGCCTATGTCAGTTTAATTTTGAGTGATGTAGTCCATAGGTGTGAATCAGTATCTGTGAATCATTATCTAAATAAAATATATTTTTGTATGCATAGCCACAATACAAAATTAAAGCAAACTGATCGTTTCCAAATATGGAGGAAATGCACCATCGTATGTGGATTCCTTATATAGTACTATTAGTAGCAAATGAACATTTAAAAATTTAATAATTTTGAGTGATGTAGCCCATTTTTACACTTGCAAAGAGGCAAGTGTGCTTATACACCAGCAAAAAAAAAAAAAAAAACTATCCATATCACCTCCAGTATTTTGCCCAATCCTTAAATTTATTCAAACTATTAATTTCCACAACACCAAATCCTGAAACCATCTTTTCTCAATTTGAATTGATGTCCCCTCTGTGTGTGTGTGTGGTCTGAACAAAAGCAAGGATGAAATATATTCTCATGAAGTGTTAGAAAATCAAGAATAAAGAAACGACTTGCAGGAGGATGAATTGCTTTCAATAGATATATTGGGCATATGTTTTTTTAAGCCTTGATCAGTTCTTCCCTCAGTACAACTTATTGATATTTTCAGTTAAAATATTCCCCTCTTGCCAAGCCTTAATGGTATAATTTCTAAGAAAACCCGGGCAGTATAGCTATCCATTACCTCATAGTTTGTTTGATATTCTTGTAGCACAACTACACCACAAAATATCATTAAACCTATAAACTAAGCTTTAAAAAAAAAAAAAAACACAAAACAAAAAGAAATATTTATTACATTTTTTTTTTTTTTCAACAATTAATAGCATTTAGACCTGTTACATTTATTTATCACTTTTTGTCTTCACACATGATTGGTCACTCAGGATGAAATTTTTATTTTAAAGTGACAGTATTTTGACTTCTCTTGATATTGTATCATGCTGCATATATCTATCATATTGCTCTATTACATAACATTGATAGATAGACACAGACTTAACACTTCATTTCTAAATTTGAAATTTTAAAGCTTTAATTCTCACTTATTTTTATTGCTGTAATATAAATATATAATAAAATTCTAGAGCAGTAAGCCTCAAACTGATAATTTTAAACTGACATTTTGTGCAATTACATCATTACTACTTAGTTGAATTTTTATGGCGGACTGAAGTTTGTCCATTAGATATCGTTATCATAACATCCCATTGTGCAACCTTCATAAGTTGCCTTCCACTTATATTTGAATTCTTGCAACGTATAAACAATTTCACATTGAGTTGTTATAATAATGATGTCATATAAATAAATTGCACTGGAAATGTGCCAGTGTTGTCATTGCAGTTAGTCTAACTTAGACATAAATTTTTCTTAACTAAAAAAAAAAAAAATAGATAAATAAAAAATAAAAGCCCCCCCCACACCTCCCCTCTCATCTTTGGTGTCTTTAATCTAAAGATTAAAAAAGAAAAATCCATGATTCCAGTAACTTAGTGTACAATAGGCGTTGTGTATTTGTGAAGATTTGATGATGCACATTTGTTTTCTGTATATAAAGGAAAGGACTAGAAATTAAATTTGCACTTAGATAATGGAAACTGAATGTTACAGCAGTACATCCATACCTTCCCTATTGGAAATTTGGATTTAAAGTGATAGTCTATAGAGCTTTTGGGTAAAATACAGTAAATCTCATTGCTTAAGGAATTCAATAAGGATTCTCATTTGTTTAATATAGTATAAAAAGAAATAGAGATGAGCGTTATAAATAAAGAAGTGTGGTCGTATTCAAGTATTATTTTGGACTGAATTTATGAAGAAAAAGTGAACTTGAAGAAAGAGAATTAAATGTATTTTATCTTAAATAGACTTATTAATTAACAAATTTATTTATCTATACAGTTAGGTTTTTTTTTTTCTCTGTGATTTCAGAATATATTGTGTAATTTTTGTTCAGCATTCATATATTCTGTCAATCCTTAACTGCCAACTCCCAAGACTCACTCATTATGCTATAACCCCTGTCAGCAGTGGTAAGCATGTTTCATTAAACAACTTTGCTTACCAAGTAATAGCCATTATAGCCTGCCTCCCAAAAATAAAATTAATTTACAAATAGGGTTCGTTTAAAATATTTAAATTGATTAGTAATAAATAAATCCCAAAACAGCTTTTTTTTTTTTTTTTAACTGGTCCAGTTAAAGATTTAATATATGCTTGCAACTATAATTGCAGTTTCAAATTTAATTATCCTTTATTGCTGTTAAATGTTCAGTCTTCAGCTTAATCCAGATTTGTCAATTAATGTGATTGAATTGCTAGTAATTTTTTTTTCCCCTCATGTTTAAAAACTTTGATAAATGTGATGTCCTACTAATATTATTCCTATCATAGTTTTGTTGTAGATTCCAGTCAACTAAGCTCACTTATAAGATTTACTGTGATAATGAACTAGACAAATGGTTTTTTTATCTTATTTTTTGTTAATTTCCCCTATGAAAACAAATATCCTGAATTTTTTTTATAACCTAGTTTATCCCACCCCATTTTTCCTTTCCCTTCTCCCCCCTTTCTTTTTAGAAAACCTTATTTATTTCATATCGTCTATTGTTGTTCTATTTCAAAGTTAAAATTCATTTATATTTTCAGAAAAAGTACTGACTATGTGCCTCTTGTATGGTTGCCTGAAAAAAAATAAATAAAATAAAAAAAATTGTCCAATGCTTGAAATGAATCTAAAAATGTGTGTACATATAAATACTAATATAAATAAAGCTTTTGGAAAAATAATCACATTAATTTTCCCTTGAGAAAGATTTAATTATTAAAAACTCTAGTTTTAGTATTTATAGAATTGTTTATCAAAGTTTATTTCAGAGTTTTTATACTCTTATGTACACTTGACTTAGGTTCCAATCATCTATTCATTGTAATTGCTATTACATTTATTGCAAAATCTTTGTTTCAAGGATGTACCAAATACAAATGTTTATTTTAGTCATTAAGAATTTTTATATATTTGAAATGCATAAATTCTCAGGTATGTTATATACATTACGTTTTGTACTTTTTTTAACAACCATTCGAAATAAGGCATTTTATTGTGAAAAATTAATATAATTTTAAATGTACATTCATTACATATTTCTTATTGTGTATATGATGAATTTCTTTACATTTGGTGCTGAACACAGGACAAGCAGTGGATCATGGGATAATTATTAGAAAAGAAATTGTATAATATATGTATAGAAAGATGTGAAATTTATTCATTAAAATATCCTTGTTTTTCATTGCTTTGTTTTTCTTATATTAATATTTTATTAGCTGCTTGAGTGTATATTTTCCTGAGTGTAAAACATCATTTGCCATTTTCTACAGGTGAAATTTTTTCTAATCTCATGAACAAGTAGACCACAGAATTCTTGTAATTATGCAGGAGAAGTTATGGATCAGAGTGCAGGCAGTATTTTAACATTCATCAGTTCATTATTGAATTTGTAAACTCTTTTCCTTGAAATAAGCTTTTCTCATTTGCATCAGTTCCTTCATTTTTTGGGGATATTTTTGATTATTATGACAAAAAAAAAAAAAGTTGGAAAAAACATAAAACATCCACAGCTGGATTTGAAATGATGGCAATGTGACATGTCTTTTTAGGTATAAAATTCTAGGGCTCTTGGGTAAACATATATTCAAAAGTATGGCTTTATTAATATACATAATGATTTTTTTTTTTTTTATGTATGTCAAGTGGGGGGGGGGGGAGGTTTGCTTTTTATAATTAAAAAGAATGCCACACAAAATGATTTCCAAAAATTGTGCTCCTTTTCAATTTTATAAAGTGTTTATTTTTCTTCTGTATTTCAATCAAATTTGCAGTATGTGTTTTTCATATGCTCACATTTTACATTTTTCAAAATGCTTGCATGTTTCAGCCATATACCCACTGAATATATTGATATGGACTTCAGAGCTGCTGTTAAATGGCTCTGCTCGTCTTTAGCACTGCATGTCAGTCATGTAATGTACTCTGTTTCTGGTTTTGCTTTTGTACCAAGGCAATTGCATTTTTGTGTTTTCTGCAGTTTGTATCCTTGTATACATGTCCTAAAATGTTTGTTTAATTGGAAATTAGTGAAATAACGAGCATTCAAACCTGTGTGGAGTGTAATCTGCCTTCAATTTCTTAAAGAATTACAGATTATTCTCAGATGTTTCATGTTACTTACTGTACCAATTCTTTAATGACTATAAGGACAGCAGAACAGGTAAATTATGGTTTACATAAAGTCGTTAATTTCATTGGACATTTCTTATTTGTTAAGGTTGTCTTGAATTAACAAACAGCTATTAGAAAACATCAGAAAAGGTTAAATTTTAATAGTTTTAAATAATTTTATATTATTTATTAATTTAGTTAATAAGATTAATAATTAAACTTAAATTAGCATTAAATAAATAGATAATTATGAACATTTACACTTTTGTAATGCTGTTCTTATGACATCATCAGCCTCACATACTAAGACAGTGCTTTACAATTCATTATATTTATATATTTTGTACTGTACAATCAAACTAAGAATGTTTTGAATAAATCTCCAGTTAATGTCCCTGGGCCAATCATAGGTTACTTTGCAGCTTTAGCATTAGTAGAGGCATATGATGCAAGAAAGCAAGCTTATACAGCATCAGCCAAAAAAAAAAAAAACTCCCATTTCACCCCTCCGTTCGTTCGAAATACCTGTCCAGCTGAACCTTAAATTAATTTAGACTATCAACTTCCACAACAAGGGATGGAAGTCTGTTCCACCGACCAACTACTCACTGGCTAAAGGCAAATTTCCGCACATCTATCCTGCATCTGTCGTTCCTCAATTTGAATTTATGCCCTCTCAGGTGATTATTCTGAGCAAGAGGAAGAATCCCATCGGCATTGAGCATTTTCAAACCATTCAAGGCTTTATACACCTCTATCAGATCACCTCGCAGGTGCCTAGTCTCCAGACACTTTAATTTGCAAAAATTAAGCCTTTCTTTGTAAAAGCAACCCTTTGTTCCATTCACTGATCTTGTTGCCCTTCTCTGTACTTGTTCCAGCAGCTCTACATCCTTCTGGAAATGAAGCCTCCAGACCTGTATACAATACTCAAAGTGTGGCCTGACCATTGCCTTATACAAGGGAATAATCACCTTATCCCTGCTAGAAAAATTCCTGTATATCATTGACAAGACACCATGAGCTACTCTTGCATCTACACTGCTCAGAAAACTTCATATCTGCCTGCACAATTATCCCCAGGTCCTTTTCATTCTCTACCACTGTCAGTGTAGTACCACAGAGTTGATACGTTGCTCTGGGGTTACTGTTTCCCATATGTAGTACTTTACATTTGTCAATGTTAAACTTCATTTGCCACCTCGAAGCCCTTCTGCTCAACCTTTCCAGATCATGTTGCAGTAGCAGCATAGCATCAGTAGCGTCCTTAACAGCCCTGCCAACCTTTGTATCGTCTGCAAACTTGGACATTAAACTTGATATACCATCATCAATATCATTTATAAATACAGAAAACAACAATGGACCCAACACTGAACCCTGAGGGACTCCACTAATAACATTAGTCCACGATGAGCAGTGTCCATTGATTACCACTCTGTCTTCTCCCCCTCAACCATCCCTTTATCCATAACAGCAATTTGCCTCCAATGCCACAGTTCTCCAATTTGTGCAGCAGTATCAAAAGCCTTTCTAAGATCCAAATATATAATATCAAAGTTATTCCATGCATCCAGTTCTTTTGTGACTGCATCATAGTATCCAATCAAATTGGTCAGGCAAGACTTTTCCTTAACAAAACCATGCTGTGTCCGAGCTATAACTGAACTCTTGTCTAGATGATCCTGCAGTGCTTCTTTAACCAGTGCCTCCATTAATTTTCCTGGAACAGAAGTTAAACTCACAGGTCTATAATTACTTGTGTCAGCCTTTGATCTTCCGTTGTGAATTGGGGTCACATTTGCACATCTCCAGTCCAGTCTCTGGGAACACCCCCCCCCCCCCCCCGAGTCCAAAGAAGCTCATAATTATGGCTAAGGGTTTGCTTACTTCCTTTGCTGCCTCCTTTAATATAACTGGATAGATCCCATCCACCCCGGGTGCCTTTTTTATGTTTATCCTCAACAATTTCTCCTCCACTTTCCTCTCAGTTATTACAAAATCATTATTACAAAAACATATAGCTCACTGACAGAGTTTACTTCACCTCTGGCATTCCCCTTCCTTAATAACTCCTCATGTGTGAATGTAGATGCAAAATACTCATTTAGTTTGTTAGCCACCTGAGCAGGATCCTCAACTGTTAAACCATCAATATCCAGTGGACCAATCTGATTCATCCCTTTCCTTCTAGAGTTTACATAGGTAAAGAACTTTTCTGTTTTTCTTTGCATCCTTTGCCAAGGATTTCTCATAATCTGCCTTTGCCTGCCTAATCTCCGTTGTGACTTGGTTACAGACCAGCTTATATCTATCATAGGCTTCCATGTCACCCATTAATTTATATGTATCCCATGCATTTTTTTCTTCTCTGCGATATGTCTCATTAGTTCATCTGACATCCATTTAGGCCTAAACCTTGAACAATATTTCTTATTTGCCTAGTAGCTTCCAAGATAAGTTCTTTGAATGCTTCCCATTTTGAATTTGCTGTCGATAACATCATCAGTTGGTCCCACTGTATAGAATTTAAATACTGTCTCAGACCACCGTAGTTGCCTTTACGAAAGCAAAAATCCTTCCCTTTAGCATTAGCATTAGTAGAGGCATTTGATGCAAGAAAGCAAGCTTATGCAGCATCAGCCAAAAAAAAAAAAAAAAAAAAAGTAACATAAAAAATAAAAATAACCACTTCCACTTCACCCCTCTGTTCGTTCGAAATACCTGTCCAGCTGAGCCTTAAACTTATTTAGGCTATCAACTTCCACGACAAGGGATGGAAGTCTGTTCCACCCACCAACCACCCGCTGGCTAAAGGCAAATTTCCGCACATCTATCCTACATCTGTCTTTCCTCAATTTGAATTTATGCCCTCTCAGGTGATTTTTCTGAGCTAGAGGAAGAATCCCATCAGCATTGAGCATGCTCAAACGATTCAAGGCTTTGTACACCTCTATCAGATCACCCCGCTGGTGCCTAGTTTCCAGACACTGTAATTTGCAAAACTTAAGCCTTTCTTCGTAAGAGAACCCCTTTGTCCCATTCACCAATCTAGTTGCCCTTCTCTGTACTCGTTCCAGCAGCTCTACATCCTTCCTGAAATGAGGCCTCCAGGCCTGTATACAGTACTCTAGGTGTGGCCTGACCATTGCCTTATACAAGGGAATAATCACCTCCTTATCCCTGCTAGAAAAATTCCTATATATCATTGACAATACACCATGAGCTACTCTTGCAGCTCGTCTGCACTGCTCAGAGAACTTCATATCTGCCTGCACCACCACCCCCAGGTCCCTTTCATTCTCTACCACTGTCAGTGTAGTACCACAGAGTTGATACGTTGCTCTGGGGTTGCTGTTTCCCATATGTAGTACTTTACATTTGTCAATGTTAAACTTCATTTGCCACCTCGAAGCCCATCTGCTCAACCTTTCCAAATCCTGTTGCAGCAGCATAGTGTCAGTAGTGTCCTTGACAACCCTGCCAACCTTCGTATCGTCTGCAAACTTGGACATTAAGCCTGATATACCATCATCAATATCATTTATAAATACAGAAAACAATAAAGGCCCCAATACTGAACCCTGAGGGACTCCACTAATAACATTAGTCCACGATGAGCAGTGTCCATTGATTACCACTCTCTGTCTTCTCCCCCTCAACCACCCCTTTATCCATAGCAGCAACTTGCCTCCAATGCCACACTGCTCCAATTTGTGCAGCAGTCTTCCATGTGCAACAGTATCAAAAGCCTTTCTAAGATCCAAGTATATAATATCAAAGTTATTCCCTGCATCCAGTTCTTTTGTGACTGCATCATAGTATCCAATCAAATTGGTCAGGCAAGACTTCCCCTTAACAAAACCATGCTGTGTCCTAGCTATAACTGAAGTCTTGTCTAGATGATCCTGCAGTGCTTCTTTCACCAGTGCCTCCATTAATTTTCCGGGAACAGAAGTTAAACTCACAGGTCTATAATTACTTGTGTCAGCCTTTGATCCCCCTTTGTGAATTGGGGTCACATTTGCACATCTCCAGTCAATGGGTACCTCCCCTGAGTCCAAGGAAGCTCTCATAATTATGGCTAAGGGTTTGCTTACCTCCTTTGCTGCCTCCTTTAATATAACTGGATAGATCCCATCCACCCCAGGTGCCTTTCTTGTGTTTATCTTCAACAATTTCTCCTCCACTTTGCTCTCAGTTATTACAAGATTCTCTAGCTTACTGCTAGAGTTGAATACACCTCTGGCATTCCCCTCGCTGAATAACTCCTCATGTGTGAATGTCGATGCAAAATATTCATTTAGTTTGTTAGCTACCCGAGCAGGGTCATCAACAGTTGACCCATCGATCTCAAGTGGACCAATCTGATTCATCCCCTTCCTTCTAGAGTTTACATAAGTAAAGAACTCTTTGCTGTTTTTCTTCGCATCCCTTGCCAAGGATCTCTCGTAATCTGCCTTCGCCTGCCTAACCTCCTTTGTAACTTGGTTACAGATCAACTTGTATCTATCATAGGCGTCCGTGTCACGTGTTAATTTGTATGTATCCCATGCATTTTTCTTCTCTGCCATATGCCTCATTAGTTCATCTGACAACCATTTAGGCCTAAACCTTGAACAATATTTCTTAGTTGGTATGTAAAGCCTAGTAGCTTCCACGATAAGTTCTTTGAATGCTTCCCATTTTGAATTTGCTGTTGGCAATATCATCAGTTGATCCCACTGTATAGAATTTAAATACTGTCTCAGTCCATTGTAGTCGCCTTTACGAAAGCAATACCCCTTCCCTTTACTCCTAATGGTAGTTACCTCTTTGAGTAACTCCCACTTCAGCACACTGTGATCACTGCCACCAAGTGGTTCATTTATCTGCAGATTCGTAATGCATGAAGAATCACTACTGATAATCAAATCAAGAGTATTACTCCCTCTAGTTGCCTCCCGAACATGCTGATGTAGAAAACAATCATCCAATAAATCCACAAAAGCCTTGCTACTGTGTGAGTGACCAGCCCCCAAATTCCAGTCAATATCTGGGAAATTAAAATCCCCCATTATAAGACTCTCTGATTTACTGGCCCACTCTATTTCTCCGAACAGTTTCTTATTATACTCATCAGAGTCATTAGGCCTATAGCACACTCCTACTCTCAATTTTGATCTCCCAATGCTTATGTCACACCAAACTGACTCGACACTGCACTGTCCAGCGATGTCGACTGGCTTCACTTCCTTGGATTTTATGTGTTTTTTAACTAATAGCATAACCCCTCCTCCCTTCCTATCCTGTCTATCCTTTCTGTAGACATTGTACTCCCCAAATTCCAGTTCTGCATTTCTTATATCTGTGTGACACCACGTCTCTGAAATCCCCACAATATCTGCCTTTGATGTTTTGAGCAACACCTCAAATTCATCAAATTTATTTACTAAACTCCTAGCATTGGTGTACACACAAGTATACATGCACCTGTTCTTTTTCTTAGCTACCCTAACACAACCCATGTGTTTACTTGTACCCCAATGATTCCCAGCAGTCTCTGAAATATCCTGCATCTTATTTTCCAGGCTGCGGCTCATTCCAATAGAAGCAGTGCAAGAATCACTTTCACCTCTGCCAGTGGCTACTGTTAATCTATTAGTCCTTGTATCCCCCCAATCTAGCAGTTTTCCGACCCACCTAACATTGCCTCGATAGCATTAGCAAACATTCTTGCACCCTTTCTATTTAAGTGTATCCCATCCCTGTAGAAGCAGTCTCTCCTGTTAACAAGTACAGACCAGGCTGAAAAAAATTCTACCCCTTGAGCCCTGCACAATCTTTCCAGGGCCGAATTGATTGACAGGGCTCTCATCATATACTCCCTCCTATCGTGTCTGGGCAGAATTGCAGACACTTTCAATTTCAACCCTAATTCATGGCTTTTTTTCATCAGTGACCTGTACTTGTCAAGTAATTCCGCCGGTCTCCTACTCTTAATGTCATTAGTGCCAACGTGTACAACTATATCACCTTTTGTGCCCTTAAAGGATGATATCCGCTCTACAACGTCATCAACTTTTGCCCCTGGCAGACATACCCTGGTCCTATTCCACCTATCCTTTTTACAAAGCATGTTTCCCGTTTCCCTGACAATAGAGTCACCAACAACTACTAGTTCCTTTGGGACCAGCGCATTCTGCCTTGGGGGTTGCCGCTGTGTTCCGCGATGACCAAGTGCAAGCTCTGGCATTGGTGTGGGCAGCTGAGAGCTTGATGGGCCCCTCACTTGTAATCCTTCGAGGGCATCCGCCCTATCCTTCAAGCTCTCATATAGGCCCATAACAATGCTGAGTTGTCGCCTTATCTCCTTACACTCCTTACATCGCACACACACAAAGACATCCCCCATGGCAGTATCATGTCCCATACTTGACTGCTCCGCAAACATCAAGCAAATAGTGCATCTTACCAGGCTGTGATTCAGAGGACAACTGCCCCCCTCAGTTCTCCCCTGGGCCACAGCATTCCCATTAGCTTGAGCCCTTTGCTTTGCTGCTCTGGTTTGAGTAATGATTTAGATTTACTTTCAATAAAATTTCAATTTCTGTACAAAATTAAATCCTAAACTTGTATCCAAACACAGTTATAACGCTATATTTATGTTTCAGTAACGAGTGTTATCTACGGAATATTTACGTTTCAGTAACGAGTGTTATCTGCGAAATCCCTTTATATAACTTTCGTATCAAGTTATGTATTAATTATTTGTTTTTACTAATTATTTGTTACGTAACCTAAGTGGTTATATGTATAATTAATTATGTTAAATATAATTAATTATATTACGTTTGTAATCTAAGTCGTTATATGTATTTATTTAAACGTACAATTTAACTGCTAACGAAGTTCAACTAACGCTATCTAGTACGGTATATCGTATCACAAAGGCGGGAAAATTACGAACGGTTAGCGGAGTTGAAACACGTGGAAACCTTTACCGATACTTTTATGCAATTACAAGGCCGAGTAAAGAATAAATACACCAAATTAATCAGAAAATCACAAAATAATGTTATACTACTAAATTTAAATCAAAAGTTTTAGAAAAACAATAATTTCAAATCAATAAATAAGAAAAATCCACTTAGCGGCTTTGAAAACGACCGTCTCTAGTAGCCTCAACTAGTAGCCTCTAGTAGCCTTTACCCCGATGGTAGTTACCTCTTTGAGTAAATCCCACTTCAGCACACTGTGATCACTGTCACCTAGTGGTTCCTTTATCTGCACATTCTTAATGCATGAAGAATCACTACAGATAATCAGATCAAGAGATAGTCAGAACAATAAATCATTACTCCCTCTAGTTGCCTCCCGAACATGCTGATGTAGAAAACAATCATCAAATAAATCCACAAAAGCCTTGCTAGTGTGTGAGTGACCAACCCACAAATTCCAGTCGATATCTGGGAAATTTAAAATCCCCCATTATAAGACTCCCTAATTTACTGGCCCACTCTATTTCCCTGTACAGTTTCTTATTATACTCATCAGAGTCATTAGACCTATAGCACACTCCTACTCTCAATTTTGATCTCCCAATGCTTATGTTACACCAAACTGACTCAACATTGCACTGTCCAGCGATGTCGACTGGCTTCACTTCCTTGGATTTTATGTGTTTCTTAACTAATAGCATAACCCCTCCTCCCTTCCTGTACACATTGTACTCCCCAAATTCCAGTTCTGCATTCCTTATATCTGTGTGACACCACGTCTCTGATATCCCAACAATATCTGCCTTTGATGTTTTGAGCAATACCTCAAATTCATCAAATTTATTTACCAATCTCCTAGCATTGGTGTACACACAAGTATACATGCACCTATTCCTATTCTTAGCTACCCTAACACAACCCAAGTGTTTACTTGTACTGCAATGACTCCCAGCAGTCTCTGAAATACCCTGCATCTTGTTTTCCAGGTTGCTGCTCATTTCAATAGAAGCAGTGCAAGAATCACTTTCACCTCTGCCAGTGAACTGATAGTGAAGGTAATGAGAATAAGGATGTGGTTGTTGGATTAGATATGTTTGGCAACTAATCGTTATGAGCATCTTAATTGTTTGGGTGGGTTCATGATTACGTTATGGGGGTATGCTTTTTTGAGATACACTTATTATGGTTTTTATTTTTGTTTTTATTATCTACTCTAATACTCTGCTTTTGAAATGTATGTGTGTATATGTACGTGGTTATTGTCTATCTGCATGCCTTTGTTTTGGTTAATATTATTGGTTATGCTGATAATGAAAGACTCATTGTTTTCTTTACCTGTCGATGGTTAGGACGTGGTGTTCTTACAATCCCCTTGGTGATCTTCACACCAGGTGTGGAAAGCTGGATCTGATTTTATTATTTGGCTATGTCATTTATGTTCTTTAATTATTTTGAATACTTCTACCAGTTTGACCAATATTATTTTTGGCAATCTTGCATTATAAATTGTATACTGGATGTTTGGTGGAAAGGGTCTTTTTCAGGGGTGAAGCAGGGGAGGAGGGTTTGCCATACTTTTAATGAACTTTTATAAGAACTAACACCATGTAAAAATATGGTCAAAACACTGCTTCGCAATTTACAATGCAAAGACTGTCAAAAATCATATATTGGACAAACTGGTAGAAGATTATTCAAATGAATTAAACAACATAAATATGACATAGCCCACAGCCAAATAACAAAATTAGATCCAGCTTCCAATGCCTGGTGTGGATCACCAATGGGATTTCAAGAATACCTCAATCCTAACCACTAATAGGTACAGAAAATGCAGACTATAAAGAACCTTTCATTATTGGCATAACCAATATTAATTAACAATATTAACCAAAGCAAAGGCATACAAGTAGACATGGCATGCATATAGGGATGTACTGGTTGTACCCAGGCACACCCTAATTTTTCAAAAAGTGGATTTGCATTTTAATTTAATTTCATGATATGCCCTTTTAAAGTATAGATCATTGTATTATGCAATGAGTGCCAAATTGTGTAATATAGATGTTGTTAGAAATATATAGAAAGCTCATGTTCATTCCCACTATTGTGATGCCGCATTATCTCATACGTCAAACAAGAATTAGCTTTGTTAGTTAATCATGGTGATGTGATTGAGGAATTTAAGTTGATAACACCTGGTGAGAGATGTCTTATTTTCTAGAACAGGATGGAACTTTAATCTGCTTTTGACAATTTGTGTTGGCTCATTATCTTGTTAAAGATGAAGATCATGAAAATTGACTGTATCTTTGTGTATGCCTGGTTATCACTACAGCCAAATTTGGTATTTTGTCTCACTTTTTAAGTAAAGTTTACTTGTTAATGTAAAAAAAAAAAATAATAAATAAATTCAATTTTTAGTTTTGTTAATGAATAAAAATAATGCTCCTCGTGACTTGAGTATGCAATAAATATTAACCTTTAAAAAAAATTAAATTCCTTGGATGCACACCCTAATGAAATGTGCCACATATACCTGATAACCACGTAGATATTTTCAAAAGGAAGAGTATTAGTGCAGATAAAAACAAAAATAAGAACCATAATAAGTATATCTCAAAAAAAAAAAAATTCCAATCTCTCTTCTAACATAATCTTGAACTCATCTACAACATCCAAATCCCTATTCTCATTCTAATCATCCTCACCCTCAGCTGCAAACTAATCTATGTTTGGCCCCAGGAGACCTTAAATGGAATTTTATTCAAAACATTCTTATTGACTACACTACACTACAGTACATAAATATAATGAATTGTAAACCACTATCTTGGCCTGTGAGGCTGATGGTGTCATAAGGACAATATTATAGAAGTGTGATTATTCATAGTTAGCCATTTATCTAAACCTTAATTAAAATTTAATCTTTTCTGACGTTTGCTAATAGCTGTTTGTTAACTAATTCAAGATTAAGCCTTATCAAATAAGAAATATGTAATCAAATTAACAAATTATTGTAAATCAATTCATCATAATTTACCTGTTCTGCTGCCTTTACAAGTACCATGAAAAACAGATATTTCACACAAGTTCAAGTGCTCGTTACTTCAATTTCCTGTTTTTGATATACCTGTGTACCATGCCACTAAAGCAATATTTAGTTTAATTTTCCTAATTATTTGCTCTCGAAAAAAGAGATTGGAAGCATGCAGCCCACCTACAAGTTGATTTATTTTCTGCAAGTATTATTTTCACCGAATGTATTGGGTACTAGATACTTAACAAAAACTTCTTCCATTTGTATGTAGAAAAGTTCAGAAGCAATTTGCAACTCTTCAGATGGATACTATTTTGAATTATGATAAAATAACTAAAATTCTTTTGTCCATTATTTCTCACAGTATAACAAAGAATGTGAGTATTTTCAGTTAAATAGAACGGAATGGAATTTTATTGACTGTGATATAAAAGTTGGTCGACCTCAGTTTTGAAATGCCAAAAATTGGGTTTTTGCTTGTAAACTTCTAAGGCAGAGCTCCTGGGAAAAAGCAGAGTACTGATACTTCTTTTGAGTTCCACAAAGACAATAGATGAAGAAACAACTTGTATTTTGCATGTTTATCATATTTTGAGTTTATAACATGGGGTGGGGGAGATATCTTTAATTTAACTATTTATTTTTATGTATCATTAATGAATTATTTTGACCTTTTTACGCAGTATATTAGTTTGCATGGCTTTCCACCCCTCTAAATGAATAAAAAGTTCCAGGACACAAAAATATTTTAGTGAATACTGAAGGGGGAGGTGAATGGTTCCATTAATTTTCATTTGTTACATACCTTACGTTGATTGACATGGCATTTAACATACCTACCTACCCTTATTTTTCTGATTTGGAAGCGAGATCATATCTCCCATTATTACCTTTCTCCACAAGCATTCTGTAAAAGATTCAATACTTCATGCTTTCATTTCTGTTTACTACAGCTTATTAGCAGTGGCAAATGATGCAAGAATGCAAGTTATACAGCATCAGCAAAAAAAAAAAAAAAAAAAAAACATTTTAAGCTATCAACTTCCACAACAACAGATGGAAGTTTGTTACAGCAATCAACCATCTGCTGGCTAAAGGTGAACTTCCATACATATATTGTAACACGTACTTCCTCGGTTTGAATTTGTGCCCCCTCGTGCATGCCCATCAGCATTGAGCTTGCTCATTCCATTCAAAGCCTGAAACACCTCAATCAGACCACCTTGCAGATGCTTAGTCTCTAGATGCTGTAATGTGCAAAACTGAAGCCCTTCTTGGTAAGAACACCCTTTTGTTCTACTCACCAATATCATTGCCTTTCTCTGTACTTGTTCCAGCAGCTCTACATCTTTCCTAAAATGAGACTTCCAGACCTGCATGCAGTACTCAAGATGTGGCCTGATCATTATGTTATCCCTTATACAATGGGATAATCACCATCTTATCCCTGCTAGCAAAGTTCTTGTATGTCGTTGACAAAACCCCCGTGAGCTGGCCTGGCAGCCTGTCTGCACTTAGTGAACTTCATATCTGACTACACAAGTACTTCCAGGCCTTTGTTTTCCACTACTGCCCTGAATGTATCACGCAGTTGGTACCTTATCCTGGGGTTACTGCTACCATGTGCAGTATTTATGTATCATTAATGAATTTTAAAGGTTAATTTTTTAGTTATTAGTGCAAGAAACTTTCTGTATTTTTTGTGCCTTAGCTGCCAATGCACCATTAAAAACGAAACCAGTCAATCTGTATATTTTGTAATTTGTTGGGATGTGCAAATTTCTAACCCACCAACTGTAATTTATCTATTCATCAACCCTTCAAGGATGGCCTATACATAAGATTGTAACATTGAATATGGGCAGTGCCTGTGCATTTACAGCAATCTATTATTTGTCCAATTACGTTCAATATGTATTTTTTAGAAAGCATTTTGTCATTTGTATTTTTGCCATGTGAGTCTAGATAATTCAGTGAGGTTGGCAAATAGCAAAGCAACATGGAAAACAAATATGTAGCACATGTAAATCATAAAGACCATTTGTAATGCAAAAAAAAAAAAAAAAAAAACCTAAAAATTTAATTTTATAATAAAAACAAGGTAAATGGATGTGTTCCATTTTTTTTTGGGGGGGGGGGGGGGCTTGTAATAGTGTTAATACCCTGATGGTTTTGAGATTGAAATATTAAATTGTGAAAAGTATTGATTATAAGGAACTGGGAAACTAATAATAAGCGATGTGTTTTTAAGGTAATTTACCTTACAAAGCTGAATTTTACTTTTTGTAACATTATATAAAAATTTATTAAAAATTAGTTAAATGCTTCTAATGTATCATATTATCAGTTAATGTATTTTTTAAATTGTAAGCATATCGTCATTTTTGTTTTCGGATGTGAAGCTAGATAACCGACTGAAGTTGGCTCAAGTTCTAGCCTTCTGTTAATTCTGAGTCATTAGCTCACACTGGTACTTCTATTTTTGGTTTTCCTGAATGGTGTTTTTTTTTTTTTTTGTAACATATATCCTGTAGACAGTAATTAGTTTTTCATTCTAATGGGAAACTTGTTGGAATAAATGTGTTCAGTGGTCGTCTTAGTGTAACCTTCTCCATGGCAGCCTGCATAACTACAGCTGCCAGAAATTCTGGAAAAATCCTGAAATTTTGATTCTGCAAAATATAACCAAGAATTTATTATAGTGGTCTGGATTTCCTAATTATTACTTGGAATCTGTTAAAAAAAAAAAAAAAAGCTAACACTTCTCATCATCCCCTCTAGCAGTTTGTCTAGTGATTCTTTGTTGAATTTATTTGAACTATTCACCTCTATAACACTAGATGGGAGTTTGTTCCATCAATCAATTGGCTGAAGGAAAATTTCTGCCCATCTCTCCCAGCCATACTACCTCAATTTGAATTTATGTCCCCTCGTGTGTAGTCTGAACAGGAAGGATTCCATCAGCATTGAGTTTACTCGGTCCATTCAAATCCTTACACACCTCAGTCAGATCTCACAGGTGCCTAGTCTCTACAAGCTGCAGTTTGCATGACTCAAGCCTTTACTCTCAAAAGCATGCTTCTACTCCCTCTATACCCGTTCCAACGGATTCGTATGCTTTCTAAAATGTGGCTCCCAGACCCGCATGCGGTACTCAAGATGTGACATTGCTTTAAACAATGGGACATTTTCCTTATCCCTGCTAGCAAAATTCTTGTATATCATTGACAAAATCCCATGGGCTTCCTTGGCAGCCTGTCTGTATTGCTCAGAGAACTTTATCTGACTGCACAAAAGATTCATCCAATAAATCTGCAAAAGTCTTACTACTGTGTGTGTGACCAAATGACAAGGTACAATCAATATCTGGGAAGTTAAAAGCCCCTCACATAACAGTTGTTTGCTATACTCATCACAATCATGACTATCACTCCTGCTCTCATTTCTGTGGCATGGGTACTATGGACGAGGGGGTATTAAAAAGTTCGTACCCTTACCTAGAAAGGAGAAACTTCACAGGAACTTTAATCCTTTTCTATATACTCCTTGTATAATAACACATTTCTCCCATCTATGGATCATTTGTGAAATGCATTAATCATAGAAGCCTGCCCTTTTTGCCTGAAACCACAATTTCATTTCATTTCATTGACTTCCTGAGACAAATCAAAGAGGCATCCATGTAATGGTTTCTTCATGGTACACCTTGACTTGGTGCATTATGGCCTTACCTGCCAATACGCCATTAAAAACCAAGTCAATCATTGTACACCCAGCTTTCATCATTTGTCACCAACCAATCAAAAAAGCTCTGAACATCTCCATTACACAAATCCAACAGTTGGAAAGGACATTGCATTCAACATTGCTTCGCAAAGGCGTCAGCAATCTTGGAACCCATTGTGTGGAGACCTTAGATATGGGCAGATGGTCATGTAAAATGCTGTAGGTAGACCCATAACTAATTCCCACTGCGTTTGCGATGAAATTAATTGTCACACGTCTATCACTCAGCGACAGCTGCTCAACTATTGTACCTTCCTTCTCTTAGCTCATCAGAGGCATTTGTACGACTGCACTGGAACTCCCATTTCCACTTTTTTAAAGTCAGGATGGAAAATTCTGCCCATACACATATTTCATTTCTTCGTCAATTTCCTGAGGTTTCTTGCACTGCAAATGCAGGAACTTGATCACTGCTCGATACTTCACTTAGCATCCTTCCTCAGATTCCGGGCGCCACTTCTGGTGTACGATCACCTATGGGAATGAAAAAATTCTAATTTTAATAAGTTCAATATTAAAAATGGCATCATCCTACTGGTGTTTTATCTAGGTCAGAGTACGAACTTTTTGATACCCCCTCATGTATGTTTTGAATACAGTAACAACTATGTGTTACTGTATTTAAAAAATAGTTGTTTTCGTGTTAGTTTAATCTTTTTTGTGGTACAAGTATTCTACTTAATATATGAAAAGTTGGCCATGTCTGAAAAAGGTTGAGAGATTGTTCCCGACAATGCAAAAGTTGGCAATTGAGTTGTAAATTGAACCTGAATTTCAGCAAACAAGAATTCTACCTGACAATATTTGATAATGAACATCAAAGCAAAGTTGGAGTGATTGAAAAAAAATTTTAGAATCCACTTTTTTCATTTTTATACAGCACAATCCAGTCTATGGAAAAACAGGTTTTAGTTTACATTAAAGCATAATTACTGTTTCAACATGGATTTAAAAATTGTGTATAGATGGTGATCAGAAAGTCATCTCCATATTTGATTGCCCTAGTAGGTAGCATAGCTGGTAGGATCGCCGTCCCCCACACACCAGCTAGAAAAGACCTGAGTTCAAATCCTGTTGATGATGGGAAGAATTTTTATAGGTCTTTCACAACGTGGCTGAATTAGTCAGTCTCAGGCGAGAGTAACATTTTCTCCCCGAATCTCTGGTTTTTCTTCCAGTAAACAGGAAATCGACATTAGAACGCAATTTACGAACAAATACACGGAGCAACATGGCCTTAATTGCCGATGTTCCTAAAACACAACCATCATCAATTTCAACAAAGAATTAAAATATTTCAGAAACCGCTTCAAAGGCAGTTATTCTAACTGAAAATCTTGCAGTTCATGTGCTCCAACAATTTGATGGTTTCATTAGTAAATATTTTCGTGGTGCTGTGAATTTTTGTAACGTTGCCAATATCAGTGACACTGGCAATGTTACTGAAGGAAGCTTTGTCAAAGGTGAAGTTAATCAAAAAATACCCCCGGTTCCACAATGGCACAAGATTAGTTGGATGGCTTCATAATATCCAATCCAGAGGCTTGCATTTGGTATGGGCTTGGCACACCCAGGATCGTGAACTGGATATCATTCTTCTCTTTCTTGGTGATTCCATTCTACTTCTCTCTCTTAGGGTAACTCAGGAATTTTTTTTTTTTTTTTTTTCTGGCTGGTGCAGCAAAAGCCTCAGGCTTCCTTGCACCATATAGCTAATAATACTAACCTTATCAACTGAACATGCCATCACCCAAGGTTTTAGATCTGGTTGAAATGATCCAAAGTTGTAGGGTTTTAGGAGCATTAGCAACAAGCCATATTGCTCTGTGTATACTGTCTGTAAATTGTGTGTTCTGAGGTCGATTTTCTGTTTGCTTGACGAAAAACCCGACTTTCCGGGAGTTAAAAATCATACTATCTCGCCCAAGACCGACTAACTCAGCCACGTTGTAAAAAGGCTCGAACACAGATTTTTTCCACCCGGTGCGTCGATTCTACCAGCTGTGCGACAAAAGTAAAATAATTCTTTGCTAAAAACACTTTTTTGTATTAAAAGAAAGAAAAACGTCAATGTGCAAATTGCAAACGTCAATGATATACAGTATCAGTAATTTTTTATACAAAATTTATTTTTACATGCTAACCTTCCTGTTCACTATTATGACTAGTTTTAAAACGCTTCTGAAGTCTTTGTCAAAATTTGGATGTGTTGAGCACATACATTTTTGCAAACTGCTCTGGCTTTTTATTGAGCAAATGGAAAATTCTGATTACTGTTAATGTGCGATCTAATAGAGTACAACTTTTAAGATCATTAATTTCTATGCATTAAATAGCACCGACTTGATACCAACGCACAGGTTTTAGCGTCGGTATCAAGCTGTCTATCGACAAATTTCGGAAGTCTGTTCCAGCCTCAAACTATCCATGCAATTAGAATAGTTTACTCTTCGATAGCTATCGATTAAAAAAAAAAAAACTTTTTTTTTAACTGCTTTTTCTTTCTTTCTAGGTTAATGACTTTCTTCTAGTTTTCTAACCAATTCACGTCCACTGCTAGAATAGGATAAAGAAACAGGATACCTTTTATTTAGTTCTAGGGCTCGTGGGCGGACTGGCCAAGACACCGGGACAACCCAGGAGGCTGGTGTGATTTTCAATATTACACTCTGACCTCCGATATATTCAATTTGTTTTCTCTGATAAGAATGTTTGATCCAGTCCACCTCTGCTAATGCCTATGTCAGTTTCAAAACCCTCAACCAATCCATGCTACTATACACTGAGTGGCCACTTTATTAGGTATACCTACCCTTTCGTGAAATGAGCATCCCTTTAGTAACAGCCAGTATGGTATGGTGTTCGTACTATACAATAAAAAGCAGACGGGCAGATACGAAGGGATTATACTTTTATTTGGTTTCTTTTGTAGGATGGCTCCTAAACAAAAACTTAATTCTGCCATCGTACTCCCTGATTTCAACAGAACTACTAAGAAGGCTGCATCCAGAACCACGTAGAGAGGGCAGGCTACAACAACAGAGATAGAAAAATCTTGTCCCAATACAAAAGCCAGCATAGGTAGAGTAATAATATTTCGCGAGAAACCAGAAAAAAAGATTGAGCACTAGAGGCTTGATGATGCACAGGAATAGAAGTTTCTAGCATAAAGACCCGAATAAAATTCTTTAGGTAAAATCTTAAGCAGGCACAATTTTATGAGTTATTTTCTACCTATCCGTACTCTAAGGTATTTAGAACCATCAACAAGGGAAGTCTCAAATACTTAATATATCTCATTCTTGGGTAGGTATGAGTCATGAAGTATTTTACACAATTTAACAGAACGTTCTTAAGGCCAAGTGCGTATCAGTGAATATTTAGTGGGTTTGTTGTGCCTTGCCACTTAGCTACCAGAAAAGCAGTGATTACCTGGAAAGATGCTTTCTAGTACCTGTCTATCACAAAGAGGTGGGCAACAAGAAGCATGTACTGCTTGGTCCAAAGACGGAACTAAAAATTAAATTAATAACACAAGTAGGTATGCTGTATGGTCCATATTCAGTGCGAAAATGGGCAAGACGGAGATTTAAGAGAATGTAACGTGGCATGTTAGCGCCACATGGAAACCCACCCATAACTCAATCGTATGTGGAGTTCCACATACTGTTGAGTTTCAGTGTATCGACATTGGTCTAATAACCAAACGACATGAAGCCAGCGGCGATTCTAATGTCAGAAACAGCTCATTGATATAAGTAGCCTATGGGAGCTAACAAGACTAGGGCAGGGTAACAAAAAGGTTACAGTCAGTCAAATAACAATCCAGTACAACAATGCTAATCAAAGACATTTCAGAATGCACAGCTCGTCGCACCTTGTCACGGATTGGGATGATTAGCCAACGATCGAACCGAGTTCCGTACTGTCAGAAATAAATAAGAAGGTACTTCTTCCTACAAAGAGCTCGGGAACACCAAAAATGGAGAGTGCAGAACTGGAATTGGCAAACGTTGCCTGGTCTAGACGAATTCTAGCTCCTGCAGTTTCACTTTAATGGCTCGTGCTGTTTTCACCATATTCTGGTAAATACAGCAGGAGTCCATAGACCCAACCTGTCAGGTATCAATACTGGCTGTTGGTAGTCAGGCGAAGAAAAGAACTTAATACTGTATGAAACATACCAGCACGTAAAGCCGACCGGGCTAGCCGGGTGGGTAAAGTGCCTGCCTGGCAACCCAAAGGTCGCGGGTTCGAATCCCGCCTCGGGCTTGGATCAAAGTACTGCAAAAACCTTGGGAGGTGCACTATGGCCACAGAAGCCGATGCGCCAACAACTACCAAAAAAAAAAAAAAAAAAACAGCACGTAAAAACTAAAACACTTAAACATTACTGAGATCTAATGTATTCAGAATTTTATTTGTTCAATGCAGTCCTTTTTTAAATAACGCCAATTTATGTCATGGTGTGCAATTGCACACCAAGAGCAGTTAAATTTAATTTATTTAATAAGAATTTTAATGTCCATCCCTTTTCCTTACGCAGAATGGATATAGGGCACATGTAAATTGAAAAGGAGAAAAAAAAAATCCCAATAAAATGACATTCAAGATCCAGTAGGCCAGCACAAAAAATAAACATCATCGACCAAGTGGGCCTGTGCACTATATTTCGTGGCAGTGATCATTCAGAAAATTTTTGTGAGGGCTTGTACGTCCACATTGATTACTTTTACAAGCATCAACACATAACAAGTACAATTATATAATATAAAAATTTTCTTGGTGGATGCGTATGTATTAGCATTAGTAGAGGCATATGATGCAACAAAGCAAGCTAATGTAGTATCAGCCAACAAAAAAAAACCATTTACACATCCATTCCCTCTAAACGTTTGTCCAGTTCAACAACTCTCTGGCTGAAGGCCAATTTCAGTACATCTATTCTATAACTGTCCTTCCTCAACTTGAATTTATGCCCCCCCCCCAGGTTCGTAATCTGAGCAAGCGGAAGAATCTCATCAGAATCGAGCTTGTTCAACCCGTTCAAGGCCTCATACATCTCTATCAGATCACCTCGCAGGTGTCTAGTTCCAGTCGCTGCAATTTGCAGAACTTAAGCCTTTCTTGGTAAGATCACCCCCTTCCTTCCCAATACCAATCTTGTTGCTCTTCTCTGTGCTCGCTCACGCAAATCTACATCCTTCCTAAAATTAGGTCTTCAGATCTGTATGCTGTACTCAAGGCGTGGCCTGACCATTGCCTTATGCAAAGGGATAATCACCTTTTCCCTACTAGCAAAACTCCTGTATATCATTAACAATATCCCATGACCTGCTCTGGCCGTCTGCACTGCTCAGAAAACTTCATATCTGAGTGCACAATTACTCCCAGGGCTTTTTCATTTTCTATCACCTTAAGTGTAGTACCTCACAGTTGGTACGTTTCTCTGGTGTTACTTCTACCCATATGCAATACTTTGCATTTGTCAATGTTAAACTCCAGTTGCCACTTCTCAGCTCATCTGCCCAACTTTTTCCAGATCCTGTTGCAGTAGCATACTGTACTTAACAATCTTACCAACCTTTGTATCATCTGAAATGATATACCTGATATATCTTCAATAAACAAGAAGGTATTGCTTGCTGCAAAGCGCTCAGGAATACCAGCAATGGGGTGTGCAGGACTGGAATTGGTAAACGTAACAGTGGGCGCAACATCGACCGGGGGGAGACTCCACTAAAAACATTAGTCCACAAAGAACAGCATAGACTTGATAGAGCAACAGAAAACAGCGATAGTTAACCTGAAGGATTCTTCGAGAACAATACAGCACCACTCCACCAAGCCATAAGGAAGATAGATAAGTGGTATATCCTACTCAACCTAAGCGAGGAATCCCCTCCCGCCCAGAGGGCACAAGAAACGAAGTTAGAAAGATGGCCAAAGAAGACACTCCATGGCAGACATTATAATGATCTCTACCAAGAATACATCGATAACATTGCTTCCAATGCATGGTTCGCAAGCAGGACGCTCTTTCCCGAGACTGAAGGCTATCCGATGCTGGCTATCCAAGCCCAGATAATCAACACCAGAAACTATAGAAAATACATCGCAAAGGAGCCCGGAATGTCAGATGACACATGTCGACGATGCCACCTAGCATCAGAAACGATCCAACACATCACCGCAGGGTGTAAGGTAATCACCCAGACTGAGTACACTCATAGACACGACCAGGTAGCCAGGATAATACATGAGAAGCTAGCGAGGAAATACCAGTTGACCAAAGAAAGTGTACCATACTACAAGTACGAACCCCAGGCAGTAGGGATCCAAACTCACACTAGGGATCCAAACCCACAAGCTCTATTGGGACCGCGCCATAATAACGTATAAGACCATCCCGCACAACAGACCAAACATAACCCTTGTGGACAAGATGGAAAAGGCTACCTACCTGATTGACATAGCGGTGCCCAACACTAGCAATGTCCAGAAAACCCATGAGGAAAAAATTAGGAAGTACACGAACTTGAGACATGAGGTCAAGGAGATGTGGCATATGCAAGAAGTATCAACCATCCCGATTATCGTGTCAACCACCGGTATGGTACCAAAGACTCTATATAGCAGCCTAGCAGCAATAGGTCTCCCAGAGAACACCTACGAGGAACTCCAGAAAGTCGCAATCCTGAGCACATGTAGGATAGTCAGAGATTTCCTCGACCAACAGTAACACCAGACATTACAACCACCCTGTGTGCTTGGTAGCAGGACCCGTCACGGAGTGGAATTCCCCAATCAGGGAGAAATAATATAAGAGCAACAATAATAATAATAATCCCTTTTAGAGAATGTATAGTTTCCTTGTCTTTGCCAATCTAAAATTAAAATAAATAAATAAACAAAAAAAAACGGTCTTCCAAATTTTAATTTCTAGCAGTCCATAACGCTATTCTTTAAGTTGACCAACTCCTTGTTTTTGTAAGATTAATTCCGTTGTGGTTATGTCGCTCGCAAAATAAGCCGTAACCTTCTTTTACATTTTTAAAATTCAAGCTTCATGCTTGAATTTTATTTATTCATGTATCTACATTTGTGAAACGTTAACTTTATTAAGAATCTCTTTTGCTTTTAACTTCTGTTTCCTGGTAAAAGCACCAACCGACTTTGTCAGAGTTCGATTCAAACAGAACGAATTAAATGAATCTTTTGACCATAAATAGCTTAATCTTAAGATTAACCAATATTTTAAATCAATTTCTCAGCATCTGATCTTCCCTGCACCAAAAACAGCTTTTAAATGCACGGATATGTTTATTTATTCAATTAACATGTTTATTAAATCAATATGTTTATTTATTTACATTCACATAAAATGCGATGCGAACTACACACACACACACACACTACGGCCAGCTTCAAACTTAACTTCAAAATATATTTTTAAAACTTCTCTGTGACTCGCAGCGCTAACAACAGAGTAACGGTCAGTGCCATAAATATAAGAAAATGTCGAAAGTTTCGAGTGCGCGAAATTTGAATTTAAGCAAGCAAGAAAGGACGCTTAAAATATTAGCAACATTGCCATTAGTGTTTTTTCTGTGTATTGTTTTATCTCTGCACTATATTGGAATAGTCGAAAAATGTCGAAAGTTTCGAGTGCGCGAAATTTAAATTTAAGCTAAACTTTGTACTATATGTCTAATAATAACAGGTAATACCTGTTATTATTATTATGATTATTAGACATATAGTACAAGGAAGCCTCAGGCTTATGCTGTACCAGGCAAGAGAGAGAGAGAGAGAGAGAGAGAGAGAGAGAGTGTGAGAGAGTGAGTCAGAAGTAAAAGGGAATCACCAAGAAAGAGAAGAATGATGATATCCAGCTCAGGACCCTGGATATTCTTCTTCATTCTTCATTCTTCATCATTCTTCTGTTCCATCCTGCAGGTAAACTGTTTGGTTGTTTGGTTGTTTTTTGCTGCCGTCACATTTTCTTATTTTGTTTATTTCTTTTTGTGTTTTTTATACAAGCTTACAGGCCAGGACTGATAAGGTGAGTTTTATTTGTATTTCTGTGTTTTCACATATCATTAACCTAGTAGTGTGTTGGTTGCGTTCTTAAAAAAAAAAAAAAAAAAAAAAAAATTCTATATTGTCGTTTTGTGCTTATGCAAAGAGCAATTTTATTATACATTGACTTTCGTGTCTGTTTAGCGTAAAAAGGTTACGTTTTTACGCGACTTCGGGAGGGATTCAAGCAAAACCGGTCGTTGGACGAAAAAAAAAAAATTATAATGGGAGTCATGTTTTTAATCGACTTTCATTTGTGTTTAGTGAAAAATGGTTAGGTTTTTAGGTTACCTTTTTACGCGACTTCGGTTGGTATTCAGCAAAAACTGTTCGTTTGCTGCATGTCATGTTACTTCTTGTTTCTTGTTTTGAAAAAAAAATCACTGTTTTTGTGAATTTTCTTAATTCTGACGTGTTGTTATGTTGCGTGACATTTTGTCTTCCCGGAATAAATGCAATTTATTCCGGGAAGACATGGGTAGGCAGAGTTACGAACCGTACGTCTCTGCTTTCCTACTCTTCTCGGCGCCATTTCTTAAGGGGTAAAAAATAAGGGGTACCGTTATCTGAATATTGCCACTAAGCGTCACAGTTGCAAATAAAATAAGAAATAAAACATATTGCCATCCCTGTAGCCGAGTGTTTAAGCCTGAGGGGGTAGGAGTACACGCGCTTGAGTCACCGTGATTTGAGCTCCCGTGGCTACCTTTTACATTATGATGTTGTTTTTTTTTTTTTTTTTTTTATTTATTCTATCTTGTGAACGCCTCTGACTGGAGTATTAGGGTATTTTTTGAGAAAATTCATTTTTTTTCCTCTTGTTTCCCAACCATTCGTTTGCATCCTCAAGAATGCCCCCCCCCCCCATTTTTTTTTTTAGTACATAAGTCAATCTCTCAATTTAACCCTTTTCTCAAAAATTTCATCAGTAAGTTTATGTGATTTAGGCAGATGGTGGCAAAGGATAAAGGTCTTTTAATGGCAGCAGAAAATGGTATTTTTTTTAATGAAAAGTCCAAACACGAAAAGTATCAGAACCTATAGTACGTCGTACCATGCATGGGTTGAAGGAGATGGGGATGCCGAAAACTTTGTTCTAAAGATTAAACTTGAGTTTCACCACTTTACACTTCCAAAAAGCAAAGCGTTTGTATTGTACAAGTTTATGAAAGTCATCTACCACCTAGTGTTAGTATTAGTATTATATTATTAGTGTTATATTGGTAGTGATTAGTATCAGTACTAGTAGTAATACTAATACTCTGGACACTAAACATGGGTTTCACCAAGCCTCCTTCAAGGTGTATTATACTTAACAAAAACATTTATTTTTTTTATTTTTTTATTTCCAATGTTATTTTTCAAGGTTAACTAATTCCTAACCGTCGACATAGTAAATGTGAACAAAATCGTCAATTAAGGAAGGAAGCGATTTTCTGCATTCTTTTGTAAGGAAGCTAACGGCTTTTGCTTCACTGGCCAACTAAATAAATAAATAACAATCTAATAAATAAATAATAATAATAATTATTAAATTAAATAGTAAAACTAAAAAAAATAAAAAGATATATAAAATAAATAATAAATTAATAATAAAAAATGAACATATGAAAATCTTCTTCTTAGGATTTATTCCGTTATTATAACGATTCTCCTCAACCTAATATCGAAAAGTCATTCCTTTATTCTTTTTTTTCCATTTTCTTCTATCTCATCACTCTCTGTCAACCAGTCCTCTTCTATTCGTAGCTGCTCTCACACCCTATCTCTATCCACGTCCTTCTTGGTCTTCCTCTCTTTTTTTCTTTTTCGCATAAACCAGGATGCCTGATCACTTTACACAAGCTGGATTTTGTATGCATAAAGTTTCAGGCAGTGGCGGAGAATCTTATGAATGGTTGATCGTGGCATTTCTAGTTCTCTGCTAGCACGACGGATAGATTTCCTTGGGCTGCGCTTAAAGCTTTCAAGAACGCACTCAACATTCTTGACACTTAATGCAGCCCGACCCACACCCTTCTTATGCAGGACACTGCTATTTCCCTTAAACTGTTCTATCCATCGCTTAATGGACTTGCCTGAAGGCACTTCACTTTCATATTTCTGGCAGTACCGCCTTTGCACTGTAACTACAAGTTAAACTCAGCCAACCACAATACGCACATCGCTTTCTGTTGTACTTTCTATTGTACACGATGACATATTAAAACTCTTTCAAATAACATAAACAATATTCATATATCAGCTCTAGTTTGCGCCTAATAATCATTTGTGATGTGATCAATAATTTATGGATACCCTGTATTCACCTATAGTTTACTATTCTGACACACCCATTGAAGTTATTTCAGCTTGTCTCCCTAGCTTTATCTTCTCTCTCTCTCATTTAAAACGTTGCTGCCCTCAGAAAATCTTTCCATCATCGGCTGTTTGGGCAACAAAAAAGAATTTAACTAGCAATTTCCCTTGAACCTTTAAGGTGTCTCCAATGATACTGGAAAAAACCCTTGCATCATCTTTGTTCAAATTAATATCGTCTCTACAAAATAGATTCTTTCTACCTACAAGTGTGGGCGATGCTGATTTAGAAATAAATAAAAATATTCAATATAAGTTATCCATCGCTGCCTGTGACTTTCTTTTATTATAGTAATTAAAGCAGAAAAAAAAAATTTTTTAATTGCGCATCGCATCGTTTCTTTTGCTCACGAAATAAAATATAGTAAAATCACATTTTGGTGTAGATTGGTAAATTCCATGCTCTATATTTATATTGAAACACTGTCCTTAAAAGATCATCACTCGAAACTCAACAGAGTTAGTCAAAAAAGTTTACATTATCGAAAACTGAAGTTAAGTTTGTTTTAGTTGTGCCTTTTAGTCAAAGTTGACATTGAGGGAGGTGAAAATTTATCCCTAGGTGGCGACAAAAGAGATTTGTTCCCGGTGAAGCTTGATATCGATCTGCTGTTTACCTCCCATAGCACAATAACGTGGACATGGAAGACTTTTGCAAATTGTTCCTGAAATAAACTACTGAAACAAAGCTATTACGATTATATTGTACACGTTCATTGTGTATAGGGATGATGTCGACGTCATGCTATGGATTACTGAAGCACAACATCGGGTTGCCGTGGTTACACCACGTGCTGACAACAAACTGGTACGGACAGTAAACCTCTGCACACGACATCCCATTCTTTAGTTCTGTATTCTACTAAGAAAGACGTCATTTCGAATTCTCCTGCAATGGCTACCAATCACGGTCGGGTAAGTGCGGGGGAGTGATTTGCAGAAAAATAACTAAATTTTGACTCCTATAAGAAATATATAATAATAATAATCTATTAAAGTATTACTTTTTTTTTTTTCTTTTTTACAGCATTGGCATTCTTATTCTTTTCCTCTGCATTTTAAGGCATTGATTCATTTCCTCTCTATACAACCGGGCATAGGGCTGCTTTCTTTATTTATTTTTCATTTATCAAAGAAACTTTGAGTTATATTGCCAAATAAACAAAACTCGCTTCTCACTTGTACCGTCTCTGAAATACAAATCTTGATTAATTTCTTATTTAATCGTAGGAAGTCGATATTTTTGAAGTTAGAAAATTAATGTATAGTTTTTTATTAATTCTGCAAGGAACAAAGAAGAAAAGTTGAACGAGAGATAGCCGAATAATTCAAATTACGCAGATACACAAGGTCGGAGAACCGTGCTGCTAGTCCAGATGTGTTAATGGGAAAATAAGCGTGAATAGATCGCGGACTTGTGTGCTATGGAATTGTCATCAGCTGAAACGAAGTTAGCATTAGTAGAGGCATATGATGGAGGAAAAACTTATATAGCATCAGCCAAAAAAAAAAAAAAAAAAAACCTTCCCGTTTCACCCATCCATTTACTCGAATAGTTTGTCTAATTCAACCTTGAATTTATTTAAGCTGTCAACTTCTACAACGACAGATGGAAGTTTGATCCGGCAATCAACCACTCACTGGCTAAAGGCAAATTTCCGCACATCTATTCTACAACTGTCTTTCCTCAATTTGAATTTATGCCCCAAGGTATGAAATCTGAGCAAGAGGAAGAATCCCATCAGCATTGAGCTTGCTCAGAACATTCAAGGCCTTATACACCTCAATCAGATCACCTCGCAGGTGCATAGTCTCCAGCCGCTGCAATTTGCAGAACTTAAGCCTATTTTGGTAACAGCAACCCTTTGTTCCACTCATTAATCTCGTTGCCCTTCTCTGTACTAGTTCTAGTAGGCCTAAAATGAGGCCTCCAGACCTGTATGCAGTACTCAAGGTGTGGCCTGACCAATGCCTTATAGCAATCATAAGGAGGTGATTATGCCCTTATATAAGGGGATAGTCACCTCTTTATCCCTGTTAGCAAAATTCCTATATATCATTGACAAGACCCCATGAGCTACTTTTGCATCCTGTCTGCACTGCTCAGAAAACTTCATATCTGACTGCACAATTATTGCACAAGTCCTCATGGTACCTGAAATAAATATTAAGATGTGGCTAGAGGTCCAATTCCGATGCTTACAGATATTTAAATTCCTGGTTATGAAGATATGGAAATCTGTTTTATCTTAATTGTGTATACACTTCAAAGCATTACCTTCACTTCTGTCCTTTTTCATAATGTTATCACTTTGTTTTAGATTTTTAAATCTTTATAGAGATGCAGATATTTTTCTTGGGGTTTGGTGGGAGGTACCTATGTTATGACAATTCAATGTCGATTGTTGAGTAAAATATATGAAATGATGTAATGTTGTCTAAAATCCTGGAAGAATGGAAGTCCTCACTCCAGATGATGTCAATAGATGATTGTGATTTTGCTTGAGCAAAGATCTCCTCCGCTCGTAAATCCTGTTCTAAACGCTCCTTTCTGTGGTAGCCTTACGTTCCAATCAAAGTTGACGCGTCATTTTGGAGTTTTGCAATATGTCAGTTATCTCATTATGAAGTGACTCCAGGGTGATACCTTGGACACTTCTTCGTAATATATTTTGCATTCTAGTAATGTTTCCTTACACGTGCATATAAATTATCAGGTGGCACAGAAGCCTATGGCAGATATAAGCTTGTCTGTAATCAATTCACAATGGAGGTTAGGCAGGCGGAGGCAGATTACGAGAAATCTTTGGCTAAGGATGCAAAGAAAAATAGCAAAGTGTTCTTTACTTATGTAAACTCTAGAAGGAAAGGGATGAATCAGATTGGACCACTTAACATAGATGGGATGACTATCGATGATCATGCTCAGGTAGCTGATAAACTGAATGAGTATTTTGCATCTACATTCACACATGAGGAGTCATTTAATGAGGGGAATGCCAGACGTTTATCAAACTAACAGGGAGCTAAGCGATTTTGTAATAACTGAGAGCAAAGTGGAGGAGAAATTGTTGAAGTTAAACATAAGGAAGGCACCTGGGGTGGACGGGATCTATCCAGTTATATTAAAGGAGGCAGCAAAGGAAGTAAGCAAACCCTTAGCCATAATTATGAGAGGTTCCTTGGACTCAGGGAAGATCTCCATGGACTGGAGGTGTGCAAACGTATCATCAATTCCCAAAGTGGGCTCAAAAGGTGACACAAGTAACTATAGACCTGTTAGTTTAACTTGTGTTCCGGGGAAAATATTGGAATCATTGGTTAAAGAAGCATTGCAGGATCATCTAGACAAGACTGCAGTAATAGTTAAGATACAGCATGGGTTTTTAAAGGGAGGTCTTGTCTAACCAATTTGATTGGATACTATGATGTGATCACAAAGGAACTGAATGTCAAAAATAATTTTGATATCATATACTTGGATTTCAGGAAAGCTTTTGATACTGTTGCATATGAAGACTGCTGTACAAATTGGAGAGGTATGGCATGCAGGGTAATTTGCTACAATGGATAAAGGGATGGTTGAGTGGGAGACGACAGAGAGTGGTAATCAATGGACACTGCTCTTCGTGGACAAATGTTATTAGTGGAATTCCCCAGGGTTCTGTGCTGTGCACATTGTTGTTTTCTGTATTCATCAATAATATGACGAAGGTATATCAGGATTAATGTCGAAGTTTGCAGATGATACAAAGGTTGGCAGGGTTGTTAACGACAGTATGCTACTCCAACTGGATCTAGATAAGTTGGGAAAATGGGCTGAGAAGTGGCAACTGGAGTTTAACATTGACAAATGCAAAGTACTGCATATGGGTAGCAATAACCCAAGAGAAACGTAACAACTGTGTGGTACTACACTCAGGGAAGTGGAAAGTGAAAAAGACCTGGGGGTAATTGTGCAGTCAAATATGAAGTTTGCTGAGCAGTGCCGACGGGCTTCCAGGGCAGGTCATGGAGTCTTGTCAATGATATATAGGAATTTTACAGGGATGTGATTATCCCTTTGTACAAGGCCAAACCTAGAGTACTGTGTACAGGTCTGGAGGCCTCATTTTAGGAAGGATGTAGAATTGCTAGAATGAGTACAAAGAAGGGCAACAAGATTGGTGAGGGAACAATGAGGTGCTCTTACCAAGAAAGGCTTAAGTTCTGCAAATTGCAGCACCTGGAGATTAGGCACCTGCGAGGTGATCTGATTGTGGTGTATAAGGCCTTGAATGGGTTGAGCAAGCTGATGGGATTCTTCCTCTTGCTCAGATTAAGAACCTGAAGGGGCTTAGATTCAAATTGAGGAAACACATTTGTAGAATCGATGTGCGGAAGTTTGCCTTTAGCCAGCAGGTGGTTGATTGGTGGAACAGACTTCCATCTTTTGTTGTGGAAGTTGATAGCCTAAATAAATTGAAGGCTGAGCTGGATAGGCATTTGGAACGAATGGAGGGGTGAAATGTTTTTTTTTTTTTTTTTTGTTTGGCTAATGCTGCATGAGCTTGCTTTCTTGCATCGTATGCCTCTACTAATGCCAATGCTACACTGTTTACCAGGTTCTAGGCTCTCTCTCTCTCTCTCTCTTGCTCGCTCGCTCTCTCTGTGTGTGTGTGTTGCCTTCGTTGTCAAGAGCAGTCTCAGGTGCATGGGCCACATAAATTTAAGTAACAGATTATTAATCACATTACAGAATAATTAAACTTATACGTCTATAATCGCATGTGTGATTTATTTATGTTCTTGATTTTACAGTGTAAGTTTTAATTCTATAGTAAGGTTTTTTTTGGTTTTCTTTTGTGATAAGTTCTGAGAAAGTACTGAGATTCCTGGACTGTTACTATAGTCGTAGTAAGGTTTTAGGGGCATCAGCGACTAAGGCATATTGCCCCGTAGATACTGTCATTAAATTGCGTGTGTTCTGTGGTGATTTTTCTGTTCTCTGGACGAGAAATCTTTGACCGACCAACGAGAAATCGTTGGTCGGTCTCAGGCGAGAAATCTCGCCTGAGACCGACCAACTCAGCCACGTTGTGAAAAAGTTCCCATAAAATTCATCACATCATCGACAGGAATCGAATTAACATCTTTTCCACACGGCATGCCGATTCTCCGAACTGTACTACATAAGAGTGCTGGATTATTGCAGATAATGGTAGAATTTGATCTAGTATATTACAATACTTCGGATATCACACTAACTGACAGAATTACTTACTTCGCTTCAGATCCTTCCCGCTCTCAATAAAAACCAACCTAAGAAGACAAACGTAAACAAAAAGGAAAGCGACGTTGATGTGATCTTTTCCAAAAAGTGCATAAAAATAGATACAATTTCTTGAACAGACGTAGCCCAGTGGTCAGGAGCGAGGGTGCATAGCACGCGTTCCTTGAGTGGACCGGGGTTCAAGCCCGTGACTACTGAATACGATAAATACTTGTATTGACGATTTATTGTAAACTCTACTGACTTGGTTGTCGTGCCGGAGTATAAACAGAAAATTTATTTATTTACTCGTCCAAGCAAGCTTATCTTTGTTCAAATGAGATTCCAGTCTGCAAACGTATGTAGTATTCAAGATGTGCACTCCCGCCTAAAAGTTTGGAATCACAGTGTGTGACAATAGTTTTCGTTAATTTTTTTTAAATTATTTATGACAATGTAAGGTTTAATATGAAAAACAACACACTACGAAGTGTTTTAAGATTTTTTAATAAGCATTGAAAAATTTAAGAAAAAAATATTGAAATTATTAATAATGACAACTGTACTAATTTTTCACCAAAATATCCTCCACAAGATTTTATCACTGCCTTACACAGACGTGGCATTCTGGCGATTAATTTTGTAATAGTGTCTTGACTAACATTATTCCAAGCAATCGCAAGGTTTCCCATAAATTTTGTGAAGATGGGTAGACTTCACAGACTTGATGGTAGAGAATCTAGATGATCCCATAAAAGTTCTATTGGGTTTAATTCACGTCATTCTGGTGACCACACCAATCTCTTGTTTAGTTGCTAGAAAGTCCCTGCACAGCTTAGAGCTGTACTAATTATAAAATGAAATTATAAAATTTCATTTTATAATACATACCTTATTGTAATGTAAAATTTCTTCCACAATACTTCTCATGGAATAACTTTCTTTATACATATATATATACAATTTAATATAATAGGACTTCTTTTTTCAATACTCAGTTCCTTATTTCTTGCCATGTTTATCATGAAATACACAAAACTTACACTACTCTATCTGAATGACGATGGGTATTTCATTTTATAATACCTTATTGTAATGTAAAATTTCTTCCACAAAGTTGAAGTCCAGATGATATTGCATCATGTTCAAGAATGTTTTTATAGCCTTCTTTTCTTAAAATTCCTTCAATTCTGACGATGTCACCTACTCCAGAAAACAGGAAGTAACCTTAAATCACAATGGAACCACCACTGTGCTTGACTGCAGCCACTAAATAATGTGGCACCATTTTTTTTCTTCAGTTGATCGTCTCACAAACTCTACGCTTAGATCCAAAAAATTTCAAATGTGAATTCATCCCTGCACAGTACGTTTTTCCACTCTTCAATTGTCAAACATTGGCTCTTAGCCAAGCCCACCACGAAGCCCTGCTTGTTGAAAAGACGGTTTTACAGTGCATGTAGATATGGAAGTTTCTCTGTTCCTGTTGTATTTCATGTGTAGTAAGTCGTCAATTGCGTTTATAATTCAGTGTTATAGCTTACCTTGTGCTTCCATTACGTGCGGTCGTCCTGGTCGTGGTTTGTCCCTTAAACTGCCAGTCTCCTTGAATCGTCGATAGGTTGTTTATACAGCTTTAAACGAAACACCTAGATTTTGCCAATACTTCTCATGGAATAACTTTCTTTACACACACACACACACACACACACACACACACACACACACACACACATATATATATAATAGGACTTCTTTTTTCAACACTCAGTTGTTTATTTCTTGCCATGTTTATCATGAAATACACAAAACTTACACCACTCTATCTGAATGACGACGGGTATTTCATTTTATAAGTTACAGTTCTTATTCCTCAATTTATATGGCAAATCACTCTAGAATCATCTACAATATTCTATAATTTTGAAACAATACTCCAACTTTCTAGAATATTCTAGAAGCATCTACAACGTTCAGGAATCTTTTAGAAGCATCTACAACGTTCAGTCTTCTACAATGTTCAATCACATTCGTGAGTCTTCTGCACCTTTCTGGAACATTCTCGAATATGCTAGAAATTTCTTAAACATTTCTTAAATAGCATTTAAGTGTTTTGATTTTTATACATAATAGAAAATATTTTAATAAAAATTGGTAAACAAGTTGGTCTAATTTAGTAATAACTTTGAAAATTAAGAAAAATGAAACTTGATTCCAAACTTTTAGGTAAAGGTGTAGTACCGCTATTAATTTGTACGATGAGATGAATATGTCTTTTATCTCTACTATCAAAATTCCTATATACTGAATCATTAATAAAACCTTATATGCCGTCCTAACAGAATTCTTTCTCTCTTGAAAGAACTGCAAGGTTGGACTGTATAATCCTTTATTTCTTAGAACCTTTTTTATTTTCAGCCATTTTGAGTATGCCACTCCCACTCCCACAAATGATATTTAACATGAGATTACTGATGCAGTGCTTCGCATTTACTACCATTAAATCTGAATTGCTATTTTTATACCGATCGCAAAGCATATATAAGTTTGTTGTAGCAACATACCGTAGTTATCGTTGATAACAACCTTGTCGAGTATAAATATCATTGGCAATTTTAGTATGTTTTATTACCGTCATCAGTTATTAATGGAAATGGTAGACAATTTTAAGAGCACAACTTTTGTGTGTCAACTCTTTGGCCAATTAAGATGATTACAACTTGATATAATATTAATCATGGGAATCTTGATTGTTATAGTAAGGGGAAACAACAGGTGGTTCAATGTCACTCAATAGCTTCCCTCTGCTCACTGACGTCATAGTGTGAGTTTGTTTGTTTGTTTGTTATTTGGTTTTTAGGAGCATTAGGAACAGAAGCAACTAAGGACATATTGCATTGCTCCTGGGATATGCGGTGGTCATTCCCTGACCTTTCCGCATCCTCCGTATTTGGTGGTCACGGGCTCGAACCCCGGTCTAATCAAGAAGCTTGTGCTACGCACTGCTGCTGCTCCTGCCCACCCGGCTACGGAGGCGCCCATAGTGTGAGCATGGCGTTTTCAGGCCTTATGAATGTCTTTAAACCACCTATTGTTTTTATCCTTGCTATAACAACCCCGTAGTTTTATTGCGGGGTTTTTCAGTCTGCACAACCTGACCTGCTAACTGGTCTGTGAACAAACACTTCAATATTATACCATACAGGTAGGAGCGACATGTTCCGATGTCATTAAAATTAATAATTTGATTTTTTTTTTTTTTTTTTTGCCTCTAATACTCCATTCTTATTCTTGGAAATGTTAGATAAAAGAAATAGTCAGGGCTGAAGTGATGAGTTTGTAACGTAGAAGAAAGGCCATAAAACGGAACAGAAAGGTGATAAGTCAGTGAAAATAGATTGTTGAAGTCTGAACTCGGAAAGCCATTTGGACCTTTTTGTAGAAGTGTGCAAACAATTCTTAAAAATAAGTACTGTATTTAATATATGTATTTACAGAATTCAACATATATGTGTAAAAAGTTTGGTCTTAGGACCCTCGGTAGGAATCATAACCTTTAATGCATCATTGTTTCTACAGGAAAACCAGTTTCGAGTCATGCCATATCGTTACAACACCTTTTCTAGAAATGTGACATTCTGGAAGTCCGAGGACCAGCTTTTTTTAAATTCAACATTACTATTATAAGTCCGAAAAACTCGGCTGGAATCTCTATACAATTGTCTGCACTGCATTTTACTACATTATCACAACTTTCAAAACTCATCCCCCCCCCCAATCAAATTCGGAATATTGGATACACAGTGCCGTTCATATTTTTCCAATAAAGTTTTTCTTTTATGGTAAACAACTACATTTTACACATTGGTTGACTTTGAACATAAATTCGTTGCGAAATAGTTCTCAGATGTGATCCAATTGCAGAACACACTCTAAAGTGATGAAAATTTACTGCATCCAGTGCCCGTCTCTGTAGGTTGATTTATTTCAAAATTCATTAGACACATTAGCTAAATTGTATTACGAGTGGTCAGCTTAGCAAAATCTAAAATTAGCAGGATTTAACTGAAGCATAAAAAATTATTCAGAAGTTGAAAATTTCACCAGAAACACATTTCCATTAAAATATTTTGTGAACTTTTTCTAGGTGGTAACCAATAACTCGTTTCAATTGACTAATTCATGAAACTAAATGAAACCATTAGTACGTCTACTTCTCACTCAAAACAAAAAACGCATTTGTTTCATTTTCATCGTCTGGCCTGACGTAGCCCAGTGGTTAGGAGTGAAAATGCATAATACGTGTTCCTTGAGTGGGCCGGGTTTCAAGCCCGTGACTACTAAATACGATAAATATTTGTATTGACGATTTATTGTAAACGCTACTGACTTGGTTGTCGTGCGAGAGTATAAACAAAAAATTTATTTTATTTTTTTTTTCCCTTCATGTTTGAAGTCTGATTCCATCTCTCGAATACAGTTCAACTGATACAGTTTAATCGTATGTGTAATTGCTGCACATGAATTTTGTGAAAAAGGCGTCAGATAAAAAGTACAAAAATTTAGTAGAACAACAAAATTATTGTACTCTTAATAGAATTTTAGGAAAATATGTTTGTCACAACTGTAGTGTTGTATTTGATTCCTTGACCTCTCTTTTTTTAGGGTACTATCCATGGAGTGGAACAGTTTAATGCTGAAAAGGCAGCAAGTCGACTTCGGAAAGCCATGAAAGGAATAGGTAAGCACCGAGAACTTCGATAATAGATGCGGTTCAAGTTCCTCAACGTTGCTGTTAACTTTAAACATACTTTGACATAAATTACTGCGTTTATGCAGTTATCTGAAACTACACTTGGTCCAAAAGTACAATAGTTTGTGAATTCACTGATATAAATCAATAAAATTTGGCATGGAAATACGATATGGTACACGAATAAGCATAGTGTTACTGGCTTTATTAGGAAGCATCGGGACATCATTGGCTGGACGGATAACTTATAGTTATAGTTTATTCAGTAATTATAGTCATGTTTGAAGGGGAATGTGCCAAGATCTGCTGAATATACCCGGTATATGACCTTTTTTTTTTTTATTTTGTGATAACCAAAAATAATGGTTAACTCAACCTAAATTAACCATGCACCAGTTGAAGTACGGTTTTAGGAGCATCAGCGACTAAGGCCATATTGCTCCGTGTGTGTGTGTTGTCTATAAATTGCGTGTGTTCTGCGGTGTATTTTCTGTTTTCCGGGCGAAAAACCCAAGTTTCCGGGAGAAAAAACCATGCTACCCTCGCATAAGACCGATTAACTCAGCCACATAGTGAAAAAGGCCCATAAAAATTCCTCCGTCATCGAACTTTTCCACCCGGTGTGGGGAGGACGGTGACTCTACCATTCGCACTGTCCACGAGGGCCCAACCATAACCCGTGCCCCAAGATAATATTATAGGTGTCGTAACGGACTATCAGGAGTAACGTAGCAGATAAGAATACAGAAATGGTATCATCATTGCTAAGATTTCTTAATTTTTTTTCTTATACATGCTTTTTTTTTTTTTTGTTTCTTCAGTCAAGGGTAGTTAAGTAGAAGATATTGATCTTACGTTTTTTACTCTATTATTTTAATATGTAACAGCACGAAATGTGGTTTACTTTTGCTGTGAACTTGACTTGGGTAGTTAAGCAGATGTTCTTCTTGTGTTCATCGTTATTTCAACATAAAACTGCACGAATTGAGGTTTACTTTGGAGGGAAGTTGTCAATAAACTGAGTGTGCTGCAGCGACAGTAGATAAACATATGAACAGTTACAATAACTCGGATCGCGTGATTATACTTCAGTCAGCCTTGCGCAGTGTAGCCTATTTTCCAGATATTTTTTCACGAAAGCATAGGTACACATGATGGTTTTATCTTGCAAACGTTATTAGCATGAATGGGTATATGAAAGTTTGAAGATAGCATTTATCGAAAATATCTTGAAAAGACAGAGGTAATCTTGTTTCATCACTGTAAGCTAACAACAACACAGTTTATTCTTGAAGTTTCTTCTGCATGCAGTTATTTTGTACTGACTTCTAGTGGACGATTAATGATATATTAAGTGCGCAGTGGCGCTATGTTTTTATGAAGAAGAAAACTATACAGATAGTCTGCGATTTACATCGGAAATGTATTCCTACGAACATTGACGCATATCGAAACGACGTAAAGCGAACATTCATTTTGCCGTGAGCTGTTTCAGTTGAGGTGCTGGCTGCATTTCTTCATCCTCCTGCGCTCTATCCTCGTTGGTCAGTTGAGCATCGTGCGAATCCAGCGTTTCCTCGATGTTACTTATTCCACAAAGTTGAAGCCAGTTTCATTTGCTAATTCTACAGCTAAAAAATAAATTTTCTGTGTATACAACGGGACAGTCACATAGGATCAGAAGTTTAAGGAACAGAGGATGCAAGGACAGCGTCGTGTTTAGCAGCCATGTGGGCTAGAACCACGGTCAGCTGAAGCGCGTTCACTACAGTATGTTTGACAATTCATCTAAGAAGAAACTATATGTAACTGAAAAAATAAGTTGCTGTTGTCGAGGTTTTGTTCCTTACAATACTTCTTAAGGGAGAGATTCTTACAAAAATATTCGTATTTAGGATTTAAAATTTTAAATTAATTTACGACGTCATATCGAAACTACGTAAATGGAAGAATTACTGTCGATGAATTAAAAAATATACTTTTCTAGACCTGTCTCTAAAACAACACAAGAAAATTATTCTAGTAAGACAGTATATAATTCTTAACCAGAATTTCCGATTTGGTTTAGAACTGCACATTAGCTTACCAGAAGTCAAGCGATATCACTCTGATTGAGGGAAATTGTGTGGCTACGAAATATGAAAATATTTTGGCCTGAAAAGGCTATCAGCTTTTAAACTCGGAATTCATTTCCAACATGTGCTTACCCTGAACGATGAGCACACGAAAACAGTTAACAGAGTGTCGGAGAGAATGATGGATGTCATGTGCGGAAAACATTTCCAAGTACACATTTGCCACCGTGCTGTTAAAACAAAAGTTCAGAGGTGACAGAGAACCCGAGGAACAACGAAAGTGGCGTACAGTGCTAAATGACAAGGAGCTCTTGTCACTATTATTTGAGATAATCGACCTTAGTACTACTAGTTATCTCATCGGGTCATCATACTATACAGAATCAGCTTGGAGTTGCTATCGACCACAGACTTTCTACGTAGAAAGTCTGTGGTCGATAGCAACTCCAAACTGATTCTCTTAAATATTTTATTTATAAAAATGCAGAATCGATTGGCATGAGGCGAGGAACACAAGAACCTGGTCAGTGAACATAAGTCCGGGAGTAGTCAGCCGACATGCTTATAGTCCCCACTTGTCCTGATATCGAACTTAACTAAATGGTGTTGGTTAAATCAGGATCTGATTATCGACAGCTTATAACGCAAAAATTAGCCCTATTAAAAATAATAAAACCAAAGCAGAAATCTATTAAATAAATTTTAAAAATCTTAAAATTTATGAACTCTGTGTTATTTACATGTAGTGTGTTTAGGGTCTAACGGCACCAGGGGTTCCCCCATCTCCGCAATTATTTACATGTACTATGTACTGATAATGAGTTGAAAGTAAAAAAAAAAAAAAAAGGTAAAGTGCAGCCATTATCAACCCACTGCAGGATGGAAGCCTCCTCAACAATTCATGCTGAGGGAAATGGACCATAATCTGTCACGCTGGTCCAGTGCGGGTTGGCAGATCGACCGTATTCAGCACTTAGGGGCTTGAACCCCGGTCTACTCAAAGAGCATATGCTACTACACTCCCGCTCCTGGCCACTCGGCTAAGGAGGCCTCGAGTTGAAAGTATGATATCATAACACGAATAAAAGATATCATCAGCAGATATCAAAAACAATCATATTATCAACTTTCAGTATCTGACGTCTCATCTCGTTAGTCATCGTCCTGCTAAAGCTGACTGACCGAAAAATGTACTGTGTGTACGTGCGCTACTTTAAAATTTTTTTTTTTCAATCACAGTATATTAAAAATAAGGCGTCAGATATATCTACACCACACAAAAGAAACAATTTGATAAAATGCATTGACTCCAAGATATATATTTCAAGTTTTCAACTGGGTACAGTAAGTGGTTTTCCACTCTGAATGGCTACAGGTGAAAATTAGTGTAATCCAACCTCGTGTGATATAATTTACAATCTTCACAAGAGAATATCTGTTTAATGACCTTAGTCAGACATTTTAAAAAGCAGAGGGTGATACATAAACCGGAGAAAGAAAAAAAAGTCATTACCAGGAACGAGGAGGAAATGATGCACTCGAATTAGAGCGTAAGTTTTGCGATCCGTAACGTAAAAATGATCCATTTATTGATAATGTGACCAAGGTCTTTATCTCATTAGAAAGCTCCTCAGAGACCCTCATGCAAACGTTAATAGCTGTACGCTGTCAGTTATTTATGATCCTAATGAACCAATGAATATATAAATATGTATTTTTTTTTAATTTGTCTTGCTTCTATGAAAGTTTTATTATACCCGCGAACAACCATTCTCTTTGAAAAGGCATAAGATATAGTGATTGTTTATTGGAGAAAATCTTGGCAGCCTTAACTACAACTGATTTCCATTAATAAAATAATGATCAGGCTTACGGAACATTAGGAAAATGTATTGTTCTAAACGTGTTTTCTCTTGAGGAAAGTGAAATATATCATTAACTTTTATAAAATTCAAAAGGTCCGGACTCACCTAAACTCATTTACCTAAGCGTGTGCACTTTTGGTGACTTTATGGAACATGATTTATTTGGCAACAGTTCTCATAGTGCAATCCCAACAAATCTTAATACTAATAATTATGCTAGCAAATGCTTTTGTCCAATTAGCATATCAGGGCCATATGCAACATTCCCTGAAATGCTAATTGAAATAACATAATGATAACCTGCTGATGTATAAACTAATTACATTGTGTCCATGACCTTTACTCCTCGATAAATCCACCAACTGCAGGCCGCCGTAGCCGAATGGTCAGGCGCGCGGGTGTATAAGTACACGTGCCTTGAGTGATCGGGGTTCAAGCCCGTGACTGCTAAATACGGTGCTGTTTCTTGTATTCTTTCTACCTTGTGAACTCCTCTGACTGTGTGGTCGTCCCGAAGTATAAACAGAAAATTTATTTTATCGGTACCATTTTGTTAGAGAACTTGGTCACCTCATACACTGCCATACCATTAATATCCAAACGCCAATCAGTTGATAGTTGGTCACATCCTACCCAAGCACCACGTATCAGACATAACTACAGTATAAATATGCACGTAGGCCTTCGAGGAGACAGCAGTGCTATTGTCAATGTTAGATGCCGCGATTGACAAAATTAAAGTATGAGCAGTCGGTCTGAAAGTGATATTTCAACGGCACTAAAGATTCCTGGGTTGACAATTAGCAATATGATCTGCAAATGGAAATTGATTAATGCTAAAACCGTCAGAAACGACCCAGAAAACCTACGAAACGTGACGGAAGAGTCTGCAAAGAATCGTCCACTTGAAACGAAAATCGATGTTATTCGAGCACACAAACAAGTCCTCGATGAGACGACTGGGAGACATTTGTAGGCTCTTCTGTCACGTTCCGCAGGAAGCTGTAAGATATATGTTACCACAGTTGTGCAGCCGTCTACCAGTTACTATTCATCCCAAATAATGCTAGACGCTGTTTGGCTTAAGGCCCGCCGTTCTTGGACCGTAAAGCTGTACTTTGGAGTGATTAGTCACAGTATATAATCTACTAATTTTACAGTCGAGCCTGTGTGTGTGTGGCTGATGCTTGGCAAAAGCTGCCTGACGGACTGTATCATCCCTAAAATGAAGTTTCACGGGAGACGTGATGATCTAGGACTGTTTTTCATGGTTTGGCCTGAGGCCATTGGTTGTTTTATTACGGCAGCACATTGGGGTAGGCCCATACCTGGATAGTAGGACAACACTCCATGTCATACTGCTCGCATTGTGACAGACTGGTTTTACGATACGAGTGTCGACAATTTGGACCGGCCAACCTAAAGTCCTGACCCACCCCAATCCTATAGAGAGCCCCTGGAATAAATTGGATTGCCGAATACGTGTGAGGAGAGACTGCCCAAAAAAACAGAGCTGAAGTGGTCGCTGCTTTGAAGGCAGAATGGCGGAAAATATCAGAGCACATTTACAAAAAACTAGTGGAGAGTGTTCCATGGAGACTAGAGGCTGCCATAAAGGCTAAAGGTTTCATCACACTTTATTAGTTTTCCCGTAAGTAAAGGTTATTTGTAGATATGCAGGTGGCTGGGTATTAATGGTAGGGAAGTGTATATGCCAACTGCCACCTAAAATTTTTCGAACTCCCTCGCCGTGGCAACATAGATGATAGTGTGAGGTTTTGCCCTCGGGGTGTTTTTATATTTAAACTATTTGTCATTACTGACCTCATTTTGTAAAATTTGGGTTGAAATTTTTCAATTTGCTATTAAAATTGGACTAAGTATTACCGCTTAGATGTTATTTTTTGTTCATTTTTCTCAGTCCGAGGTGTCCTTGCCAAAAACTTATTACTGGTAATTATTATTACAAAATTCAAAGATTCTGCTTGGAAACTTATTATTGTCGAAAGAAAACTGATGCCGAACCCTGGCATAATGGTCGAATGTAAGCTGTTTTGGTGAGTAAAGGCGTGGAGAAAATTATTAATTCCGAACTAATCTAGAAATGTCCAAATAATTAAAGAGCAATATTTTAACCAATTGCAGAGTTATTGTATGTGACTCTAATTTCCACGTCAATGAAATAGTGTTCCTTTTAAGTTCGGATCGCGTGTTACAGTATAGATTCAATATGGCAACTCGCCGTATATTGATCTCAATACTGTATATTAAACCATTGTGTGCACAAACACATAAACTGATCAAATCACTGTAGTTAACTTAGAATAAACTTTAATGGTGTTTTTACGCATGAATAAGTAAATGCTGCCGTCTCCTTTCTGTGCCTAAAATAAGCAGATATTGATATCAACGATATAAATATGATATAGTAATGCAAATTACATAGTATTCAAAGATTAAGGAAAAATTCATAAATCAAATACCTCAAAATATACTTATTGGATATTAAATCGATATTTACCAAAAGATAAGAAGCAAAAGTACACACGTCACCAAGATGACGTCATTGTTTTTAAAACTGATTTCGAATGTTCAGCCCATTTTTTTGCTAGAAACCTCGATTCTCAAAATATTTCTTATTTTACTTGTCACATACTGTACTTTGCTTTTAGTGTATTAGTAGTAGTAGTAGTAGTAGTAGTAGTAGTGGCACTTGATGCAAGAAAGCAAGTGTAGGAGCTTATGCAGCATCAGCAAAAAAAAAAAAAAAAAAAAAAAAAAAATCACACCATACCCTCCAAATGCCTGTCCAGTTCCTCCTTAAATTTATTTAACCTATCAACTTCCACAACGACAGATGGAAGTTTGTTCCAGCAATTAACCACCCGCTGGCTAAAGGCAAATTTCCGCACATCTATTCTACATCTATCCTTTCTTAATTTGAACTTATGTCCCCGTAGGTTCGTATTCTGAACAAGTGGGAGGATCCCATCAGAATTCAGCGTGCTCAACCCATTCAAGGCCTTATAGACCTCAATCAGATCACCGCGCAGGTGCCGAGTCTCCAGCCACTGCAATTTGCAGAACTTAAGCCTCTCTTGGTAAGAGGATCCCTTCATTCCCCTCACCAATCGTGTTGCTCTTCTCTGTACACGCTCAAGCAAATCTACATCCTTCCTAAAATGAGGCCTCCAGACCTGTACGCAGTACTCAAGGCGTGGCCTGACCATTGCCTTATACAGAGGGACAATCACCTCCTTTTCCCTGCTAGCAAAATTCCTATATATCATTGACAAAACCCCATGACCTGCCCTAGCAGCCTGTCTACATTGCTCAGAAAACTTCATATCTGACTGCACAATTACTCCCAGGTCTTTTTCATTTTCTACCACCTTAAGTGTAGTACCACACAGTTGGTACGTTTCTCTGGGGTTACTTCTACCCATATGCAGTACTTTGCATTTGTCAAGGTTAAACTTCAGTTGCCACTTCTTAGCCCATCTGCCCAAATTATCTAGATCCTGTTGCAGTAGCACACTGCCATTACTGTCATTAACAACCCTGCCAACCTTCGTGTCATCTGCAAACTTCGACATTAAGCCTGATATACCTTCATCAATATCATTGATAAATATACAAAACAACAGTGGACCCAACACCGAACCCTGTGGGACTCCACTAATAACATTAGTCCACGAAGAGCAGCACCCATTGATTACCACCCTCTGTCTTCTCCCACTTAACCATCCTTTTATCCATTGTAGCAACTTACCCTTAATACCATTCTGCTCCAATTTGTACAGTAGTCTTCCATGCGCAACAGTGTCAAAAGCTTTCCTGAAATCCAAGTATATGATATCAAAATTATTTTTTGCATCCAGTTCCTTTGTGACCACATCATAATAACCAATCAAATTTGTCAGACAAGACTTTCCCTTAACAAACCCATGCTGTGTCTGAATTATTGCTGCAGTCTTGTCTAGATGATCCTGCAATGCATCTTTAACCAGTGACTCCATTATTTTACCCGGAACAGAAGTTAAACTAACTGGTCTGTAATTACTCGTGTCACCCTTGGAACCTCCTTTGTGAATTGGGGATACATTTGCACATCTCCAGTCCGTGGGAACCTCCCCTGAATCCAAGGATGCTCTCATAATTATGGCTAAGGGTTTGCTTAGTTGCTTTGCCGCCTCCTTTAATATAACTGGATAGATCCCATCCACCCCAGGTGTCTTTCTTATGTTTAACTTCAACAATTTCTCCTCCACTTTGCTCTCAGTTATTACAAAATCATTAAGCACACTGCTACAATTTGATAACCTTCTTCCATTTTCAAACTGTAATAATTCCTCACGTGTGAATGTAGATGCAAAATACTCATTCAGTTTGTTCGTATTAGTCTTCTGCATGAGAAGCTCTGGACTTAGGAGTTTTTTAGATGTTGCTCCAGTAGTCGGTTTCCTGAAGTTTCTAGGCTATCTTACCCACCTGGCATTCCAGTCAGATATATAACGAAAACATTCCAAACAGATCACTTAGTCAGTTATATGTATGAGTTAACGTTGTTACATGCGAGTATAGTAATAATAAACTTGTACTGTATTAGTAAAGTTTTGCTGTTTTTATGATTTTGGTGCCGATCCTAGTTAAACGTGCTTTTAATACGTTACGTCAGTTCGTACCTTTTTTTTTTTTTATTTCTAAGTTTTCCATAATTAAGTTATTAAGTTATTTCCATATTAAGTTATTTCCATATTAAGTTATTTCTATTTTTTTCCATAAAAGGTATCCTGCCTGCCTGGCAGCTTCTGATTTTTTTCATCTTTATGATTTCATAACCATGCCCACTTCTTGAGTAAAATAAAGTTTTAAAGTTTGGCTTTAAAAAAAAAGAAAAAAAGTAAACTAGCTGGTTTATGTTTAAATTCAATAGAATTAATTTCATTAAATTTACAATTAAAATACAGTATCTCTCCAAAAACTGTGGGAGAGATGCTGCATATTTGCCCTAAACCATCTCGTATAAGTTTACAACGCTTACAACTTAGTTACTTAATATAAACTTATATTATAATATATACTTATAACTTTAATATAAACATAAATTTACAAGTTAAAATTAAATAATTTAAGTAAAACATGATAGCAATCCATCTATAACAAATGCAAATCGAAACACTAAAAATTTCTAAAGTTGACTGTTTTTCGAAAAATCAACGGTCTGAAAGTAGACTTCTAGAAAAAGTAAATAAAAAATAGCAATACAGCACTCTTTGAAGTCTAACTGAGACAAACTAATATCTTGTATTGGCTGAACTCATGAATAAAATTCCTACGTCTTCTCTCCTGCATTTACCATATTCGAAACAAATATATCGTGCTGCAAGTAATGAATAGTAGTTGTAAAATGCAAAAAAAAAAAAAAAAAAAAAAAAAAATAGTAGTAATCACATGTATTCAGTTAGGACTTTCAACCACTGAAATAAAACATCTAGTATCATTAGCCGATATTACATTGCGGATTGTGAAAAAATAATTCTTTTTATATTATTTTATAATCACGCCACCAAGTGGTCAGCAGGGTTTATTAGTTCGTGATTTTTTCAGCAGCCGATGGAACAACATACGTAACTTTCAAGCAGTGATTTTCGAACTTATGGGTATTAAAAATTACGTAAATTAAAAATTAAAACCTCTTACCTGATTGAAAATTATTTCTGCGATGGGAGTCGAGTGCTGGATTTAAACTGGTCTCATCTTCTGTCATGGATACTTCGGGTGAGCAGGCGTCCTCAAAAAAGGTTTGCCTCACTTTGCATGCTAAGTCATTTTTCTAAATTAAATGTAAGTGTTAAAATTAATATTCTGTTTTATTAATTTAACACGACGGTTTAAACATTATCGTAATAAATAGCAAATAAGCATAAAATTAATATAAACTATATTGGCTTGCTCATGCACTTATATCTTGTTTTCGCGTCTAGAATAATCAACAGGTAAGCAAAAGCGTTTTACGTTTATTATAGAGAAATGGAGTATCGAATATTCTATTTTATTCCTGTTCGTATAATAAAAATATCAATGCTCTTAATCAAGGCTATCTTTTTATGAAAAAAAAAAAGATAGCCTTGACAGAAGATGAATGCACAGTATGCATGCCATTTTTTATATATTCATGGTGGTCATACTGGTATAAAAGTACACTTAAAATGAAGAAAACAAACAAATTGCCACCGCGAATAGGAGCGTGTCAGGCCTTCTAAGCATCTGGATTCAAACATGAAAATACCGCTCCTCACTACATCCAAAGATTCTAAATATTACTGTTTTTGCCGCCTCTGAGAACTAGTGCCTGATTAAATTAAAAAAAAAAAAAAAAAACTGAGCAAAATTTCACTGAAAAATTTGCTTTTAGGCTTCCATGTTAACATGATTCTAACTGCAGGTCATATAAAATGAATTAGTTTTTTTTTTTTTGTTGTTTTTTTTACTGAGCAATATTTCACTGAAAAATTAAAATAGAGAGTAGCCGAATCTAAGCTTGTCATACAGGAAAACATCATGCTTTAGGAGAGTGGTTTTCGACCTTTTTTAAATAACGGTGCATAGTATGCGTTCCTTGAGTGGCCCGGGGTTCAAGCCCGTGACTACTAAATACGATAAATATTTGTATTGCGATTTATTGTAAACTCTACTGACTTGGTTGTCGTGCCGGAGTATAAACAGAAATTTTATTTTATATATATATATATATATATATAATATTAAAAAATATGTTGATTCGAAAATATCTATAAAATTTCCCCCAGCTAAAAACAGCAGCCGTAATTAATAATAATATCTGCTGTTACAACTTACAGTTCACTCAACTTTTTTTTTTTTTTTTTTCATTCGTTGTGTTCAGTATTTCTACATAAGTGAGGGTGCTTTACCAAACGAGATAGCAAAAGCGTTTTCAGGTGAATAGAAACAATAAATAAAATTAATTATTAATACAATTTTAACAGAATTGCAGGTCAATTTGTGTACCGTTATATGAAACACTATTAGCATTGCTAATATTAGGGTGCCGTCGAAAAGCCAGGTAAGTAAAAATTACATCCTGGCTTTTATAAATTGATCCCACAAATGTTCCCATTTTTCTTCTTCAGAGTACGTTTTGTACAGATTTTTTGGTCTTGAAAATTCGTTGCTTGCTGGGTGTATCCCGAGGAATGGACTTTAGAAATGGTGATGCTCCTTACATTGCTACTGTCTACATAGAATTGTACGCTTTTTTTTTTTTTTAATTAAGGTATTGGTAAGATAGATATATAAAGATATATTCGCTGACCGGCGTGTGACTTTCTGTGAAAAGAATCTACGCCCCCTTGCGAAATGATAGTATTTCGTGCCTAGTTCTTGACTCACTATGATCGATAGTCAAACAAACAAAAAAAAAAAAAAAAAAAAAAAAGGGAAAGAAAAGAAAACGCCTTCTTTTCTGATATCATTGAGCTCGTCGACGTTTCAATTATTTTAGGGTGCTGTTTCTGGTATTTTGATATTATATACGAACTACATTACCTTTTCAATTCTCTTTGGCAGGAACAGATGAGCGAATTATTATTGAAGTATTGACAGCACACAACAACGCCCAGAGACAAGTAATCAAGAAGAAGTACAGGACTATGTATGGACGAGTAAGTACAATTTACAATGTTTGGAAGGTAGAGCAGGACCGGCTAACCTATGGCACGTGTGCCCAAGGTGGCAAGCAAGAAGATTTTCTTAGCACGCGATGTACACTGCTATCTCAATTATTATTATTTATTATTATTTTTTACCTAGCTCTTAATCAAAATCTAATTGAGTTTGGAATTTAATTAATGTGCTTTATAATTTGCTTTATAATTATTTTCGCATATTTAATATTACCTCTGAGCAATCCGGCTGATAGCTAGATTGGATACTAATAGTATAAAAGTATTTTTTTTTTTTTTAGTATGTCGTAGCATCTCTTTTTTGCAGATGCATCCTTAAAAATTAATTCATCTTATGTTTCTTAGGCTTTTGAATATTTTATGTTATAAAAACGTTTTAATATTTATGACCGAAAATGCTTCATGGGTTTTGAGTTTTTAAAACTGAATACGACTTGTTACTCCGTACAGGACCTCTCAGAAGATTTAAAGGCTGAGCTTGGTGGTCATTTCGAGGATGTATGCTTAGCTCTCTTGTCACCAATGTCAGAATACATTGTAGACTGTCTCTACAATGCCATGAAGGTAAACCATGATTTTCTAAAATTTTATAAAAAAATTAAAAAAATTGTTTCCGTGTTAGGAAACTTAACTATAAAAATATGGGAATACTTCTTTTTTAAAATTTCCTAACTTCTGTTTGCTATTATTAAAAGAAAAGCGGATGGAAAATTTCTATAGTTAATGACTTAAGAAAACCCATGCAAGAAATTGCACGAATAGCAGGATAATGTATTATGCCGGTTGTTATTTATTTATTATTTTTATTTTTTTTAAAGTTATGGTCATAGCCAAGTATTCAGGGGCAATTTAATTCCTATTATGTACTCGTTACGTATTCTACAGTCGACGAGCCCAAGCGCGCCAAGTAATTCCGATGACTACTTCAGAGCCCGAACGCTGCCATTCGACATTAAAAAGAATAAAAACATTTTTAAGGAGCGCTATGAGTCAGGAAAGGCTAAATGCTCAAGCAATGCTTTCAATAGAGAAAAGCTTGGTCAACAGTGCACCAAACTTGAATGAAAAAGTTATTAATATATTTAAAAACAGTAAAACTACTGTTTTATTTATTAATTTAAAAACAGTAAAACTACTGTTTTTAAATTAATTTTCTCATATATACATTTCTGAGTCATATCTGTTATCCGTGCGAATGCCACGGATAACAGATATGATTCAGGTGGATAATTTTTATAGCGTCGCTTGTAGAAAAATTGAAGTCTTACGAAAAGCATATTATTGTTTTCTGAATGCCCGTCCATCTTCTAAAAATGTAAAGATCAAGTTTTAGTTGTATGACCCGTCTAGAATTAATAGTTTACAATAATAAATAACCTAATCTGTTTTCAGTCAGTTTCTTTGAATATTATAGTATATGAGAAATGCGAATTAAAATGCTATTTTTCCACCCTTTTAGGGTTTTGGGACTGACGAAAAATGCATAATCGAAGTCGCATGTACTCTCGAAACTTTAGTAAGTATCTTGGCTCAAATATGTTTAATCAATGCTACTTGAATTTCTGCATAAGAGACAATACATTTAATTAAATGCGCCTTAATGATATTCCATTAAAAAAAGAAATTGCCATCTTTCTCTCTCACGTGACAATAATTACCATAAACTTATATAAAATAAGAGCGTATTATAACTACAGAAGTCATATTTTTATTCGAATTTAGACAAGCAATCATTGGAATCGTGCACATCTTTGGGCAGAACTCCTATAGAATAGCGAACTAGCGTATGAACCGTTCTCCTTTAGCTGGACGAAATAAATTTGTTTCATTCAGCTAAAGGAGAACTAGTAAACAAAATTGGTTATTGAACACTGCAGTGTTATGATATTCGAAAATTTGGAATTTGATGTATGATGATGTTTGGAGTATGATGACCTTTAAGAGGGAATCGATATTTATCGAAGTTAAATTTATTCCTGCTTTCTGGGACCCAGTTGCATTGTTGTGTTATTTGTCGATAGGTTCCGATTGACATGGAATTTTACGTTTCGTGTTTTCAGCTTGAATTGATTCCTGGTTGTCGAGTCAGCCAAGTTTATTTCCTGTTTATCCCTCTCACTGGTACTTCCATGGTATTTTTACAGATTTAGCAGGCTATCACAGAAATGCGAGTGTTTGGGAATTTTCACAGTGGCTGATGCTTCTCTAACGAAGTGGCCACAATGGCTCCCCTAGACTTTCTTTTGTTATTTTTCCTTTTTAGTTAGATGTTAGTATTCGCCCAAAAAGGTGGTACAGAGGAGGGGAGGGGGTTCCACTGTGTGATTTTAAGCGGCAGCAGTTGTGCCATATATCGTAGGATACCGTGATGCAGTCCTTCCTTGAGTGAATTCGGGCTCTTGCTTGTCACTTCGGCATTTAATTTCATTATGTATTTTAATTTGGTCCTTTTGTGTTTCTATGCCATCAGAACTCCTTTAGCACATTAAATTATCCACACTGTTTGCTTGGTTAGGATCAACGACGTGGATGGAACGCTTGTTGATTATGCCCAGACGAATTTTTACAAGCCGGCTGGCCAGGCCTGACGCTCTTGTTTTTATTTTTGGTGTTTCATTCACCCAACGTCAATGCAAACGTTTATTGTATTTACTAGTCACGGGCTTAAACCCCAGCCCACCCAAAGAGCGAGTGTCATTGCACTCTCGCTCTGACCATTCGGCTACGTCATAGCCCAGTTACAGTTCTTTTAGTAAGCACGAAAAATGGTGTGAGTTAGAAACTTCTGCACTTGTACTGATATGTTTGTATTTTTTTATTATTATTACAGATCTTTAAAGCTCCAGATGGCATATATTAGAGTAGCTTCCAAACGTACAATTATACGCGGAGCTGCATATAATAACCTAAGAAATAATCCTTAAATTGTGCATAAATTATATATAGTATCGAAGTATTTTATTTCGCATTGTACTATACAATATCACCACACTCCCTTCCTGTAAAGCGGCATTTCTCCAGGAATAATAATAATCTTAAAACTTTTAGAATTAAGTGTTAATGTTATTGATACAGTAGGTAGTTTCCGCAGTCAAAGTGGAACTGCATGGCATCGCTGTAAGACAGGAAAGTTGTCTTGCGGTTGTGAATAAATAATTATGTTAATTTGATTGGATTTTACCAACAAACTTCTGTTTTTCATTGATGCAGTCTGTTGTTATCGTTTAAACATATTGCGTCAATAAAAACAGAATATTTACTGCGTTTGTTTGTTTGCTTTTAGGAACTGAAGTACATTACGTCTACCTTCAAAGAGAGTAAGTATTTTTACTTAAAAACGTAAGTTAAGATTAATCATTCATATGGCTTTTGATGAACAGATTTAGAATAAAGTTAAATTATCCACTTGGTTATTATCTGAATATTCAAAAAATCCAACTTTATAAACACGAAATTCAAAAATTATAGTTATATCTGAATTTCACGTTATACTTTGTTTCAAGGTTTTCAGGGAATTTTTAGAATTGCATAAATTATACGCCGAGTGTTCAAATAAAATATCATTTTAGAAGTGCAATGTTATTTACAACAGTCAGTTTCATTAAATAACATTGCAACTCTTATTCGTGCCAATAGGAGAAGAGGGCGGGGAAATTACGTCACTACAAATGCGCAGGTAAATAATTACACAGATCATTTCCTGATTAGATTTCGATCAGTGGGTTATAATGTTAGAATACTAGTATAATGTTGTTATTATACAAATAATAACATTACACAACACAAAACTATACAAATATTTACAAAAAAACTAAAATATTTGCAAAATACTAAACTATTTACAATCATATCTCCACTTTCGTTAAATGGAAGGAACACAAATGGGTTACTGGACAGAATCAGACACTTGCCTTTGACAATGTAGAGCGCGTACGTGGGACGCATGCCAGCGTTCGTCGCATTGCAAGACAACTGCCTCCATAACGTTCACTAACCTCATGCACATGCGTCACTGTCTAATACATGACCACTCCCAGCATCATTTGATGTTCCATTGTAATGTCAGCTGATGAAGGAACCCGATATACTGTTATTTGTATATAGTTTAGTATTGTGTAAATATTTTAGTCCTGCTCTTTCAGACGCAATAATATTCTTCGTGCATTATGTAGAACCCGAAGCAAAAGGCCTTTCCTGAGTGATCTAAGTAAATGCAGGTAAATAATTACATAGTGATATTTATTGACCTTGAGAATGTTACATGGGGATAGCACGTAACATTCTCAAGGTCGGTGTGGGGTAACCAATGGCAGAAGAGGGATGAGGGTAACTTAGTACAAGTGGGTGGGGCAATTACGTCACTGCAAATGCACAGGTAAGCAATTATATAGGTAATTTCTTGATTAGATATTGATCAGTGCGTTTCGACAGGTGTATTTTACGTAGAAAATATTTGACCTACTCAGTCATACCTCTACATTTTACAGAAAAGTGTGCGCGAGGGTTGGCGAGCAAAGCGAGCTGGGGGCGAAGCCCCCTAGTATACCATTATATTAAAAATATTAATAAAATGTAATAATATGAATTATTAAATAATAAAATATTAATAAACAAAAATATTACTGTAATATTAATAATTATCATTATTTAAATTTGTGTATTTTTTTGCTTTTAATACGACGAAATATTTTGTCAGTAGTGGCGTCATGTGGCCAGTTGTAACATTTCCAGTGGGTTTCAATTGACTATTAATATTTACTGATTTTTATCTTAATTTGAGACAAAAATCTGAAGGATTTAAAAAATTTTTATTCTTTTTCTAACCAGAGAGACAAAGACAGTCCTGTTTAAATGAAAAAAATCAGGAAATTTTATAGTAATAATATGTATTAAGTATTCAGTTGTTATCTGATTACGTGTTACTCAGTTTTTTGTTTTTAGTTTCCATTCGATATTTTCCAAGAAGTTGGTTTCATTTCATTTCAAATTTAATATTTCAGAATACAAGCAAGATTTGGTCGAATTCGTCTGTAATCATCTGAGTGGTGATTTGAAAAAATTAATCAGATCTCTTCTGAGTGCTGACAGAGATGAATTCGCCGAAGTAGATGTAGACTTGGCACAAATGGAAGCACAGAAACTTTTCGATGCAAGTATTTTATATATCTCAATTAGATTAGAATGTGATGCATTCGTTTTCAATCAAAAGTTCAAGATTTCCAGTTAAGTTTCCAAAAAAAAAAAAAAATTGCATATTCAAATTCAGTTGCTTTTTTGTATTAAATTTAGTTTTGTGTACTTATATACTCGTAATTATTTACAATAAAAGATTTCTTGTAATAAATGTTATTGAAATACCCACATTACGTATCCTGTCATTTCAGTGGAAACGTATTCAGTTTTGGAATAGTTTTCTTTTTAATGATAATTTAATTGCGACTTTTATTATTATTATTATTTTTTATCTGTTTTCTTTCCTTTACAGTGGCGGCTCGTGACTCTGATGTATGGGGTGCTGCTTCTTAAAGTTACATTAAATTGCCTTGGTTATAAGACATATAGTAATAATAATAATAAGCAATTTAAAAATGCTACAAAACATTAACAAAAGAACGCCGACATTTTGGCAACACACTCTTCACAGTCAACGGTCAAATTGGCACTGCTCGCTCCGCAGTTCCTCTGACTCGTTTTTTCACCTCTAAAAATGCGTATTGGCAACCCATCGACCAGGCATTGACTCAACCACTGGGAGAAAAATGTGGAACTGTCTAGCGCACAGTTCCGCCTACGGTTAAACTTCAAAGTTGAAAACGATTTCGTATTTTTATTCATTTATTATTGAAATGATTATTGGAAATAGTTGTTTTCCCATGAACCAAAGGCCTGGATTGCCTGGGCTCTGTTTAATACTTGTAATAAATAAAACAGTTATAATTTTCATTTTATTTTATTATTATTATTTTTTTTTGATTATTGGAAATAGAAGATGAGTATACTATATGCTGGACCTGTAATAAAAATATTCATTGCGTTGCATTGTTCTTCACAAAATTTCATATAATTCCGTTGACTGTATATTTAAAAATCTGGGGGCGGTGCAGTTCTGCAGTGCCTACCAACGAGCGTCCCTGTTCCTTTAAGAAAAGAAAACAAACAAAACAAAACAAAAAAATTCAGAGAAGCGAACAAGATTTCGGATTCACGGCGCTTTAATTGGGCAATAATTATTGTAAACCAATAATTATAGGCTTACAATAATTGCATTTATTACAATACTTTACTAAATATATTGTTAAAGTGTAATTGATAAACTGTGAGTAAAAATTTTATCTCAAACTAGCAGGTCTGCCAGAATATGGAGACGCACGACAAATTTTCACTTCAAGAAAAGTTTGTGTCCATTCCGGCGTGGTCTAGTGGTTAGGATACCTGGCTCTCACCCAGGAGGCTCGGGTTCGATTCCCGGCGTCGGAACAGTATTTTTTTTTTTCCACTGTCTTGATTTCAGGGAAACTTTTTATAAAAAAAAAGGCACAAAACATTATATCAGCCTTATAACGAAAACAAAAAAAAATTTCAGTCCTAAAATGCATGTCTCAAAAATGATTAAGTACCATGCTATTTAATAATTTTTCAGTTGGTAATCATTTATTTCTTATTTTTTGGGAAATAAATGTTTATCTAAGCTGCAGGTTGCGAACTAGGAGGAGTGACAGAATGGAGAACAGGAATAATGTAATTCGAGATTTCACAAAGCCAGGAAAGAAATTGTAATTTATTTAAAATATTACAACGTGAACATGTCTGGAGAAAGGACAGTATTATAAGCTTGTGTTGTCTTTCCCTTTTGGACTGGAATGGTTCCGTTACTACTGAATATTTATTTAACGTCTCTTCTATGATCCCGAGGCTTCTAGCAAAACAGATGAAATACTAAATGAATACATCTAAAAATTATACTGAAATGATTATAGATCTATGTAGGCTAAATCAATTCGTTCTGAAATTTTTATCGAAGCTGTCTAGCTTCCAAGGTCTGTTTATAGCGCTTCAGCCAGCATTGATCTTTTTAAGGGTGTTCTACTGTTATCGACTTCGCTGACTTTTGGCAATATGTCAAGAACGTTGTAGACGGAGGCAGTCAGGTAGATACGGTCTACACTGATTTCATAGGGTCTTTGACAGTGCCAGTTTTGTACCTCTCATAAAGAAGTTGAATTACTGCGAGACAGACAATCCTTTATTGGCCTCGATTGCAAAATTCTGCTCAACGCATCGCTCACAAAACAGTATTTCCTGAATTTCGCATGTCGCGTGGATCTGTCTTCTTCCGCTTCAATTCAATTCAATATATCTACAACAATCCGTGATTAATGTAGATGTATTGAATTGAATTGAAGCGGAATTGAATCTGTACAATTCTTGCTCGAAACCGGTTAACTCGTCTATGAAATCAATTCGTTAATGCAGACAGAACTTTACATTTCAGGCGAGTTAGAAAATAGCAATCATCATGATTTATAACAAAAAAGATCAAAAAAGCAAACTTATGCGAAACGAGAAAATTTCGTTTCTGACATCTGCCATTCCTCCAACCAGCGCATGGCAACAAACATAATATCCAGTACGTACTTCAGTTGCAATAAACGGTATATAAATAGACTATGTGTTATGTATAAAAAAATAATAATAAATAATAATTACCGAATTTCTATTGTTCTGATTTTAATGAAATTTGTAGTGGCTCTACAAATCTTTCTAAAGGATCTAGATATCAAATATCATGAAAATCCATTCACTGGGAGTCGAGTTATTTACCTGGATAACAAAAAAAAAAAGAAATAATAATTATAATTAGTAGATTTCTATTGATCCGATTTGAATAAAATTTGGAATAACTTAACAAATGTTTTTAAAGGCCCAAATATTAAATTTCATGAAAATCCTTCCACTGGGAGTATGCATATATGCTAATGTGCCTAAAAATATCCATAAAAATTTTAAGGATGTTTTCTCATATTGTGAACATTGAATGACTAATATGCTGCTCGTGAAGATATAAAAATACACAAAATAGTCCAACTGTTACACTAAAGAGAAAATTAGTGTTGTATTGTTCTATTATTATAATATTCGATTTCTATCTGTCACGCCATTTTATAATGCAAATGATCATTTTGATGGCGCCTGCGCGGTGGCCTTATGAATATATATATATATATATATACTGTATTTCATTTTTCCGATTTCATTTTTATGGGCAAATAGTGCTTTAAATGTGTGGCAGTAGTGATCTTAAAAATTTACATAAATAGAAGCAAACTACAATGTAAGTTAATATTATCTTATATTTTTCATAAAGTATTTGACCTTATAAATTAAACATTTAATGTTGAATTTAAATCAGACAGATAATATAATTATACCGTTATTTATTTATTTTATTTTTAATTTTTACATGAAGTTTATATTTTATGATTTATTTTAATTTTGTACTTAACAGAACTTTGGTAATAATTAATGCCTGTTGAAAGGGATAATTATTACAGTTTTTCCGGACGTTGATTATTGCAGCGCTGCAGAAATTTCACTTAAAAGAAAGTATTCTGTCCCAGCAAAAAAAAATTGAGTAACGTTGATGAATCACCGCGGCTGATAGCCCTCTGTATCCAAAATCTGCGTAACAGCATGCTAATCCTGTTTGAGGACTAACATACCACATTCTTAGAGAGGAAAATATGGCAGGGCTTGTATACCTTCCCCCAGGCGAAGAAAATTTTCCATGTAATTTTCTACCACCTCTTGGGGCTCGTATAAACCCCCCAGCACACCTACAGATTAAATCGCAGACGCTCACTTCTTTGCTAATTGTAATCATTAATTCCAATATACAAGTATTAAGCAAAACTGCTTTGTAACGACCTATTCTGTTTTATGTCTTGTACACTGTTGGTGACGTTTCTTTTTCTTTTAGGCAGGTGTGGCAAAATGGGGTACAGATGAAGCTGTGTTCCTCGCCATTCTCGGTACCAGGGATCGGAATCAACTCAGAGCTACATTTGAAGCCTACGAAGTGTTGACAGGACACACTATAATGGGCGCTATTGAATCAGAGTTCAGTGGATCTTTGAAAAGTGCCTTGCTTGGAATTGGTAATAAATATTTCTTACTTTTTTTTTTTTTTTTTTTTTTTTAATTTTAATCGCAAACTTAAAATGCAACCTTGTAAATACCATTCGCAAGGTTTGCATTTTGAGAATTTCGGAATACTTAGAATACTTCAAGTTACCTGGCAGCAACCCATGATAAATATTTGGCAAAGAAGGAGAGTGTGAGTGTGTCAAATACATTGAAATAAGAAATGGGCTACAAAATAAAAGAAAGCATAATACATAGAGCACTGAAATAAACTGTACTATCATCATTAATTTCAGATAAAATATGTGGGAATAGTGCCATAGTAAGAATTTTGACTTAGTGGGAAGTTCTTTTATGGGCTGGCTTTTTTTTTTCTCCCTCTCTCCCAAAACATAGCCAAGTTAGTTTGTCTATAGTGTGCATAGTGTTAGGGTCGGGCGCCACCTGTGGTTTCTCACATCTGCGCCATATGTACACTGTGAAGAAATACAGAACACTGTAAATGCCAGAAAAAGTGTAGTGTGTTGAATGTGTAGTTTTGTGTTGGGTTCTGTTGTGTGTCCTGGCATTTGGCCGCAGGGCCCCTGGTGGAACCCCACGTTACCCGCACACACCACTAGGAGGTAGCCAGGCTGCCCATTATTCTCTGGCAGGTCTCTGTCAGGGTCGCCTGAGCTCCCTGAACGGAGACCAATAAAAAAATAAAAAATAAAAATAATAAATAATAATAATAAATAAAAAATAATAATAAAATAAATAATAATAATAAAAAATAAAAAATAAATAAATAAAAAAAATAAATAATAATAATAAATAAAAAAATAATAATAAAATAAATAATAATAATAAAAAATAAAAAAAATAAATAATAATAAAAAATAAAAAATAAATAATAATAATAAAAAATAAAAAATAAATAAAAATAAATAAATAAAAAAATAAATAAAATAAAAAAATAATAATAATAAAAAATTATAATAATAATAAAACCGATAATAAAAAATAATAATAAAATAAAATAAATAAATAAATAAATAAAATAAAATAAAAAAATACAATAAAATAAATAAAAATAAAATAAGTAAATAAATAATAAAAATAAATAAAAAATAAGGTAGAGTGCGGCAGTACAGGGTGTATGGAAGAAGATGAGGGATGAAAGTAAGAGTAAGGGGATGTAGGTAAGGGCATCCCGTAAATTGACAGTGGAGCATATGCCCCACCAGGAGAAAAGGGGGAGGGGATAACTCCAGAAGGGTAGAAAAACCACTCAGCGAGAGTGCTGAGTGTGACTTATATTTTGCGGTGGAGTAGTCAAGACCACTGGAGCCTACCCAACCATATGGAAAGTTAGCAGGTAATCCTACTTTGGATGTTCCAGGTTTATCAAGTCAATGCTTGTAAAACAGTCAAGTACAGATTTTTTATTTCAAGTTTGAGTAAGTCCTTTACAGGTTTCTATCCCTGGCTTGAGTTGGTTGTAGAGTCCTGCGCCTAGAAAAGAGGTTCTGTGCGTACTCCGTTAATGATTTATAATATTGTTCTTCAGAAAGTAACAGGTGGTAACAGGTGCTCCTGTCCTTGAGGTATGTGTTGTAGCCTGGTGTACAGTGTTCCTCGAAGTGTTCCTCGAATTGGGCAGTTATAAAGAAGATGGTCCCAATCTTCAATTTCTCCACATGTACAGTAGGGGTTATTGATGATTCCCAAGGTAGTCAACTTATGATTTATAGAGCCGTGTCCAGTTATAATATATGTACAGTAGAGGCCAGGAGAGAACCAAGGCGGCGACTTTGGATAAACCAGTTTGACATCCGGGATGAATTTCTTAGTTATCAGGCCCTTGTCCGTCTCCTCCCATCTTGTCTGCCAGATTTGTAGTAGCATGGCAGCTAGTTTTTTCTTTTCTTGCTTGCAGTCAGTGCGGGTGTCGATGGTATGTCCAAAGATGGTAGCTGCGAGTTTGTCTAGCGTGAGAGTTCCGTGTTTTTTTTTTTTTTTTTTTTTTGTCCCGAATACTTCAGCATAATAGCTTGCACCCGGCATGGCATCGAGACCACGCCAGGTGTGTCCTCAGCTTTCCTGGACCAGCTGGGCAGATGGACGTCCCGGAATTCAGCAACAAAGCAAGGCACTGGTTTGGACTGGCGAATTCTGCGTTGCATCGCACTCCACAAATGTTTAATGGGATTGATGTCTGGGGAAACCTGGCAACTAGGGGAGAACATGAAATACTTGGACGCAATCCTCGAACCATTACTGCACAATGCAGGCCTGTGACACAGGACATTGTCTTGTTGAAAGAGTCCAGTGCCATCTGGATACACGGTCAGCGAGTAAGGAAAAACTTGGCTCGAAACAATGCCGAGGTAAGAGTGTGTTCAATGGGGATGAGGAGACCCAGTAACGTCCGTGAAAATCTCCCCCAAACCATGATACCACCGCCGCAGGCCTGTTTTCCAACCGTGAAGTCTGATTGCAGATGTTCACATGCTCGCCATCGAATACGCATCTGTCCATTTGCATTTTGGAGCTAGAACCTTGATTCATCACACCTGGCAACTCTTTTCCAGTTGTCCAATTTCCAGGAACGGTGCTTTCGTTTCCACTAAAGGTAAAGGTGTCAATAACATTCGTGAAAACGGACAAATGTACAAGTCGCCTACTCCGTAAGCCTATCCGCAAGAGTGTCCGCTGGTTGCCGTGAGCGGAATCGTTTCTCTCTGCGCTCTGGTTGTAGTCTGCCATTAATTGAGAGATCGTGAGCTGTCTATTGTCCCGGACAGCACGTGCTAACCGCCATTCACCTCGACTGTCGACCAGTGGTGGCCTCCCTGTCTCGTCACGTTCGATGGTTGTGTATCCCTCTTCGGATCATTCTTGCGACACCTTCACTGTGATAGCTCTCGAATAGCCAACAATGCCTGTGATTGATGAGATTCTGGCCCTCACATTCCTAGTGCCGGAAATCATTTCCCTTTCAAACTCCGCCAGGTCCTACCCTTTCCCTATTGCACGAACTTCATACTGACGAACTGTCAGGCACTACCCATGCCATTACTATATATGCTGCGCCCGTCGTTGACGTCACTCCTAGATGCTGTGGGATGCGTCCACTCGTAGAGGCAGGAGTCATCATAGTGTTTTGACTCGTAAGTGTATACATTGCTCTTCTATTGTGTATGTTCAAAAGTATATTCAGACATCCCGCCTGATGTAGTTATCGGTGCAAATAAGATTTATTCAAGGCAGGAACAGGTTTAAAAGTATGCCAACAGTAGTAGGGATAATACAGGATAATACAATTGAAGAGAATGAGGCGCGACAAGGCAGTTACTCTCTCTCAAAAAGGCTTAATATTTCGATGCTATATCAGCAATTTCTGATTACATATCAGTTATACATTTACTGGAATCTCGCAACTCCTGCTATCTAAGTCAATCTTTAGCCAATGCACTAAAAATGCAGAGGGATGTGGGTGATTGGTGCACAAACAGTCAGGTAACCAAAAAAAAAAAAAAAAAAAAAAAAAAAGCGGATAAGATTCGCTAAGAAAGTGATGAAAGCGAACCGAGGCAAGAAGCTTGGTGGTTACGTTGGAGCTCCATTTGATCATAGGAGTGTTCGCAAGTACGTACAGTCATTAGAGAGCATCACCGCACAGATTGTTACGACGGAGATGCTGCTCACTAGCCTCATGTACACCAAACGCCAGATGTCGTTTGCAATATCTCCTAGCTTATTGTACAATCAGGAACAGTGCAACACGTCGTGTTAAAGTCTTCAGATCAGACGATCCAGTGTGGGTGTAGAAAATTTATGGGAACGTCACCCGCAATATACTCGTATTATGTCCACGATGAAATTCGGAACAGCTGAAGTAATGGTTTACGGGCTGCTTCTCATGCATCGAACTCAGCCATTGGTTGTGGTACCAAAAACCATAAATGCCGATTCGTACACTGACATCTTGGAGAGTTTCATGGTGCACGCACATCCTTCGCCAGTTTTATGGAAATGGGCCCCTCCTTGCTTTATCTCACTTAGTGAGTTATATAAAAACCTGGTTTAAGGAAAAAGAAGTCCAACAACTTGCTTGGCCGGCCAAACAAGTTGTTGGACTTCAGACGAAATGAAATGCCGGATCACGGCTAGCCAGCTCCTCTTCAACTACGGAACTGACGACTGCACTTGAACTGGACGAGAGTATTCCACGAAGGATCCGGCCCTCGCGGTTAGCGGATTGTTTATAATCGCCGTCCTCCCACACCGGGTGGAAAATGCCCATATTCGAATCCCGTGAATGAGGCAATACATTTTTATGGGTTTTATTGAAAATATATGGTTGAGAATAAAGTCGGTCTCGGGCGAGAGTTACATTGCTTTTATTTCTGGAAACTAGGGTTTTTCGTTCAGCAGATAGTAGTTCGACTGAAGAATGCACGCAGTTACAGATGCAGTATACTTTTTTTTTTTTTTTTTTTTTTTTTCGATTTGGTAGTTGTTGGCGCATCGGCTTCTGTGGCCATATTGCACCTCCCAAGGTTTTTGCAGTACTTTGATCCAAGCCCGAGGCGAGAATCGAACCCGCGACCTTTGGGTTGCCGGGCAGGTACTTTACCCACTCGGCTAACCCGGTCGGCTGCAATATACTGATTGCACGCACGCACACACGCATCTATCCGTCCACGATGAATCGAAATTGTCACTGGGGCTAAAGGCCGGGTAGAGTGTGTGTGTGCATTGCAAGAGCCAGCTATGTAAACTGGAATTCACGAGTTAAGGAATAAAATAAAACGTCAAATAAGTTAAATAAATAAAACGTCAAATAAATCCGAAAATCTTTTATGAGAAAACGTCAAATAAATCAAAAATCGTATGTGCGAAAAAGTCAGGCATTCGTTTTAATGTGTCTTAATAATGCACAGAAACGGAAAAAATTCGAACCAACAAGATTATTGAAATGACTTCATGAGCGGCAAAAATTCCTGTCGGCTGATGGAAACAGGATGGAAAAATTCGCATTGAAACATGCTGTAATGAGGAGGATGATCTCCTGTGGCGTGCCACAGGCATGCCATCGACTCGTTTTTTTTTGTTGTCTTGGTGTTTATTGGCGCATTGACAACAGAGATCATAGTGCGCCCATCGACTCGCAATTAACAGTAATATCGATCTTGGCAGTAATAATTGCCGTTTTCGCGCAACAGTTGACGCATGCTCAGTGAGGTGTATGGGAGGGGATCAACAATCTTCCTGAATGCTCTATTTAACTGAAATATGAGGGATCTGGCTTGCCATTCCATATGTATTCGCTCTCTGAAAGTTCGCCGATAGAGCTTCGGGAGAATATGTATTATCGTCCATTGAAAGAAAGTCAGGACCAATATCTCCTGCAGCAGAACGAACATAAGGATCAAGGATCTCATCTCGATACTCCAGAGCCTTGAGAGGAATTTGCAGGAATACATGGAGATATTTATGGCCATTGGCGCGTTATACCTTCATGGGCCCAAGGCAAAATAGAATTTGGGGCCCATCTATACCTTCATGGAGCCCAAGACAAAATGGAATTTAGAAGCCCCATCTAAAGAAAAAACTAATAAAGAACATTTTCAATTAATTATAACATATGAACTAAATATAAAATTTCATCAAAATCGGTAAACCTACTTTTGAAAAAACGTAATTTTCAAATTAATCTTCATGTAAACTTCATTGACCTTGGCGGGTAGAAAGTTCAGTTTCCGATAAAAATCATTTAAAAAATATTAGTAAAAAAAAAACAACAACCAGCAATGAGTTTTTGAAACAGTAATTTCGGGGCCTTACGTAGATGTCTTTTTTGCCTGTAGGATAACGCGCCACTGTAAGTGATTCCAGCTAGGGCTTATCGGGATACCGGTCATTTTTTTCCGGTATTCAAATACCTGTATTGATACAAAAATACCGGTTTTTCGGTACTAATTTAAAAAAAAAAAAATGTTTATAATCTAATCACATAAAGGTTATAAAATCACCTTTATGTAATTATGACGTCCTTATCTATTAGCAAATGTTCGATAAATCATCGATAAGACACCATGCAACATTGTAACCTGTCCACAATTCTCGGACAACTTCATGTCTGATCGTATCGTAACTCCCAAGTACCGTTCCTCCACTACTGACTTTAGTTTAACTCCACCAAATGTATAAGTTCTTTTGGGGTTGCTGTTCCCCAGGTGTAAGACCTTGCATTTTTCTGAATTAAAGCATAGCTGCCACTTTTCTGACCATCCCGGAAGTCTATCTAGGTCATTCTGAAGAAGCTCTGCTTGGTGGCTATCATTAACTACTCTACTGATCTTTGCATCATCTGCAAGTTTAGACATCACCCTCTACATCCCTTCATAGATGTCATTTAAGATAATCAAAAACAACAGTGGTCCCAATACTGATTCTTGGGGAACCCCGCTTCTTATATTAACCCAATCTGAGGAATAATCATTTATCACAACCCCCTGCCTGGTCCCCTCAAGCCATTGTTCTATCCATCTAAGGGATTTTCCCTATGATTCCAGCCTGCTCATTTCCATCTAAATGAACCTGAATTCCACCCTTGATCATTGCCTCCATGATTTTCCCTACTACTGAAGTTAGACTGGCCTGTCGGTAATTTCCCGTTACACTCCTAGAACCGCCTTTATGTTCCAATTTACACCAATCCAACGGAATCTGTCCTGAGTCCAGTGATGCTCTCGTAACTAGCCTTAATTGTTCAATGCACTCACTTGCCGCCTCCTTTAAGATTATAGTGTATATGCCATGAACCACAGGAGCCTTGCTCGCCTGTGGGCGCGAAAGTTTTCTCATTAAATCACCATGTTAAATTTCAACATCATTAATTACATTTTTTTCAACTTCACTCCCATAATTTCTCATTGACGTGAAGGATTTTTCTTCTGTAAATATCGATGCAAAGAAACTGTTGAGTTCATCTGCAACTTCAGTTGTGGTATCTAATACTGTCCCACGTCCATTACATAAGGGTCCAATCTGATTTGTCCTTCTGTTCTTTGCATTTATATATGCGAAGAATTCCTTAACTGCACTCTTTGCTCTCTTCTTTATTCCTTATCCTCACTCTTTGCTCTTTCCCAGACTCAGTAAAGATACTATAGTAAAAATTATACTTCGCTTAATAAAACGTCTTTCTCCTTCAGAAAATGATGAACGTCATTCAACCATAGAAGACCAACGTGGAACAGAACATCGGTGTCACGCAAATTCTTTCCAAAATAAGAAATTGCGCGACTCCAATGAGATTTTAAAAGATGAACTTGAGTCGGAAATTAATGAAATACTTTTAACTATTTTTGCTTAAAAAGTTCAAAGCCTAGAAAATATGGACCGAGGTCGTCTACGCTTATCTCAGTACAATAGCACCATCCAGCATAGAATCCGAAACGGCGTTTTCTGCCCCTAATCAAATACTGTATGTACCAAAATTAGATCCATTTTAAACGATCATACTATTGATTGCTTATTGTTTCTTAAGTGCTCACTTTATTCGGACAGGTAGTGTGGATGCTTAAACATAACTAAACTTTGCAGTAAAAATATGTATTTTTTTGTTTTTAGAATAACTGTATTTTAATGAATTTTTTCAGAATATTTATTATTGCAATAAATGTTTAAAACTTGAATTAAAGTAATTACAGCACTTGTTTTTTCCTTACTTTATTAACTGCCATCAAAGTTTATTCAGAAAAACGTTTTTTTTTTTTTGGAATACCAGTATTAATACCGGTATCCCGGTTTCATAAATTAAAAATACCGAAATATCGGTATTAAGATTTGACTGGTATTGTAAGCCCTAATTCCAGCCCACACCATTAAATCATCACCACGTTGCTTTTTTTTACTTACTCCTTACAGGTGGATGAAGAGGTTAATTTTTGGAAATACAGTATTAGAAATACAAATATTTTTGGAAATACAGTATTAGAAAATAAACCAGAGCTGTGAGCATCACAGCTCCGGTTTATATTATCAACGAAACAAAAGTCAAGAAAACTTTGTAAAACCAAAAAAAAAAAATAATAATAATTATTTATTTTTATGTCGTAAAAAAATTATAATTATTCACTTTTATGTAGTAAAAACAAAAAAAAAAAAAAAGTTCAGCGTGACAATAAGAACAATCAGTCGCTCTTTTGTCTTCTTCACACTGAAAGATTGCATTTTATCACCAGATGGCAGCACGTTCGTTGCATCTTTACCAATTGACAAATGTATGATTGTTTACATTTTTCTTTACCACCGTAAAGAAAAATGTAAACAATCATATTTAATAGAGCGCCCATTTAAGCAACTATTTTGAAAATTTTAGGACTGCTAAGAAATATAGCTGTGATAAATACTGAAATCTCTTTACAAACTAATACACGAGGCAAAAAATAGCACCAAAGAATTCATGGTTTTAATGCTAGCGTAACTGTTGTAATGCTGCATCATTACAACGCTGGATGTACGAGTAGCTGCATCATTACAATGCTGGATGTACGAGTAGTATGATTACTGTATTGTAATTTATCGCAGCAATGCACTTTATTATGGAAATGAATGGCTGCCTGTTTGAATAGTCTTTGTATTGGTATTCTTTAAATCCAATCGATAAGAAAGTGTGTAGCTTACGTTATTTTTCCTAAGCTTCATGAGCTATTTTTTGCAAAGTTGGAAAATATGAGGAGAGCAGTGGCACGTTAGCTTATTTCGTCTGCTCCATAATATTTAAAATCTAAGAAAGTGATCAGTGGAATTTTGATAAACTAACAAAATTTCCTTTATTAGAAAAGGCTTAAGAGCGTCAGTTTCGGAGATAGATATAATGAGAATTAAGGTATCTTGAAACCACTTGAATTTATCAAATGCTAATGCGTATTGAAAATTTAAGTATGATATTAAAAAATATTTTGTTTTCAAATACTTGAAATACAAGGTAGTGTGATATTCAAAAAATATCATACTACCTCGAATTCCTCGGAAATCAGAAACCCGTGGTTTATACAACGGAAACTTTGTACATGTACCGGTATTTTTATTTCGGTATGATGGCAATGTCTCTCTACGACTGGTAAAAGAAAATGTGAAAACACAATTTTAGTTTAAATAAAAAAAGAATCAGATAATTAACATAACCACAGTCTTTCGACTATGGTTATGTAACATCTTAACCATAGTTCGATTGATTTTTTTTGTTGATTGGGAATATACAATTACGAATATCAGCGCTGGAGAAGTTTATTAATAGTGAAACTTTGTTTTCTAGTGCTGGCTCTCGAAAATAGGTTGGTATTCTATGCCCACGCCCTTCGTGATGCAATGCAAGGTCTTGGAACAGATGACAGGACCCTTGTACGGATTCTAGTATCCAGATCAGAGGTAAAAAAATAACTAAAGAATGATATTATTCTATCGTATTTTCTACTTTATGAAGTAGAAGTCTTTGTTCTCCTTAAGAAAAAGTTAAAGAATTTTGTCACTTCGTGCGTTATAAAGGGTTTGAACTTGCCTACACTCGTTTTAAATATCATGTACTTTAATTGTTTTACGTAACTTCTTTTTTTTTTCATGTATTTGTATTTAGGGAATATCAAGTAATCCTGTATGACTCTTGCCGTATTTTTATTTACTAAGGATTAACTAGATTTATTTTATTTACTAGATAAAGTAAGGAAGTTATCGAGTCGTGTTTAACTATACTAGACAACTAGATAAAGTAATATTTCGCACCTATTTACTTACATGATTTCTTCCTGCACAGCAGTTTTACTATAGTTTGTTCACCGTTCAGGCCATCATTTAATCTTGAAATACTTGAACTTTGATATTGCTGAAGAAGCATTTATTTGAAATGAAGAGTATTTTATTGAGATCGCCCTTAATACTATTTTGAAAACTGAGTGTGTTTTTAGGCCAACGTTAGAAAGATGTACTGCTGATACAAACATATTTTACAAAATTACCATAATACGTAATCTGCAGTGAATACACTAATATTCAAAAATAAAAATAAAATGGATTCTTTCGTAGACAGAAATTTACTTCATACCAAAAGACTTGTTAGAGCTGAAAGAAAAATAAATTTTGTTTGATAAACGTCGTTGTTACTTTTGAAATTCAATCTTGTAATATATATTTTTATTAAATGTTTCTCTTTCGTACTATGCGTTCTGCTTCACATTGATTCATTCTTTGTTTTCATTATCAGTTCGGTTGCTCTTTTTTACAAAGATGAAATATTTATACGTATACATCTGTAGAGAAAGTGTTGCTAAATAATATTACAGATCGAGGTTAGTTATAATCATCAGTGTTGACAGCTTTTGAAATCCGACTTTTTAGAAGTCTGTTCTACTTTTCGGTTTACTTTCTCGAATCAGGCTAGCTATTTTGAGAGAAAATTAGGCACTAAAAATAAAATAAAATAAATTTAAAATAATAATAATAATAATAATAATAACGTTAAAAAATAATAATGTTTAAATAATTAAAAAATTTAAAAATACTAATAAAAAAATAACATAAAATATAAAAATTTGCTTCAGTTAAATTCTAACTGACGTTTTAAACCGGCTCAGTTAATTTCTGATCATTATTTCAAAATAAATCGTAAAAAATCTGGATATCATCATTCTTCTCTTTCTTGGTGATTCCCTTCTAATTCTGACTCTTCTCTCTCTCAGGGTAATTCAGAATTTTTAATTTTTTTGAGTGGTGCAGCATAAGCCTCAGGCTTCCTTGCACCATATGGCTAATACTAATAAATCTTAGTAATGTTTTACATAATCTCATCTTACTCTGTAATTTATTCAGAATCTCAATGAAAATTACGTTAATTTATAATTAGATAGTATGAATCAGAGCTGTAATACTCAATATGGTCTACGTTGATAATAATATTAGTAAATTGTGTTAAATTGATTATTTATATTTTATTTTAATGTACCGGTAAGTTGTCGATTTTTTCGTTTTTTCCGTTTTAATTTCTGGAGGGCATCATACGGAAGTGTTCTACGTACTACATTGAGGTAAACTCCTCTTATTAATTTACTAATGTTAATTTATAATATATAGTTATCAAATATAATATGCAACCTAGTTTGCAATAGAACAGATTTTTATTAAAAAATAATGCAGAATTAATTAAAACTGTTACAGAATGTGCTGCAAGTGTCTTTGATATGCACCCACTCTTTTAAGTGTTTCATGGAACTTTACTAAAGAATATGTCCACTAATTAATGGCTCGAATGTAGTCCTTACAGTTTTTTGATCATATTTGGTGAAGACCTGTTTGAATATTTATTAGTGAATGTCTTGTCGTTTCTGCAATGACAAAAGGTATTCAGTAACTTTCCAAATTAAACACGCATTCTTCACAGGAAAAAGCCATTTTTTGCAGTTCTCTAATTGTTGCTGCATTTCTCCTAGTGCTGTCACAATAAAGCTACCTTCTGCCACCTGTCTAAAAATATGTTAGTCCACAACTAACGACAGCATGTGATATGTTGCCATAGTTACCTCGGCACCTTGGCTAATGGATTACACGATAAATGGATAACCCTATACATACAAAGGTAATTCAGAGATGAAAACAGCGAAAATTTAATACTGTATTCGACTTTCATTGAAACGTGTGGTAAGGAATCTCGTTAGTTTTGCATAGCCTCCTCCTCTTGCAAAACTGCCTTACATAGCAAAACTAATACTGCAGAATGAACAAAATTATCATATACGATATATACTGCCCTACCATTAATATGCGGACACCTGCCTTTAGACACTTTTATTGTGTCATTTAATATTTTGTGCTGAAACCTGTATCAATAAGACAACGCGATCATGGCGCGTTGTTTTTTTGATACAGGTATGGGCCTTCCCCGAAGTATTGCCATAATGTTGGGAGGATACAATCAGGAAGGAACTGTTCCCCTGGCATTCGCCACACCCAGGAACGGCCATCAGACCGGTAGAGTGCGAACCTCGACTCGTCTGTCCATAGGACTCTTTTCCCCTGCTCTACAGTCCAGGATTCGCTCTCCTTACACCACGTTAATCGGCGTCTAGCATTTGTTGAGGTAATCAGTTCTGTTGAACTGTCGAGGTAATTCTGTTGAACGTGTCATCTTGCATACCCACTTTTGCAATTGTCTTTTCGAAGTCCAGTGTGCATATTTATAACAGGTTCTGTGACGTGTTGCATGCATAGGACCTGTTTCTCCATCCATGGAGGAGTGCCCGTATATTAATGGTAGAGCAGTGTATATGGATGAATTTTAATCTTCAACTAATAATATTGTTATTTAGAAAAAAAAAAAAATCTGCATACCGCATTGATGTACTGATAACCTATGTCATTTCCTAAAAATCTCTAATCAGTATTTTTTTAACAGTTCGATAATTTTTTTTTTCTCAAATAAGCTAAAAGTTTATCTTCAGAGTTTATAACGTTTTTCAAACTTTTGAATGTTGAAAAATATTAAGCAGTGTCTCAGAGCTAATAGCATGCAATATATATTATAGCTAGATCTGTTAGATATCCAGGAAGTGTACAAATTGAAGTTTGGACGGGAGCTATCAGAAGACGTAGCCGATGACACCAGTGGCGACTACAGAAAAATTCTGTTAAAGCTCATTAATCCCAGTGACGAGTACACCAAAGCAATAAAACTTCTTCGGTAAGTACAGATACTAACCCCATCCTTTTTGTAAGAATAAATGGGCGCCAAATTCAGTTGAACATTACAAAAGCGTTAAAAATTATCTGCTCTATAAAGTTGAACCTTTTGGCTGCAGTGAAATCCTCCCTTCTGACCATGGCTATTTCATTTTCTACGTAAGCAGTGTCGACTAATAGAGACTTGTAGGCAATATAGCCTAAGTAGCCATTGCACTTAAAACCCCATCAACGACAACAACTTGTAGGCCATTTTGATGTGCTGTGTTACTGCTTTTATTTTCACGTTACATTTCTTATTTCTTGCACCTTCTAATCAGGTTTTCACTGAGGAGAGACAGAAAAAGTTATAAAATAGTCCCTCGAAACTCGTGTTATTCGGCTGCAGCTAAAATGTTTCTGTCTCGTGTTTAGCAACGTTTATACTGTATACCTGGCATGACTGGATATGATATTGCAATGAATGAAGTACAGAGATTAAATGATTAAAATGCCTGATGGCGTCTGCGCTGACTTTTGCAACATGCAGAACTCTGTTAAAATTAATGATCGTCACAGGTTTGACTGAACTGTCTTCTGAGACACGAAGCTAAGAAAGCTTTCTCCATAAGAATACATTTCGTTGTGGAAGTGCAGTACTCTTTCACAACCTGAAGGCATCGCGATAAGTATATTACGAACATTGCGAAATTACCATAGGCTAGCTCTACACTGCTTTTCTTTACGGAAAATCATCCGATTATGAAAAATCATGCGATTGTGGAAATCATTCGTTATGAAAATTTCTTCGATTGTCAAAAATCAATAGCAAATTTTCTAATATCAACAAACTTATCCAAAAATCACCATCTCACCTACATTGGGTATTATCAGATAAAATAGAAGAGAAATTTAGGTAGAGTTTCTGGCCACAAACATTAAACCACCTAACTTCAGTGCATTTGCATATCAGGAAGGTGTTCTAAGACTGCGTGTCCGAAAAGTCTGGAACCAATGGTAAAAGTATGTTTTTCTTTACAGGTGAAAAATGGCATTAATACTGGATGAAAAGGTGGAACAGTCCTTCTTAGTGGTCGTCAGGGATGAACCTAAAGGGAAGTGGTGGACGAGTTCAAATTGAAATCAAATTATGATATTAGGGTCATCCGCAAATGATTACATCTACCCATATATTTCTTTTGTCGTAAATTGAGTGTGTTCTCTGGTCGATTTGCCTGTTTTTCTGGACGAAAAAATCCCAGGGAAAAAACCTTGATATCTATGCCTGAGACTGACTAACTCAGCCACAGAGTGAAAAAAAGCTCATTAAAGTTCCGGGCGGACGAGTTTAATGCTAGACATCCTGAAGGGAATCCATTAACGCACAGCACAGTTGGGAAACTGGTGCAGAAATTTAAAGAGACTGGATCTGTCGCCGATATGCCTCGATGTGATCGCCCTTCTGTAAGTGAAGACACTCGAATTGGAGTGATTGCTAAGTTTCATGCCAGCCCACAGAAATTCGTCAGACGGACCAATGCTGAAATCGGAGTGCCCAAACACTGTGCATGACATTCTGAAAGAAGAAAAGTTCATCCGTACAAACGTCAAATCCTGCATCATTTGACCGAGGATGATTCTGATCGACGACTCGAAATGTGCGGAAAAAAAAATTTCTGCGCCAAATTGAAGCAGACGAGAGTTTCTTGGAAGCTGTGATGTTCTCTGACGAGGCGAAATGGAGAAATGAATAAGCAGAATTTCAGATACTGGTCGACCAAAAACCCTCATTGGTTCTCTGGTAGCAAGGAACAATGGTATGTTGTGGTGTATGGGACACATGTCATCGGACCGTTCTTCGAAAAAACAGTGGATGGCGAAAAATACCTGAAAATGTTGTGGGATGAAATGGTACCAGATCTTGATTTAATTGGGGAACGACCCAAATGGTTCATGCAAGACGGCGCGCCTCCGCATTATGCAATTGGAATGCGTTATTGGCTTGATAACATGTTTCTTCATCGGTGGATTGGGAGGAGTGGGCACCACGATCATCTGACCTTAACCCGCTGGGCTTTGCATTTTGGTGATTCCTGTTGCTAGAGGTGTATACTGTAAAAATTCGAGATCTTCATCATCTTAGAGATAGAATTACCAAGGCTTGTGCTGCTGTCGATCCCAATATGGTGAGAAGAATCCAAACAAACAGGGTACACCGGCTGAGAAAATGCGTGGAGAGTCAGGTGGACATGTTGAACACACATTGTTTCCAAACTTTTCGGACACTTGTAGAATCCTATGTTGCCAACAAAAGACCAGAAGAACGTTATTCTAATATCATGGCTAGAGATGGGCTTAATAGAAAGGTCATAAACGATTATTTCGATTATACTCATATCATTCAAATGATTCATTCGATTATGAAAAGTCATTCGATTATTAAAAATCATTCGATTGTGGAAATCATTCAATTATTCCATTCGATCATTTCGTTAAACTGTATCATTCGAATCATATAATGGAATGATTAGTAGTTAGTAACTACTAATCATTCGATTATTGAAATATCTCGATTACTACTCATTCGATTATTGAAATCTCTCGATTACTACTCATTCGATTATGCCCATCACTAATCATGGTGGTAAAACTGATTCGTCAAGAGGAGAGAAAAAAATCCATAGATTATTGCATTTTACAATTCTATGAAAGGGGAAGGAGTGTGAAAAGTTGGACGAATATCAATGTAATAATTTATTCTTTAAATACAAAAAAAAAGTAATATACTTTATTTATTGAAAAAAAAAAAGAAATATATTTAAAATATTAAATTAAATTTTTTATAATACAAAGGTAATATTGGTATAAATAAAACCCTTGTCCAGTACTTCCACCACAAAAGGATTATTCTCCAATGGCTGACTAGTATCCATAGTGGTCGATCTGACAAGTTAAGAACTTAATGGAGGTTTGCTCATTCCTTGCTATATGGCCTGACAATATTTTCCTAGACAGTATTAGATTGGATTCTATAGTTTCTATTGAATATTCTTCTTTATTTATTTTTCCTGAAAATGAATAGTCAGTCGACTCATACAAAGAATTTTTTAGAGCAGCTATTGTTATTTATTTAAAATGAATGCCATTCCCTATTTTAAATAAATGATGTACACTGGTGTGCAAACTTAAGGACCAACACTATTTCTAAAGGTTACTTAAGGTACTCTTTACTGATAAGAGTAGATTCAGTCTCAGCAGCTAGTCTTGCGAGAGGTTGGCACACGAAACATCACTGAAAGGGATCGATATGGCGGTCGAGGTGTTCTCGTCTGGAGAGGCGTTATCTTGGATGGACGTACACAACTCCAGATACTGGAAGGCGGTACTGTAACCGGTGCATGCTACTGTACTGAGGTAATCCTTCCCCATGTGCGTCTGTTCCGAGATGCCATTGGCCCCGAGTTCGTGTTTATGGATGATTCACCCCAGGGGCTCACATCTGGTGAGTATGGGCTTGGCACACCCAGGGTCCTGAGCTGGATATCATCATCCTTCACTTTCTTGGTGATTCCTTTCTACTTCTCTCTTTCTCAGGTAACTGGGGAATATTTTTGGCTTGTGCAGCATAAGCTTCAGGCTTCCTTGCACCATATGGCTATTAATAATAATAATAACACCACACCTCATCGCACTGCAGCTGTTGATATGCTTTTGGAAAGTGAGGGCATTGTTTTTATGGATTGGCCTGCCAAAGATGGCGCTGCAAAGGAATGGACGACGTTACCGCAAGAACTTATCAACAACATTGTTCTAAGTATGGACAGGCGGTGCAAAGTCCTGCATCGACATTAGGGGTGGCTATATCTCCTACTAAGGACCACCTCTTCCCTTTGTTCCATCTTTGGCAATGATGCATTTGTATAGTGGCAGCCAGTGCTATGTTACCATTTTTTGAATAAAGTCCCTCCGTACCGTTTTGTTTTCGTTGTTGTGTCGGTGTTGTTTCCTTCATCATTTCTGTACCTCACGAGGTTCCTTTGTTATGCTTTTCCCATATCCAGGCCACTCCTATGAGAAGCTACAGGTGAAAACCTGACTGGTCCTTAAATTTTGCACACCAGTGTAATTATGTTCAGTAACATCACTCGTACCATGAGGCTTTTGCCCGAAAGCTCCATTGGTGATGTAAAATTAAAAACATGGAAAAAATGGCAGTAACTTAATCATTTTCGAGCAAATACTTATAACTTGCTCCGAGAAAAAAAAAAGAAAAAAGCTTATTCCACCGCCTGCAACAAAATTGTGTGACGTCACACAATTTTGTTATTGGCAGCGAAATTGAGCCTGGCAGCTGTAATGAACCCCAACCTATTGATGGTGGTATGCAAAGAAACTATTCATAAGAAAAATAAAAATGATCGACAGATGAGCGCTCTAAACGATGTATTGCCATCTATTTTTGTATTTGAGTGGGATGTAGAATTTTCTTGTAGCGAATATCATAAGAAATATGGAATAAAAAAAAGATGAAAAATTTCATATTACTGTTTCACGTTTATAATATTCTTTACTAAAATTTTTAGCAAAAGCTTATTTCCCACTTCTCTAGATGTTCATCAGATAATTACTTTTCTTTTTATTATTATTATGTTGTTTTTTTTTTCTTTTGCAGATAATATCCAGAAGAACAAAGGGGCTGGAACATACGCATTTCTGCACCATATTTCGAAAGATGTAAACTTTGTATATATGTTTATAAAACTGTTGTTTTTAACTATGGTGGCACTATAAACCGGTAGACTTATTACTGAAGATGGTTGGAAACGGCTATATTTGAATATTCTGTTAATATTTGTTTCGATAAAATAACCAAGTTAGCTTCATAGTTCGCTTAAATTAAGCACGTAATTGCAGTCATTCGTTTTTTATCTTTAACAGAACTCTTTTCTATGAAATTCTATGCAAATGAAATAAACAGTTCCAATATTTTATAATTTTTAATATGACACAATTGTTAATGTGAAACCGACTGCTATCTTTTAGTACTTTCTTACTTTATTTCTGCCTATCAAGTTGCGCAGATAAAACCATATTTAATTAACTAGCATCAATAGTAGTTATTTAATTTACTATTCGGTTAGCAGATGCTAAAGCGAATATCAAGAAAAATAAAAAAGAGAGAAAAAAATGCCTTGTATATTTATGTAAATAAATTCCCGAGATAAATTCTCTGGAATATATTTATGTAAATAAATTTCCGTTAAAAAATTTATCTTTTGGAAATAAAAATAAAATAAACCACTATTTATACTGTTTGTTTTCATTTTGTTGTTTTCTGCTGTGCAAGTGAGCATAATCCATTAATGCCAATAAAACGAAATAACGGCATTAAGCCATTCAAGTTAATTTGGGACATCTTTCTGCACTAAGCTTGAATGTCCTTTTTTTTTTTTAAATCTAATTATAAGAGACGATGTCTGAAAAATGTGCAGACCCACGTGTGTAGACACGTGGGTCTGCACAATGAAATTGAGCCGGTGTTTTGACCAAAATAAAAAAATAATCCATTTAAAACTATTGCGTTGATATATCAGTTGCGATAAAAATTACAATAAAATTTTAACTGTTTTATGCAGTCTCCTCTGGAGAGGAGGGCAGGTCTTCATGCATATGTCCGTAACTGTTAACCTAATTGTGGTAAAAGAATAATAAAAATAATGACTTGAGCACGATGGCTCTTTCTATTCCTCATCCTTACATTTTTTGGTCTGCTTAGCGAGGTTCCCTGTGAAGGAGGGTTTCGGGACACAGCTTTGGTTGGATAGCTCATCATAATTCTGCCACTGATATTCTTTCATAAGCAGGTCAAGAACATCTCCGTATTTATAACCAGTGTGCTACTCTCGCTGATGATGTCAATGTGTTATGTCTGCAGAAGAATGTGTTAACGGACAGAACTGGCCCCAAGTCTATCAGCGCCCTGTGCGAGATTATTTGTGCACCCTCTCCGACTTGAGATTTACTGCAAATCAGTGAATATTCGGGGAATTTTTCATCCCCCCCTAAATTTTGGCGCCCTGTTCTGCCGCACCGCTCGATCGTCCCTGAAGCCGGCCCTGTCACCAGGTGATTTGAATGTTCAGCAGAAACCATACGTTAAAGTACTTCATGTTTGTATATTCTACTGAAGAGAACAAATAATATCGTTTGCACAATTGTATTTTCAAAAATAAAAGTCAAACCTAAATATAAAACTAATATTATATTCTCTTATGACAATAACAAGTTAAATCACTGGTTCCCAATTGGCGTGCCTTGATCCTTCGCAAGTGTGCTGCGAGATTAGAAAAGCTCCATTGAGTTCAATGGCAGTTACTATTTAGTTATGCCGTGAATATGCATCTTTTAACTTCTTGAAGTGTGACTAGAGTGGCAAAAGATAGGGAACAACTAGGTTAAACCTTGTACTCAATGGAGTGATCACGGATCGTAATATCATGTCACAAAGCTCTTGATCACTGCATTGAATGCAAGGTTTAACCCAGTTGTGAACATAAACAAGAAGGTAGCTGGCAGTGATAGTCTGTCTATCGAAATTTTGAGACTTTAAGAAGTATTTTCGGCTCCATGTTCATAAAAACCTCTTTTTTTTGTTATTGATATCTAACCTGGTCACACTTCAAGAAGTTAAAAGATGCATATTTACGGCATAACTAAATAGTAACTGCCATTTCCGCCACTGATGTTCCCAAAGGGTAAAATGCGTAATTAATGGAAATATGAGAAATCATGCAAATGGTAATGTGGACATGTGTATATGTAATGGGCAGCACCTAGAACGTCTGTTCAACTCCGCCTCGTGTCTCTATGAAGAACAGTATCACTACAAATGGGCCAGATATATGTGTGACGTACGTTTGTGTGTGTTCTGTTGTTATGTTCTGGCCACTTGGCTACCCAGAAGCATCAGTCGCCTGGACAGATGATTCTGGGTACTCGTCCGCACCACGGGAAGGTGGGCCAGTTCCAGTAGAGCACGTAACGCCTCAAAAGAGACTCTGACCCACCTGATGTTGCTAAAAGGTGGGCCAGATTCCTCCGGGGGCCCATTCCAGAGGAAAACGAAAGGAGCGAGAGAGGGGGAAAAAAAAATAATATTAATAAAATAAAATGAAAAAAAAAAAAATAAAATAATAATAAAATAAAAAAAAAATAAATAAAAAATAAATAAATTTTAATTGTAATAAAGAAAGAGAAAAAAAAAAAAAAAGAGAAGAAAGAAGAAAGAAAAAAAAGAAAAAGAAAATAATAATGATAATAATAAAGTAAACACAACCCGTGGTGCTGGTAAAAAAAAAAAAAAAAAAGGACACGTGATAATAAAAAAATAATAATAATAATAAATAAATAATAATAAATAAATAAAAGAATAAAATAAAATAATAATAAACTAATAGTAAAAAAAAACAGACACACACAGACTGGTGCTGGTGAGAGAAGAGAAAAAAAAAAAAAAAAAAAGGGTAGTCTTCAATAAATACTCTTGTATCCAGAATAATTCAGATGTGGAATGATGACCTTTAGGATCAGTGCAGTGACAATTCATGCAGACATGAACCATAGAAGAAAACTATTGTCCCGCTTGCTTACACAGTTGTATTTGGTGGATTGTTCTGGTGCGCTAATCTGGCGTTGATTCTTTTTCTGCGAGCAAACACCTCGGAGGCAAAGTTCTGAAGTGCTGAGAGATTATTCTTATTATGCAGAAGCATTTCCTCATTCCCCGGAGAGAGATCTGGAACGTCAGTTCGGAGCTTCACCCTAAGATCGTCGTAGATTGCACAGTTATAGAGCAGGTGACTCCAATCTTCTGTATTCCCGCAGCTGCAGAGATCAGTGTGATGCAAGCGAAACTGAAAGAATTTTTGATTGAGAGAGCCATGTCCTGTTATCAGAAAGGAAGTTTGCATAGTTAAAGAGCACCAGGTTTTAACTGATTTAGAGAGTAAGAAGGTCACATCAGGCAGAAATTTTCTTGTCGTCGCCCCAAGTGCGGTGGTGTCCCATCTGGTCTGCCAGATGCTAATCAGGTCGTTAAACCATCTGGATTTCTCTTTTTTAGGATCTTCATTTAAATTTCGCTGGATTCCAAGTAATTCTGAAGGTATTTGTTTTTTGTGTCGAAAGCAGAGGCCACGATAGATGACAAATAGACCCAATGGGAGGGACCCCGCAATAACTTGCACTGCAGCGGTGGAAACTGTTCTACAGACTCTGAGAATAGAGAGGAGCATGCTCCGCTGGATGGAATTCAGTTTTAACCTCATTTTGGAATTAGTGGCACGATGAAACCAAGCTCCTGCTGCATAAGTGACTATGGGCAGGAAAACAGCATTATAGTAGAGAAAGAGTGACTTCCTAGAGAGACTCCACTCCCCTCTGGAAATTCGAATAATTGACCCTGTGAACTTTTTGATTTTGGTACATATATGAATCAGATGAGGATAGAAGGAAAGCTTATGGTCAATAATGACCCCAAGGAGTTTTGCTTCAGTGACTATAGGAAGCCGCTTGCCAAAAATTTTGACTTGGGGAGGCCGCCTGAGATCTAATTTGGATTTAAAAAGCATCATTTTTGTTTTCGATGGATTAATTTTAAGTTTGTTAGCCAATGACCAGGTGGAAAGGTCAGTTAAAATCTGGTTTGCATTCACCTCCAACACTGCACGAGAACTGCCTGAGACCACAATTGTCAGATCATCGGCGAAAGCAAAAATTTTGCAATTCTGGAGAGAGTGGCCCAGCCAGTCTTGAAGCACAATGTTCCAGATAAGGGGCCCCAGGACTGAACCTTGGGGACACCCTCGAAAAACCTTCCTAGAGACTTGGAGGAATTTGGATTTGACAATTATTGAGCGGTCAGAGAAATAGTTTTGAAATAATTTGTACATAAGAAAGGAGCATCTGGCAGACCGGAGACGTTCAAGAGCGCTGTCCCACCAGACAGTGTCAAAGGCACCCTCGAAGTCGACCATAATAGCTAGTTCAAACTTGGATTTAGAATTTATAATGTGCCAGACAAAGTCAGACAAGGCCTCCTCGCAAGAATGACCTGGGGTGAAGCCATATTGACAGGGAGAAAAGAGATTTTGTTGTTGAAACAGAGCTGTTAGTCGAAGAGCCATAAGCCGCTCCAAGATCTTCCCTAGATTAGCAAGCAGCGCAATTGGTCTGTAGGCACGTGGATTTGAGGCAGGCTTATCTGGCTTTTTGATGACGGAGCAAAGAAACCTTCCAAACAGAAGGAAAGATGCCTTCCATGAGGCATTTATTGAAGAGCAAGAGCAAGTAGAGAGGTCTTAATTTTAACAGCCGGAGAATGAACACATACTCAATCATATCCATTCCCGGACACTTCTTCACATTGATCGTCTTGACCACCGAGGTAAGTTCCTCTACAGTAAATGGCTTGGTACGTTCCTCAATGGTGTACTTGTTATTTGCCTCACAAATTGCCATATGCTCTGGAGAATCTTCAGAAGGATTATCTATAGGGAAGAAGTTATCAAGAATTTGGTTGATAGAGTCTGTCCAGCCAGAGGTTTCATGAGTCTCAGTGGTAACAGTACCAAGGACATCAGAGGTAAATGTTCTCTCCCGAGCTATCTTGTACATGAGGCCCCATGGGTTTTTGCTGTTGGATTCTTTTACAAAGGTGGTCTAGGTTTCTCTTTTTCTCGTTGCAATTGCTTTACAGAAGGCATTTTTTTTTAAATGTAGTCATTATGTAATAGCATAACATCATCAGCAGGCCAGTTACGGTGTCGCTGATATAACCGTCGAGCTCGGTGAACTGATTTGCGAAGAATAGTAAGGTCCTGGGACCACCAGGAGCGGACTTTAGAGCGGATGGTCTTCTTCTTTGCTGATTTATAGGAGGCTTTTATAAGAGATTGTTGGATAAGTTGGGCTAGATTTTCTGCAGAAGTTAAGCTGAAGCTGTCTGGAGGGTTTGATGGAAAGTCATTAGTGATGGAGGCATCAAAAGAGTCCCAGTCAACAGTTTTTGTGCAGAATCTGACGAAGTCTGGTGTTCTAGGTGAGTTGCGGCTGTTAGGCACATCGACAGAGATGTGGAACACAATGGCTCTGTGATCACTGAGTGTCCAATCTGGAATTGTAACCCAGTCACTGATGCGTGAATTTAAGTCACTGGTAGTGAGTGTAACGTCAATGTTCGACTCCCCAGTTGAGCTGCAATAGGTGGAGAGCTGGCCTGGCCGATTATGGACTGCTAGGTTGTGACTTATAATAAAGTCCTCAAGAAGAAGACCTCGGGCGTCAGAAACAGCACTGAACCAGAAATGGGACTTTGCATTGACATCCGAAGTGATCAGGATGTTCCTAGAGCCAAGGAAGTTGAGCGCAAACTCCAAGAAGTTTAATGAATCTTTGAAGTCTGCAGAAGGGGGGACAGTAGATTGACAGAAGATAGAAGGAGAGAGATGAGAATGTGATTTGCACAAAAGTTGCCAGTTTGTTACAGAGACCATGAACAACAACAACATCTAAATCTCTGTTTAAAATGATGATGATGCATGTTTTAGGGTCTTGGGGCACAGGTTGTACCACTCGAGCATAAATGGAATAGCCCATAATCTTGGAGATATGCCCAAACTGACCCTTTGAGAAGTATGGCTCCTGGATAGAGATCACATCCATGGCGTTTTGCTCTGCAGCCAGCCGAATCTCATCCGCGACGATTCGCGACCTATGTCCATTGATTTGAAGAACTTTAAGTTTAAGGTTTTGTGGAGTGCTGGGGAAAGAATGAGAGTGAACATCATCAGGAGATGTTTTATTTTGATTCATCTGAAACGCAGTGTTGTTCGGTTTACTCTCCATCAGCAGTTCTGAGCCGTATCATTTCCAGGGCACGTTGGTATTCAGGGCAGGTTGTATCTCTTACCGAGTGTTGTGAAGGCCTCTTGCGCCTCTTACAGTTAATGCAGACAGGCTGTTCCTCTTTGTGTGGACACTCTGCAATGACGTGCCCACTACGGGCACAGTGACTACAGGTTGGAGAGCTGTGAGTGCAATGTTGTGTGGTGTGCCCGTAGCCTAGGCAAAGAAAGCATTTGGTTACTATCGTAAATGCTTTAAACTTATGGGAGCCACAGCCAAGGAACACCCGTTCACGGGATAGTACTGCTTTATAAATCTTTGGTGCAAAGCTGATCACCATATGATTAGTCGAGGATGAGTTTGATTTGGTGTTGAACCGGAACGTAATGCCCTCCTTTATTTCCTCGTATGAGAACCCTAAATCAATAAGATTTTTAAAGTAAAGGTCCTCTAAGAAGTTCTCATTTGCGTAGTTTTTGGGAACGCCGTAGAATATAATGGCAGGATCTGATCTTTTTGGAGCAGAAGTGGCGACGCCATCAGCAGAGAGTGACTCAGAGGAGGAGATAGTATTGAGATCTTGCTTGTACGCGGTTTCCACGATGACTCCGTGATTTCTTATCGCTCTGAGGGATTTTATTTTAACCATCTTGAAATCGCTTTTGAGCGTTTTGGATACAAATTCCTTTACCTCATGGCTAGTTTTCAGTTCGCTGGTGTCATTGGCTCTCAGGAGAAGGACATTCTGTGGTGGTTGGGTTTTGGGACCAAGTTGAAGACTGTTTGGAGCCGAGGATGTGGAAGGTTTGTTGGAACCACAAGAAAGTGGGGAGATGCCCTTCTTCAGAGCTTCTGCAAATGGAGTGGGATCTGGGATATATGAAGGTGTAGGTGGGTTTATAGTGAAAGTGTCAAAGACTTTTTCGAGGATGATCGCTCTGGATCGTAGCTCATCGTTGACGGCGCGTAGCTTCTCGTTGTCAATTAGCAGCTCCGTGGCAATTATCTCCAGGCTTGACCACAGGTCATGGATGTAGTTCGCTGCTGTTTCTGTGAATCCGTTTGCATTGCAATTAATAAAAGATATCAGTTCTTTATGCAGCTTAGAGATGATTTGGTGACGCTGTGGAGCATCATCAAGACTCTTATTTTCTGCAATTCCAGAATAGGAAGGAGTCCCCAGCCTGGAGGAAGAACTGAGGCCAGAAGCATATGTGCGGTCCAAAACAGATGCCGCAACAGGAGCAGCTGGAGGGGTATCCTTGGAAGCAACAAGGTTAATACCAGGAGAGTCAGCATCAGGGCGTCCAGGAGGACTTTCCACTGCATCTAAAGACTTTAGCTTAACTTGTTCATCTGCGGAAGCAGCAGTCTCAGACCGAGACAAAAGGAGCTTCAGTTTCTTCTTGCTCTTATTCTTTTTTTTCTTATGTGAGGGGTGGGGAGTCCGCCGTGGCGCCTTAGGCGGAAGAGAAGGAAAATTTTCAGATCCATCCTCACCGGATAAAGAAGAGCTGTCATTAGACGTCATTATTTGCACAAACAATATAAATCAAACTGAATCAATAATAATTCTGTAAGTCTAGTTCTGGGCTGTACCTTGTCTAAAAAACTCCACACATATTCCGGAGAATCGTTTGCTTATTTTCTGTAAACACTCAGTTAATGGCACACACAAGTTATTTTATTTTATTTTCCTCTTTTTTGCGTCGAGAAATCAGTATCCGGTGAAGAGAAGAAGGAAGGAGTAACAGTCTTGAAGCAAATTGTCAGGTTAGTAGCATGATGGGCAGGCCAGTCTGGTAAGCCAAACTGATCCAGAAATCGGTCAGTACAGTATTGTAAAATTTGCACATTTGAAGTGATTAACTGACGGCAAACACACAACGTGGTGGGACTGCTTGACCTTGTGATATAGCCCGAAGGCAGTGGGGAAGTTGGCGAGCAGTGAAGGTCAGCAAATGCGAAAGTATAGATTCGGGCCTTCAAACAAGCAAAGACGGTAAATATGAATACTGTATATGTAAGACACAGATCATGAAAAAAATCATAATTACCTAAAAGTTTAGGGACACAATCTTCCACAGGAGGTGCACAGTATAATCAGCCAGGTCACTATACAAAAAAGTTGGTCTAACTCGCATAATAAACACATGAAAACACTATAAACTTAGGGAGCACAAGATAAGGCAGCCTTAACAGCTTTCTCTACAGTCAGTCTCTCGTCATGCAAATGGTAATCATGACAAACTGAAATGCCGACCGGGCTAGCCAGGTGGGTAAAGTGCCTGCCTGGCAACCCAAAGGTCGCGGGTTCGAATCCCGCCTCGGGCTTGGATCAAAGTAAAATGTAAAAACTTTGGGAGGTGCATTATGGCCATCGAAGCTGATGCGCCAACAACTAACAAGAAAAAAAAAAAAAATAAACTGAAATGACAAGTTAACATAATAGTATTATGCACTGTAAATCAGCAAAATAAGTCCTCAATATTTTGTTATTCCTCCTCGAGCTAATTACAGCCTTGAAACGATCTGGCATAGAGTTAATCGACATCTGGATATACGGTGGCCCAGTTTCGTGGTACTACACCCGTACTTGTGGCTTCTTCTGAGCAATTTTAGACGACATTATGTACCAGCAATTTTCAAGAGGGTTCAAATCTGCACTGTTGCCGGTCCAGTCCAACACTGTAATGCTAGCATTTCTGAGGTATGACTTAAGGGAGAAAAACGAGAGAAAACATTGGTGTATGTTTTAAGCCTTGTGAGACAAGAAGACAAACTCATCATTAAATCTTAAATAGCATAAAACTTACCTTTGCTGTGTGGCAAGGTACTGTGTCCTGTTGAAAAATGCAGTTTTAGGCGTCTGTGTGGTGATCCCTAATAGCGGGTTTCAGGCACTCCTCCAAGACAGCAGTGTAGGTTTCTGCTTTCACCGTTCGGTTAATAAACTTAATTCGCCCCACCCCTTTGCTTGTTATCCATTCCCAGACCATCTGACCAGCGGGGAACTTTACAGTCGGTGTTATGAAATCCGGATGGTATGCCTCCGATTTTCGTCTTCTGACATATGGCTTCCCATCTGAGCCATGCAGGTTGAATTTCGGTCCGTCAGAAAGGATGACGGTGTTCCATTTTTTTTGTCCATGAAACATGAGTTTTAGCCCAAGAAGTCGCTTCTTCCTCGTTTGTTGGGTCAACAAAGACTTCTTCTTGGACCGATAGCCATGCAGACCACATTCCGAAAGCGGGTCTTTGGACAGTTCGTGCACTTGTTTCAACACAAGAGGCCATCTCAAAGTCCAATTTTAGATCAGGATCACTAGCATGGCAATTACGAAGGCATAGCTGTTTCAAATATCGATCGTAGGAAGGCGTAGTCACTCTCTACGGCCTGATCCAGGTCTTCTCTTCACATCACCGATTTCACGCTTTAATTTCAACAGCCGGGATACTGTTGACTGCCTATTTTATCAGTGCTAGCACGCATAGAAAGCCCTTCCTGGGACAGAGCTACACTTTTTTTTCTTGGTGTCAACTGAACATATAGAGCCATGCTTACACCTCCGCAAAACAGGATACTAATGAGCGCGTATACCCTTCCAATGCCGTATTTATATAAACGACTGATGCAATACCTTGCAGTTACTGTCTGACGCAATAGAAGCGTTATCTGATGCAATACCTTTGCTTTGCGACAAACAAAATGACTGTAATCAAACAATATCTTATACGTTTCACTACAAATGTTATATTTTTTTAAGATGATGCAGTTTTTTTTCCACCACTGCATATGTAGGTGGCATTCCCTGTACACGTTCAATGTAATCAAAAAGATAACGTTGAACCGGTTTGTGTCAAGACATTCAACAGATGATTAGAACAGATGGAAAGAAGATTAAATATATTTTTTGCCGAGTTTATAAGAAGATAGGTAAACATTATTCTGCAGTTCTCAGAATTTCTTTGAAAAAAGATGTTTTGGGGCTCATTTTCAGCAAAAGGATCCTGTGACATTGTTCCTGTTCATGGAATGACGAATAGTACAAAATATTTCAATTTTTGGAAACGTGTTATCTGTGTTGCTTAATGCTTGTTATTCCGCATAATGCGACACAAATATCTTCCAGCAGGATCCCTCACCTTGTCCTACTTCAAGGGCTTAAAGCTGTCACGCAGGAAAATTGCGTTACATGCCTTGATTGGCCAAGTAATTCACCTGATATTAATCCCATAGAAAATGTGTGGTAATCTGTTAAGAAAAATGGACTGCACAGCAAAGTTAAAATGATTCGATCCTTAATTCAAGTTTGGTTTTGTCATGATCCAGACATTCCGAAAATTTGTCAAAATCTGGTGCAATCCATGCCAAATAGAGTGAAATAATTTATTTCAGTGAAAGGAGGCCATATTGTTTACCAAATTCTATTTTTATAATGTTTATAAAAATGTTATCTAAAAATGTTTATATCTGTAAATAAATTGCTTCTTTTCATTAATTTGCACACTACTATAGTACAATGGTTACGACTGCCGTTCTTTCACACATTATGTGTAAAAGGCTTTTGTTCAATGGCGCACCGAGAATTTCTGTTTTACGGCGATTCGTCGTTCTACCTTGGTTGCTGTTGTTGTTGTTATTATTGGGTTTTAGGAGCATTAACAACTAAGGCCATAATGCTCCTTATATACTGTATTCAAATTGCGTGTGTTCTCTGATCGATTTTCTGTTTGCTGAACGAAAAACCCGAGTTCCGAGGAGGAAAAAACATGCTACCTTCGCTGAGATCGACTAGCTCAGCCACGTTGTGAAAAAGGCCCATAAAGGTTCCTTTCATCGTCGACGGGGCTCGAACCCAGGTCTTTTCCACCAGGTGTGTGGAGGACGGAGATTCTACCAACTGTGCTACTCACGAGGGAACATAGGTTGCTTTTACAACAGTCAACACGTGAGAATACAGTTACATAATATAAGCAAAGTTTTCATGGGAAACTTTATTCTCTTCATTCTTCTCCCCGTGGATGTGATATATCTGAATTCGAATTCTGTTCAGACGAGAAGAATTTGTATGGACTTCATTACATCGTGGTAGAGTTAGCCGTTTCGCACAGGAATGCGCAATTTCATCCCCAAGAGGTTTTTTTTTTTTTTTTTTTGCTGTATCCAGCAAATAGGCTGACCGACCACAGGGTGCATAACGCTTTTTAACTTCAGCTTCTCTGGTACAAAAACAAAATAAAAGTCAGTTATCCACCCTCGAATTGGATATTATCATTATCATTATTAGCCATATGGTGCAAGGAAGCCTGAGGCTTTTTTTTTTTTGCTGCACCAAGCAAAAAAAAAAAAATTTTCCGAGTTACCCTGAGAGAGAGAGAGAGAGAGAGAGAGAGAGAGAGAGAGAGAGAGAGAGAGAGAGAGAGAGAGAGAGAGGGGAAATCACAAAGAAAGAGAAGAATGATGATATCCAGCTTAGAAACCTGGGTTTGCCAAGCCCATACTCACCAAATGTGAGCCCCTAGGGTAATTAAATGAAACGCTGATATTTGACAACAAGAAGATTAAATATATTTTTTGCAGAGTGTAAAAGAACATGTATACTGCAATATACATGTAAACGTGTATACTGCAGTTCTCAGTATCGAATGACACTATATAAGATTGACATTGAGAATGAATTAGGAATATAACATTGAAAATGAAAATATATAGATATCTAATTTTCTTCGTTATTTATTAATATTACTCCTTTTAAACTACAAATTTATAAATGCTGTATTAGTAAATTGTAAACTATATTAAACAAAGGTGTGTATAGCTAGGTGGCTGTCATGTGATATGTACATATGTTTCTAATACCAGAAAACACCTGTCTCGAAATTAAGAGATGGTTCACTCACTGGTTTTGACATTTGGGCGCTGCGATTAATGCCAAATATTCTAGAACTTGTAATCTGCAATGGTAAACTTAACATTTTAGAAAACCTTCTTTGCTAGTTTAACAACACTGTCAACGATGTGAGTCTGCGCGGTATCACAGTGGTATCGTCACCATCCTCCTCACACTGCGTGGAAAAGGCTCGGGTTCGAATCAATGACGCGAGAACTTTAACGTTCTTTTTTTTCACTCCGTGGCTGAGTTATTCGGTCTCAGGCGTAGATAGCAAGATTTATTTGGGGATTTTTTCGTCCAGTTAAGCAGGCAAATCGACCAGAGAACACACGCAATTTACAGACAAACTAAATATATGGGTAGAGGTAATAATTTAGGGGTGACCCTAATATCATAATTTGGTTTGTCAATAATGTGATGTTTATGAAAATGTGGATAGACTACGCTACAAGACGGCACATTTCATCATCTAAACAGAAGAAAATTACAGATTTTATTTAAATGAATATAAATATACAGTATATGTGTTTTAAATGACAATAAAATTCTAAAGGTACTTGTGTATACTCTTTTATGATTCCCTGCTTTATAAATTACCGGTTCTGATTACTTCAGATAATGGAGCTTCTACTGTACTGATAATTTAAAGAAAATCGAGAAAATGTGCCTTCATAAATCTTTTATTCTCTGTTAGGATAGACCAGAATTTTGCCTGTCAAATGCCATGATAATTATTGCAACGTGCTGAGGCTTCATTGGCCATCATCACTGGAAGAATATTCGTTACAGAACTCAAAAATCAAGTAGTCAGTAAAGACTACTTTATTCCCTTCCCCCACTCTTTTCCCAAACATTAATATGAATAGTGTTGTTTAAAATTTAATAGTAAAATTCATTATTTATTCACTGCAGGTAGTCTAATTAACAACCTCGCTATTCCTAACAAATTAGTTTGCCTATCGCAGTTGAGAAATACTTCCCATAGAAACGGAAAGAACTTTTAGTGGCCCTTTTTGACACTGTGGCCTAATCAATTTTGAGCGAGGAATGTAAACATTTTTCTTCCAGACTTACGGCTTTTCATCCAGGGATAGATTTTTTTAGTTTGTGAGTTTTCGATATTAGAGGTCGCTAGTAAGTGAGATGTAATGTTGTGTTTGCGCTGGATTTTTGATCGTTTGACGGGTAATTGTGGGAGTGTGTGTTTAAACGTTTGTTTCGTGGTTTAATATGTGCGTGCTGATCATGCTTATGTAGTAAATTTTTTACGTGTGTGAATTTTTGTGTTACGTGATAATGAATGCTGACGTTGAAACGTATGTAAGGCAGAATTGTCCGTGGAGTAAGCTGCCACCAACAGTGAAACAGGTAAACACACATTAAGTCAGTGGTTCTCAGCTGGTGGATCGTGACACCACAGCGGGTCTTGAAGAATGTGCTGGATGAAATAGAGTCGCGTAGTATTATAATGAATAAAAAATACGACACATTATAAGGAAAGGAAAAAAAAAAAAACACAAATTAAGCTAGTTTTACTGTTAGGGAGGTGTTTGTTGAATGGTACGCCAAAAGAGGAGGGTTGAGAAACATTCCTTTAGCTATTTAGCTACATTGGCATGCTTTAGTTGCATTCAAATAATGTTATTGGGATTCATTTTTAAGGCAGTAATATATGGAATTTATGAGAGAGTTTGTATTGCATTCTGATACAAATCCTTTAGAGTTTCGAAAAAATATTAACTTCGGTCCCAATGGAATGGTATAGTGGTTATACCACCTATTACTGTGTTTAGTGTAGTGTCCTGTGTTCAGTTTCTGTTTTCAGTCCGGAGTAGAGTGCTTCTTGTTCAGATGGTTAGACCTTTTTTATGGGCATTTTTCTCACCATAGTTGATTTGATCAGTCACTGGTGAGGCTTGCATGCTTTACCATTGAGTTTTTGTCCAGGAAACAGAAACTGGTAGAAAAATGTGTGCAGATACATAGTATTCTAATACCCCATGACTTGTACTGCTTTGGGGCAAGTAAGTTGTAGACAGTAGTTTTCCTCTGAGCTTGTGTGTATTATTTCGAGCACAAAGCACACTGAATGGTGCCGGAATTAAGGGCAGTGGTTATCTTTAATGCTGATATGTACCCATTCAGCATCATTATGGGCAGGGCTGTTATTATTATTAACCATATGGTGCAAGGAAGCCTGAGGCTTATGCTGCACCAGACAAATAAATATTTTTTTCTGAATTACCTTGAGATCTCTCTCTCTCAGGGTAAGAGGGGAGGAATCACCAAGATAAAGAAGAATGATGATATCTAGCTCAGGACCCTGGGTGTACCAGGCCCATACTCACCAGATGTGAGCCCAGGGGTTATTAGGCCTTTAGGTGAGGAATAAAGATGCTGCCCCTTCTTCTTCTTTTTTTTTTTTTTTTTTTGAAAATTAAAGTAATGCTTGTATTGAATCATTCATGCATAAATTTCTTTATACATATGTTATTTCTTTAAGTGCATTAGTATTGAAGGCATATGCACTGAATACATGCATGCATTATACAAGCATTAAAACAGACTAAATGTTGAAAGGCAATCATAATTCATCCCAGGGACTCACATCTGGTTAGTATGGGCTTGTCACACCCAGGGTCCCGAGCTGGATATCATCATTCTTCTCTTCCTTGGTGATTCCCTTCTACTTCTGTCTCTCTCTCTCTCTCTCTCTCTCTCTCTCTCTCTCTCAGAGTAACTCAGAAATTTTTTTTGGCTGGTTCAGCATAAGCCTCAGACTTCCTTGCACCATATTGCTAATAATAATAATAATGAATGTGGAATTTGATCAGTGCAATTATTTATAAAGGGTGTCTTAAAAATTAAAGTAATGTTTTATCCCATTTTTTATCCTAACTTTTTTTATCCCATTAATTAACTGGAAATGAGATTAAACTTTGGATTCCAGAAAAATTTGGAATTAGATGAACTGATGGATCTTTTTATTGCTCATCTTTTGATTACAGTGGTGACCACTGGCCCTTTGTTTAATAGTGGAAAAGAAAGAAAGAGTTTTCATTTGTAACTTTTACCTTGGTAATTGACATTTTTTTGTTCACATAGCTACTAATAAATGTTAAAATTTGTTTTTATTTCTTATGATTTTTGAACCATTAGAATAAACTTTTTGTTGTTTCAGCTTCAAGATTTTTGGTACCTTTACCCTATTTATAGTCTCCCATTTGCTGCCCATGTCAGTGCCTACATTATCTATCCTGTTTTGATTTGTCTGATGGGGGGGGGGTCTCGTGCACTGGTGCTATTATAGGAAGTGTATCACTTGGAGTGACATCAGGCTTGCTCCTGGCCCTGAAACATGCAATTTATAGACAACTACACTTTCCTTTTGAGAATGTGTACTTTGCACTGGTTTACTGGTTACATTAAAACTAGCTAAAGAAATTTCTTGTCTGCTTAATATCCACGATTTTGAAGGATTATACTACTTGGCACTTACAGAAATATCTGGGTTTGATTTCCATCACCAGACTGATAATACTCTACTTCCTGTTGGAATGGAGGAAGTAATCATTGTTAAAAATTACCCCCAGGGGCTCACATCTGGTGAGTATGGGCTTGGCACACCCAGGATCCCAAGATGGATATCATCATTCTTCTCTTTTTTGGTGATTCCTTTCTACTTCTCTCTCTCCCTCAGGGTAACTCGGAAATTTTTTTTGGCTGGCGCAGCATAAGCCTCAGGCTTTCTTGCACCGTAAGGCTAATAATAATAATTATAATAACTCTCAAGTAGGTCAGTTGGTGTACACTTGCAACTAAAAAAAAAGTAAAATTAAAATGCCTACTAAGGCAGTGCCCATGTGAATTTTAGTGTTTCTTCATTATAGTTTTGGAATTTTATTCATTTTTAATTAAAAAGTAAAATAAAATTTGAGATAATTTTAAAATAACAAAAATAAGTAATTGCCTTTATTTCCAATTTATTATTTTTCCTCAAAAAAGGTTGTATCAAATTGCATACAAAAGGCACCATGCACCTGCTTATGTAATGCAATGCTTGGTGAGCCAACAAGATTGGCTGTCATTGCTGGTTTATTATTGTAATTAAAAAATGTCATTTGTAATTGTTTTCCTTTTAAAGTTAAAAGAATGGATGGCATTACAAAGTGCATATAATTTTAAATTATATCTAGTCTTGATTCCAAAAAAAAAAAAAAAAACTGAATGGTGTTCAATACACATTAACAAAAAATGGCAAAAGATTTTTTTTTTTTTTTATTATTTATATCCCTGTTTGTGGTTTAACAGGAACTTTTCATGTGGCAGTCTATAGTTGGTCTCAGGTTGTGGCTCTTCTTCTGTCTTAGAATTTGGGTTTTTCTTCCTGTAAATAGGCAGTCATGATATTTGCATGGTGTGTTCATCATTGACAACTAAACACATTTTTGACAGTCTGTTGTACTAAAGCACTTTTGGCTATCTATCCAGTGGATTAGGTTGCTATAAAAATTAAGGGTTGAAATTCATTATTTCATACTCCATTTCTGGGATTGAATGTGCAGATGTTCCAAACATTTTTTTTCTCTTCTAATGTGCAAATTGTGAAAGGCAATCAATCACTGACAGCTCCTGAATGTAAAAAAAAAAAAAAAAAAAAATCAATCAATTCACTGAATGTAATAACTTTTCAGTTATTTGAAGTCTGAAACATGGAAATTTGGATATAGATTCAAATTAAAATAAACACGCATTACGATTTTTTTGGACTCCCCCTCCCAAAAAAAAGAGACTAACTTGCATCTTGTCTACAGCCCTTTATTGGCTTGCTATTTCCATACTGTTTGACCTTGTTACTGGCAACCTAGTTTGGCCTTTTTTTGATCATGTGGTCTGTTGGGTGTATGTGATTAGTGTATGATATGATACCTGTTTTGTGCTGGACCTCAGGAGTTATACAATGAGAAGCTATTGTTGGGTGGGTCCACTGATGCCAAAAAGGCTGTAGAGAAGGTTTTGCTTTCTGCCTCCCACCCCCTTCCTTTCAGTGACTTCAGTTGGAAATTTTTGGTGTTGACTATCTCTCTCTTTCTCCATCTAGTGTCACTGAAACAGAAGGGGGGGACAGTAGAAGGGAATGTAGAGGCTTGGGCTATCCCATACTGCTAAATGAGCAACTTTAATAGAAATAGGGTTTGCTAACCGTTCACACCCCTACCCAGTCAGTCTTCTTCCTTAATCTTCCCCATACCTAGCCAAAATAGAAGGGGCAGATTTGGCTTATGGGGAAGGATAGGATATAAGACTTGGGGGGGGGGCTGCCCATGAAATGGTTCAGAGGGTCCCCATTGGGAAGATTCCAGTCAGCCACCTTTTGCACCTTGGGCCCTGAGAGCCAAAACCTGTCCCTGTCAAGAAGAATGCAATATGTTTTTATTATAATTTTTTTCATTGGAAGCTGTCTTTCATTCATTAAGATTTGCAAATTTGTCCAATTCTTCTTTTTTTTTTTCTTTTTTTTTTTTTCTTTTTTTTTTTTATTACACTGTCATTTCCATCAGGTTTCCAACGTTTTTTATCCCAGAAACTGGAATTAAATGTTTGTAGGATTTAAAAAATTTCAGGAAAATGCCATTGTCTGATTTGAGGGGGCCCACTGAGCAGTAGCTCACCTTTATCCATTTATCCATCCTTCAGGGAGAATTTAATTTTTATCATATGTATATACTCACAAAATTAGCATATTCACATGTCATTTATTACATACCAGCTAACATTTGATCTATCATAAATTAGAAAATTGAAGCAAAATCAGGAAATATTGTATCATCATTTTAGAGAAAAATCAGGGAAAAGGTACATGGTAGAATATAATTCCATTCCCAGGTTGGAAAAATTAATGTGAAAAAAAAAAGTCTTTCAAAACCATTTCAGGTTAATTAGGATGAGGTATACACTGAGCGATCACTGAATTATGACCACCCCTATGAAAACTGAGTGCGACATGTTGACCACGTGAGGTACGCGAGTGCAGAGTTAGCTGACCTACGTAGCATAGATAAGGTGTCAGTGGTTCATTATGTAGTAAAATTCTGAGCGTGATGGGTAAAAGGAAGGATTTATCGGACTTTGATAAAGGACAGATTGTGGGTGCTTGATGAGCTGGTGCCTCGATTGCCCAAACGGCTGAACTGGTGGGGTATTCGAGAGCCGCCAAATTAAAGTGTACCAGGACTGGCATCAAAATGGTCAAACAATGACCCGATGGCAAAACTGCAAAGGTCAGCAAAAGTTTGATGTTAGAGGTGAGTGCCGGGTCCGACGACTTGTACTGGCAAACAGATGCAGCACTGTTGAAGAGTTGACTATCCAATACAACATGGGCCAACCCGGAACAATATCTGGCGTGACCATGCGTCGCATGCTTTTACATATGGGCTATACCAGCAGACGACCCCTACAGCATCCTCTCCTAACCAAGGTTCATCGGCGTAAAAGACTTGCCTGGTGCAAAGAGCATGCAAGCTGGATGTTAGAAGACTGGAAGAAGGTGTGCTGGTTGGATGAGTCACGTTATTTACTCCACACCGTGGATGGTCGTGTACAGATTTGGCGTCAACAACATGAGGCTCTTGATCCATCATGCATGGTATCAAAAGTGCAGGCCAGTGGAGACTGTTTTATGGTGTAGGGCATGTTTCACTGGCAGGAACTTGGACCCCTGATACACGTGGAACAACATATCAGTGGTCTCCACTATCGTTAACTGCTTGCTGACTGTGTACACCCCGCTATGTTACACTTTTTTCCCGAATGGCAATGGTGTCTTCCAAGATGATAGTGCACTGAGCCATCAGGCACTTGTTGTGCAGGAATGGTTTGAGGAACACAGTTCTGACTTACAGCATATCGATTGGCCTCCGAACTCCTCTGATATCAATCCCACAGAGTACTTGTGGGACACTATGGAAAGGCATATCAGACATCTTGATACACCAATCACTTCCAAACCTGCATTGCTGACCGCATCACACACGTCTTGGTTGGTCGTACATCCCGAATGCTTCCAACATTTTGTTGAATCAGTGCCACGTTGGATAGCTGCTGTACTGAGGGTAAAAGGAGGACCTATGAAGTATTAGGTAGGTGGTAATAATTCAGTGATCACTTGGTGTATTATTTGCATTATTGAAACATCTGCTAGGATGTTTTAATAAGGCAAGTAGGCATAATTTCATTAAGAGGGTTTTTGTTTTTTCATTTTCTTAAAAAGGTTCCTAACAACAAAAGAAACCAGTTCTTATGAATTTTTTTTTGAAAATGTGCGAGTTTTGTGAAGTCACGTCCAGTATTAGTGAAAGGGATGCAAAATAATATGATTACACTGAAATAAAGTGACATAAAACACGTGATATAATTAACACGAATTTCTAAAATCAAATTTATTAAAAAAACATGCCTGTCGATTTTCAGGGTACTCCTTTCACAATTAGTCTGTAGGAAGATACCACAGATCTCTGCAAAAATTTCTGTTGTGTGATAGTGCAATTATTATTATTCACAATAAATCATCAATGTGATTGCCATTTGCAGAAATGTATATTTGCACGTTGTACAAATGAGGCTCATGCTTTAGAACAGGTTGGTTGGTTGCTTGTTTTAGGATTTTATGGCTCATTAGTGTCTAAGGCTATAATGCACAAAGTGAAACTCTAGAACAGGAATGATCAGCCTTTTCCTGTAGTGTGCCACATGTTATGTTGAAAATGTGCCATAGGGGCAGGTCCAGAAGTTACTGGAATCAATATTCCCCCTTCCCTCAGATGGCTTGGCATCATAAAATGTTTGATAACTACATAAAGGAATTTTATGCTAAGAGCTTGTTTTTTTTAAAAAATGAAAACAGTTTTCTGTTTATTAAATAAATATAATATAGGTTAATGAATAAATGTTGGTATTCACAGAATCAATATTGTGAGAAGTTAACTAGTGGCTCTACTTATCTGCATTAAATTAAAGCTAAAAGGCATTAAATATGAGCCATGTTCCTGTCAGCTAAAACTTGGATCATCATTTATTTATTAATTAATTAATTTATTTATTATTAACTTTTTTGATGCCAACACACTGTGTAGGTATCAGAAATTGACATTCCACATAGAATTTTGTAATTATTTGTCACCCACACCTTTTGTTCTTCATCTTTAAGTTGATGGTAACTGCAGCTATTTGAAATTAACCAGGTTTGTTATCTTTCACAGAGAAAGAACATGTGTAGAGTGTACTGTCTCCAAGCATGAAGTATGTGAAGAAATAATTTTTTTATGCAGTAATCAGTAATTGTATTATATAAATAGGCAATGAAAGTAAATCAGAGTGAAGACAATGCTGCTGTGATGCAAAAATTTGTTGACACCTGATGTGACACGCACTTTGGAAACTCGTGTGTATGTTTAGCTACATTTTTGATTTTTAAAATCTACTGTATAATTTTTTATCCTATTTTAGGCATGTTCGTGTGTGTGTGTGTGTGTGTGTGTGTGTGTGTGTGTGTGTGTGTGTGTGTGTGTGTGTGTGTGTGTGTGTGTGTATACAGGGTGTTTCAGTTAAACGTTTCAGAACTTCTAAGAGGGGTAGGGTACATCCTGACAACTCGAAATCATATAGCAATGTGGGGTCGGAAATGCTTTCCTGAAGCGGTGTTGTACACAGAAGCACCATAAAGAAAAGAGACCGTAAGTGAGAAATAGTTTTAATAATACATGAAAAGAAGCAAAAGGTACATGGATTAAAGTAAGTGTTCGAAGTTTCTTCCACGGATTACAATGCACGCCTCACATCTCCGACGCATGGACATCCGAACATTCTGGAATACTCCAGGCGAATTTCGAATTTCTTCGGCAGCTACTGCGATTCTTGCAACCAGCTCCTCAGCATTGTCAACAGGGGTGTCATAAACTAGCGATTTCATATGGCCCCAGAAATAAAAATCAAGACATGATAGGTCGGGTGACAACTTTTGAGAGATGAACAGATTTCTGCATCGACGCAACAGACAATGTGGTTCCAACACGATGGAGCCCCTGCCCATTATAGCGGAGATGTTCGTAACTACCTGGATGTCACATTTGGTCAACAGTGGATCGGACGTGGTGGTCCCGTGCGTTGGCCTGCTCGGTCACCCGACCTATCATGTCTTGATTTTTATTTCTGAGGTCATATGAAATCGCTAGTTTATGACACCCCTGTTGACAATGCTGAGGAGCTGGTTGCAAGAATCGCAGTAGCTGCCGAAGAAATTCGAAATTCGCCTGGAGTATTCCAGAATGTTCGGATGTCCATGCGTCGGAGATGTGAGGCGTGCATTGTAGCCCATGGAAGAAACTTCGAACACTTACTTTAATCCATGTACCTTTTGCTTCTTTTCATGTATTATTAAAACGATTTCTCACTTACGGTCTCTTTTCTTTATGGTGCTTCTGTGTACAACACCGCTTCAGGAAAGCATTTCCGACCCCACATTGCTATATGATTTCGAGTTGTCAGGATGTACCCTACCCCTCTTAGAAGTTCTGAAACGTTTAACTGAAACACCCTGTATATATATATATATATATATATATATATAATATCGGTGTAGATACACCGATATTATATAGATAAACTCTTAACACATTATGCCTTGTGCATTTAGTTATTTTTAAAAAGTATATATATATATATATATATATATATATATATATATATATATATATAAATAAATAAATAAAAGGGAGATAGTGATAGAAGGTAACAAAAAATGTATAATAAGAGATTACAAGAGAGAGAGATTAGAGAGATTACAAGATTAAAAATGTATAATAAATGATTACAAAATTGACAAAATAAGGATGTTGCTACATAACTTACAAAACTGGCCTCTTGTCAGGTGTCAACAGCCATGATTGCAAGCATGGCAGAAACGTCTTAATTTCTGATATAAACCATAAGCCAAAGGGCAAAAAATATAAATAAAAATGAAAATAAAATTTTGTTACCAAAATAAATGAAAAAAAATTCAAGGATTAAAATGGAAGTTTTTTGAAAATGGCTTTCAAACTTTGCAGTTGACACAGATACTTTCACTACACTACTTCCTCTTTTTTCCATTTTTCTGCATTTTTGTTTCCGCTGTCTTGTTATTCTATTCAACCTATATGTGTGTGTGCCCGCTGAGTGCCTCTTGTCTTCATCATGTCTGTTCATCTGCATTTAACAGAGGGACTACCATTCGAATGGATTTTTGTGAAATACAGTGTTTGGGATTGTATTTGTCAAGCCAAACTAAATTTCATTAAATTGGACAAATGGAAATCGGGCAAAAAAAAGAAATTCATTGATTAAATGTTGGCATTTAGATTGTCCATAATTATATATCTTTGTGTGTATTGTAATGCAAGACTTGTGAAGGTTATGTTGCTTGTGAAGAGATACATATATAAATAGAGAAAAGAGACAAAAAAAAAAAAGTCCCATTTCTTTCACCAAGTCCAAATTGTGCACAGCTTGTTGTGTGAGAGCGTCTACACAATAGGGCTGCTATTGACCATAGTCTCCAATCAAATGAAAGAACCATATGTTATCAAGTTGATTTGGATAGTTTTGTAAATAATGCCTTGCAAATTCAGTACCATTTTTCATTTACTCAGAACAGAACAGTCAGTGCATACTGCTCTATTTAAACTCATTTTAGTTTTATTGGGAGATTCCATTATCAAGAAAATAGGTGATATTTTTGTAATAAAGGCTAAGTGGCTAAGGGTATCTCCTGGGATACCCTTAGCTGATGGTGTAACTAACAAATTGTCAACTTTTAAGGGGAGTAAAGAGAGTATTATTATTTGTGTGGGGGATTAATGATATTAAGTGCATACAAACTGATGATTTGTTGGATAAATATAGGACCATGCTGAAAAAATGCCACGAGTTAGATCAGAATGTGTGCCCTTGCAAATTTGCTCAAACGTAGTAGGAGGAACTATATACTGAAAGACCTTGTGGATTAACTTAAGACTGAGGGACTCTGCAAGGCTTTTGGAGGGGAAATTTTTATAATTTTTATCAGTGTGGCTTGCATTTGTTGGTAGTAAGAATCTATTATGTAGAGGAAGAATACATTTGAACAAAGGCAGTGTGAGGTTCTTTGCCTGTAGGCCATCAAGCAGGCCTTAAGGGTTCAGAGAGCTGCTGGTTAGGGTGGTTAGTAGGTGGACAAGAGTAGTAGAGATGCATGCTCATCTGATGATGTGAGGAAAAATAATGCTCATACCATTTCAAGGATCCTTGATTGTTGCTGTAACAGCTGATGTTGACAAGGTGTGCTGAGGGTAGCAAATGTTTAAATGAATGAGAAGCTAATACTAGAGAAACAAGGTTAAGTAACTTCAAGGGGTGTGTTTGGATAGTAAACTCTACAAGAACACTTGATCTTAACCATCTCTACAGTAATGCAAGGAGTGTTTGAAAATGCTGGTTAGAACAACTAATGCTGACAGAATAGGTCACCCAGAAATATGGGATGATGAATTACACCATGTCATTACAATCTATTTAGGAAAGATATGGAAGATGGAAGGGGTAGTGCGATTATGCTTATTATCAAAAGCAGCCTGAGCACTACAAAAACTTTCACAGATTCAGAAGGTGATGCATGCTAGTACAGAAACCAGGTATGTTGCGTGTGAGTTGGAAGTGAAGATGTTATGAGAGTAGAAGTAATCTACAGACCAAAAGATTGTGAAGATTATGATGAGAGCCTCTACATGCAGATGGAACCAGCAAGTAAGGATGAATGTCTTCTTGCCCCAATCAGTTTGCCTAATTGATTGGAGCAAGTGAGAGGGGAAACATGCCATGATAGGCAAAATTTTTAAATAAACTAGATGATAATTATTTGTATCAGTATGTTTGCAAAAATACTAAGGGTAAGGATATTCTAGACCTGATCATTGTTCATGAACCAGATGATATCATTAGGCTCACAGTATAGGAACCATTAGCAGGGAGTGATTATGGAGTTCTGTGGGGAGAGATTATGTATAAGCAGAAATTCTGTTCTGCATGTAACCTGTCACTCGGTCTTTTTGGAGGTGCCTCCGTAGCCGGGGGGGAGGAGCAGCACTGCGTAGCACACGCTTCTTGATTAGACCGGGGTTTGAGCCCGCCACCACCAAATACGGAGGATGTGGAAAGGTCAGGGAATGACCACCGCATATCCCGGAGCAATATGGCCTTAGTTGCTAATGCTCCTAAAAAAAACCCAAACAACAACAACGGTCTTTTTGGTTTGGTAAAGGAAGCAGAGCTGTCTGTGATTCTATGGTAATGTATGTGGACATGAAAGTGAACATTGTGAGATCAAGCTAGTGTGCTGTGACAAAAAAATACACTGCTCATCTTTGTTAACTGTTGTATTGGTATGTCTATAATAAAGCAGTTAATAAATGGATATTTATTTTAGCCCAGAACAATTTTTGACAAACACTGTTCAGTTTACTTTTCCTATCAGATGCATTAGTAATGGTGTATGATGCAAGAAAGCAAACTTATAGTATCAGCCAAAAAAAATGCAAACATCATGACACCTCCCATTTCACCTATTCATTTCCTTCAATAGTTTGGCTAGTTCTTCCTTGAATTTATTTAAGCTATTAACTTCCACAATGACAGATGGAACTTTGTTCCAGCAATCACCCACTCTCTGGCTAAAGGCAAATTTCCACACATCTAGTCTTCTGTAACCGTCTTTCCTCAGTTTGAATTTATGCCCCTCAAATGCATAATCTGAGCAAGAGAAAGAATCCCATCAGCATTGAGCTTGCTCAAACTATACAAAGCCTTAGACATCTCAATCAGTTCACCTCGCAGGTTCTTAGTCTACAGATGTTGCAATTTACAGGATCACCTCACATTTGCAGGATGCTTTGAAGTAAAAAAAAAAAAAAAAAGCTCCTCTCTTTTAAAGAGCTTTTTTTTTTAAATGAAGCTGATCAAATTGTAGTGGACTACTAATATCAACATTATTTCACAAACCTAAAATGAATAATGCTTATCATTCATTGAAATTGATATACTTTCAAGTGTTGATTGGATGCAGTGAAAGAGGGTTGGAGGAATTCTGGAACTAGATTGCCTGTTTTGTCTTTATGACTTGCCTTTTCTCCAGAATGAAAAACTATACTGTCCCTAACTTGAGCATGGAAAAACTATGAAATCACATGAAAGTTCTTTATATTCCAGCAGGTAATATCAAGCTGGCTGAATTGCAGCCAGAAAGAGGAATCAAATCCAGTTGTTTTTTTGCAAGATATGAAAGAATAGTGCCATCCATAACTGTAGGAATTTATATGACTATTTGGATACTGTTAACAGTATCTTAACATATGCTGCTGTTAATAATGTTCAAAACAGTATCTTAACATAAGATAAAATAAATACATTTAAATTCACCAAAATCTGAACATGTGGATATAAATATATTTCTCTTTTTTTTTTCTTTTTTTTTCAATTTTATGCTTGAACCTTTTGCCATTGACACAGTCACAAATAAGTATTCCCACAGTGTACCACCATGCCCATCCTTGACTGATGGACAAAGTACATCATTCCATGGTTCAAATGTTTTGTGAACTGCTGCATCATTTCTTGGCTCCAGTTTTTCCAACATTTTCACAGTAATTAAGTTAGACCATATTAAGTTAGACAGAATCAAATATATGAAATCATCTTCCACTTTTATCTTTTGGTTCATCTTGTGTGAAAGTATCTTCTGGAGGGGAAGGACATCAACACATCTAGGTATGTCACCTCAGGATGAGGACTGATAGCAGGATCAGCTGTATTTCATTCTGCAGCAAATACCTTTGAAGGTACAGGGGATCTGGGGATCCTCGTTATCAGAGGATAATTGGTTCCAGAAAATTCAACTTATAATGAGTCCACTTAAAACAGGGACTAATTTTCGTAATGTTTATTATTTAAAATTAAATGCAACTAGTCATAATATTTTAAGAGTTTGATTCTATATCTATATAATATTGGTGTAGATACACCATAGACAACTCTTAAAGAAAAACTATGATAGTAGTGTGAAAAGCATCATCCACAATGAGTTGCCCATGTATTGCTTTACCTCGAATAAGTAACGCTTCACACTAATAGAGAAGACTATTGTTACGTATTCTTGGTGGGTGCTACCACCAAGACGGCACTGTTTCAAAGCTAGTTGGCTTTTCATTTGTGGGTGGGCAAGTACTCTAGTATTGCAAGTGAAGCATTACTTACTCGAGGTAGTGCAATACACAGGCAGCTCGTGAAGGATGAGTAGATATGGTGTATCTACACTAATATTATCTAGTAATGTTTATTATGTACTTTTACATAGTAAAAAATGGAAGGAACTGAAAAATGAGAAAATTATTTGATTAGACATTTTTTATTATAATATGCTACACAATGTAAAGTTAAGTAAAGTTTATTGAAGTTACACTATTTTTCAGTTGTATGAATCAAGAATGAATCCAGAGTTGTTTTTTTTTTTTTTTGTCATCTTATTTTTTCAGATAAAATTGTGTCGTAGCATTTAGTTATGTCTTTAACTTCACACTTAACATTTGTTGCACGATCGTTCTCAACAAAAAAAAAAAAAAAAAAAAAATGCTTGGTCAATTTTCACAAGGGAAAGAGCTTTAATTCTTTAATTTTCAAATCCTCGTAACTGCAGGGACTCAGATAATGAATACTCGAATACTGGGGACCCCCTGTACTAGAAAACTACTACTTTTCATAGTTCCTCTTTTTTTTGTCCATTCCACTTGAATGCTTTATGATAATGATGTTCAACAAATGTTTTTCCTCATGTGGTTATTTTTTTACATTGGGAAGCTTCAAGAAGGAGATTTCTAGACTCCTGTTCAGAGCCTTAAGTAGGAAATCTTATGGCAAAAGTGGCAAAAGTGTTATAAGTATGCCCCCATTATATGGAGATAGTCAATCTTTCAGTAGAGAAATATATTCTCTAGTCATTTCTTCACCTCTCCCTTTCTTCTTTGTTTCAGTTAAGGCTGCCACATCCAATTTATATTTTCCCAATTCCAATAAAACTTCATCTTGTTTTGTGCTAACTTCTTGTACATTCCAGCAGCCAAAATTTATAATCCTTTTCTGTTTTCCAGTTTGATTCCTATTTGTCTGTCTGATTTTTTTTTTTTTTTTTCTCTGTTAGGTCTTTTAGCATTGAAAGAATATTTTATGATGAATGGGGAGCTGGCCCATTGCATCAACCCCCAACATGGAGGACCAGGGTATTTTTTTTGTTTGGTCTCTAGCTACAAACTTTTCTGGTTTGGGGAGGAGGGGTCTTACCAGTAACAAGCTACAACCAGCATAACTCTGTAGATCATTGAGACATGCAAGCCCCACCACCACCACCAGTTTATAAATTTTAAAAATTAAAATAAATATAAGTTCAAAATTAAAAATGAGAGTGATTATTCCATTTTTTTTTGTTTGTATTTTATTACAAACATTACCTAAAAAGTTACCAGTCCATTACATTATTATCAAAATTTGTTTTCGGCCCAGTAGGGAAACTAAACTTACCCCCCTGCAGTTGCACACCTGGCAATATGGTAGTTTCACTACAGTTTCAGCCTACTATGGTAGTTTCACTAGTTTCAGCCATAAATTATAGGAAACAGAATGATAAATATTCTCAGAAGACTTTCTTTTATTTTAAAGTGTTAGAATGTAACTGCAGTTTTTTTTTTAAATTCCACATTGTGTTTTGTGTTCATTGATCATTACAAAATATATTGAAATAGCTGCCTACAATTATTATTTATATCCTTTTTTAGGGGTGGGTGCACCAATATGACTTTGTGAAAGGTGCCTCAAGCATTGGATGTTGCTATTGATATGTGCCTGTTACACACCAATCATATTTAAATCCTAGGGCACAAAAAAAAATGCCTAAAGAACTTAGTTCAATTATTCTGGCAAACATTTATTTTATGTCTATTCTACTGCCATGCTAATGATGTATTCCAAGTGTATGAAAACAAGAAGTTTCCTGGTTATCATTATATTTACAGTATTGTAAATCATTCATAGGTGTTTTATTGCAATTGTTGAAATTTATGCTTAGAATTAATACAGAGTCAATAAACTAAAAGATAATAAAAGTGAAATCGTATTATTTTGAGTTGATTTCAATAAAAATTATCTTAAATTTTTGAAATTATATGTAATTTTAATGAAATGGTTTTATTTCAGTATTTGTATGTTGCCCTTTATGTTAATGGTCAGTGTATAAATACTGAAATTCAGCTCATTTAAGTGCAAATTATTGTCAGTGATACAATGATATATAATTAGTCTAGTTATTTTAAGCGCTGCTGAGATTTATCTCACCAATTTGTATAAGTTAGATGTCATAAATTCTGACATATATCTGCTCATTTAATTTAAAGGGCAAAAGTAAATGGATGAGTTATGATGCAGAAACTGAGTATTCTTTTATAAAGATGCATGTACAGCAAATTTTTATAAACAAATAAAAACTTTCTTTTGCTTGGCAGAATAATTTCCCAGCAAAAAAGTATATTTTTTTTAAATTAAAACACATATATAATGCTGCATACTTTTGTTATCATCGACGCATTTAATTCAGACTAAATGAACAGATTGATAAGCTTTTTTACTTCTATGGCATATATAAATATTTCAGTGAAAGTAAATATATAAGTTGTGAGAAAACATTCAAATTTATTAATTCTTTACTAGATCCTTGGAAATTCTCAAAGAGAATACGAAAAATTAGTGATACATTACAGCATTAAAAACCAGTTAAGGTATAGGGGAAATTTAGGTGAGTTACTTTTATTTATAGTTGTCAAATAAAATAAGACTGGATAATGAACGATATCTTGTGTATTTCAATTGATTGTAAGAGTGTTCTGACGAAATTAAAATTTTTCATTCATAGAATGTGCTGTATTAATGAATGCTGTGGCTCAGAAAGAGAATGCATTTTTCATTTTTATCTCACTCACACATAACCCCCTCCTCGTTACTGACAAAAATTCCCATAAGAATGAGGAAATGAATTATTTAAAATTTTATAGTTTATAAAAATGCTAGGATTAAATCCCTTCAACCTGTTATTATTTTATTATTATTATTATTATTAGCCATATGGTGCAAGGAAGCCCGAGGCTTATGCTGCACCAGCCAAAAAAAAAAAATTTTTCTGAATTACCCTGAGAGAGAGAGAGAGAGAGAGAGAGAGAGGGGGGGGGAATCATCAAGAAAAAGAAAAATGATGATAGCCAGCTCAGGACCCTGGGTGTGCCAAGCCCATACTCACCAGATATGAGCCCCTGGGGTAAATTGTTAAGTTGGAGTGATTTATGCTTTGTATAATTTTGTATCAAAATTTAGTTCTTTTCTGTATCACAAAGTAGGAATAATTCTTTTTTTTTTTTTTCGTTTTTAATCTGGCTAGATGGTCTAGATAGTTGTGGTTGCTTTTTGTATTTCTACATTGGTACAATGATTTCTGTGTGCTTTTCTTACCTTGCATCTTTTAAAGCATTATGTAATGCATTTATGGTAAAATATCATTATTCATTGTCACTCTACAATAAAAGTAAGTATTGGCAGTTTTCTCCCATAATATTTAAGGCTTAAAGTAAGCCTAATCACCATCATAATTTTGAAGCAATAGTGTTGCTCATAAGCACTTGTTAGGTTTGCAGTAACCTAGCATTGTTTCTGAAAATGATCTCTACAGCACGTCATACTTCAGCAGTGGACTCTGAGGTTCTGTAGAGATTGCCTAACCATTGCTTTATACATTGGAATAATCAATTTATTGAACCAGCTTGTAAAATTTCTGTATATCATTGACAGAATCCCATGAGCTGTTCTAGCAGCATGTCTGCACTGTGCAGATAACTTCATGTGGGACTTTACAATTACTCCAATTCTCTTTTGTTCTCCATTACCTTGAGTGTAGTAACACCTAATTGGTATGCTATTTTGAGATTATTGCTGCCCGTATGCATCCTTTTACATTTATCAATGTTGAACCCCGATTGCCTCTTCTCAACCTACCTGCATAATTTTTCTGGGTCTCGTTGCAGCAGTTTTCCTTTATTTTTCTTGTTAGCCATCCTTTGTGTCATGTGCAAACTTAGACATTAAGTTTGAATTATAGATGAAAGACTAAGTATAGCATGAAAGACTCTACATCTAAGTCTACATGAAAGACTAAGTATAGCAGTCTTGCATGTAGAAGAGTGTCAAAAGCTTTATTGGAATCTAAGTATATAATGTCAAAATAATTTTTTGCATATAGTTCCTCTGTTACTGCATCATAGTAGCTAATTAGATTGATCAGACAAAATCTCTCCTTAACAAATCCATACTGTAATTTCTGTATAACTTCATTCCTGTCAAGATGATCCTGTAATACTTTAACACTAACCACAAGTAAACACATACTTAGGGTAGCTAAGAATAGAAACAGGTGCAGGTATACTTGCGTGTACACCAATGCTAGGAGTTTAGTAAATAAATTTGATGAATTTGAGGTATTGCTCAAAACATCAAAGGCAGATATTGTTGGGATATCAGAGACGTGGTGTCACACAGATATAAGGGATGCAGAACTGCAATTTGGGGAGTACAACGTCTACAGAAAGGATAGACAGGATAGGAAGGGGGGAGGGGTTATGAGTTAAGAAACACATAAAAACCAAGGAAGTGAAGCCAGTCGACATCGCCGGACAGTGCAGTGTTGAGTCAGTTTGGTGTGACATAAGCATTGGGAGATCAAAATTGAGAGTAGGAGTGTGCTATAGGCCTAATGACTCTGATGAGTATAATAAGAAACTGTACAGAGAAATAGAGTGGGCCAGTAAATCAGAGAGTCTTATAATGGGAGATTTTAATTTCCCAGATATTGACTGGAATTTGGGGGCTGGTTACTCACACACTAGCAGGGCTTTTGTGGATTTATTGGATGATTGTTTTCTACATCAGCATGTTCGGGAGGCAACTAGAGGGAGTAATACTCTTGATTTGATTATCAGCAGTGATTCTTCATGCATTAAGAATCTGCAGATAAATGAACCACTAAGTGGCAGTGATCACAGTGTGCTGAAGTGGGATTTACTCAAAGAGATAACTACCATTAGGGGTAAAGGGAAGGGTTATTGCTTCCGTAAAGGCGACTACGATGGACTGAGACAGTATTTAAATTCTATACAGTGGGACCAACTGATGATGTTACCAACAGCAAATTCAAAATGGGAAGCATTCAAAGAACTTATCTTGGAAGCTACTAGGCTTTACATACCAACTAAGAAATATTGTTCAAGGTTTAGGCCCCTCGACGTGGGCACCTGTACGTGGTGAGGGGACCTCCCAGTGACGCTGCTGGATTTCCAGACTAGCATCACTGGGATCCAACGCCCACAGCCCAGGTTCCAGGCTTACATCAATGGAATCCGGCGTGTTTGCCGTGCGCTGCGACCCGTGGAAATTCGGAAAGGGGGATCCTGGTGGTTGAGGGGCCCAGCTTCAATACACCACTTTGGCCCCTGCTTCGACAAGACGGGTGGTCCTGGAAGGCCCGGCTAGGATCAATCGGCTAGTAGGCTCGCCTGCGAGGGTCAACCGTGTCAATGCCACGCCCCTACCCTCATGGTCCGAGGGACAGGATTCAGGCTGGCGGCGGTGCTGGTATAGTGTCTGGGTAGCCCTGGCGTCCCACTCCCGAGTGCATTTATTGCATGCCGGGTAGTGGGCGTCCCTTTGGGCTCCGTGGTGGGTGGGGAGCCCGGGCACTGAACAAATAAAAAAAACTCCATGAATCCTGATAAACTCATTTCTTCAGGGGCCCCAACCCAGTCCCTATCTGCAAACATAGACGAAGACCCAGATAGTATTATTAGTACAAAGAGGCAGCGAACAGAAGTAACATCAGGGCCTGTACCAAGGTTTCTAATAATGCACTCAACCGGTGAAAAACCGATTGGTAAAATGTCGCCCTTTTTCATTCAAAAAGGGTTAGATGGGTTAGCAGGTTCCTCCAAATCAGTTAAGAGGCTCCGTTCTGGAGACCTCTTAATTGAAACTAAAAATGACAGGCAATCCGAACATCTACTCCGAATAACATCAATCGGAGGAATACCTATAACAGTGACACCACACAGAACACTCAATTCATCGAGAGGTGTCATTTCGGAGTGGGACCTTCTCGACGTAACCGAGGAGGAAATCTGCTCCGAATTAAAACCCCAGGGAGTTATTGCTGTCAAGAGAATTACTGCGCGAAGGGATGGAAAAATTGTGAAAACCAGGAGCGTTATCCTGACGTTTAACTCTCCTAAACCTCCTGACGAGATTAAAGCTGGATACATCAACTGTTCAGTGCGTCCATACGTTCCGAACCCTTTACGGTGTTTTAAATGCCAGAAGTATGGACATTCTCAAATGGCCTGCTGTGGAGTCCTTGCATGCGCTCGATGCGGTGCAAAGGACCACGAAACAACAGCATGTTCAGCCGCAAAACCCACCTGTATTAACTGTGAGGGCGAACACCTGGCCTACTCACGAGCATGCCAGAGGTGGAAAGAAGAAAAGGAAATTCAACGGCTGAAGGCAGAGCTAAATATATCATACCAGGAGGCAAGGAAATCGGTCAAACTCCTGAATATCAACAAACCTACCTACGCCCAGAAGGTAGCAGGGAGATGTTCCGTCGGAACTCAGACGGACATGACCATTCCTCCAAAGGAGTCTTTCACTCCCATCGCGCGGTATCTCTTATGTTCTCAAAAACCTGCACAAAAGGACCAATCAGCTGCCACTCCTATATCGGTACCTCCTAATGCTCCACAAGTAACAAAGATAATTATGAAAGAAAAGAATAAGAAAGAGGAAGTCCCCCCCTAGTACCCAAGAAAAGATGGATGTTGAGCAGAAGGAGGTACCCGAAGATTCAGTCTTGGAACTCTTTGCGGAGGAGGAAATGGACACGGGACAGCGTCCATTCTTTCCCAAAAAAGATAAATCCAAGACTGATAAAAGTAAGCCCTCAGCACCTCGGAAGCCGCCTGATGGACCCACCAAGCCAAAATAATGGCTAAATTCCTACAGTGGAATTGTCGTGGATTCCAGCGAAATATTGATGACATCAAGGCCCTCCTGCAAAAGCACGAGCCAGTTTGCTTTTGCTTGCAGGAGACATATCTAAAGGCAAATGACGATCCCACGATGCATAGCACCACAATTTTTCGTAAGGATAGAATTGCGGATGGCTCTGTACATGGGGGAGTGGCTATCCTTGTGGGTAACCAGACCCCAGTGCAGCCCTTACTAATTACAACTAGCATAGAGGCTGTTGCAATTCGCCTTACGGTGGGATTTTTATTAACTGTGTGCTCTATCTATTTGCCACCTGGGACTGACATCTCCCAGGCAGACCTTGATGATCTTCTAACGCAGTTGCCTCCCCCTTTCTTACTTCTCGGGTATATGAATGGACATAACACCCTGTGGGGTAGTGCTAACATCAACGGAAGGGGACGAGTCATAGAGCGTATGCTCAATGACAATGACCTTTCCCTTCTAAATACTGGAACAAACACCTTCTTCCACATGCCTACCCGTACTTTTTCTGCCATTGATCTCTCTATCTGCTCCCCTTCTCTGCTCCCTTCACTCACTTGGGAAGTGGAGGAGAATCCATACGGAAGTGATCACTTCCCTGTGATAACCTTGTTACACAGTGGGAGACCATGTTTTCCCTTCAGGTTACCACGGTGGAAGTTTGACCAGGCTGACTGGACTGCCTTCCAACATCAGGCAAATTTTGATCTTGGCACAGTCAGTCAAGAGCCTATCAATGATGCAGTTAAGTACATCACAGAAAATATTGTCCAAGCAGCTGCGAATACAGTTCCAAAAACATCTGCCCAGTTTCCACCATTTCCCAAACCTTGGTGGACTTCACAATGCACAGCAGCAAAAAAGGCTCAAAACAAAGCGTGGGGGATATTCCGCCGATATCCTACCACGACCAACCTTATAGCCTTTAAACGTGCACGAGCCAAAGCACGCTACATCCGTCGTCAGAGTCAAAAGGAATCGTGGATCCGTTTTACATCATCTATTAACCAGTCTACCAACTCTAAGGTAGTCTGGGATAAAATCTGGAAAATGAAGGGGAAATATACATCCCACCCTTCTTCAATCCTAGATTATAATGGATGCGCTATTGCAGATCCAACTGCAATAGCCAATGCTCTTGGGGAAACATTCTCTAACATCTCCGCAACATCCTCGTACTCCCCAGAGTTCCTGGTCCTGAAACAAACTGGAAAAACAAGCACTTAATTTTAAGACCAAGGGCCTCTATCCCTACAACGGGGTGTTCACTATAGAGGAACTGAAAAGAGCCCTCACTCTTTCCAAAGCAAGTGCTGTTGGACCAGATGGCATCCATTATGAAATGATTAAATAACTTTCACCAAAATCTATGGATTGTCTGCTCTTTCTGTATAACAGAATCTTTACTGAAGGGCAGTTTCCGGACTCCTGGCGAAAGGCAATCATTCTTGCCTTCCCTAAGCCAGGAAAGGATCCAAAAGTCACCACCAACTATCGTCCTATTACTCTGACTAGCTGTCTGTGCAAAATCCTGGAGAGAATGGTCAATTCTCGTTTAATATGGTATTTAGAATCAAATGACCTTCTCTCCAGCATCCAGTGCGGCTTCCGAAGGAACAGGTCCACTTTGGACCATCTTATTAGATTGGAAGCATCCATCCGGGATGCTTTCCTAAAACGCGAACACTTGGTGTCGGTGTTCTTTGACATGGAGAAAGCGTATGACACAACTTGGAGATTTGGCATTTTAAAAGATTTGCATAGCCTAGGGCTAAGAGGGCATCTGCCCTTTTTTATTCAAAACTTTTTAGCCAATCGATCGTTCCAAGTTCGTGTGGGATCCTCACTGTCTCGCTCCTTTAGCCAAGAGGAGGGAGTACCACAAGGATCAGTATTAAGTGTCACACTTTTTGCCATAAAAATAAATTCCATCACAGAACAACTTCCTCAAACTGTAAACAGTGCCCTCTATGTTGATGACTTTAGCATCTTTTGCCAGTCGTGCAACATGAGGGTTATTGAAAGACAACTGCAGAAAGCCATCGATAGTATGAATTCCTGGGCACTTGCTAATGGCTTCAGGTTTTTGCCGGAGAAGACCGTTTGCGTACACTTTTGTCGCAAGCGTAATCTTCATCCTGAACCTGAATTAAGGCTTGGACAAAATGCTATTCCAGTAGCAGCGAACACAAAATTCTTGGGACTCATATTCGATAAAAAATTGACCTTTTTGGATCATATTCGTCAACTCCGCACAAAGTGCACAAGAGCCCTCAATATGCTCCGCTCGCTCTCCTCCTTATCTTGGGGTGCAGACCGATGCACCCTTCTACGGCTTTACCGTGCACTTGTGCGATCCAAATTAGATTATGGGTCCCAAGTATATTCTTCAGCCAGAGACAGTGTACTTCGATGGCTGGATCCTGTCCATCATCAGGCTATACGTATCGCTACTGGAGCATTTCGAACATCTCCTGTCCAGAGTTTATACGTCGAAGCAAACAAACCACCGTTATCGTTTCGACGTAAGCAGTTGTCTTTAAAGTACGCTTTAAAACTGAAATCTCTGCCAGACCATCCTACGTGGCCCTTCGTTTTTGAGCCACGATGGGAAAACTTGTACAATACCCGTAAGACTGCCAATCGTCCTTTTGGTATTCGCCTCCAAGGGCTACTCAATGAACTCAATATCAAGGTAGACAAGGTTGCCCAAACATCAAAGCAACCCTTTCCACCCTGGCATGCTCGTGTCCTGGCATGCGACTTGTCGCTTAGAAACTGGGCAAAGTCGGACACTCCATCATGCGTCTACCTGCAGCTTCATTCAGCACACTGAACTGAATATTCCGACTTCGCGCCAGTCTACACAGACGGTTCGAAGTCAGAATCATATGTGGGATCTGCTGCTGTCTTTACAGACAGGACTATATCAGAGCAGATTCCCTCTGAATGCAGCATATTTACTGCAGAGCTGCACGCTGTAGAGTTAGCCTTGGATCATATTAGTAAATGCCAATACCAACGGTTCATTTTATATTCCGACTCTCTTAGCATGTTACAGGCTTTAATATCTGTGAGGTATAATCCTCATCCAGTTCTGTCTAGCATTCAGCAGAAGATTCACGTTCTCCATGAACGCGAATATGACATCCGCTTCTGCTCGATTCCCAGCCACATTGGGATTAGGGGAAATGATTTGGCTGACGCCGCAGCCAAATCAGCACTTCCCAATAATAACCGCTGCCTGTTAGTCCTCTATACAGACTACAGGCAAATAATACACCAAAAGATATATTCCCAATGGCAGAACTTGTGGAATAGACAGACTGGGAATAAACTATATTGTATAAAGCCTGTAATTGAACCGTGGCAGTCTAGTCTGCGCAGGAATCGTAAGGAGGAAGTTGTTCTTGCCCGGACCCGCATAGGACACAGTCATTTAACTCATTCGTTTCTGCTGAGGGCTGATGACCCTCCTGTGTGTGAGTCCTGTGGCACAATTTTAACAATAAGACACATTTTAGTTGAATGTCCAGATTTTACCAATATCCGTTTTACCGCTTTTAATCATCTGACTGAGCCATATACACTCAGTCAGATTTTATCCGACAATGACAACGTGTCTGCTGTTTTTGGCTATTTTAAATTAATAAAAGTTTTTAATTGTATTTAATTTATGCTATTGTTTCTTCTTTATTGTTTTATTTTTTATATCTTTGTTATTATATATCTGGACATGGTGGCCTTACTAATTAGGTCACCGAGAATTTAAAATTTTTTAAATATTACCTAGTCTTGGCGCATTATAGCCGTAGTTGCTAATGCACCAAAAAAATCCAAACAATCAATCAATCAATCAAGGTTTAGGCCAAAATGGATGTCAGATGAACTAATGAGGCATATGGCAGAGAAGAAAAATGCATGGGATACTTACAAATTAACACATGACACAGAAGCCTATGATAGATACAAGTTGATATGCAACCAAGTTACAAAGGAGGTTAGGCAGGCGAAGGCAGATTACGAGAAATCCTTGGCAAGGGATGCAAAGAAAAACAGCAAAGAGTTCTTTACTTATGTAAACTCTAGAAGGAAGGGGATGAATCAGATTGGTCCACTTGATATTGATGGGTCAACTGTTGATGATCCTGCTCAGGTAGCTAACAAACTAAATGAATATTTTGCATCAACATTCACACGTGCGGAGTTATTCAGCAAGGGGAATGCCAGAGGTGTATTCGACTCTAGCAGTAAGCTACAGAATCTTGAAATAACTGGGAGTAAAGTGGAGGAGAAACTGTTGAAGATAAACACAAGAAAGGCACCCGGGGTGGATGGGATCTATCCAGTTATATTAACGGAGGCAGCAAAGGAAGTAAGCAAACCCTTAGCCATAATTATGAGAGCTTCCTTGGACTCAGGGGAGGTACCCATAGACTGGAAATGTGCAAATGTGACCCCAATTCACAAAGGAGGATCAAAGGCTGACACAAGTAATTATAGACCTGTGAGCTTAACTTCTGTTCCAGGAAAATTAATGGAGGCACTGGTTAAAGAAGCACTGCAGGCTCATTTAGACAAGACTTCAGTTATAGCTCAGACACATCATGGTTTTGTTAAGGGGAAGTCTTGCCTGACCAACTTGATTGGATACTATGATGCAGTCACAAAAGAACTGGATGCAGGGAATAACTTTGATATTATATACTTGGATCTTAGAAAGGCTTTTGATACTGTTGCACATGGAAGACTGCTACACAAATTGGAGCAGTGTGACATTGGAGGCAAATTGCTGCTATGGATAAAGGGGTGGTTGAGGGGGAGAAGACAGAGAGTGGTAATCAATGGACACTGCTCATCGTGGACTAATGTTATTAGTGGAGTCCCTCAGGGCTCAGTGTTGGGTCCATTATTGTTTTCTGTATTTATAAATGATATTGATGATGGTATATCAAGCTTAATGTCCAAGTTTGCAGATGATACAAAGGTTGGCAGGGTTGTCAAGGACACTACTGACACTATGCTGCTGCAACAGGATCTGGAAAGGTTGAGCAGATGGGCTGAGAGGTGGCAAATGAAGTTTAACATTGACAAATGTAAAGTACTACACATGGGAAACAGCAACCCCAGAGCAACGTATCAACTCTGTGGTACTACACTGACAGTGGTAGAGAATGAAAGGGACTTGGGGGTGGTTGTGCAGGCAGATATGAAGTTCTCTGAGCAGTGCAGACGGGCTGCAAGAGTAGCTCATGGAGTATTGTCGATGATATACAGGAATTTTTCCAGCAGGGATAAGGAGGTGATTATTCCATTGTATAAGGCAATGGTCAGGCCACACCTAGAGTACTGTATACAGGTCTGGAGGCCTAATTTCAAGAAGGATGTAGAGCTGCTGGAACGAGTACAGAGAAGGGCAACAAGATTAGTGAATGGAACAAAGGGGTGCTCTTACGAAGAAAGGCTTAAGTTTTGCAAATTACAGTGTCTGGAGACTAGGCACCAGTGAGGTGATCTGATAGAGGTGTATAAAGCCTTGAATGGTTTAAGCATGCTCAATGCTGATGGGATTCTTCCTCTAGCTCAGAAAAGTCACCTGAGAGGGTATAAATTCAAATTGAGGAAAGACAGATGTAGGATAGACTTGCGGAAATTTGCCTTTAGCCAGCGGGTGGTTGGTTGGTGGAACAGACTTCCATCCCTTGTGGTGGAGGTTGATAGCCTAAATAAGTTTAAGGCTCAGCTGGACAAGTATTTTGAACGAACAGAGGGGTGAAGTGGAAGTGGGTTTTTTTTTTTTTTTTTTTTGGCTGATGCTGCATAAGCTTGCTTTCTTGCATCAAATGCCTCTACTAATGCTAACCAGTATTTTCCCTGGAACAGAGGTCAGTCTTACAGGTCTATAATTACTCACTTTGCACTTTGATCCCCCTTTGTCAATAGTGGAGACATTTACACATTTCCAGTCTATAGGGACCTCCCCTGAATCCAAAGATGCTCATGTTAGTTATGGCCAAATGCCTGCTTACCTCTTTTGCTGCTGCTTTTAATATAATTGGATAGAACCCACCAGCCCCATGTAATTGGATAGAACCCACCACCCCCAACTTCAATTTTCTTTCCAGTTATTACAAAATCATTGAACTCCCAGTTATACCTCTGTTTACTTCTACTATTTCCATCTATCTTCTTCAAAGGTAAGTGAAGATGCAAAATATTTATTCAGGTTGTCAGCAACCTGAACAGAATAATCAGTAGTTATGTCATTTATATCTTGTGTGCCAATATGAATCATATACTTACCTTCTATTGTTAACAGAAGCAAAGAATTCTTTACTGCTTTTCTTTTCATTCTTAGCCAAAGACTTCTCATAATCTACCTTAGTTTGCCTAACCTCTTTAGTAACTTATAGACTAGTTTGTACTTACTCTAGGTGTCTCTGTCCACTGATGATTTATAATCATCCTATGCAGTTTTCTTCTCTGCCAGTAGTCTCATCAGCTCATCTGACATCCATTTAGATCCATCTAAATCTCAAACAGTATCTCTTTCTTGTTATAAAAAAAATTAGTAGTTCTATGATTACTTCCCTATAAGGGCAACCCATTTAGAATTTGCAGTTGGTAACATCATCAGTTAGTTGCTCCCATTGAATGGAATTTAAAAACTGTTTAAGACCACTGTTAGTCTCCTTTACAAAAGCAAAGTACTCTTATCCCTGAAAAATAGTTAAACCTTTATGCAAATAGTAATAGAGTAGTAGTAATATAGGCATGCGATGCAAGAAATCAAGCTTATATAGCATCAGCAAAAAAAATTCACACAACCATTCCCTCTAAATGTTTGTCTAGTTCTGCCTTGAATTTATTTAAGCTATCAACTTCCACAACAGATGGAAGTTTGTTCCAGCAATTAACCACCCACTGGCCAAAGGCAAATTTCCGCACATCTATTCTACAACTGTCTTTCCTCAATTTGAATTCATGCCCCCTCAAGTTCGTACTCTGAGCAAGCAGAAGAATCCCATCAGAATTCAGCGTGCTCAACCCATTCAAGGCCTTATACACCCGAATCAGATCAACTCGCATGTACCTAGTCTCCAGCCACTGCAATTTACAGAACTCCTCTTGTTAAGAGGAGCCCTTCGTTCCTCTCACCAATGTTGTTGCCCTTCTCTGTACATGCTCAAGCAACTCAACATCCTTCCTAAAATGGGGCCTCCAGTCCTGTATGCAGTACTCAAGATGTGGCCTGACCATTGCCTTATACAAGAGGATAATCACCTCCTTATCCCCTTATCCTTGCTAGAAAAATTCCTGCATATCATTGACAAGACCTCATGACCTTCTCTGTCAGCCTGTCTACACTGTTCAGAAAACTTCATATCTGACTGCACAATTACCCCCAGGTCTTTTTAATTCTCCACCACCCTCAGTATAGTACCACACAGTTGGTACATTTTTCTGTGGTTACTGCTACCCATATGCAGTAATTTGCATTTGTCAATGTTAAACTTCTCAGCCCATCTGCCCAAATTTTCTAGACCATGTTGCAGTAGCACACTGCCATTACTGTCATTAATAACCCTGCCAACCTTTGTATCATCTGCCAGACTTTGACACTAAGCCTGATATACCTTCATCAATATCATTGATAAATATGCAAAACAACAGTGGGCTCAACACCGAACTCTGTGGGACTACACGAAAAGCAGTGTCCATTGATTACCACTCTGTCTTTTTCCACTCAACCATATTTTTATGCATTGTAGCAACTTAAACTTAATACCATTCCGCTCCAATTTGTGCAGTATTCTTCCTGCACGACAGTGTCAAAAGCTTTCCTGGAATCGAAGTATATGATATCAAAATTATTTTTTGCATCCAGTTCCTTTGTAACCACATCATAGTATCCAATCAAATTTGTCAGACAAGACATTCCCTTAACAAACCCATGCTGTATCTGAATTATTGCTGTAGTCTTGTCTAGGTGATCCTGCAATCCATCTTTAACAAGTGACTTCATTATTTTACCCGGAACAGAAGTTAAACTAACTGGTCTGTAATTACTCATGTCACCCTTAGATCCTCTGTTGTGAATTGGAAATACATTTGCACATCTCCAGTCTGTGGGGACTTCCCCTGAGTCCAAGGATGCTCCTATAATCATGGCTAAGGGTTTGCTTAGTTCCTTTGCAGCCTCCTTTAATATAACTGGTTAGAAAAATCATTAAGCACCCTGTTACAGTTTGATAAACTTCTGGCATTTTCCTTGCTTAATAACTCCTCGTGTGAATGTAGATGCAAAATACTCATTCTGATTATCAGCTATCTGAGCAGGATCATCAACATTCGAATCATCAATAATAATATCGAGTGGACCAATCTGATTCATCCCCTTCCTTTTAGAGTTTATATAAGTAAAGAAGTCCTTGCTGTTTTTCTTAGCATCCTTTGCTAAAGATTTCTCTTGATCTGCCTTCGCTTGCCTAATCACCTTTGTGACTTGATTACAGACTAGCTTATATCTGCCATAGGCTTCTGTGTTGCCTGAGAATTTATATGCATGCCATGCATTTTCTTCTCTGTCATGAGCCTCATTAGTTCATCTGACATCCATTTAGGCCTAAACATTGAACAATATCTTTAATTAATGAAAAGCCTAGTAGCTTCCACAATTAATTCCTTGAATGCTTCCAACTTAGCATTTGCTGTTGGTAACATCATCAGTTGGTCCCACTGTACAGAATTTAAAAACTGTCTGAGACACTATAGTCATCTTTACAGAAGCAAAAACCCTTCCCTTTAACCCCGATGGTAATTATATCTTTAAGTTAATCCCATATCAGTACACTGTGATCACTGCCACCTAGTGGTTCCTTTATCTGCAAATTTTTAATGCATGAATAGGCACTGCTGATTACCAGATCAAGAGTATTACCCTCTCTGGTTGCCTCTTGAACATACTGCTGCAGAACGGCACCTCCATAGCCAGGTGGACAGGAGTAGTAGTGCGTAGCACACGCTTCTTGATTAGACCAGGGCTCGAGCCCGTGACCACCAAATACGGAGGATGCGGAAAGGTCAGGGAATGACCACCGCATATGCCCGGAGCAATATGGCCTTAGTTGCTAATTCTCCTAAAAACCAAATAACAACAACAACTGCTGCAGAAAACAATTATGTAATAAATCCACAAAATCTTGCTAGTGTGCGAGTGAGCAACCCACAAGTTCCAGTCAATATGTGGGAAGTTAAAATCCTCTATTATAACACAGTCTAATATATTATGCCCATTCTATTTCTCTGTACAATTGTTCATTGTACTCATTAGAGTCATTAGGCCTATAACAGTCCTACTCTCATTTTTGCTTTACCAGTGCTTATGTTACACCAAACTGAACCAGCATTGCACTGTCCAACATTACATGTCAAATGGATGCAATTCCAACATTGCATGTCAAATTGATGCAATTCCTTAGATTTTATGTTTTTCTTAATTAACAACATAAACCCTCTTACCTTTCTATCCTGTCCATCCTTTCTGTTCACATTGTACTCCCCAAATTCCAATTCTGTTCCTAATGTCTGTGTGACATCACGTCTCTGATATCCCAACAATATCTGCCTTTGCTGTCTTGACCAGCGCTTCAAATTCATCAAATTTATTTACAAGGCTAATCTCACATTGGTTCACTGCAATCACTGCCATCTAGCAGGTCATTTCTCTGTGGGTTCTTAATACATTTAGGGTCATTGAATAGTTGCTTCCCTAATGTGCTGGTGTAGAAAGCAGTCATCTAATAAATCCAGAAAGGTTCAGCTACTGTGTGAGTAACCAGCTCAAAAATTCCAGTCAATACCTGGAAAGTTAGTCTCCCATTATATGACATTCTGATTTACTGGACACTCTATTTGTCTGTATATTTATTGTTTTGTGATAAGCATATACAGTAGATGCTACTTATTGTGTTCACTTCAAAACACAGCTTAATTGATAACAATAATTGATGTAACAATAATGCATATGTTCACAGTATTTATTGATGCAGAGTGGAAATGTTTACATAAAAAAAAGGAGCAATATGGTCTTAGTTGCTAATGCTCCTAAAAACCAAATAACAACAACATAAAAAGGTGTAAGTGGACAGAAAGAAAACATTAAAATCAAGCAATATAAAATAATTTTATTTGACTGTTTGCCGCTTTACTTGAAAGAGTCATTAATAAAAATGAAACTGTTGTAATGGATCTGGCAATCCATACAAACCATTAAAAACAAATGAAGAAAATATTAAAATCAAGAATTTGACAAGGGTTAACTCTCTACTGTAAAACAGTCAGATTGGTAGGAGTACAGTAACAGTATTTTATTTCTAGGAATAATAATGCTGACTAACCATATGAACTGTATGAAGCAACAACAATAACTGGACATGCAATGTGTTGAAGTGCAAGAATCAGGATGATATATAATCACTTCCACTGCATATGCAAAAACTGTGCTAAGGCAAATAAAGCACTGATTACAATAAAGGTAATTTTTTTTGTGTCTACATATATATCTAATTGGGACTTCATAAAAGTGATATCATTATACAAATGATAACATCCATGATCACAATAAGCAGTGTTGCCTGTTTGTATATATATATATACATACACTGACCAAAAACATACAAACCTTTGTATTAAGACAGTCACAGACAGAATAAATGCAAAGAAAACTGTGACATGGGGTTATGACATGTTGCCTCATGGAGTATAAAAATTGCACAGGCTGTTCAATTGCAGATATCTGAAGCCAGAATGGGGAAAATGTGTGATATATTTGTGGGGATGAAGGGATGGTTGAGTGGGAGATCTTTTCCCTTACAGGGGCCATATTCAAAGTTAGATTTGATTTTTTATTTTTAGGCTATATATAAAAAATGCACATTTCCAATACTTATGTGTACCAGTGATTTTTTTTTTTTTTGATTTTATTAAAATTATAAAAATATGACTTACTTTTGTTTTTTAAAAAAAACCTTACTTTTGAAAAATATTGCTCACGAACACGTTGATCCAAACAAAGTAGCCATTTTCATGGCCGTGCAGGCCGTATAAAAATTATTCGTGGGCCATAGGTTGGACACCACTGATCTAAAGGAACACTAGATGAACTTGGTGAAATTTTCTATAGACGTCAGGAATGCGATATCAGGAACCATGCTGTAAGTGAAATACTTCAATAAATATAGGCAATTCATAGAATTAAAAGATAAAACTATTATAGCTAGAGCTTTAATAGTATTATTATCACAGAAAGAAAGCAGTTCTTGTAATTCCTTTTAACCCACCATTACCCAAATGAAACAAATTCACTTGCATGAAGTCAGAGATATCATGTTGTGTTTTAATTATAAGGCGTTTTTTTTTTCATTAGACATTTTTTGTTTTAATTATTATAGAAAAAAAAAACTTTTTTGCTGAATTGAATTCGGCATTCTACTAATTGATATGCTAAACTCAGTTGCAAAATATCAAACAAAAATAAATGAGAGAAGCCATTAATAATAAAATAAAGAATTAAAAATAAAAATGAAGAATGTTTTTACTTTATTTTTAGAATTTAAGGTCACTAATTGTGAAATTAGTGTGAAATCTGGCAGATGCAACATGAATGGCTGTTGTGGTATTCCCCCCCCCCCCCCAGCTTTCATATTTGCCAGTGAAACCAAAGCTCTGCAGCAAGATTAGGCAGTTTTTTCTGGCATCTCACACATGTTTTGTGGGAACAGAAGTTGCCAATAAGAAAGATAGATGCTTTTGCCGATCTTGGCATTTGCAAAATGCCAAACAAAATATTAATTTTTCATAATTCATAGTATTATGAAATGAAAAAAAAATTCGAAAATTGTAGATCTCTTAAAGTACCATTTATAACTGACACAATATAATAGCGTAGCTTAATTTGAAAAAAAAAATAAATAAAAAATCAGTCATAGAACATTAGTGGGCAAAGGAGGTGGGGAGATTTGATTTGAATTCCAGATTTAAAAAAAAGAAACATTTAAGAAACATTAACAGAAAAATTTAAGAAAGTGGGGGCTCTCCATAAATCTGTTATGATATGGGACCTTCTTAATACGGTAGAGCCTCAGTTATCCGGAATAATTGATGTCAGACCTCTTCTGGATAGCAAATTTTCCGGATAATCGAACCGGAAAACTTTTCCAGTAAGATTAAGTAAATTTAATCTTATTTCTTATTTAATCTTATTATAATTCCAGTAAGATTAAATAAATTTAATTGCTATGTGTGCAATTACGATTCCGGTAAGCTTAAATAAATTTAATCTTACCTTATGATTAAATTAAATAAGATTAATTAATTAAAAAAAATTATAAACCAATATTGGAAAACAGAAACATCCATCCAGGCATTTTTATGATTATTATACAAAACAGACAAATTAGAAACATTTTTAAATTCTCTTGGTTTTTTCGACTTGCCTATAATGAGCACGGACAATCTGTGCATCCCAGTGGCATTTGCACAAATAGCAATTGTAACTAGCTCTTTTCTAATCTTAAAACTTGTTGCAGGCATTTCTCTTTTAGTGGCTAGGGATTTTCTCGGTAATGCTTTCCATAATAAGCCTATCTCATCAACATTATAAGTGTTTTTTCTTTCTCATAATTTGCTATAACTAAAGCAGACTTGCTTTTAAAGGACACCACTGCCGATTCGTCTGCAGAAAGTTTCTCACTTTGAATATCTAGTTCACGTATACTGTCTCAGTTTAAAGTTTTTCAGCCAACCTGTGCTTGCCTTAAAATCTTCATTATCTCTTAAATTTCAATTAAAATCCAATGCTTTTTCAGACAACATTGGGCAGACACTGGTTCACCTAAACTTCGCTTTGAAGAAAACAAAAAATAAAGTGAGTGTACTTTCAGATTTTGACATAGTCGTTTTCCTGCTAGATCCTCCTTCATTATCCATAATCGACACAAATTCTGTTATAGCATTGGAATTTTTCTTCATGTCATAAATTGTTGAAGTCCCCACATTAAACTCTTGGAGAGTTTTCCTAAATTTTCACCTTTTCTAATTCTATTAATAATTTCCATTTTTTTTTGTTGCAATGTTAAAACTATGTGTTTTATTTTCATTCACATTTTACCATAAAAAAATTGAGAAAAATAATAAAACGCATAGTTTCAGGCCAATATTATTCTTACCGAATCTGGAGCTAAACTAATCTGAAATTCAGTTATGGTTTCCGAGAAAACCCAGTAGTCTCTGTGATATTTTTCTAAAGCACATTTCTGAAGGTCACATAGAATTCTAGAGGTCACAACCATAAAACAATTTGCAATTTTCGGTTTATTTCACTTTTTGTTTGTACAATCTGTTATAAATGGGTAGTAAACTCGATCTTTCGCTTATTATAATCAAAAGTCAATTTGCAAACGGGATCACTATAACCCGAGCTTACTACCATTAATAAAAAAAAAAAAAAAGAAGAAAGATCAGCCTTTCAAATTATTCCGGATAACTGACTTCTGGATAACTGACGTTTTACTGTATTAATATTTACATTTTCAGGACTGGCAACCACAATTACCTTCTTCATTTTAAGTTAAAGCCCAAAAGATGGGTGTCAGCTAATTCTCTATCATTTATAGTCTACTCACTTTCACTTTAATCTTGGTTGGTTGGTTGGTCGGTCAGTCTATTATGCGCCAGGAGATAATTATACCCATTTAAAAATAGATACTAGTAACCTTTGAAAAAAGGTATTTTAATCCTGGTGGTTAATGAACTGTCTCATTGGTTGGTATCTAAAAAATAGTAGCATTTCTTACCAAAATATATTTGTTTTTCAGAATTAAAGTAAGCTTGAAGAATCTCTAGTTATTTGTATGATTTAATTTCCATGATACACTAATATTTGCTTATACAGTAATACCCCGAAGTTACGCGATAGGTGGGTTCGACGAAAATCGCTTAAGTCGGATTCGTGTAAGTCAGGGTACAATGTTGCATATAAATACATATAAATTTTGTTTAATTGGGACCAAGGACTAACAAAAACACTAGTTTAGAAGAAAAATATTTAATAAAATTACAGTTTTATACATATTAATACAAAATATGTATTAAAAAAATAAATGAGTTACGTAAAAAAGTTATTTCAATGTTGATGGCTTCATAAAATCAACAAATTCGTATGACGACACTGTGCCTTCTTTTTTTCAAGCAGAATTTCTTCGTAGCAAGCTAATAATTTTTATTATTCCTTGCTTTGTAGCTATAATGCGTTCTTCGTTAGAGTCTGTTTTCTAAAGTTTTTAAGCCCTTTTCAATTGAGCTGAGACCTTCTGTCAAGCTTGCAATTGTCATGTGCTTTTCTGGTGGAACTGGGTCTGAAGTGTCGGATACTTCAGTGGCGTTTTGCTCACGCATCTCTATGAGCTCATTCATTGTCAGCTCCTGACTATGTGAATCCAACAGCTCGTTGACAACATCACCATTGACTTCCAAATCTAATTGCCTGGCAAGATTAACAACTTCTTCTATCACATGAGTGACATGTGATACAATGCCAGAAACTGAAAACAATGCCAGAAACTGGCATTGTTTTCGTCTCGTTTTTGAAAAAAAAAATGGACAAAGTTTCTTCCAGACACCATTCAATATTTTTTTGTGAATTTCATCCCAAGATTCTTCAGTGATTCTTACGGTATCTAAAACATTGAATTGTTTCCAAAAGTCTTTAACAGATATCTCACTATTTTGTCTCGTGGCTTCATTCAGATGTGCAAACGAACGCCTCGTGTAGTAAGCCTTGAATGTTTTGATGACTCCCTGGTCCATCGGTTGTTGTTTGTTATTTGGTTTTTAGGAGCATTAGCAACTAAGGCCATATTTCTCTGGGGATATGCGGTGGTCATTCCCTGACCTTTCCGCATCCTCCGTATTTGGTGGTCACGGGCTCGAACCCCGGTCTAATCAAGAAGCGTGTGCTACGCACTGCTGCTGCTCCTGCCCACCTGGCTATGGAGGCGCCGGTCCATCGTTTGAAGCAAGCTGGTTGTGTTTGGAGGCAAAAACACAACTTTCACATGTGGGTCGAAATTAATTAGGGTGGCAGGAGGGTGACTGGGTGCATTGTCAATAAGAAGCATCACTTTAAATGGAATCTGTTTAGACTTGCAATAACGTTCGACTTCGGGTATGAAGTGCTGACCAAACCAGTCCTCAAAAACGGAAACTGTCACCCAAGCTTTATGATTTGACTTCCAAATCACTCGTAAGCTAATTTTAGATATACACTAAACGAAAAAATCAAGAACTGTGTAACTTTGAGTTCACGTAAGTCAGGGTATTACTGTACTTTTATAATATAAAAGTTGACTAATAGCAATGAACGTTATATTAAATAGGATATAGACTTTCAAATCCATTCTTTTCCTTAAAAGTTTATTTTTATTTTAAGTTCGTCATATAAAAAAAGATGAGAGGAATTATTATGAAGAGCTCTTGCGATATAGTCGAGATCATCTTATGCTGTATCCTTATCACCTGTCTGATTTCATCGTCACAGGAATGAGAATTACTCCATTCCAGTACTACATTTCCATTATGCAGGTAAATGTTCAACTTTTAGAAGTTAAAGCAGATGTAGGCTATGTAAATTCCATTAAAATATTTTACTTTAGTTAATAGGTGTTTTTAATAGTTAGTATTCATTTGTAAAGGTATTCGTCCTTAAGCTGTTCAACAGTGATTTTGCTGCATGTGGATGGAATCCTCACATCGAATTTTTGATGGCAGGCATGTGTAATGAGTTATTTCATGGATTTTGAAATTTTTTTAAAAATGAAAACTCTGCACATCTTGCAGAATGTTAATGTTTTCTTATTTTGACTTGTTTGCCTTATTATTATTATTTTATTGCCCAAATTATCAAATGCAAATCAGAAAATTTTAAAAATTTTTAAGAAAAAAAAATCTTAGATTTTTAAATAAAAATCCATTATTACTTTTTTGATGCTGTAATTATCCTCTACATCTGTTTGTGTATTACTTGATTTGGCTTATATCAAATTTTCAATCCACTTCCACAAATTATTCAGTTTTGGCTTTTGTTAGCCCAAGTTGGACAACTGAGATCAAAAGAAGCAGTTCCCTCTCCAATATTGGAAGTATTTTTGTGCTGCCATGTGTTATAAACTGTGTCTATCATTAGTTGGAAACATAGATAATTAATGGCAGTATATTCCAGAAAATTTCAAGATAATTCGTATTTTAATGGACACGTTTGAAGTGACTGCCAAAATGTAAATCTATGCATATACTTCTCAGAACCGACATGTGAAATTGTAAATCTATCTATATGCTGCAGAAAGGGTTAAAGAAGTCAGTCATATTTTCAGTTTAAAATACAGAATCTAGGAAAATGTTTTCTGAATGATCGTTCAGATATTCTTAATAAATATTCATTTTTGTGTCATTGAAAGTCTCAGAAATTTCTGTCTTTGACATTTCTTCTTTTTTTTTGGGTTAAACTGCAGGCAAGTATGCAAGGTAGTGATTATACTATGCCTTTTCATACATGCTATTCCTGTGCTTAAATGAACTTGGGTATGCATGCCACTGATAGGTCCCTCTCCTGCATCCTTGCGTCATTTTACCTTCCCTCTCTTTCATCCCTGAATCATTTTGCCATTAATTTCAGAGTGTATTATGTATAGTTATGGCGTCTCCGTAGCCAGGTGGGCAGGAGCAGTAGTGCGTAACACATGCTTCTTGATTAGATCGGGGTTCGAGCCCGTGACCACTAAATACGGAGGATGCGGAAGGTCAGGGAATGACCACCGCATATCCCCGGCTTGGATAAAGGGTGTGGGTTGGCGTCAGGAAGCGCATCCGGCCGTAAAAATTGAATGCCAAAACAATAAAAATGCTGACCCCCATATATGTAATGGGAAAAGGTGAGGGGGAAAAATAATTTGTATAGTTATGTTCTGTTTTCACTTAACTGGGTTGAGTGTTACTGCCATTATTGAGGATAACAATAAAGGTTTTCCGTTAACCTATTTCCTTGTTTTGCTGGAGAAGGAAGGGCTACCACATAATGCAACTTCAAACTGTAAGTTCACACACTTTTACCCAATTTCACTCTTCTTCATACTTCCTTTCCTCTCTCTTATTTGTTTTATTCTTATTCCACTTTTGCTTAGCCATGACTGCAAATGCCTTCATTAGTACTCATCAAAAAACAGTTCTTATCATGTATTCTCATAGTAATGATATTCATACTTAACCATGACTACAAACTATTTCATTTGAAATACATCTAAGCCTTCTATTCATAGAGTATTTGTTCTGTGGTGCCACTATTCATTCTTTGGCTGTGACTTCAGATTACTAAGGGGCTTTCATTTGAGTTAATGCACATTTTAGTTTCATCTATGCATTTCACTCATATGTATAACATTTTGTAACAATGCTTTTCCATCATGTATCAACAAAATCCAACTAATGTGCATGCCCTGCTTTAAATTCTCTTTCTATATATATATATCTCCCTCCTGTCCCCTCTCTTAGGTATTTTTTATGTGATATTGGTTACTTATTACCACTGTTAACTTATATCATTTTACCTTGTTATATTTTTGCATCTTAATGATCAAATTTTTTCAGAAAAATATTCTGGATTTTTCTAGAAGCAGAGCTGCATATATGCTGTGAGCGAGATACACAGTTTATTCGTCACCTCGAACCAACTGTACCTTAGTAGTATCACTAGCTGTTTTTTGATCATGAATGAAATGTTAATATTAGATGATACTCAAATCTCTAAAGGATGAACCTAATCTCTGCCTGTTTCACTTTGTCACAAACATAACTTGTCACAATCATTTTGCATTATTTATCGCTGCTGGCTGTCATTTTGTGCTGTTTCCTTTAGCTTCATTTTCAGTTTGTAATTAATTTTTGTCACTGTTAATTTAATTTCATTTGCTATGCCTTTGCTTGCTTTTGCTTATTAGTTTAGTTAATAATTTATGTCATGAGTAAATGCTGATGTACAGTACATCTAAAAATCTACTCTACCTTTTTTTTAGGATCTCATGGAACAAGAGAAAAGTTATGATGCTCTTCCTAATTTTACAGCAGCTGATTGTAAGTTTGATTTAAGTGCACTATTACTTGTAATAATAGGAAGAATGCTCATTTAATGTGATTACATTATTGTAAAATTATAAACTATTTAAAGGTACTTACAGAAAATAAGACTGTATTCCTCAAGATTCCTACAGATAAAAAAATACTGTTCAAGGTTTAGGCACAAATGGATGTCAAATGAACTAATGAGACTCATGGCAGAGAAGAAAAATGCATGGGATGCATATAAATTATCAGGTGACACAGAAGTGTATGATAGATATAAGCTAGTGTGTAATCAAGTCATAAAGGAGGTTAGGCAATCAAAGGCAGATTATGAGAAATCTTTGGCAAAGATGCAAGGAAAACAGGAAAGACTTCTTTACTTAAATAAACTCTAAAAGGAAGGGGATGAATCAGTTTGGTCTACTTGATATCAATGGTTTGACAGTAGAGATATTCCTGCTCAGATAGCTGCCAAACCGGATAAGTATTTTGCATCTACATTCACACATGAGGAATTCTATAGGGAAGTGGAGAACAGAGCTTATTTAACTCTAACAGGGAGCTAATTGATTTTGTAATAACTGAGAGCAAAGTGAAGGAGAAATTGTCGAAGGAAAAGATAAGAAAGATACCTGGAGTTGATGGGATCTATCTGGTTATATTAAAGGAGGCAACAAAGGAAGTAAGCAAACCCTCAGCCATAATTATGAGAGCATCCTTGGACTGTAGATGTGCAAAGGTATCCCCAATTCACAAAGGGGGATCTAAGGGTGATACGAGTAATTACAGACCAGTTAATTTAACTTCCATTGCGGAGAAAATAATGGAGTCACTGGTTAAAGATGCATTGCAGGATCATCTAGACAAGACTAGCAATAATTCAGATACTGCATGGGTTTGTTAAGGGAAAGGCTTGTCTGACAAATTTGATTCATTACTATGATGTGGTTACAAAGGAACTAGATGCAAAAAATAATTTTGATATCATATACTTGAATTTCAGGAAAGCTTTTGACACTGTTGTGCATGGAAACTTACTGTACAAATTGGAGCAGTATGGTATTATGGGTAAGTTGCTACAATGGATAAAAGGGTGGTTGAGTGGGAGAAGACAGAGTGGTAATCAGTGGATTTTGTTCTTCGTGGACTAATGTTTTAGTGGAGTCCCACAGGGTTTGGTGTTGGGCCCACTATTGTTTTGTATATTTATCAATGGTATTGATGAAGGTATATCATGGTTAATGTCGAAGTTTTCAGATAATACAAAGGCTTGCAGGGTTGTTAATGACAGTAATGGCAGTTTGCTACTGCAACAGGATCTAGAAAATTTGGGTAGATGGGCTGATGGGTAATTGTGCAGTCAGATATGAAGTTTTCTGAACAGTGCAGACAGGCTGCCAGAGTAGCTCATAGGGTCTTGTCAGTGATATACAGGAGTTTTGCTAGCAGGGATAAGGAGGTGATTATCCTTTTGTATAAGGCAATGGTCAGGCTACACCTTGAGTACTGCATACAGGGCTGGAGGCCTCATTTTAGGAAGGACGTAAAGTTGCTAGAACAAGTACAGAGAAGGGCAACAAGACTTGTGAGTTAAACAAAGGGGTGCTCTTACAAAGAAAGGCTCAAGTTCTGAAAATTGCATCGTCTGGAGACTTGGAACCTGCGGGGTGATCTGATTGAGATGTATAAGGTCTTGAATGGATTGGGCAGGCTCAATGCTGACGGGATTCTTCCTCTTGCTCAGATTACAAACCTGAGGGGTCATAAACTGAAATTGAGGAAAGACAATTGTCAAATAGATATGTGGAAATTGGCCTTTAGCCAGTGGGTGGTTAATTGCTGGAACAAACTTCCATCTGTTGTTGTGGAAGTTGATAGCGTAAATAAATTCAAGGAGGAACTGGACAAATGTTTAGAGGGAATGGATGTGTGAAGTCGGTTTTTTTTTTTTTTTTTTTTTTTGCTGATGCTATATAAGCTCATATGCTTTCTTTCTTGCATCACATGCCTCCATTACTACTACTGGTTGTGTGACCCATGTTGAGTCAGTTTGGTGTGACATTAGCACTTGGAAAACAAAAATGAGAGTAGGAATGTGTTATAGGCCTAATGACTGTGAAGAGTATGACACACAACTGTATAGACAGATAGAGTTGGCCAGTGAATTAGATTGTTTTTTAAGGGGGCTTTTTAACTTTTCAGATATTGACTGGAACTTGTGTTGTTGTTGGTCACACACAATAACAAGGCTTTTGTGGATTTATTGGATGACTGTTTTCTACACCAGCATGTGAGAAAGGCAACAAGACAATGCAATACCCATGACCTGATTATAAGCAAAAATTCTTCATGCATTAAAAATCTGCAGATAAAAAACCCACTAGATGGCAGTGATTATAGGATATTGATGTGGGATTTACTTAGAGATGTAACTACTGTCAAAGGCAAAGAGAGGGTGTGCTTTCATAAAAGTGACTATGATCTCAGATAGTTTTAAAATCTATTAATTATACCAATGATTGATGTTACCAGCAGGAGGTTCTAAATGGGAAGCATTCAGGGAAGTACTTGTAGAACCTACTAGGCTTTTTATACCAACTAAGAGAGGATCTGAAAGGATATCAGATGCACTGATGAGACTTGTGGCAGAAAAGAAAAATACTTTGGGTACAGAAACCTACATACAGTCAAGTTGCAAAGGAAGTTAGACAAGCCAAGGCAGATTATGAGAAGTCTCTGGAAAGAATGCAAAAAAAAGTAGCAAGGACTTCTTTACTTATATAAAAACTAGTAGGAAAGGGATGAATAACATCAATCCATTAGATTTGAATGGTTTAACTGTTGATGATTTGGTCCAGGCTTCTGACAACTTGAATTGGTGTTTTGCATGTGCATCCATACCTGAGGAATTTTTAGGGGTCAGAATACCAGAAGTATAATTTTCTAAAAAGCTGAATGATTTTGTGCTGAGAGCAAAGTGGAAGAGAAATTGTTGAAGCTAAATATATATATATAAAAAAAAAAAAAAAAAAAAATGCCTGGTCTGGATAGTATCTATCCAATTATATTAAGGAAGGCAGCAATGAAGGTAAGCAAACTTTTAGCCATAATTATGAGAGCATCCTTGGATTCAGAGGAAGTCCCTATGGACTGGAGATGTGCAAATATATTTTCAATTCACATAGGAGATCAAAGGGCAACATGAGTAATTACAGACTTGTTAGTTTGACTCTGGTTCCAGGGAAAATAATGGAGTCCGGGTTATAGAAGTAATGCAGGATCATTTAGACAGGAATGCAATTATATTGCAGTTGCAGAATTTTTTAAGAGGCAGACTTCTTTGACTAGTCTGATTGGATACTATGACACAGTAACAAAGGAACTGGATGCAAAAAAAAAAATTTGATATTTATTTCAATTTTGGAAAGTCTTTTGATACTGTTGCACATAAAAGACTGCTGTACAAATTGGGGCAGTGTGGAATTAAAGGGAAGTTACTGGGTGGGATTAAGGGCAAGTTAAAGGAATAGTTGAATGGGAGAAGACAGATAGTGGTTATCAGTGGCCACTGCTCTTTGTGACTGTTATTAGTGAAGGTTATATCAGGCTTAATGTCAAAGTTTGCAGATGATACAAAGGTTGGCAGGGTGGTTAATGAGAGCAATGATGATATACTACTGCAACAAGATTTAGAAAAATTAGGCAGATGGGCTGAGAAATAACAATTGAACTTTAACATTGACTGTATATGGGTAGCCGTAATCCCAGAGTAACATGCTATCTGTGTAGTACTTCACTGAACATAGTGTAAAATGAAAGCGACCAGGAAGTAATTGTACGGTCAGATATGAAGTCCTGTGAGTAGTGGAGACAGGTTTCCAGGACAACTCATGGGGTTTTATCAATGATATACAGCAATTTTGCCAGCAGGAATAAAAAAGGTGATAATCCCATTGTACAAGGCAATGGTTAGGCCACATCTTCAGTACTGCATACAGGTCTGATGTCCCATTTTAGGAAGGATGCAGATCTGTTGGAATGGGTGTAGAGAAGGATTAGTGAGATTAGTGAGAGGAACAAAATTGTGTGCTCTCCAGGAAAGACTTCAGGTTCTGCAAATTGCAGCATCTGAAGACTAGGTACCTGTGAGGAGATCTGATTCAGGTGTTTAAGGCTTTGAATGGATTGACCAAACTCAGTGCTGTTGGTATCCTTCCTCTTGCTCAGACTACACATGCGGTGGCATAAATTCAAAAAATTGAGGAAGAATGATTGCAGGATAGATGTATGAAGTTTGCCTTCAGCCAGTGGGTAGTTGATTGTTGAAACAAACTTCCATCTGGTATTGTAGAATTGGGTAGTTTGAATAAATTTAAGAGTTGTTGTTGTTATTTGGTTTTTAGGAGCATTAGCAACTAAGGTCATATTGCTCTGGGGATATGCGGTGGTCATTCCCTGACCTTTCCACATCCTCCATATTTGGTGGTCATGGGCTTGAACTCCGTTCTAATCAAGAAGCGTGCTACGCACTGCTGCTCCTGTCCACCTGGCTACGGAGGTGCCTAATTTAAGAGAGAACTAGACACAGTTTAGTGCAGATGGAGAGGTGATATGGGAAGCTTGTTTTTTATTTTTTTAGTTTTGCATAATTTTCCACTACTAATGCTATTACTGTATAGCAAACAAATAATATTTTAGTCAAAACTTAGTGTCTGGAAGAATTATTATTAAATTTTTTTAATTTTATTTTCTACTACTTTTTTTTACAGCTTGCACGATTAGAGTACAGAACTGTAAATGTAAACAATGTTTTTGCTTACATAGATTAGTGCTTATCACTCTGTAAGCCTAATCCTCTTTCTCTGTTTCTGAAAGAAAACACTAGTGTTCCATAGCATTGACATGGGTATGTTTGCTTATGTGGCACTTTCACAGTGACCACTTTCTAAAACTCCAATTATGTACATTACAAACTAGTCAGACTCTTTATAAACAAAACTATTTACAACAGGAATGCATTTTTACTAAGCTTATAGAGCAGATTTAAAAATATTTATTTTTGCGTTTTTCTAAATTGTGTACTTTTATCAATATTTTTCTTTTAACCAACCAATAAGTACAAATATATATCAACAATAAAGTAGACATCGTGGTTGAGATAACACTAAAGATAGTATGATGACTAAATATTTTTTATTTAAGGCATTATATATGATTCTTTCTAATAGAAATGAAAAATTTTTGCTGTACAGTAATTATTGGTACAATTCTAACTTTGATTTTATTCAGAAGAATATGTTTGTTTATTTTGAAACATTATTTTGCATATCAATAAATTTTGCAATTTCAGGCAAAATTTAGTAATATCCAAACATTGGGAGCTTTATTTGCACAATTGATGAACATATTTTTTGCAAGGTTGCATCAAATGCCCTAAAAGGAGTGAATGTCTATCTATAAGGTGGATACTTCCAGCACATTTTAAACTTTTTTTAAATTAAATTCTGTATTCATTTTTAATAAAGTTCAATTCCAGATTTTTCAGGGGTTGAATGAATATAAAGTCAAAGGTTATAACAAGTGATATTTTGTGGGAGATAAAATGGAATTACTTGTTATTATTATCAAATTGTTCTACAAAAGAGTGGATCTCATTAATTAAAAAAATTAAAATGTACAAAATTATAATTTTTGATTGTAACCAAATAAGTTACAATCTAAACAAATTTAGACTAACCTATTTGATATCAGATGAAAGCCAGATGCAGGAAATCATGAAAATGTTTTGCCTTTCATACAATTTCAAATAGGCTACTGGCAGTATAATGGCAAATTATAGGCTCAGTGTGTGTATCTTGCAGGAGTAAAGTAGTGGTGATCCTATAGAGGTTGCTGATTTACGTCTGCAGACATGCTAAAAAAAACCTTATTGAGAGATACCACAAGTCTATCTAATACTGACAGGAAGTTAAACTAAATGATTTTATGATAACTAAAAGAAAACTGGAAGAGAATTTGTTGCAGCTAAAAGTAAAAAGGGGTCCGATGCTGATGGAACCTATCCGATTATGATGTAACAAAATATCCAGTTATATTAAAAGAAGCAGCAAAAGATTTAATCAAAACTTTAGTTATAAAAATGAGAGCTTCCTTGGATTCAGGAGAAGTCCCTATAAATTGAGATTTGCAGATACCTCTTCTATTCGTAGAGGTGATTCAAAGAGCGAAAGTGAGTAATTTCAGACTTGTAGGTTTGGCTTCTGTGAAAAGGAAAATTATAATATCCGCAGTTAAAGAAGTAATATGAGATTCCTAGATAGAAACAAGGCTATAAATCAGTCACAGCATGGGTTTGTTAATGTGAGATCATGCCCAGCTAGTCTGATTAGTTGCTATGAGCCTGTCACAAAAGAACTAAATGCAATAAATAACTTATACAATCCCACATGAACAATTGCTCTACAAATTGGAGAATTTAGCATTAGGGAAAGGTTACTATGTGGATAAAGGTATGATTAAGTTGGCAACCAGAGGGCATTGAATGTCACCCCCAAAGTCAATTGAGATAAGAAGATATTTTTGGTCACAGTTGATGGACAGAGAATGGTTATTAATGACCAAAGCATTTATTTAGTTTATTTAAGTAATGATCACTTCTCTTCATGGATTGATGTTATGAATGTGGGGTATCATGAGGTTTTGCACTGGGCCCCTTACCATTTTTGATATTTATTAAGGATCAAATTGTTCACCGAGAATAAGTAACAATAGTCTTCCCCATAGTTGAAGTGTTACTTATTCGAGGTAGTGCAAAACAATGGCAACTCATTGTGAAGGTATTCACAATATGAGATATGATTAATACGATGCATTATAACTACCTTGGTAGTAAAAATGATGTGTGCACTACCCATACGTAAACCAACTCCTTCATTTGATAATGATGATGGTATTTCAAGTGTAATGTTTTTAAGTTTGCATATAATAATTACAAAGATGTGCAGGAGGTTAATGATATTAATCACAGTATGCTACTTCAACAAGATCTAGGTAACCTATTCAGTCAGTTGAAAAATGACAGTTGAGGTTTGTTGTTGATAAATGTGAGGTACTGCATATGGGTTGCAGTAATTCTAGAATAACTTGTATGGTATAATCTGACATAAAGTTTCTGAGCAGTGCATAAATTCTGTATGTCACTGACAGGACCCTAATGGGGTCCCATCAGTGACATACAGAAAAAGCCAACATTGAAAAAGAGCTCATTGTCTGATATAAATCCACAGCTTGAATACTGCACACAGCAAATCTCATTTCAGGAAGAATGTAGATCTGTTGGTAAGGATTCAGAGAAGAGCAACAGCCTCTCTCTCTCTCTCTCTTTTTGGAAAATTAGGTGGGGCAAAAAAGGTTATTCATACCAGACTTGTTCTTTTAGTTGTAACATCTGGATACTAGGTATATGTGTAGAGACCTAATTTGGGTATATAAGGTTTTGAAAGGGTTGAGTAAAATGACTTAATGAAAATGTGTGTGTAAGAGTGAGAGGATTCTGTCTCAGGTAATACACAAGTGGGCATAAATTTAAATTTAAAAACGGACAGTTGTAGAATACATATGCAGAAATGTTTGTCTTAAGCCATAGAGTAATTGATTATTGGAATAAATTTCCATCTAGTGTTGTTGGTGGCAGTAAATTTGAACAAATTTTAAGAATTTAGATAATAAAGTGGGGCAAAAGTTTTTTGTTTTTTTGGCCGATGCTATATAAGCTTGTTTTCTAGCTTAATTTGGCAAATACTTGTATAACTGTCCCCCTACTAAAAGGTTATACCATAAGAAAGTGAGGAGTGGATATTGGGTGTGAACTACAGTAGGTCTGTCCCCCCCCCCCTTATGTAGCTTAATTATTTGATACTGAAATCAGAAGCTAGGTGCAAAGTATCTGCTTACCAGTTAAAGAGTTATTGTATTGCTTTGAAGGAATGTAATCTTTAATATTGTATAAATTTTTAATAAAAATGTTAGCATTATTTGATCAAAGGGAATACCAGTTTTTAGAATGATTAAAGATTGTAGTTTTAAACAGTTTGTTAATTTGCAGGTCTTAGACACTTTGCTGCAATGTTCTGATTTCTAATACCAAGGTAACTTGTGGCAAAGTGCCACTACAATACAAGATCAATGACATTTTATAGCTTTCATAGCTTGAATCATTTATCCTGAACTTACTATGTTTATCAACTCATTAATGCATTATTCCTTAACAAGATATTGAATTTAATATTTATTTATTTTACTAGATAATTTTTAATTTAAGGATTTTAACGATAATTTCCTGCATTAACTTCAATTAAAAATTTAAAGTTTAATTATAGCTACACATTGTTAGTAAAAATGTACATAAAATAAACATTGTAAAATTTTATTTTAGGCCTTAGACTTTTGGGAATAGGAAGAAATCAGTATATAGACCTTATGAACCAATGCAGATCTTCAAAGGTAAAATTTAATTACATGATTATATTGCTGCATAAAGCTGAAATTTTTATTTTAGAATTCTTATTTTCCTTTATTAGATTGGTTCATTTTTATGTTTATTTTTGTTATGGTGTTCCAAACAAAAAAGAAGCTACTGCAAAATTTGCAATCTATCCAAAATAACGTGTCTTGAAACCTATATTATTTTGGATATATTGAGAATTGAGAAGCTGGAGGAACATTTTGCCATAATTTTATGTACTTTGCAGTTTTTAAAAAATACATTAAAAGGAACATTGTTGTAGAGAGAGAGAAGACAAGCTAGTAATATCTTGTATGTGATTTCATGCTATTGCCAATAGGTTTAGAAAGCTTAGAATTATTTTATTCAGAGTTGAGAATTTTGATCTTACCCAGAAATCTTGTTATTATGAAAGGTCAGTATAGGTGAAATGAGACAGGTTTAGGAAGAATTGATGTTGAATAGTTTATTCACTTCTTCCACTGTTGAGTTGTTTAATGAAAATGATAGTTTTATGAATATAATGCTCTGTTTTATACAAAAATATGAATATAATTACTAACTGTATTTTTACAGTTAAAAATGGAACCACAGTCAGCTCAAATGCATGTACTGCTGCACTACTGAATTGACAACTTGGCTGACTTTTAATTCATAACTATAGGTCAGGTTAGGCTTGCTAGCATCCAAAGACTGACCCATAATAAAAATAATTAAGAGAAAACATCATCAGAAACACAAAATTCTGGCATAAAAACTCAAATTATATATACATAATGTACAAAGGCAGGCTTTTAACACTTAGTACTAGAAGTATCCTGCTCAAGAACAAGCTAAAATAGTAAAATAATTTTATTTAACTTCAAGAAACAACTTGAAAAAATTGTTCTGTGTTGAATTTTCCATTCAGTTGCAAAATGTTTTACATTAATGAAATCAAATGATATCTCATTAATCACATTACAATTTTCTTATAAGGCCTACCTCAACTTGTTCTTGATTTTGAAAAATCTAAGTATACTCTTAAACCATGTTAATAAAATTTTGACAAAAAAAAAAAGCTGTTTATTTTATTCATTATGCCCTTCAATGAGTTATATATGCATTTTGTGTCTTGGTCAACTGATCTGTTTCCAGAAAAAAAAATTAGGTTAACTACACAGTATGAAAAAAGCTCATCTCTCCCTTTCCCTCCACCCCTTGTTATCCACCCTTTGGCCAGCAGGAATTGAATACAGTCCTTTTCCTCATAGAATGAAAGAAAAACAGTCATGGCTGCTTTGTTATTTGCAAATAAAAGAATATAAGACCTCTGCACCTTTGTTATCCCTTAAAAATTACAGAACCCATGAACTAAGTTAACACAAGAACTGTAAATTTCATACACCTTAGAACATAAATATAAAGCTAAAGCACATTTTAATGTATATTATTTTATAAGATTTGATCAAAAAGTTTGAATGTTACAAAAGATTAATTTTATTCCAAGACAACTGTTTATTTTGATATAATCTCCCTCTGCAACCACACACTTGTTCCACCTTTAACAAATTTATGATAAATAGAAAAAGATTAACAGATCTTTCTGAAATATTTAAATCTTTGAAATATTAACATACACAAAGCAGATAGTTGCATGTTCTCAATGAATGCTTTTTTTAAAATTTACTGATTTTTAATATTTTTAAATGTTACAGAAATTTTTTGGAGTAAGAAGAAAATCTATAAGAGAGTTATTGCCATTAAAACCAGTTATTAATGTGTCAATAGATCCTTGGTGGATGATTCAAGTGGGATATGTTACTGAAGATGATATAAAGGTAGTATAATTAAATTTGTGATTTGAAAATTGACAGTTTTTTATATAATTGGTGATTGTCTCTTCTCCAATGGAGCCTTTATCTCATGGTTATTCCTAACCTTGTATTGTTGGCATTACAAGAATGCAAAATGGAATGACCTGCGAGATTTCTTTTCTTCTTTTCCTTGGTCGGATTACTGTTTCAAAACTCCTGATGTCAACATTTTGCTCAGATCGTGTCAGGTGGAACAGGACCAGGGTATGTCTGCCAGGGGCAAAGGTTGATGACGTTGTAGAGCGGATATCATCTTTCAAGGGCACAAAAGGTGATATAGTTGTACACGTTGGCACTAATGATATTAAGAGTAGGAGACCGGCGGAATTACTCAACAAGTACAGGTCACTGTTGAAAAAAAGCCGTGAAATAGGGTTGAATTTGAAAGTGTCTGCAATTCTGCCCAGACACGATAGGAGGGAGTACATGATGAGAGCCTTCTCGATCAATTCGGACCTGGAAAGATTGTGCAAGGCTCAAGGGGTAGAATTTTTTTCAGCCTGGACTGTACTTGTTAACAGGAGAGATTGCTTCTACAGGGATGGGATACACTTAAATAGAAAGGGTGCAAGAATATTTGCTGATGCTATCGAGGCAGTGTTAGGTGGGTCGGAAAACTGCTAGTTTGGGGGGATACAAAGACTAATAGTTTAACAGTAACCGCAGGCAGAGGTGAAGGTGATTCTTGCACAACTTCTATTAGAATAAGAAGCGACCTGGAGCGAGGGGTGTTGGGGGTTTCAGGGACGGATGGCAGTCATCATGGAATAGTTGGGTATATGGGATGTGTTAGGGTAACAAGGAATAGGCATAGGAGCATGTATGCTTGCATGTATACCAATGCTAGAAGTATAGTAAATTATTCTTGTAGGAATGGAATCATCTATTCCACACTCCACTTTAAAATCTCATCCTTTATCTAAACCTTGGTTTTCCAATAAATGTGATTAGGCTGTTCAAAAGAAGAATGTTGCATATCGTAATTGACTTATTTCCAGTTCTTCAGTTTCATTTTCTGCCCACACCAAAGCTTGTAAGAATTGTAAAGCAGTTATTAATCAGTCCAAACTAGATTTTGAACAGGCTAAGAGTAGAAAACTTGCTTCTTGCCCTAATGGTAGCTGAGCATTCTGGACCCTTGCCAAAGCTATTGGCTGCAACTTTTGCCCATCTCTGTCAAAACCAGATGGTTCTGTAGTCACTTCATTGTTGGCTTCTGTTGTAAAAACCAGATGGTTCTGTTTTTGGCCGAGAATAAAGCTGACCGGCTAGCATCCCATTTTTCTTCTAATATGTTTTAATGATCTCGGTAAAACACCTCCCGCCATTCCCAACACGCTCCATTCAATGCCTCCTGTGGTCTTCCATCAAAAGGATTTTGACAAATCCTGATGCTAAGACAGCTTCAGGTCCTGATAGTATTTCTCCACTTGTTCTCAAAATCTGTGCTCCTGAACTTACTCCTGTTCTTTGCCAGCTTTTTACACTTTCTTATTCCAAAGGTGCTTTTCCTTCTGCTTGGAAATTTGCTCATATCCAGCCAGTTCCTAAAAAGGGTGACAAATCCCTCCCATCCAATTATCATCCCATTGCAATTACTTCTACTCTTTCTAAAGTAATGGAGAAATCAATTAACAGCCAACTCTTAAACTACCTAGAAACCTTCCGTCTGATCAGCGATTGCCAGTATGAATTCCATCAGTGTCGATCCACTGGTGATATTTTGGCTTATGTTACCCATTTATGGACAAATTCAATGGAAAAGTTTGGTGAGCCACAAGCAGTTTCTCTTGACATCTCAAAGGCTTTCGATCGTGTTTGGCATAAAGGTCTTCTAAACAAGCTTCCATCTCATGGTTTGCCAACTGTTTTTTGTAATTGGTTATCGAGTTTTCTCTCTGATCGCTCACTGAGGGTGATGGTAGATGGCTCTGTGCTTTTAACTTCTCCACTAATGCTGGTTGTCCCCCAAGGTTTAGTTCTTTCCCCCCCCCACTCTTTTCCTCTTGTATATTAATGACCTTCTTCCATTGACTGGAAATCCTATCCATAGTTTTGCCGATGATAGCACATTGCATTCCACTTTCCATTTTGAGAAAATTTGCCCTGCTCAATCAGTTTCAACTTCTCGAATATCCGCTAACAATTCCTTAAATGCTGATCTCCAAGTAATTTTTCAGTGGGGCAAAGACAACTCAGTTGATTTCAATCCTTCTAAAACTCAGTCTTGTCTTATATCTCACTAAAAGGATTCTTGTGCTCCTGTGCTTATCTTTGGTGACACTTTTCTAGGCAAAATGATATATCTCTCTCTCTTGGCACAAGCACATTACAAACATTGCTTCCTCTGCATCTAAAAAACTTGGTTTTCTCTTTTACTCTTGGCGTTACTTTTCTTCTAAACAGCTGTTCACTCTGTACAAATCACAAATTCGCCCTACCATGGAATATTGTTCCTACATCTGGTGTGGTGCCCCCAAAACCTCTCTCAGGCTTCTAGATTCCATTCAGAAGAGGGCAGTTAGGTTAATTAATGACTCATCTCTAACAGAGTCACTCCACTCATAGATGTACTGTTTCTGCTGCATGCCTTTTCTGCAGATTCTTCCATGGGTACTGTTCTTCTGAATTGGCTTCTGTAATTCCTGCTGTCTCTTTCAAAACAGTCCGAACATGTGCTGCCACCAGCCAACATCCATTTACTGTCTAACTTCAACCTTCCTTCATACGTATTTCCTGAAAATTACAGTCTACAGAAGTTCAAGTCTAATGTCAACAAATATCTTCTTTCATCTTCTCAACCTCCAGCACAAGCACGATACTAAGTACTAGTTTACACGGTACTAGTTTCTAATACCTCTCGTGTTTGGGGTTTTCATAAAAAAAAATATATATATGTATACAAAACTTCCTTTTTTATGTAGGGTAAACCACAGAAAATGTTGCAAGTAGTTTTTTTGTTTCCTGGAGTTTAATGCAGTGTTTCCAGTGGTTTGTGTAATTCATGAAATTAGTCTACAGGACTAGATAATAAAACAGCATTTCTTGCAGTAGGCAAGTGATGGGAGATAAAGATATGCCCATAACAACCAAACATATACTACACATGTTAAGTATGGGTACCTATCATTGTATTTAAAAAATAGTTATTAATGTATTTGCATGTATAGTTTAATATTTTTTGTAGTCTGTGATTTACGCTTAAAATGGTAGTGGTCTGTCTGAAAAAAGGGTAGGGGAAACGTTGCTTTAGAAGATTTGAGATTTTGAATTAACCTTTTCGCATTTGAAACAAAAAAAAGATGAAGAATCGCTCTACTCTTACGTACTCGCATACAGAAGATTCTTTATGGTTGGCCTTATCATAGTATATCTTCAATTTTGAAAGCTTGGCAGATGACATGAAGTCAAACTTCACATAAATTAAAACTTTAAATACTTTGAATTGTATATAATTTATAAACAACATTTTTCAATGTGTTGATTAACATTTTTTAACCACGTGCAATGAAATTCTTGAGATGGTGGATTGCGGCACATTTTGAAGAAAAAAAGTAGGCCACACCACAAATTAAGTTGGCCACCCTTGTCCTATGGCATAGACTGCAACTCACAAATACATATGGTGCCTCCATAGCCAGGTGGGCAGGAGCAGCAGTTCGTAGCACACGTTTCTTGATTAGACCGGGTTCGAGCCTCTAATCACCAAATACGGAGGATGCGGAAAGGTCAGAGAATGACCACCTCATATCCCCAGAGCAATATGGCCTTAGTTGCTCCTAATCAAATAACAAATAAACAAATAAACAAATCAAATAACAAACAAACAAACAAATACATATGTTACCTTATGGGAACAGTGCTCCATTAGCACTGATTCACTTGGTGTTCTGTTTTTCTGGAACGAATTATCAACGTTAAGCAGGGGTCACCTGTATATGAAATTAACAACTGCTTAATATGGGTATAGATTGAAATCTGTTATTTGCAGCACATGGTTTTTGTTTATCACCAACTGTGTGTTGTAGAGTTGATATGCAGTGTATATTTGTATATATATATATGTTCTTTGTTTGTGTTGAGGCAAATTTATATGCATGGAAAACTTTAAATGAAATTTTGAGCTTTGTTCTGATTTACAGTTCAGTCTAAAGTAAATTTTCACTTTCACTTGAATTTCTGATGTTTACTTTTCAAATGATTTTTTTCTGGTATATATTTAAGAACTTTCTCCTCAACATCCTGAGAGTTATGGCACTTGGAATGTACCCTCTCAAATATAGGTGGCAGTGAATATGTTAAAGCAATAATTAGACTCAGAAAATATTACATTAATTAAATTAACAAAATATTATAGAAATTTGTATTTAACAAAAAAATTATTCTAATCTACTACCGAAACTTAATAACTTACATTTAAACTTAAAAGAATTAATTTATGTTATGAAAGGTAGGAATTAAATTTACAAGATATTTTGCATTCAGGATGCTGTTCTTGGCAGTGGTATAGAATAAGGAAAATTTTGAGTAAAAATACTTATTTTGATAACAGTTTTTAGAATATGTGATCACCTATTTCTTATGCCATTTAAAACTCTTTATGGCATAACACCCTATATGTCAACAGTAATATTATAAGAGAATCATTACATTTGCTAAGAGAAGACCATGCTTGACTGATCTGATTAGTTACTATGAGGTAGGCACAGAGAGACTTGATGCAAGAAGTTATTTTGTTTTAATTGGCTTCAATTTTAGAAAGGCTTTTGACACAGTCCCACACAAATGTTTTGTGCATAAGTTGGAAAAGTGTGCTATTGGGAATGACTTGCTACAGTGGATAAAGGAAATTAAATGGTGAGAGACAGAGTGGTTGCAAATTGGCAGTGCTCTGAATGGACAAGTGTTATGAGTGCAGTTGCCTTGGGATTCTGTGTATGACCCTTGTTGTTTCTAATTTTCATCAGTAATGTTAATGATATTAAGTTGAACAGGGTTGTTAAAAATGAAAACCAGGGAATGTTTCTACAAGAAGGCATTGACAAATTGTAAATTCAGGGTTTTGTATCTGGGTCACAGTAATCCCAAGATAAATTATCAACTGGGAGGTAAACCCAATACTTGAAGATGAAAAGGATTTTGGGGTTGTAATATAGTCTGACATGAAGTTCTCTTAACAGTCATAATGTTGCATTAACAGTGTCTAGGGTACTGTTAGCTGGAATGTTCAAGTAGAGATAGAGGTAATTATCCTGCAGCGCAAATCAGTGGTTAGACTACATTTTTAATTGTTTATAGGTCTGGAAGCCTCATTTCAGGAAAGATGTTGACTTACTCGGAGGAGTACAGAGAAGGACAGCATTTGGGTTTGTTAAGGGTAAGTCTTGTCTGACAAATTTGAATGGATACTATGACGTGGTCACAAAGGAACTGGATGCAAAAAATAATTTTGATATCATATACTTGGATTTTAGGAAAGCTTTTGATACTGTTGCACATGGAAGACTACTGTACAAATTAGAGCAGTATGGCATTAAGGGCAAGTTGCTGCTATGGATAAAGGGATGGTTGAGTGGGAGAAGACAGAGTGGTAATCAATTAATCAATGTGGATTAATGTTATTAGTGGAGTCCCCCAGGGTTGGGTGTTGGGCCCTTGTTTTCTGTATTTATAAATGATATTGATGAAGGTATATCAGAGATAATGTCCAAGTTTGCAGACAATACAAATGTTGTCAGGGTTGTTAATGACAGTAATGGCAGTTTGCTACTGCAACAGGATCTAGAAAATTTGGGCAGATGGGCTAAGTGGCAACTGGAGTTTAACATTGACAAATGCAAATTACTGCATATGGGTAACCAACTCTGTAGTGTTACCCTCAGAGTAGTGGAGAATGAAAGAGACTGGGGGTAATTGTGCAGTCAGATATGAAGTTTTCTGAGCAGTGCAGACAGGCTGCCAGAGTAGCTCATAGGGTCTTGTCAATGATATACAGGAATTTTGCTAGCAGGGATAAAATATGTGATTATCCCCTTGTATAAGGCAGTGGTCAGGCCACACCTTGAGTACCATATACAGGTCTGGAGGCTTCATTTTAGGAAGGGTGTAGAGCTGCTGGAATGAGTGTGGAGAAGAGTATTGAGATTGGTGAATGGAACAAAGGGTTGCTGTTACCAAGAAAGGCTTAAGTTGTGCAAATTGCAGCAGCTGGAAACTAGGCACCTGTGAGATGATCTAATCGAGGTGTATAAAACCTTGAATGGTTTTAGCAAGCTAATGGGATTCTTCCTCTTGCTCAGATTACTCACCTGTGGGGACATAAATTAAATTGAGGAAAGACAATTGTAGAATTGATGTCCAGAAATTTGCCTTTAGCCAGCAGGAGGTTGATAGTTGGAACAACTTCCATCTGCTGTAGTGGAGTCTGATAACTTAAAAATAAGTTCAAGGCAGAACTAGACAAGCATTTGGAGTGAATGGATGGTGAAATGGGAAGGTTTTTTTTTATAATGAGGCCTATTTTCTCTTATTAGGGTAGATGAGAACAAGGGGGTAATCAACTGTTGGATCAAGTTATGTAATCTTTTTAGTCAAGAGTCCTAGTTTACATTGATTTAAAGAGGAATTAGATAAAATATAAAACCAGTAAGGCATTTATTTTTATTTATTTATTTATTTATTATGTACAGATGCCACATAAACCTTGCTTTTTTTGCATCATTTTGTCATTTTTAACACTTATCTGAAAGAGCCTTAGAGGTTCTTTTTGATATAAAATTGAAGTTTACACCTAAGAATCTCCAAAAACTGCAAGTTTAACTATTATTTGTTTTTTGAAAGAACTTTTATGGTAGTACTTTACTTGACTCATCCTTTATGGTATAATGACTAGACTATTCTGAATGTTATTTGTTTCTTCCTGGTTCTTTTAAGTGTATAATTGAGAACATTATAATTTCAGATGGTATCAGAAAATGAGAAGCACCTGATTGATAAGATTATTGATGATGGTTCCCAGAAAGCAGGTGATATAAATATGAATGATGTAAAAAGTAAGTTCAGACTAGAACAGTAGCATTTTTAATGAAATAGATTATGTAACAAAATTAATAATAGCAAATAGATTTTATTTTCAAAGTAGCAATATCAGAATGATTCCATTCACATTATTATGCAACAAAAAAAAATTTGTTATAAATGTTTTTTGTTAAAAATTGGTTATCTTGGTGGTCTGCATGGAATCATGCATCCTTGAGATTTTTTAGAGGATCAAATTTAAAACAAAAGAAACAAACCTTTCCTTACCCATTTATATCCTGTCAACCAAAAGGATGACCAGCTATTTCAGCCTCCTTTATTTTTTATCTAGGATCAGCTTCATATGTTAAAATATGCTTAAACATTATGTTATAAATAATCAATTATCAGAGCCTGTTACAACAAACAAAGGTGTAAGATAGGGCAGTGGCTTCTCCCTTGTACTCCTCAACATTTATATAAAAAAAACTGCTAAAAGAATGGAAATCAGTTGTAGATAATCAATTCTAGTTAACAAACGACCTAAAATTAAATACTATACTGTATGCAGATGACCATATTTTAATTGCTATGTCAGAAGATGAACTTCAAATTGTAGCAAATCACTTCAACAAAATAGAATAGCTTAGAATATAAAATGAAAACGTCTAAGACAAAAACAAAAGCAATGGGGATTTGCAGAAATAGTATTCAAAGAGTAAAGATAGAACTTGATGGAAATATAGTAGAGCAAGTTTCGGAATTTAAATATAATGAAAAAATTATATAAGAGTGATTTAGAATTCAAAATGCAAACCTACAATAGAATGAATGGGATTATCAGACAATGCTTTGTGAAACAAATGACTAGAGAAACTCAGCTAAGGCTACATAATATCGCATCAAAAAAACTTAATGTTGAAGTGAAAATTTGTGGTTTGAAGCAAAGAAATAGAGGCTGTACAGATGAAATTCTTATGAACCTTTCTGGGTATAACAATGTTAGATTGAGCTGACTGGGCTAGCCTTGGTGGGTAACGTGCCTGCCCACCTGGCAACCCAACGGTCGTGGGTTCGAATCCTGCCTCAGGCTTGGATCAGAGAGAATGCAAAAACCTTGGGAGGTGCAATATGGCCACAGAAGCCGATGCGCCAACAACTAACAAAAAAAAAAAAACAAAACAAAAAACGTTAGATTGAAAGGAAAACACAGACATAAGAAGACAACTAAATGTAACCAATATAGTAAATTAAATAGAAGATTTTCAGAAAAAATTGGCTTAACTGCTTGCACAGAATGAATAAAAATAGATTTCCATGATGAGCTATAGATTATAAACCTGTAGGAAGAGGAGACTACAGATGATCAAGAAGATTAAGAGATCAATTTCATCTCAAAGCTAGGAACAGGCTCTCTAAAGCCTAGCCCTACACTGTTAATAGAAGTCTATGCTCAATTTTTTAATGTGTCTCCTGACTTTCAAAATTTGCTTTTGTATAACAAATTTTTATTTTAAATTTTCTATAATCTTTATCTGATTGAGTATGCTAAGTGCTAATGGCATCCTTACTCTTTCTCAGACAATATTTGATGAATTTGAAGTACTAATTAAGTCATCAAATGTAGACATTGTAGGGATATCAGAGACATGTTGTCACACAAATATAAGGGATGCGGGATTTGAATATGGGGTATACAAATTTCAAAATGTGTTTGTGTCATGGCGGTCTGTGGGATTCCCTCATTAACTACTGTAGTTAATGAGGGAACCCCACATAAGTATAAGGCATATGCCAATGCCTGCAGTGTGGTAAGTGTGGGTGTATAGAGTGGTGCATTTGTTCTGTTGAGCATTGTTGGCTAGCTCCTGGTGTCTTTGCAGGCATAGAATGAGTTTTTTCACTGCCCCCTGTCTCCTGTCCCTAGCCACGAGGAGGCATGCCAGGGTGCACACAGTGCACTGATGGTATGCCCAGGAAGAGGAGCCTTCCCCCGGGTCCCCAGAAAAAAAAAAAAATCTTGAAAGGAGCATGGGTTACAGAAGGGAAAAGTGGGGGTATGGGAGTGAGAATAGGTGATAGGTAGAGCTGGGAGATGGAGTTGAGGCATCCCCGTAAAGAATTTGAAAAGTAGAAAGTAGTTGGACAATGGGTGAAGTTGGTAGCAGGTTTCTTCAGTTGGGTGTTGAGTGCAGTATCCTGCATCTTCTCTTGAAAACCCTGTCCACAAAATTGGCAAATGCCACGAAGGGCTCTTTAGTGGAGACCAGCTGTGGTGCTTCTTCTAAGCTGTAAATATTTGTTTCAAGATGTAGTTCTGTTCTGATGTCCAGTAGACATTATAGTTGTAGATTATGTGATACACTGTTTCTAGGTGGCTGCAGGAGCAATTCTGAGTGTCAGAGAGCCCGAAAGCGAACAGCTTGGAGTTTATGCTGCTGTGCCCTGTCAGCAGGAACGTAAGATTTAGGCCTTGGGGAAACCACTGAATTTCCTATTTTGTAAAGATCGTAACAGCTTGGAGGAACTGAAATGTAGTTCTGCCCAAGTCCAGTCTAGTCCATTCCTCTTGCCAGGACTCGGTCATGGCTTTTATGATGCTGCCATTATCTTCTTTTCGTGATATTTATAGATTTATGGTGAAGTTGTTTATCCTAGCCAGTATTTGTCTTCTTCTATGATATTGTAGGTAATAGTAGGCCACTTTGTACTGTACGAGTAGCTTGCTGTTGATGACTTGTAGAGCGACCATAGAGATGGTCCTACAGGCTTTTGAAATAAGGAGAGAAAAGCATTGTGCCGGGAGCAGATCTCTTTACCAGGCTGTGACTAATCTTTTGCCCCTAGACACCTGCTGCTTAGCAAATTATTGGGATCAGAATACACTCATAATAGAGCTTCAGAGTAGATGGTTTGATTCCCCAGGCTGTTTTAGTGATTTTGATCAGTTGGCCTGTTATCATTCTTTATTTTCTGAATGATGTATTTAGCATGGGATATGAAGTTTAGTCAGTCATCTAGAATTGCCCACAGGTATTTGTAGTTCCTGACTAGTGTAATTGATGTGTGTTACTTAATCTGATGTTAGGTGGTCGATTTAATATTCTTTCAGTAACATTTGTTTGGTTTTTTCCCATTGAAATTTGGAGTTTGCATGTTGCACATTCAGATAGATCAGCTAGGATCATGTTGGCCCAGATGTCCAGGTCATACCTAGAATTTCCAAATATGAACATGGCCAGATCATCCACACAGGCTAACTTGATAGCATTGTTGTGTTGTGTTGTAGTGTTAGCCACCCATCAAAGACTGCATTCCAGCAATAGGGGCCTAGAACTAATCTCTGCGGGCAGCCTCTCATGACTTTTCTCGTTACTTTATATGTGCCTGCGGTGACGACCAGGCTTCTTTCCTAAAAGTAATTTGCAACAAGTCGATATATTGGATCTGAGACCTCGGCCTTCCTGTTATTTTTGTTCCTTGTACCACTGATGATATCAGATCCACTGAGGGAACAGGGAAGAAAGAGAAACCTATTTAACCACTAGGTTTTATTCATAAAATTTCATTATCAATTCTGAGAGATTTTAGTATCACTGCAGTTTTCATTTTATATCATCAGAAAATTATTTTAATATGAGTAAAATATTTTATATGAATAAAATTATTTTTAAGCACTTTTTAACCAGAAAAATGTGGGATTTTTGTAGGTTTGTACCGTAAAGGCTTAATATATTTAGATGTACCAATTGAAGATGAAGATTTTATTGTTGGTAAGTTCTAATTTAAACTGTTGTAAAGAATATTATCTGTTTAATTGGTGTGTGTGTGTGTGTGTGTGTGTGTGTGTGTGTGTGTGTGTGTGTGTGTGTGTGTGTGTGTGTGTGTGTGTGTGTGTGTGTGTGTGTGTTTGTCTGTGTGCATGCATGCTATAAAACCTTGCTCTAATGGATGGACTATATCAGAGAGAAGACTAAATTGATTGTCCTAAATTGACTAACTTGAAAGAAGTTTTTAAATATTGTGAAAATGTACTGCACTATGAAATAAAAAAAACTAAATATAATACTATATTTTACTGCACTATGAAATAAAAAAACTAAATATAATACTGTATTTTACTGCACTATGAAATAAAAAACTAAATATAATATTGTATTTTACTGTACTATGAAATAAAAAAACTAAATATAATACTGTATTTTACTGCACTTAATATTCTAGTAAAATACAATATGATTTATTTTCTGGAGTGGAAGAGCTTAAAATTTTGCTTGTCACGTGTGTCCATGGAAACTGACTATAGCCTATTCAGAGTGTGAAGAGCTCCTTGATTTCCAACTCATATCAGAAACATTCTGCAAGCTGATTGAAGGTGGTGTGGAGTAAAAAATTTGCTCTCTGGCACTATTGTGAAAATGTTTATTAGCTGATGGTAAGGTAGCTGATGCAGCTGCATCACCAGGTTCCATGTGAAGAAAAAAGTGGTTAAGCGAGTCCATTAAAGCAGGGGTTTATTTTGTGGGTGTGTGTGTGATTTTTTTTTTTTTTTTCTTCTTCTGTTTTTTTTTTTTTTCCTTGTGACAATGGGCAGACAAAAATAAAAGGTATTTGAAATTATACTACTTTGTACAGGGTGTTCCAAAAAAACCTGAACAACTTCATAAATTCATTACAAAAAAGAAAAAAAAGTTTTTAAAAAACAAAAACAATTTACACCCATTGATAGAGCAACTCAAAAAGTTTTTTTTTTTATTTTTTTTATTATATTATAGGTGGTTCTTGTGTCTTCCAAGAGCAGTTTAACTTTAAATGGCATCTCCTCAACAGAAGGCTCAATGTGTGGCATGCTTCATTGAGATGAAACCTCATATTCAAACCCAAAGAAATTACTGAACTGCCACCACCTTGTACATGTGTGGCATAAAAAGTTTATGGAAATGTCGATCACAAAAAGGTTATAGACATCCTAGCACATGTGCCAAAGATGTGAAACAAGTATGGGGAACTTTTGCTGTGAGCTCTTCCAAATCAGTCAGAACTGCCTCCAGAGAATTCTGATTGATCACTTCCTATCAAGAGCAACTGTACACAGAGTCCTGCACAAATGTTTAAACCTCTATGCATACAAAATGCAGCTTATGCAGGCCTTGAAACCTGAATATAAACCGAAACTGATTTCAATTTGCATTGAATAGGCTTGACCATATTATGGAAAGTGATGAAAATTTTCTTAAGCAGGTTGTGTTTTCTGATGATTCCATCTGATCTCAGTGTTTGCCCAAATCATGTTAGTGAAATTATTCTTGTAGGGATGAATTCCTTTATTCTGTATTTGATCCTAAATTCTTATCCTATATCATCTAAACTTTGTGCTTTCAATAAATGTGTTAAGGCTCTTCATGATAAGGATGTAGCATAGAGCAGTTGGCTTGTATCCAGATCTCCAGCTTCGTTTTCTGCCTGCACTAAAGCTTGCAACTGTTGTAAAACTATTGGTTAAAACTACATAGAGCACTCCCCAGCTTACATAATACTTGACTTTTGGAAATTCGACTCTATGTAAGTTTTTGCCAGCCAGTGAAAACTTAAAAAAAATCAATGAAATGTATTTTGCATCCAGTAGGAATAAATGGAGGTATCATGAAAATATTGTAATGTGAACCCAAGAACACATTTTTTTTTTTAATGGTAATTCATTCCCAAGCCCTCAGAAGTTAATTTTCACTATATAACTAAGCTATTTATCTATCTAAAAGGTCATTTTTATAATAGAAATTGCACTACACTGTTCTGTTATAAGAATCAACTTTGAATGCCTTTGCGATATTTTTCTAAAACACATTTCTGGAGGTCACCACCATAAAACAATAAACACAATTTACACTTTCCAGTTTATTGGGCTTTTCTGTTAGCTCAGTCTATTATAAAAAGGTAGTAAACTCGATCTTATTGCATTTGCGATAACACCGATAACTGGAATTCTGTGGGTTTTTACGTTATTATGGTGAAATGTGTGTCCCCTTCACTGAAATCTTCAATCATATAAAAAACATAAATAAATTTTCAGAATATTCTCTTAATTCCTATTTACTTATTACAATGGTGAAGGGAAAGGGACCAACGGAAAGTGCAAGTGCTGGCAGTGCTATGAAGCGAAACAAAATTGATTTAGGAATGAAGATGAAAATGATTAAGAAGTACGAAGCAGGACAAAGTTTTGTCACCTATTGCACGGAATTAGGTCTCGCTGCTTCAACAGTGAATACTATTTTAAGGGGCAGTGCACGTATAAAAGAACATGTTAAAGGATCAATGCATTTAAGATCAACAGTGATCACAAAACAGCATTCAGGTGCTATATTGAAGATGGAAAAGCTATTAATAATATGGATGGAAAATCAGATTCAGAAGCAAGTGCCCCTTGAGTCCAATGGCCATTCAAGCAAAAGTATTTATGGAGATATTAAGGATAAGTATGGTGAACCCCAAGCTAAGTTTATGGCAAGCAGCAAGTGGTTTAATAGGTTCAAGCATCGTGTCAGTTTCCAAAACATTAACATATGCGGTGAAGTCCAGTGCTGATTCTGCAGCTGCAGAGAAATTTTGTGATGTGTTGGAAAAAGCCCCTTCTAAATGTTCACAGCCCTCAACTTCCACAGCAGCATGATTATCAGCTGCAGAGTTAATTCTGGCAATGATGCTCGAAAGGTAAAACTTGCTGACATTATGCCTGTCTCCTCTCTTTTTGTAATTTTATAATTTTAAAATTTTTGTAATTTTGTACACTTTTGTAATTTTTCCTGCACATGAGATAAAAAAAAAAATTAAATAAATAATTCTATTTGCATGTTTGTCGAACATTCTTTTTTGCTTCAATCAAATTTGTGAGTGCTGCATAAGCATTTAGGGAAATTCTAACTTATGTAGAGTTCCGCAACCCTTACATAAGTTGGGGAGTGGCTCTAAGTAGAAAACTTGCTTCTTGTCCAAATTATAGTTGAGCATTTTGGTCTCTTTTCAAAGCTATTGTCCACAACCCTTGTCCATGTATACTCGTACCTCTGTTACAATCTGATTGTTCTATTATATCCTCAGCTAAAGATAAAGCTGTTTTACTAGCACCCTGCCATATCCAACATACTCTACTCAGTGTCTCCCACTGTCTTCTGACAGAAGGATGTTAAAAGAATTCTGAACAATTTTGAAGCCGAAAGTTACAGGTCCTGATGACATTTCTCCACTTGTTCTCAGAACCACTTTTCTACATTTTCTTATACCACTGATGTTTTACCTTCTATTTGGAAATTTGCTCATCAGGTGACAAATCTTTCATTTCCAATTATTGCACCATTGCACTTACCTTAATTTTTTTCCAAAGTAATGGAGAAATCCAACAATACCCAACTCTTAAACTATCTCAAACTCTATCCCATCAATGATTGCAAATAAGGATTCTGTCAATGGTGATATGTTGGCCTATCTTAATTATCTTTGATCCACCTTTGATATATTGACTTATGCCACTCACATTTGACCCAGTGGCGGTATATTGGCTTATGCTATTCATGTTTGGTCCATTGGTGTTGTATTGACTTATGCTACTCATCTTTGGAAAAATTCAGTGGAAAAGTTGGGTGAAACTCAAGCAGTTGCTCTTGATATTTTTAAGACTTTTGATTATATTTGTCATAAATTATAATTTATGACATAATTTATGAAGATTATAAAAGTCTTCTAAACAAGCTCCCATCTTTAGCTGAGGAGGACAAACAGCAGACAGCTGTTTTTCTGTTCTTCTAACTTCTTCACTGCAGCTTGATCTGCAGCTTGAAACTTTATATATGGATCATTAAACTAAACTTATATAGAGTAAAACTATCCGCACCCTTTAGCATTCTCATATTGTTGAAACTTATCATAATTAGGTTGTTGGCTTTTATTAAAAGGTTGAGTTAGGAAACTTGTGATTTCTTCATAATATGTGATATATATAATGCTTTTATATGGAAACTTCTACTTATCATCATAGCTACATACAGAATGATGCCTATACATTACTTGCTATCCTTACCCATAACTGACTGACTCAATTGTAGTGTAAATAAATTTAAATTCCCCCCGTCCTATTGTGATTTGAACCTTCTGTCAAACTTCAAAAAAAAAAAAATCGTGACAATTTTTTTTTTTTAAAGTTAGACAGAAATCCCTCACTTTATTCCATCTGGTGACTAGATGAAATGTAATTTCTGAGCAGTTTCTATGTTAGAGTTAGTAACATAGCATCTGAGCTGTGATAAATATTTTTAAGACAGTGATAGTCATTTATTTGATTTGTCATTTGACAAAAAAAATATATAATTTTGCTACAAGTCCTAATATATGGTTTGGATAAACCATATATTAGGAATGGTTTGGATAAAAGGATATTATGAAATCACTAGAGGAGTGTTGCCATTTTCTGGTTTTTCAGTGTGCAGTTTAAATTATAAGAAAAAATACTAAGTTCTTAGTATTCACATTGAAAGTAGTATAATGCTGAGAAAGCTTTAGGGAAACATGGTTTATTCTGCTGAGTGCTAAGACCATATCCATATAATTTTCCTTTGCAGTTTGCAAAAACACATAAGGACAAGTTATCCTGTGCTTTTCATAATTTAAACTAGGGCAAATAGCTTTAACTTTATCTATTTTATAATTTTGAAATATAATAGGGTATTCATTAATAACAATATTCAAATAACATACTGTATTAGTGATATTTAAAAAGGAAACATCCATTTATTGCATTTTATCAGTGTTATTTCTTATGTTACAAGTAATGGATATGTTTTCTTTTTAATAGAAGGCAAAACAAAACACAAACACCTTTTGAATATATTGTTCAGTTTATTTTTTAATTCCCAAATATTTAATGCAACCTTATTCCCGGAAACTTTATACAATACCAAATTTGATACTTGATTTAAAATTCACCACATTTTTCTACTCCTTAGAATGCATGGACAAATGAATTTTATTTATGATGACTAAGAATATTTATATTTATATGAAGATGACTTATCTGGTTAATTTTATATTCAAGGAATTGTTATATACATATAAAGAAATCTATATAAATTAAGAATACTTAAATACAATTAGGTTTCATTTGAAATAAACATAGTAAATAAAATCATAATATTGAACTAATTTCTAAATCTGCTGAATTGAAATTGTTAATCAGAATATACTGTTGAAACTAAAATGAATATCTGACATTACTCACATTTAACTGTTTTATATTAATTATTATTATTTTTTTAATATACAGTACCTCCCTTGGAAGGCTTTGTTATGAATCGAGTGTTGGGAGATTATTTTGAAACACTCTTATATAAAATATTCGTTTCCATTGATGAGCATACAAGTGTAGCAGAAGTAAGTAATTTTGACATTGTACAAAGATAGTTGAAATATAATTGAGAATTTTTTTTTATTGCTGGCTTATTAATTAATTAATAGATGTATAGTAATTATGGTGGAAGGTAGTAGATGTAGTAGGTAGCACAGCAAAACTAGTTTAGCCAATAATTAGTGCCATGTCTGAAAGGGAAGTGCCAAGTTCTGTTGTATGGGTTTTATCGTTTTTAAATTTTTACCAGGCTTAAAGCTTAGATTTCCTGTTCTCTTTACTCTGTAGTGATGAATGCTTATCTCACTTGCTAGCATATAAGTATAGACCTATTACTACAAAAATGAACCCACGGTACATTGCCATACAGAGTCTTTTTAAGAAACAGAACAATTAGTGAAGGGAAAAGAGAATGAATGCAGATATATAAATTTCTGTTATAGACCAAAACTGAATGGGAACAAAATTCATTCCATACATTTGTATGAGTACTTTTGTTTAAAACTAAAATTAGTCTAAAAACAAAGTACTCTAATCACTCCATCATCCTTTACTCCTAAAGTATATTGCATCTGATGGTGACCTTGATTTCATTTTTGTGGCAGTGTGACTATAGTGTAGGATGTGAAAATGTAGTAGTAGTAGTAGTAATGGCAAATGATGCAAGAAAGCAAGCTTTTATAGTATCAGCCAAAAAAAAAAAAAAAAAAACACAGTTCACCCATCTGTACCCTCCAACAATTTGTCTAGTTCTCCCGCACATCTATCCTGTAACCATTCTTCCTCAACTTGAAATTATGCTACCTCACATGTGTAGTCTCAGCAAGTGAAAGAATTCAGTTTACTCGATCCATTTAAGGCTTTAAACACCTTAATCGGATCCCATAGGTGCCTGGTTTGAGATGCTGCAATTTGCAGAACTGAAGCCTTTCTATATAAGAGCACCCTTTTGTTCCCTTCACCAATCTGGTTGCCCTTCTCTGTACTCACTCTAGCATATCTACATCCTTCCTAAAGTGAGGTCTCCAGACCTGTATACAGTACTCAAGATGTGACCTAACCATGGCCTTATACAAAGGGATAATCACCTCCTTATCCCTGCTAGCAAGGTTTCTGTATATAATTGACAAAACCCCATGACCTGTCCTGGCAGCATGTCTGCACTGCTCAGGAAATTTCATGTTTGACTGCACAATTACCCCCCAGCTCTTTTTCATTCTTCACTACCCTGAATGTAATGCTACACAGTTGATAAGTTACTCCCATGTGTAGTACTTTGCATTTGTCAATGTTAAACTTCAATTGCCATTTCTCAGCCCATTGACCCAATTTTCCTAGATCTTGTTGTAGCTCATCCTGATGACTGTCATTAACCACTCTGCCAACCTTTGTATCTTAGACATTAAGCCCGATATACCTTCATCAATATCATTGATAAATATTGAAAATTCAAGCAGTCAGTCAGCTTGAATTAGTGCCCATTGAATAGAAGGTGTTTTGTGTGTTTTATTGTTAAAATACAATAATTATAAAATCATTGATTTAATCAGTTTTCTTTCATATTAGGGGAAGTGTAACAGAAACCCACAATGTGAAAAACAGCTTTTGGAGAAGATGCAGTGTGTTGTTTGAAGACGTTTTGACAGTTCACAAAGTTTAAAGAGGGCTGCTATTCATTCAAGATGATCCTTGCTCTGGCTGCCCTTCATCTTCAAAACCAGTAATTCGGTCACTTTTTTCATGATCTGATCAGGAGTGATTAGTGTTTAATTGTCTATAGTGTTGTGAAATTGATATTTTTTATGGAATGTGTCATGTAATTTTAATACAAGATTTGCAAACCACAATGCATTTCAGGTGAAGTTTGTGCCTTGCATCCTCATAGAGTGGCAAGTTCTCCCATATCAGGATTATCATCATTGGGCCGCTGTTGATCCATACTTGATTTTTTTTCATCATTACTGGTAATGTCATGGTTGTATGGCTGTGACCCAAAAACAAGTTTGGTCATCTGAATGCAAGACCCCATCTTTTCCAAGGCCAATAAAAGCATGATGATCATGATCAAGTTTGAAGATCACACTTATCATATTTATTGGGCACAGGGCATTGTTCATTATGAATTTTTTCTGCATGAAACAGTGAGCCAGAAATATTAAAAAATAGTACAGGTAACCCTCGTATAACACAGTAGGTAGGCTCCCATAAAATCTCGTATAGTTCTAAACCATATTATACGGGACTAAGAATCAGTACAAAAAGGGAGGGGGGTTATGTTCCAAACGCTAACAAAAATACACCATTTTTTATAACTATTGTAAACTTAATTTTTGTTAAAAATAGTAATATCCAAATCCTTCAATCCGAATACTGAGTGCTTTTTCCATTTTCTCAATTATTAGTGCTTGGGGATGGGCTGTCATATTTGCGGAAGTGAAAGATCCTGTAGCAACAGCAGTTCTAATTTTCTGTTCATTTTTCTTTATGGTCCGAATTGTTGCTTCATTTAAATTTAAACTTTTTGCAATGTATGATACCTTCCCCTTTTTTTAAGATGTTCCGAAATTTGTAGCTCTGATTTAAGAGAAATAGTTTTTTTTGAGCAGTGCTTTTTTACTTTCCTTAGGCATAATTTTGGGCTGGAATTTAATTCACAACCAAGAAATTATTCCAATATGGTTCGTAAGAACAAAGTTTAGTGATACATACCCAGAAAAATTTATAAAATGTTTATCAAATAAAAACCAAAATAACCTTATAAAAACCTTAAAAGTCATGAACTACACTCTTTGAAGTCAAATTTTTATGGTCTCAAACAAGCACAAGTTCAATAGCACAGAACCTGACATGGGGATTTCCCAATTTTTTTTTTTGCATAATGACTCAACAGTGGGGATTTACAAAAAGAATGGAAATAATGAAAAATTACATTCATTATAATAGCAGGGTTTCCCCCACACAAAAGCTGAAAAATACCATGTTATGTGAGGTTTGTCACAATTCTCTAACCATGTTAGAGTGAAACCATATTATATAAGTATCGTGTTGTGCGAAGATTGCCACAATTTATCAATCGTGTTAGAGCGAAACCGTGTTGTAGAAGCCAGAACAGTTGGCTTCAGGGAAATTGGTACTTGTATTATGCCGTGCACACTCTGTGTGCTTTCCATTCAAGAATTTTTGCAAATTCCTCCATTACACTAGTTTCCCATCCAGAATATTCACTGGATTTAGTTCCCTGCGAGGGTTTTTTTTTTTTTTTTCTTCTCTTCCTGCTTCCCAAGCTTAAAGTTCCCTTGTTTGAAAGGCCATAAATTTTCAATAACTGAGGAAATTATTCTGAATGTAACACAGGAACTATTAGCAGTTTCAAAAGAAGCCTATTAGGAATGCTTCTGGAAGTTGCAGAAGCATATACTATGTCAAAGTGATTACTTCAAAGTAGAGCTATCTGTATAGCTGGCAAGCTTCATTTTCCAAGCATTAGTTCAGTCCCCAACTATTTTTGACCATACCTCATGTCTGTTAATTCCCAAATTCAAGTAGTCTAGTATATAGTAGTACACTGTTCACTGATTTGTCATTTAACTTTAAAGTGAAAGCAAGTCAGAATGTTGTCAAAAGGTGTGATATTACTGCACAGTAAGGGTCATTCCCAGTCACCAAAAACTCTCAAAAATGGGATAGGAACCTGTGACCTTCCTGTCCTGCTTTAAGTAGAGTGCATCATTAAGTGACCAGTGAAATAGAAGTATATTTATACCTTGTACAATACTAGGGATAATATTCTTAGCTCACTGTTTCACCAAGTGGAACAAATACATAATGAAAAATGCTCTGTGACTGAAAAAAATATGATGTATACTCTTGTTTTTTATTCTCTATTAAAAATGTTTTTATATGTTTTTTGAGTAAAACATTAATAGAGTAAGAATAGAACTATTTCATTGTTTGTTAGTTTTTGAATGCTGCATTTATATTCATGACTTTATGTTACTGATCTTAAAATTTTTTTTTTTTACAAAATTTCTTTTGGTTTTAGCTTGCAACAGTATTACAGATCGATCTACCTTTGGTGAAGGTAAGTAGAATTATGCTTTCTTTCTCTGCTTGTTATTGTATGTGGGTCTAATGGATTTTATTTTTTCTATGCAACTGAAAGTGGCTTCAGAATGAGATTTTTAAGATCATTCATGAGAAGAGTCCATCATTTATCAGAAGCAGAGAATAACACATAGAGCTTGTATAGCATGCTCGTGCACACACACACACACACACACACACACACACACACACACACACACACACACACACACACACACACACACACACACACACACACACACACACACCAAACAGTAAGTGATACAGTCAGTTTGGCTAGGTGAAGAAAGTATTCTGAGACCTGTGAAAAGAATTTGTCTCTCCCATCTGTTTTCTCTTTGTTTTCACACCATTATTATACCCTTGGCCTTGTAGTTTGGCATTCATCTAAGGATCACTCAACAAGTTGTTTACCTCAATAATAAAAAAACAGTGTAACTTAATTCTTTTTTTATTTTATCTTTATGTATCTTCTTAAATATGCCCTCCATTTTGAGGGTAAAGCAGAAATACCTAAAATGCTGAAAAAAAAAAAAGGAAAAAAAAAAAAAAAGAAAGACCCCTTACAGCTTCCTTGAGATTGTCATCACTGGGAAATTAATTCCCATGCTGGTGTTCCTTTGCATTTCTGAAGAGGAAATAATCACTGGCGACCAGGTCTGAACTCTGGGGCAGGTGGTTAACTCTTGGAATCTGCATTCTCTCAGAGCAGCAGTTGCTTTATGAGACTTGTATACAATGTTTTGTCGTGAAAAAAGGAGCAGAAAAAAAGAAAAGATACCAGTTATATTAAATGGGATTTGCATGCACAAAAGATTGATTGCAACCATTTTGTGTAATTTGCAATGAAATTCTTTTAAACCAATCATTAAATTCTGCTTTCTCTTAGAGGCATTTGTAACACGATGATCTGGCAAATAGACTTTCCAGTTTTTTTCTCAGTAGCAAAGAGAACTAATGAAACAAACTGTTTCAAAAGGTTTGACAGTTTCTTCCAGTTGTTTAATAACATTTTATGTTCAATCCATGCTTGTGGCAAAATGTAAAATACTTCAATATTGCTGAAAAATTAATTCCAAATGCAGTGACAATTGCCCCAATCATGTTTTATGGAAAGATCGCATCTTTGATTAAGGCAGTTCTGTTTTCTGACAAAACTATATGGAGATTTTTTCAGAATGACCAGTCACGTTGTAGATCAAGTTGTAGAAAAAAGTAAGCAAGTCCAAGCAGGTTTCCGTTTAATTGGATGAAAGTACAAACATTCTTACAGGTTTGCTATCACTTTTTTTTAAATATATAATATAGCCTCTCAAGAATAATATATCCTTGCCAGAGTAATGTCACAATCATAGGGACATTGTTAATTTTTAAATGGTAATATATATGGAAAAGGAAACTGCATATGATTCTGTAATAATAATGATAATAAAAATAAAAAAATAAAATACATTTTAAAAATATTCTGTAAAAGTTGTGTGTCAAGCCATTGATTGTAACAATGCAAAATATTTGTAGTACTACTCTAATATTGTCTTACTTTCAACACTGGTGATAGACAAGTTTTTTGTTCTGTGGCAATGCTATATTTCTGTTTGTTCTGATGGTGCAGCCACCACAATAGGAAGGCTGTTTTTGGATTACTTGCCAGAGCAAAGAACATCAATTCATCCTTTGAATGGAACCATTGCATTATACACAGGCAGCACTTGCATCCAAATGTAGGAGTCTAATTTTTCACAAAACCGTGAATTAAGTTATTAATTTTGTCTAAAACCAATGTGTAAATAGCAGATTGTTGTAGATTGTCATTGTATTTTTCAGAATCCAAATCTCAGCTCTGCATAGATTTGGATTGTGAGAGATATAATCTGCTGTTGCACAGCAAGGTGATATTGGCTGTTCCATATAAATATTGTGCTTAGGCTGTTTAAACAGCAAAGAAGAGTTTTTTTTTTTTTTTCTTTTTTCTGAGAGATGTCATCCCTTACCAAATTTTTTTAAAATTGAAGAATGGTTTCGTAAGCTTGCCTACTTTAACTGATATTTTTCAGAAGCTAAGTGAACTGAATCTAGCTTTGCAAGGGTTTAGAAACCATATATATTTTCAGTGCTAGATAAAATAACTGCTCTTTATAGAAGGCTTTCTTTCCCAGTCAGAGGCAAGGAATTATGTAACACACTCTATACATTGATAATTCATGAAAGAATGAGGGTGGTATTTGAATCCTGTTTTACATTCTTGACCACAGTTTCTAATGGGAGTACTGATTAGATTTGCTCATTACTTCACATGGTTGTATGCTATGTATTGACATTGCATTCATTTCGTATGAATGCAATGTTCAGTGCAAATTTATCTGGAAGCAGTTAGGATCAGCACATCAAAATGTCAGAACACTGAGTTCAGCAGAGTTTTAAAGAAAAATAGTTGAGCCAGTTTTGGATGGAAGTAAAGAATCAATATCATGAGGTTGGTAGTGTAGCTGTTACTTCCCTTCTGCCATTCGGATTTGTTTGTGTGAATAAAAAAAAAAACCAAAAAAAAAAACCAACCCTTTTCTATTATGGTGGTTTTAAAAAGTAAACAGAAAAAGTGCCTTCAACTGGAGTTGGATTTTGTACTTGCTGTCAGATGTGTAGCTTTGTAGATAAAAACGTTTATGAGCAGAAAGAGTCAATGTCTCCCATTTAAAAAAAAAAAAAAAAAAAACGGTATTTCAGAATTGTTATAATTGTTTGCATATAAATTTAAAATTTTGGCCTTGAAGTTTTATATACACATATATACATCTGTGTGGGCATCAGCACACTTTTTCAAGTAGTATGCAGAATATAGTCATTCTTGGGAGTGGTATGCAAACATTTTTCTCTAGGTTGAACATAAGTGCCTCGAGGTTGAATACTTGGTCTTCAGTAGGAGAAGAAAGATTTCTGTGGTTGAAATTGAATGCAGTAAAGTGTAGGAAAGTTCAGTGCATTTAGAGTTGAACTTCGAACTGAACCGTAAATGGGCAATGGCTGGTTAAAGCATGTGTTCAGAATGGTTTTGAAGAAAGGGCTGGGGTTACAGATACTAATACAGGCAGTTCTTGCTTTATGAGATCCCTGGTTTACAAGTTTTTTTCCCCAAGTATCAGGTATCAACAAAATCGAAAATATGAACATTAAATGCAAAAAATGAATGTTAAACATTCATAAATACCGCATTCCAAACCATGTGCATAGCTATACAATACAATGTACCCCACTTTACGATATTAATCGGTTCCAGAGATACCATCCTATCATTAAAATATCGTAATGTGAACCTAATAACACATTGCTTTTTGGTAATTCTTTTCAAGATTTCAGAAGTTAAATTTTTCCCTATAACTAAGCTATTTATCTCTCTAAAATGTAATTTTTAAGGTCACGAGCGTGACCTTAAGGCCATATAAAAGGTTGTGAGCGTGGTTTGTAAATTGTATTAGTTACCAATTCAAATCACTAAAATGCATTACACTTTCATCGTTATCATATGTTTCTTTATAAGAATCAATTTTAAAAGCCTTTGTGATATTTTTCTAAAGCATATTTCTGGAGGTCACAACCATAAAACAATAAAAACAATTTGCACTTTCTGGTTTATTGGACTTTTCTGTTACTGCAAGCAATTATAAATGGGTAGTAAACTCGATGTTATTGCATTTGCAAAAATACTGATAGCTGGAATTGTGTGGGTTTTTACGCTATTATGGTGAAATATGTTCCCCTTCACCGAAATCTTCAGTCGTATAAAAAACATAAATAAATTTTCAGAATCTTCTCTTCATTCCTTTTTTTTTTAAGCTTCATAAACTTTTTACTCCACGCGAATCATGTTAGTTCCAATTTGTATGTGCCGTTAAAAAATGCTTATGCATGCAATCGTGAAATTTATAATTAAAGGAGAAGATTATCTTGGAAACAAATGCCTCTTGAAACATTTGTGAAGAATACGACTCCTTGTGCAACAAACCAATGAGTGCCGAGCCAATAATATGTGATCAACGAGTGTGCATTTAGTCAATAATGATGATGAAGAATAAACACTCTTTAACATTTGTAAGTTATAAATAAGATCTTTATTATTATAAATGTTTGATTTTACAGGCTACATTTTCATTTCTTTGGATAAATCAATCATTATTTAAACATTAACTAATTAGCTAACTAATTTCATTGTTGATAACGTAACCCCTATTTTTAACATTGTCTATGGGAAATAAATTCCCGCTTTACGAGTGCGCGCTAGGAACGAATTAACTCATAAAGTTGAGAACTACCTGTATATATAATTCAATCAAATAGTACATGAATATATAGCAGAAATTTAATAGTTGTATATTTGTAAGTGAAGAATCTGTAAATTTGTAAATGAAGAAAACAGAAGAGGAGAAAAAGCAGTATGTACTGGAACTTAAGAACAAGTTTGAGCTTCTGCAGACTGTTCAGGACCAAGACATCGATGAGGAATATTACAAAGTGATAAAGCCCAAGAAACCTATAGGTAAAAAGAAATCCAAAGAAGAAAAAATCAGTCAAGAAACACTTGTCATGATGAACCGAAGACGACAAATGAAGAGCATGAAAAACACTGACAGGGAGAAAATTGAGTATACTGAGTTATGCAAAGCCATTAGAAAGAGACTCAGAGAGGACATAAGAAAATTTAACACAAGAAAAGTAGAACAAGCATTAAGGAAAAACAAAGGATTTAAATTAGCAGTAATATAGAAAGGCAAACAATACTGAAACTGAAGAATAGCGATGGTATACTTATGAATAGCAGAGAAGGCATAATTCAAATAGCAGAAGACTACTATAAAGAGTTATACAAGGAGCGAGGGAATGATGCCAGCAGTGGGGAAGATGGATTGCAAATTAGTAACACGTACAATATCCTTCCTCATGAACACGTACCTGATATCCTTCCTGATGAGGTAGAACATGCGTTGAAGAAAATGAAGAATCAGAAAGCTCTAGGAGAAGATGAAGTTACTGTAGAGTTGTTAAAATTGGGAGGAAGAGACATGACACAAAAACTGGCAAGACTCTTCACAAAATAAATTAGAAAAGGTGTGGTGCCTAAGGAGTGGAATAATGCAATCATAGTTTTGCTGCATAAGAAAGGAGACAAATCAGAAATTGGAAATTATAGACTAGTTATCTTGTTATCCCACATCTACAAGTTGTTCCCAAGGGTCATTACTAACAGATTAGAAAGAATACTTGATGAGAATCAACCGAAAGAGCAAGCTGGCTTTAGGACAGGATTCTCAACTATACATCACCTTCACATAATGCCACAGCCAATGGAGAAGGCAAATGAATATAAAACACCATTATGCCTGGCATTTGTGGATTATGAAAAGGCATTTGACTCCATACAGAATTTTGAACAAGTATGCGACAGAAAGGGATATAATGATTGAAGGAGCAGTAATTGAAAAGGTGGAGTCGTATACTTATCTGGGACAAGTCATTAGCTGTAATAATGATAAATGGATGGAAGTCAAGAGAAGAATAAATTTTGGATGGATAGCATTCAGGAAATATAGTCACATACTGAGCAGCAATATCCCAATTTGTCTGAAACGTAAAATAATGAACCAATGTATACTCCCCACCATTACTTATGGAAGTGAAACTTGGGCACTCACCAAAAGAATGGAAGAGCAGCTGAGAACTACACAGCTAAGAATGGAACGAATTATATTGGGAATAAGACTGTTAGATAAGAAGAGAAACACATGGATTAGGCAGCAAACTCAAGTAAAGGACATTCTTATCAAAACTAAAGAACTAAAATGGTCTTGGGCAGGACACAGCTCTAAGACATGATGACAGATGGACTAAGAAAATAACAGAATGGTACCCAAGAGGAGGTAAGAGAAAACCTGGAAGACAACAGCAGAGATGGACAGATGAAATTTATGAGTTTGTGGGTAGTAAATGGATGGCCATTGCACAAAACAGAAGGAACCGGAAAGTTGCTGGACAGGCCTTCATCCTGCAGTGGATTGAAAATGGCTGATGATGATGAAGACTCATTAACTTGTCTGCTCTTGTTTGGAATATCTTGGTCTTGTTGATGATGGGCTTGGGATCAGAATTCTGTTTTGTGAGAATTAACACAGGATTGAATTTAGGATTGATGTTAACTAAATTTTCTTTTCCCCCATGGAGAATTACCTGCAGATTTGGTATTTAAGGAATTGATGGTGGCTGCTGTTCTTTTTGTTGTTGTAGATGCATCAGTGACTGAGACCATATTGTACTGTTGTTGTTATATATAGTATCTACAAGCATGTGATTGTAGACACTATATACAAACAAACAAACTAAAAAATAACTTGTTTTTTTTTTTTATGTAAAATCATGGGTAATTTGCATGTTGTGCAATTTGAAAAACCTGGAGTAATTCGCTGGAAGGCATATTTAGCCGATTGTACCCGAGATTGGTTAATTACAGCCTCAATTGAAGAGGACATTAGAAATTCCTCCAGTCATGAATGGGAATAGAGCCCAGACCTCCCCAAATGAGTGAAAAGTGTCAAAACCACTATACTATCATGGAGGACACTGGTGGTAGATATTTGAGAAGTTGTAGCTGTTTGTTGAACTGGAAGAGTTCTTTGAATGGGAAGCATTCAAAGAACTTATCTTGGAAGCTACTAGGCTTTACATACCAACTAAGAAATATTGTTCAAGGTTTAGGCCAAAATGGATGTCAGATGAACTAATGAGGCATATGGCAGAGAAGAAAAATGCATGGGATACTTACAAATTAACACATGACACAGAAGCCTATGATAGATACAAGTTGATATGCAACCAAGTTACAAAGGAGGTTAGGCAGGCGAAGGCAGATTACGAGAAATCCTTGGCAAGGGATGCAAAGAAAAACAGCAAAGAGTTCATTACTTATGTAAACTGTAGAAGGAAGGGGATGAATCAGATTGGTCCACTTGATATTGATGGGTCAACTGTTGATGATCCTGCTCAGGTAGCTAACAAACTAAATGAATATTTTGCATCGACATTCACACATGAGGAGTTATTCAGCAAAGGGAATGCCAGAGGTGTATTCAACTCTAGCAGTAAGCTACAGAATCTTGAAATAACTGGGAGTAAAGTGGAGGAGAAACTGTTGAAGATAAACACAAGAAAGGCACCCGGGGTGGATGGGATCTATCCAGTTATATTAAAGGAGGCAGCAAAGGAAGTAAGCAAACCCTTAGCCATAATTATGAGAGCTTCCTTGGACTCAGGGAAGGTACCCATAGACTGGAAATGTGCAAATGTGACCCCAATTCACAAAGGAGGATCAAAGGCTGACACAAGTAATTATAGACCTGTGAGCTTAACTTCTGTTCCAGGAAAATTAATGGAGGCACTGGTTAAAGAAGCACTGCAGGATCATTTAGACAAGACTTCAGTTATAGCTCAGACACAGCATGGTTTTGTTAAGGGGAAGTCTTGCCTGACCAACTTGATTGGATACTATGATGCAGTCACAAAAGAACTGGATGCAGGGAATAACTTTGATATTATATACTTGGATCTTAGAAAGGCTTTTGATACTGTTGCACATGGAAGACTGCTACACAAATTGGAGCAGTGTGACATTGGAGGCAAATTGCTGCTATGGATAAAGGGGTGGTTGAGGGGGAGAAGACAGAGTGGTAATCAATGGACACTGCTCATCGTGGACTAATATTATTAGTGGGGTCCCTCAGGGCTCAGTGTTGGGTCCATTGTTGTTTTCTGTATTTATAAATGATATTGATGATAGTATATCAAGCTTAATGTCCAAGTTTGCAGATGATACAAAGGTTGGCAGGGTTGTCAAGGACACTACTGACACTATGCTGCTGCAACAGGATCTGGAAAGGTTGAGCAGATGGGCTGAGAGGTGGCAAATGAAGTTTAACATTGACAAATGTAAAGTACTACACATGGGAAACAGCAACCCCAGAGCAACGTATCAACTCTGTGGTACTACATTGACAGTGGTGGAGAATGAAAGGGACTTGGGGGTGATTGTGCAGCGAGATATGAAGTTCTCTGAGCAGTGCAGACGGGCTGCAAGGGTAGCTCATGGAGTATTGTCAATGATATACAGGAATTTTTCCAGCAGGGATAAGGAGGTGATTATTCCATTGTATAAGGCAATGGTCAGGCCACACCTAGAGTACTGTATACAGGTCTGGAGGCCTCATTTCAAGAAGGATGTAGAGCTGCTGGAACGAGTACAGAGAAGGGCAACAAGATTAGTGAATGGAACAAAGGGGTGCTCTTACGAAGAAAGGCTTAAGTTTTGCAAATTACAGTGTCTGGAGACTAGGCACCAGCGAGGTGATCTGATAGAGGTGTATAAAGCCTTGAATGGTTTAAGCATGCTCAATGCTGATGGGATTCTTCCTCTAGCTCAGAATAATCACCTGAGAGGGCATAAATTCAAATTGAGGAAAGACAGATGTAGGATAGACGTGCGGAAATTTGCCTTTAGCCAGCGGGTGGTTGGTAGGTGGAACAGACTTCCATCCCTTGTCGTGGAAGTTGATAGCCTAAATCAGTTTAAGGCTCAGCTGGACAGGTATTTCGAACGAACAGAGGGGTGAAGAGGAAGTGGTTATTTTTATTTATTTATGTTACTTTTTTTTTTTTTTTTTTTGGCTGATGCTGCATAAGCTTGCTTTCTTGCATCAAATGCCTCTACTAATGCTAATGCTAAGAGAAGATGAAATGTAGTGTCCTACCATCAGCAAAACTGTTGTCAGGATTTCCAGTCACTTGAAGAAGATCATTAATATACTGGGGCAAAAGGGTGGTTGAAAGTATTTTTGGAATTAAAGCATTAGTTGTAAAGTTAAAAGACAGAACCATCTATCATTACATGCAATAAGTAGTCCAAGAAAAATCAACTAGGTACTCATTTGCAAAAAATCAGAAAGCAGATCATAAGATGTAGGTGTGTTTAGAAGACATTTTATATCAAATGTGATCAAAAGTCTTGTCAAGAGCATCTGCTTGAATTTGTGCATAGATGAGTATGCCAAGATATCACCAGTGGATCAGTGCTAATGGAATTTTTATTGTCAATCCTTAATCAGATGGAGAGTTTCAAGATAGTGTAAGAGCTGGCAGTTGATGGCTTTTTGATTTTTTTGGAAATAATTAAGGTATGTGCATTGGCCTGATAATTGGAAGAGAGGTGTTTGCAACTCTTTTAAGAATTGGCTGAATATGAGCAAATTTCCAGGAAGAATTAAAAACACCAGTGAAATAAGACTGTAAAAGGTAATACAGAACAAAGTTAACTGTGGAGAAATGTCATCAGGATCTGAAATCTTGGAACTGCTGATTCTGAGTCTTTCTCAGAAAATCTAGTGGGGCATTGAATAGAATATGTTCAGTGTAGGAGGAGAGTTACCAAAATCATCAGTACACGAGTTAGAAGAAAAGTAAGATGCTAATAAGTCAGCTGTCTTTTGAGACGAGTATATTTGAAGAGACATTCTAGTCTTGAAGGCTTGCAATAGAACCATGAGGATGTAACAAAAGTGCAGGTATGAATGGATAGAAGTTGCAGTCAATAGCTGTGGTAGATCAAAAGACTTGATTTTTTTTTTTTTTTTTTTTTTTATGTAAAATCAAAACACAAGAGGTATCAGAACCTATAGTACTTAGTACTGTGCTTCGATTGGAGGTTGAGAAGTTGAAAGAAGATATTTGTTGATATTGGACTTGAACTTCTGTAGACTGTAATTTTCAGGAAATACGTATGAAGGAAGGTTGTTCCAGAAAATGGCAGTTGAATGAATAAACGAAGAAGATGAAAAGTTGATTCTGTGAGTTTGAAGTCGGACAGTAAATGGATGGTGGCTGGTGGCGGCACGTGTTCTGACTGTTTTGAAAGAGAGAGCAGGAATTATAGAAGCCAATTCAGAAGAACAGTGCCCATGGAAGTATCTGTAGAAGAGGCATGCAGCAGAAACAGTATATCTATGAGACGAGTGGAGAGACTCTGTTAGAGATGAATCATTAATTAACCTAATTTCCCTCTTCTGAATGGAATCAAGAAGCCTGAGAGAGAGAGGTTTCGAGGCACCACCCCAGATGTGGGAACAATATTCCATGGCAGGGGGGCCGGATTTGCGATTTATACAGAGTGAGCAGCAGTTTGGAAGAAAAGTAACGCCGAGAGTGAAAGAGAAAACCAAGTTTTATAGATGCAGAGGAAGCAATATTTGTAATGTGCTTGTGCCAAGAGAGATTAGAAGTCAGGGTAATTCCCAAAAGAGATGTATCATTTTGCCTAGAAATCGGAGTGTCACCAAAGATAAGTATAGGAGCAGAAGAATCCTTTTTGCGAGATATAAGACAAGACTGAGTTTTAGAAGGATTGAAATCCACTAAGTTGTCTTTGTCCCACTGGAGAATTACCTGAAGATTCGCATTTAAGGAATTGGTAGCAGATTTTCGAGAAGTTGAAGCTATTGAGCAGGGCAAGGTTTCTCAAAATGGAAAGTGGAATGCAATGTGCTATCATCGACGAAACCATGGATAGGATTTCCGGTCAATGGAAGAAGGTCATTAATATAAAAGAGGAAAAGAGTGGGGGAAAGAACTGAACCTTGGGGGACACCGGCATTAGTGGAGAAATTAGAAGACAGAGAGACATCTACCATCACCCTCAGTGAGCAATCAGAGATAAAACTGGATAACCAATTACAAACAGTTGGCAAACCACGAGATGGAAGCTTGTTCAGAAGACCTTTATGCCAAACACGATCGAAAGCTTTTGATATATCAAGAGCAACTATTTGCGTTTCACCGATCCTTTCCATTAAGTTAGTCCATAAATGGGTAACATAAGCCAGAATATCACCAGTGGATACTGATGGAATCCATGCTGGCGATCGTTGATCAGACGGAAGGTTTCTAGGTAGTTTAAGAGTTGGCTGTTAATTGATTTCTCCATTACTTTAGAAAGAGTAGAAGTAATTGCAGTGGGATGATAATTGGATGGGAGGGATTTGTCATCCTTTTTAGGAACTGGCTGAGCAAATGAGCAAATTTCCAAGCAGAAGGAAAAACACCTTTGGAATAAGAAAGTGAAAAAAGGCGGCAAAGAATAGGATGTTTTACCAAATGGTGGGAGATGTTTTACCACGATCATTAATACATGAGTTGGAAAGAAAATGGGATGCTAGCAGGTCAGCTTTAATCTTGGCTGAAGTGACAACTGGACCATCTGGTTTGGACAGAGGTGGGAGCAGAGATGGGCAAAAGTTGCGGCCAATAGCTTTGTCAAGAGACCAGAATGCTCGGCTACCATTAGGGCAAGAAGCAAGTTTTCTACTCTTAGCCTGTTCAAACTCTAGTTTGGACTGATTAATAACTGCTTTACAATTGTTGCGAGCTTTGGTGTAAGCAGAAAATGAAACTGAAGAATTAGAAACAAGCCAATTACGATATGCAACATTCTTCTCTTGAACAGCCTTAACACATTTATTGGAAAACCAAGGTTTAGATAAAGAACGAGATTTTAAAGTGGAGTGTCGGATAATGGATTACATTCCTGCAAGAATAATTTCACTGACACGATCTGAGTAAACTTTGACATCAGAAGTTTTGAAACAGTAATCTGACCAAGGAAAAGAAATCTCGCAGGTCATCCCATTTTGCATTCTTGTAATGCCAAACAACACGAGATTGTGAAAGCCATGAGATAAAGGCTCCATTGGAGAAGACACAATCACCAAATTGTGATCGGTAATGCCTAGGACCACTCACTTCGAGCCTGTACTTAGAGGGGTTGTTTGTGAGAAAAAGATCAAGCGTGTTGGCTGTATGGTTAGGATTGTCAGGTATTCTGGTAGGTAAATGAACAATCTGTGCAAGGTCGTTCGTAATTGCAAAAGCCTCAGCATCTCGACCAGCTGGGTCGGTGTGACTAGAAAATGGAAGTCAGTTGGAGTTGTGAACATTAAAATCACCAAGGAAAATTACCTCACTGTTAGGAAAGTTGGACTGGAGAAAGTCAAGTCGCAAAGAGAGGAAGTCAAAGAGCTCCAAGTGATTAGTGGAGTTGTGAGAATGGTAGAGACAACAGGTTAATTTGACAGAATGAGGTAGAGAGATTTTAAGCCAGAGAAGATCAAAGAGAAGAGATTCCAAATTGCCAAGTCTCTAACAGGGAATATCAGAATGGACATATGCACAAGTACCACCTTTGAGGCGAAAGGAATCATACAGCAAATGATTTGGGCAACTGAGATGAATCAACTGATAACTGAGATTCTGTCAGAAAAAGTACATGGGGTTTGGCAGACTGCAAGTGGAAATGAACATCATTGAGATTAGAATTGAGACCACGTATATTTGTGAAATGAATTAGGAAGTGCTTGGGAGGTTTAGATCTTTTCGCAGATAAGCTTACTCTATTAGTTTGACAATTCATGGTGTATTCAATAGTAAGAAAAAGTGGGTGGGACATGCTGTATGAAGTAATGAAATTTTTGGATATGGCATACATATGGTAAGAATATACCCAGATCCTTGACATAACATGGACTTGACAATGCTCCTCGCATACACACTACTCGGACTCCCTCCAGTCACTATCTGGCAGAGTAGAGGTAGCAAGATTAGATTATGCACTAGCTGATCTGGAAGCCTCCTAGAGAGTTACCAGTAGGCTCGGTCCAGTGTACTAACTAGTGGCTGGCCTGCGAACACCGTTTTAGAACTGTACCCTCGAAATGTAAGGAATATTGGATCTCACCACGATGTTCATCATAATCTCAAAAGTCATCAATCATACTGCATGATGGAAGAGATAGGGAAGGGTTGATTACCAAAAGGATTACCATTTGGATAGCAGACAGGTTTCCTGTTCTTAGCCTTTTCAAAATATAGTTTGGATTTATTAATAAATGGTGTGCAACTGTTTCAAAGTTTATTGCGGGCAGAAAGTGAAAATAGAGTTTTGGATAGAAGCCATTTGTGTTATATTATATTTTTATTTTGAACACCCTCAGAACATTTATTGAAAAATCATGTTTCAGATAAAGGATGAGAGTTTAGCATTTGCATTAGTAGAGGCACATGAGGCAAGAAAGCAAGCTTATACAGCATCAGCTGAAAGAAAAAAAAAAACCTTCCCATTTCACTGATCCATTTGTTCCAAATGTTTGTCTAGTTCTGCCTTGAACTTATTCTGATTTTGGTGCCTTATAGCCTTAGTTGCTAATGCACCAATAAAACCCAAAAACCAACCAACCAACCAGCCTTGAACTTATTTAAGCTATCAACTTCCACAACAACAGATGGAAATTTGTTCCAGCAATCAACTACTTGCTGGCTAAAGGCAAACTTCTGCACATCTATTCTACAACTGTCTTTCCTCAGTTTGAATCTATGCCCCCTCAGGTTTGTAATCTGAGCAAGAGGAAGAATACCATCAGCATTGAGCCTGCTCAATCCATTCAAGACCTTATACACTTCAGTCAGATCACCTTGCAGGTACCTAGTTTCCAGAAGCTGCAATTTTCAGAACTTAAGCCTTCCTTCATAAGAGCACTCCTTTGTTCCCTTCATCAGTCTTGTTGCCCTTCTCTGTACCCGTTCTAGCAACTCTGCATCCTTCCTAAAATGAGGCTTCCAGACCTGTATGCAGTACTCAAGGTGTGGCCTGACCATTGCCTTATACAAGGGGATAATCATCTCCTTATCCCTGCTTGCAAAATTCCTGTATATCATTGACAAGATCCCATGACCTTTCTGGCAGCCTGTCTGCACTGCTCAGAAAACTTCATATCTGACTGCCCAATAAACCCAGGTCTCTTTCATTCTCCACTATCCTGAAGGTAACACTACATAGTTGGTATATTTCTCTGGGGTTACTGCTACCCATATGCAGTAATTTGCATTTGTCAATGTTAAAATTCAGTTGCAACTTATCCCATCTGCCCAACTTTTCCAGATCCTGTTATGCAGCATACTGTCATTACTATTATTAACAATCCTGCCAGCCTTTGTATCATCTGCAAACTTGGACATTAAGCCTGATATACCTTCATCAGTATCATTGATAAATATACGAAACAATGATGGGCCCAACACTGAACCCTGACGGATACCACTAATAACATTAGTCCACATAGAGCAGTATCCATTGATTATGCTCTATGTAATTACCCAAGATTACTCACTTGACCATCCTTTTATCCATTGTAGCAACTTGCCCTTAATGCCATACTGCTTCAATTTGTACAGTAGTCTTCCATGTGCAACAGTATCAAAAGCTTTCCTGAAATCCAAGTACAGGTGACCCCTGTATAACACGGTTTTGCTCTAACATAATTGATAAATTGCAGCAATCATCACACAACATGGTACTTATATAACACGGTTTCCCTCTAACAAGTTGATAAATTGCAGCAATCCTCACACAAAACGGTACTTATATAACACAGTTTTGCTCTAACACGGTTAGAGAATTTCAGTAAATCTCACATAACAGGATATTTTTTAGTTTTTGTGCAGGGTTTTCATGCTATTATGTTGAATGTAATTTTTCAACATTTCCACTATTTTTGAATCCATGCTGTTGACTCGCTAGTAAAAAAAAAACATTTTGAAATATCCCTGTATTTTATTTTGTTCCGAAATTCCCGTATTACATTCTGTGCTATTGAACTTGTGGAAAAATCTAGATTTCAAAGTTTTATTACTATTGGATAGCACTCCAAGCCATGCAAACATTCAAGTTTTGTTCCTACCACCACAGTTTTACTATGTTAGTAGTGGCATGTGATGCAAGAAAGCAAGTGTATGAGCTTATGCAGCATCAGCCAAAAAAAAAAAAATCACACCATTCCCTCCAAATGCCTGTCCAGTTCCTCCTTAAATTTATTCAACCTACCAACTTCCACGACAGATGGAAGTTTGTTCCAGCAATTAACCACCCGCTGGCTAAAGGCAAATTTCCGCACATCTATTCTACCTCTGTCCTTTCTTAATTTGAATTTATGCCCCCTTAGGTTCGTAATCTGAACAAGTGGAAGGATCCCATCAGAATTCAGCATGCTCAACCCATTCAAGACCTTATACACCTCAATCAGATCACCACGCAGGTGCCTAGTCTCCAGCCACTGCAATTTGCAGAACTTAAGCCTCTCTTGGTAAGAGAATCCCTTCATTCCCCTCACCAATATTGTTGCCCTTCACCTCCTTTTCCCTCCTAGCAAAATTCCTATATATCATTGACAAAACCCCATGACCTGCCCTGGCAGCCTGTCTGCATTGCTCAGAAAACTTCATGTCTGACTGCACAATTACTCCCAGGTCTTTTTCATTTTCTACCACCTTAAGTGTAGTACCACACAGTTGGTACGTTTCTCTAGGGTTACTTCTACCCATATGGAATACTCTGCATTTGTCAAGGTTAAACTTCAGTTGCCACTTCTTAGTCCATCTGCCCAAATTATCTAGATCCTGTTGCAGTAGCACACTGCCATTGCTGTCATTAATAACCCTGCCAACCTTTGTATCATCTGCAAACTTCGACATTAAGCCTGATATACCTTCATCAATATCATTGATAAATATACAAAACAACAGTGGACCCAACACCGAACCCTGTGGGGTTCGGTGTTGGGTCCTAATAACTAACTAATAACGTTAGTTCACGAAGAACAGCACCCATTGATTACCACCTTCTGTCTTCTCCCACTTAACCATCCTTTTATCCATTGTAGCAACTTACCCTTAATTCCATTCTGCTCCAATTTGTACAATAGTCTTCCATGTGCAACAGTGTCAAAAGCTTTCCTGAAATCCAAATATATGATATCAAAATTATTTTTTGCATCCAGTTCCTTTGTAACCACATCATAATATCCTATCAAATTTGTCAGACAAGACTTTCCCTTAACAAACCCATGCTGTGTCTGAATTATTGCTGCAGTCTTGTCTAGATGATCCTGCAATGCATCTTTAACCAGTGACTCCATTATTTTACTTGGAACAGAAGTTAAACTAACTGGTCTAATTACTCGTGTCACCCTTCGATCCTCCTTTGTGAATTGGGGATACATTTGCACATCTCCAGTCCATGGGAACCTCCCCTGAGTCCAAGGATGCTCTCATAATTATGGCTAAGGGTTTGCTTAGTTGCTTTGCCGCCTTTTTTAATATAACTGGTGCTTTTCTTATGTTTAACTTCAATTTCTCCTCCACTTTGCTCTCAGTTATTACAAAATCATTAAGTATCCTGCTACAATTTGATAACTTTCTGCCATTTTCAACCCTTAATAATTCCTCATGTGTGAATGTAGATGCAAAATACTCATTCAGTTTATTTGCTATCTGAGCAGGATTATCAACAATTGAACCATCGATGTCAAGTGGACCAATCAGATTCATCCCCTTCCTTTTAGAGTTTATATAAGTAAAGAAATCCTTGCTGTTTTTCTTAGCATCTTTTGCCAAAGGATTTCTTGTAATCTGCCTTCGCCTGCCTAACCTCCTTTGTGACCTGATTACAGACTAGCTTATATCTGCCATAGGCTTCTGAGTCACTTGATAATTTATATGCATCCCATGCATTTTTCTTGTCTGTTACGAGTCTCATTAGTTGATTTGATAACCATTTAGGCCTAAACCTTGAACAATATTTCTTAATAGGTATGCAACTTTTAGTAGCATCCACGATTAATTCCTTGAATGCTTCCCACTTAGAATTTACTGTTGGTAACATCGTCAGTTGATCCCACTGTACAGAATTTAAAAACTTTTGAGACCACTGTACTCACCTTTACGGAAGCAAAAACCCTTTCCTTTACCCCTGATGGTAATTAAATCTTTAAGTAAATCCCACATCAGTACACTATGATCACTGCCACTTAGTGGTTCCTTTATCTGCAAATTCTTAATACACGAATGATCACTGCTGATAACCATATCAAGAGTATTGATGCAAACATGCCGCTGCAGAAAAAAATCATCCAATAATATAACTTCTTTCATTCAGCCATTAGATCAAGGCATTATATTCACCTTTAAAATTCATTCCATCAGAAAATCGTTACAATGGATTTTGAAAAAAATTGATTCCAAATCTATTGAAGTAATGGAGGCATGGAAACATTTCTCAATTGTGGATTGTATCAGAGCTTTATCACTGAAAGAAGTAAAACCGTCAACGTTAAATGCATGTGGAAAAAATGTATGGCAAGAGTCAGTTCTTTCAGTAAATATGGTCGAACCGGCAGAAAAGGGAATCGGTGCAATAGTAGAACTTGTTACGTCGGTGGGAGGGGAAGGTTTTGATGATATGACTACAGTACTGAAGCCCTTGTCGGTAGCACAGTTGATAGAATCGCCCTCCTTCCCACACTAGGTGGAAAAGACCTGAGTTCAAATCCTGTCGATTGATGGGAGGAATTTTTATGGATCTTTTTCACAACGTGGCTGAGTTAGTTGGGCTGAGGCGAGGGTAGCATGGTTTTTTCTCCTTTAATCTTGGGTTTTTTTTTCTAGCAAGACAGAAAATTGACCTCAGGACATATACAATTTATAGACAATATACACAGATTAACATGGCTTTAGTTGCCTATGCTCCTAAAAAAATTAAAAAAAGATATGATTACTGAACACATTCAAGAATTATTGGTAGAAAAAGAGGCTGGCGAAGCAGATTTGGTGGAAATGGCAGCGGAAGTAAAACCAAATCAATTCAAAAGTTGATAGCGCAGATGAAAATTTTAGACTTCCAAATTTTACACTAAAAAAGCATATAGGAAGGCATAAAGTCAGCCGAGCAATTAGAATCTTATTTTTTGAATGCACATTCTTGAATGAAAAGAGCTCAAATTTCAGAAGGGAGCTTCAAAAAATGCTTAGTTTCATATGATTAAATTTACAAAGATCTACCAAGCAAAAGCAAACAAACTCTGATTACTGATTTTTTAAAGAGAGTGGAAGATACGCGAAATCTAGAATAGTGTATTTTTGTTAGCTTTTGAACGTAACCCCCTTTTTTGTACTTTTTCTTAGTCCCATATAATACGGTTTCACACAACATGACAACATTTTATAGGAATCTAACTACTGTGTTATAGGATGGTTACCTGTATATGGTATCATAACCCCCCCCTTTTTTGTACTTTTTCTTAGTCCCATATAACATGGTTTCGCACAACACAACATTTTATAGGAACCTAACTAGAGTGTTATACAAAGGTTACCTGTATATGATATCAAAATTATTTTTTGCATCCAGTTCCTTTGTTACCACATTATAGTATCCAATCAAATTGGTCAGACAAGACTTCCCCTTGACAAATCCATGCTGTGTTTGAATTATTACTGCTGTCTTGTCTAGATGATTCTGCAATGCTTCTTTAACCAGTGACTCCATTATTTTCTGTGGAACCGAAGTCAAACTAACAGGTCTGTAATTACTTGTACCACCCTTTGATCCCCCTTTGTAAATTGGAGATACATTTGCACATCTCCAGTCCTTGGGGACTTCCCCCGAGTCCCAGGATGAACTTTAAGAGTGGAATGAGAAATAACAGATTTCATCTGTATAAAAATAATTTCACTTATGTGACATAAACAAATGATAAGATCAAAAGATGCAAGTTCTAGCAGTTCAATCCAGTTGGAAGAAAGTATAGATATTGTGAAGAAGGTGCGGATATTCGTATCAGTATGCTGTAATTTTTTTTTATATAGATTCACAATATTGTCACAGGAACATTATTAATTTTTTGATGCCAATGTAAATAAAAGGAAACAACTTAGGGATTTATAATGATAATAATAAAACAAATACATTTTAAACATAATCTGTAAAATGTTGCATCTTATTAGTTGCAACATTTTACAGATTAATTTTACTTATTTTTATTAGAAGGTGAAAAATTTTTATTGGTGCTCCATACTGCCTCTTGCTTTCAACCAAGGAGATAGACCAATTTTTATGCAGTGCTGCATTCTGTGGCATTGAATAGAATATGTTAAGTATTGTAGGAGATTTAGCAAGATCATCAGTGCACGAGTTAGGAGTAAAATAATGTTAATAAGTCAGCTGTCTCTTGAGACATGCAATACAACCATCAGAATGTAACAGAAGTGGAAGTGAGATGTTATAGCTTATTATAACATTTTGATAATGTTATATGTTTCTGTTTGTTCTAATAGTGCAGCTGCCATGACAGGAAGGCTGTTGGGGCTACTTGCTAGAACAAAAGCTAGTCCATTGCATTTTATTCACAGACAAGTCCTTACACCCAAACATGTGAAACATATGAATTTGGCAAAACCATGGACGAAGTCATTAAGATTATTAATTTCATCAAAAGCCAGCCCACAAATAACAGATGCTTTCATCAGCTCTGAAAGTTAGATTATTCTGAAAATACAATACCGCTGCTGCACAGCAAAGTATGTTGGCTTAGCTGTTCCATTGGAAATGTTCTGCTTAGGCTGTTTCAACTGTGAAGAGATATGTCAGCTGTAATCAGATTTTTTTGGAGATGAAGAATGACTTTGTAATCTTTATTAGCATTAGAATTAGCATTAGTAGAGGCATATGATGCAAGAAAGCAAGCTTATTCAGCATCAGCCAAAAAAAAAAAAAAAAAAAAACCCTCTCCCATTTCACCCCTCCGTTCGTTCGAAATACCTGTCCAGTTGAGCTTTAAATTTGTTTAGGCTATCAACTTCAACAACAAGTGATGGAAGTCGGTTCCACCAACCAACCACCCGCTGGCCAAAGGCAAATTTCCGCACATCTATCCGACATCCGTCCTTCCTCAATTTGAATTTATGCCCTCTGAGGTGATTATTCTGAGAAAGATGAAGAATCCCATTGGCATTGAGCATGCTCAAACCATTCAAAGCCTTATACACCTCTATCAGATCACCTCACCGGTGCCTAGTCTCCAGACTCTGTAATTTGCAAAACTTAAGCCTTTCTTCGTAAGAGCAACCCTTTGTTCCATTTACTAATCTTGTTGCCCTTCTCTGTACCCGTTCCAGCAGCTCTACATCCTTCTTGAAATGAGGCCTCCAGACCTGTATACAGTACTCAAGATGTGGCCTAACCATTGCCTTATACAAGGGAATAATCACCTCCTTATCCCTGCTAGAAAAATTCCTGTATATCATTGACAAGACACCATGAGCTACTCTTGCAGCTCGTCTGCACTGCTCAGAGAACTTCATATCTGCCTGCAAAATTACCCCCAAGTCCTTTTCATTCTCCACCACTGTCAGTGTAGTACCGCAGAGTTGATACATTGCTCTGGGGTTACTGTTACCCATATGTAGTACTTTACATTTGTCAATGTTAAACTTCATTTGCCACCTCTCAGCCCATCTGTTCAACCTTTCCAGATCCTGTTGCAGCAGCATAGCGTCAGTAGTGTCCTTAACGACCCTGCCAACCTTTGTATCATCTGCAAACTTAGACATTAAACTTGATATCCCATCATCAATATCATTCATAAACACCGAAAACAACAATGGACCCAACACTGAACCTTGAGGAACTCCACTAATAACATTAGTCCACGTTGAGCAGTGTCCATTGATTACCACTCTCTGTCTTCTGCCACTCAACCATCCCCTTATCCATAGCAGCAATTTGCCTCCAATGCCACACTGCTCCAATTTGTGCAGCAGTCTTCCATGTGCAACAGTATCAAAAGCCTTTCTAAGATCCAAATATATAATATCAAAGTTATTCCCTGCATCCAGTTCTTTTGTGACTACATCATAGTATCCAATCAAATTGGTCAGGCAAGACCTGCCCTTAACAAAACCATGCTGCGTCTGAGCTATAACTGAATTCTTGTCTAGATGATCCTGCAGTGCTTCTTTAACCAGTGCCTCCATTAATTTACCTGGAACAAAAGTTAAACTAACAGGTCTATAATTACTTGTGTCAGCCTTTGATCCTCCTTTGTGAATTGGGGTTACATTTGCACATCTCCAGTCCATGGGTACCTCCCCTGAGTCCAAAGAAGCTCTCATAATTATGGCTAGGGGTTTGCATACTTCCTTTGCTGCCTCCTTTAATATAACTGGATAGATCCCATCCACCCCAGGTGCCTTTTTTATGTTTATCCTCAACAATCTCTCCTCCACTTTCCTCTCAGTTATTACAAAATCATCCAGCTCACTGCCAATGTTTACTTTACCTACATCATTCTCCTTCCTGAATAACTCCTCATGCGTGAATGTAGATGCAAAATACTCGTTTAAATTGTTAGCCACCTGAGCAGGATCCTCAACTGTTGAACCATCAATATTCAGTGGACCAATCTGATTCATCCCTTTCCTTCTCGAGTTCAAGTATGTAAAGAACTCCTTTCTGTTTTTCTTTGCATCCTTTGCCAAGGATTTTTTGTAGTCTGCCTTTGCCTGCCTAATCTCCTTTGTGACTTGGTTACAGACCAACTTATATCTATCATAGGCTTCCATGTCACCCATTAATTTGTATGTATCCCATGCATTTTTCTTCTCTGCCACATGTCTCATTAGTCCATCTGACAACCATTTAGGCCTAAACCTTGAACAATATTTCTTAGTTGGTATGTAAAGCCTGGTAGCCACCAAGATTAGTTCCTTGAATGCTTCCCATTTTGAGTTTGCTGTTGGTAACATCATCAGTTGGTCCCACTGTATAGAATTTAAATACTGTCTCAGACCATCATAGTCGCCTTTACGAAAACAAAAACCCTTCCCTTTACCTCTGATGGTAGTTACCTCCTTGAGTAAATCCCACTTCAACACACTGTGATCACTGCCACCTAGTGGTTCATTTATCTGCAGGTTCTTAATGCATGAAGAATCACTACTGATAATCAGATCAAGAGTATTGCTCCCTCTTGTTGCCTCACGAACATGCTGATGTAGAAAACAATCATCCAATAAATCCACAAAAGCCTTGCTAGTGTGCGAGTGACCAACCCACAAATTCCAGTCAATATCTGGGAAATTAAAATCCCCCATTATAAGACTCTCTGATGTACTGGCCCACTCTATTTCCCTGTACAATATATTATTATACTCATCAGAGTCATTAGGCCTATAGCACACTCCTACTCTCAATTTTGATTTCCCTATGCTTATGTCACACCAAAGTGACTCGACACTGCCCTGTCCATCGATGTCAACTGGCTTCACTTCCTTTGACTTTGTGTTTCTTAATTAATAGCATAACCCCTCCTCCCCTCCTGTCCTGTCTATCCTTTCTATATACATTGTATTCCCCAAATTCCAGTTCCGCATTACTTATATCTGTGTGACACCATGTCTCTGATATCCCCACAATATCTGCCTTTGATGTTTTGAGCAATACCTCAAATTCATCAAATTTATTTACCAAACTCCTAGCATTGGTGTACACGCAGGTATACATGCACCTGTTTCTATTCTTAGCTACCCTAACACAACCCATGTGTTTACTTGTAACGCAATGATTACCAGCAGTCTCTGAAATATCCTGCATCTTGTTTTTCAGACTTCTGCTTATTTGAATAGAAGCAGTGCAAGAATCACTTCCACCTCTGCCAGTGGCTACTGTTAATCTATTAGTCCTTGTATCCCCCCCAACTAGCAGTTTTCCGACCCACCTAACACTGCCTCGACAGCATCAGCAAAAATTCTTGCACCCTTTCTATTTAAGTGTATCCCATCCCTGTAGAAGCAATCTCTCCTGTTAACAAGTACAGTCCAGGCTGAAAAAAATTCTACCCCTTGAGCCTTGCACAATCCCTCCAGGGCCGAATTGATCGACAAGGCTCTCATCATATACTCCCTCCTATCGTGTCTGGGCAGAATTGCAGACACTTTCAAGTTCAACCCTAATTCACGGCTTTTTTTCAACAGTGACCTGTACTTGCTAAGTAATTCCACCGGTCTCCTACTCTTAATATCATTAGTGCCAACGTGTACAACTATATCACCTTTTGTGCCCTTAAAAGATGATATCCGCTCTACAACGTCATCAACCTTTGCCCCTGGCAGACATACCCTGGTCCTATTCCACCTATCCTTTTTACAAAGCATGTTCCCCGTTTTCCTGACAATAGAGTCACCAACAACTAGTAGTTCCTGTGGGACCAGCGCATTCTGCCTAGGGGGCTGCCCCTGTGTTGCCTGATGACCAAGTGCAAGCTCTGGCGTTGATGTGGGCAGCTGAGAGCTTGATGGGCCCCTCAATTTATTTCCTTCGAGGGCATCCACCCTGTCCTTCAAGGTCTCATAAAGGCCCATAACAACGCTGAGTTGTCGCCTGATTTCCTTGCACTCCTTACATCGTGCACACACAAAGACATCCCCCTTGGCAGTATCATGTCCCGTACCCGACTGCTCCGCAAACATCAAGCAAACAGTGCATTTTAATAGACTGTGATTCAGAGGGCAACTGCCCCCCTCAGTTCTCCCCTGAACCACAGCACTCCCATTAGCTTGAGCCTTTTGCTTTGCTGCTCTGGTCAGAGTCATGATTCCAATTTAATTCAATAAAATTTAAAACAAAAATTAAATCCTTAAGTTATATCCCAAAACAGTTATGTTATATATATATATATATATATTTTTTTTTTTTTCTGTATCTAGTGTTCCCTTTATACAACTTCCGTATCACATGTACCACTATAGTTATGTATTAATTATTTATTACGATTAAGTCGTTATATATATTTATAGAGTTAAAAATACAATTTAATTGACAATAAAGTTTATCAAGATTAATAGATTTACTGATTAATTGACAATATTATATTATGCAGTATACTACACTAAGCTTATGCTATCGTGTAAAAATGGCGGGAATTCACGAACGGTATTTCTACGGACTCGTAAGTATTGATTAGCTTCGAAATCTCGCTATCTCAATTTAGAATAAACTAAGGATCCTGACTAGGTCTATAATCTACTTATAGAAGATAATTTGATATAACAATTGGTTAATAAATCGACTAAATTTGGTTAAAAGACCTCTCGTTCAATTTGTGACACGTGGATTTGATACCGTTACCGATACTAAGTAATATCTACGAAATCTCTGTCTAAGTTAAACTTTAAACTAAGTATCGTAACTAGGAATATAAAGCTACTCTAGAAAATAAGTTAATATGACAATTTAAACTAATAAAGCAGAAAATAAATCAGGAAAAACTTCTCTGTTTGAAGAGCTTTAAGGAGCAATGTCTGCACAGGCTAACCTCGCACGCAGACTCCCAATATGCAGAATCAAGCCTACTTGATTGCTATTTTTCAGAATCTAGCTTTCCAAGAGTTTAGAAACCCGTGTATTTTCAACATAGGATAAAACAACTGCTCTCTGTAGAATGAATTTGTTTTATCCTGAATTGAAAATATATTGTTTCTAAACCCTTATTAAGAAGCAGACATGCCTAAGTACCAACTGTAAAGCAAAAGGAATCAGAATTTATAATTAAGATAAATGAGATGAGTGATGTTTTATGTAGCTGATAATTGAGCTTCTTTCAGAAAAAGTAAGTGGGCTGGTGAATTGTTTGTGGAAATTTGTTTGTGAAAGTTTGTGGACACTTTGCAGTCACAAAAGAACTGGATGCAGGGAATAACTTTGATATTATATACTTGGATCTTAGAAAGGCTTTTGATACTGTTGCACATGAAAGACTGCTGCACAAATTGGAGCAGTGTGGCATTGGAGGCAAATTGCTGCTATAGATAAAGGGGTGATTGAGGGGGAGAAGACAGAGAGTGGTAATCAATGGACACTGCTCATCGTGGAGTCCCTCAGGGTTCAGTGTTGGGTCCATTATTGTTTTCTGTATTTATAAAATATTGATGATGGTATATCAAGCTTAATGTCCAAGTTTGCAGACGATACAAAGGTTGGCAGGGTTGTTAAGGACACTACTGACACTATGCTGCTGCAACAGGATCTGGAGAGGTTGAGCAGATGGGCTGAGAGGTGGCAAATGATGTTTAACATTGACAAATGTAAAGTACTACATATGGGAAACAGCAACCCCAGAGCAACGTATCAACTCTGTGGTACTACACTGACAGTGGTAGAGAATGAAAAAGACCTGGGGGTAATTGTGCTGGCAGATATGAAGTTCTCTGAGCAGTGCAGACGGGCTGCAAGAGTAGCTCATGGTGTCTTATCAATGATATACGGGAATTTTTCTAGCAGGGATAAGGAGGTGATTATTCCCTTGTATAAGGCAGTGGTCAGGCCACACCTTGAGTACTGTATACAGGTCTGGAGGCCTCATTTTAAGAAGGATGTAGAGCTGCTGGAACAAGTACAGAGAAGGGCAACAAGGTTAGTGAATGGAACAAAGGGTTCCATCAGCATTGAAATGGAACAAAGGGTTCCTTTTCAATGCTGATGGGATTCTGCCTCTTTCTCAGAATAATCACCTGAGAGGGCATAAATTCAAATTGAGGAAAGACAGATGTAGGATAGATGTCTGGAAATTTGTCTTTAGCCAGTGGGTAGTTGGTTGGTGAAACAGACTTCCATCCCTTGTTGTGGAAGTTGATAGCCTAAATAAATTTAAGGCTCAGCTGGACAGGTATTTCAAACGAACAAAGGGGTGAGGTGGAAGTTTTTTTTTTTTTTTTTTTCCCCTTCTCTGGCTGATGCTGCATAAGCTTGCTTTCTTTCATCATATGCCTCTACTAATGCTAATGCTAAATTGACATCACTGGCATCAATCTTTGGAAAATCTATGAAATCAGACTATCAATGGTCAACTGTAGTAACTTTTGTAAAGCAAAAAATATTTTTAAAACTAAAATAAACATAACTTCATAAAATTTAATAATTTAATTTACTAAAAAATATATATATATTAAGAAATGTTCTATATTTTATGAGTTGTTACAACTTATAACATTTGGATAATTTTATATGGATGTTATGATTATTTTATGATAATAAAAACAATTTAAATAATTTACATTGCTTTCATAACAATAATAATAAAACATTAATTTAGTAATATTTTGTATATTTTTTGGATATGCCATGTAAAGGATGTAATTACTATGTTGGCTGGTAATTGGTAAAAAGACACTCTTCACTACAAACATGATGAAATGTTATTTATTTCATAAATGCCTTTATATGAAACAAAACCAGCCAAACAGTAACCACATTGGTCTCCTAGGTCAACATGTATTGTGGTGAGACAATTTCAGAGCGACTAAGTACTCAGTAAGAAGTTAGTCTCATCTGACCTGTGACCTTTTACTCTCCATGTGGTTTTTAAAGCTTATAGCGTTTCTTTATTTTACAGATGGTAACTCACATAAGTAGATAACCATAAATTAACAGTTACTATTCATTAACTCCACCGACAAAGGTTTTTCAGAGAGAGAGAGAGATGCTGCACTGTGTTGTGGTATTGTGTGTATATTTAGCCTTCAGTTCAGTTTAACTCTACCCCGTGTTTATATTTGTGCTCATTAAATGTCTTCTTTTAATTTACGCTAATTGTATATTAATTTTTCAGCATAACTATGCCAATTTTAATAAGATCATAAAAAATTTGATTTTAAATCAAATCACATTTTTTTTTATTTGATTTATTACAAAAATTTGACCAGTTACCAGCCAGCTTATTTTTTAGATTACAAAATAAGATCATATCATAAAAAAATACTGACTAATACTTCTTTAGTTAGCATTAGTCACAGAATTGAAGTACTTTCAGTATAGAAACTTATACTGAAAGTACTTCAATGTACAACAAATACTGAATAATAACAACAAACTTATTAGTGAGAAAGATCACTTCAGGTTTTGGAAATTATATCTGCATTGAAATAGGATTTGGTTATTTGAGGAACCCAATGCTGATGACAAAAGGTTGGATAAGCAAAAGGGTATTGTTATATCCTACATGAAAATTTTTACTGATGTCCAAACGCATTCTAAAAAGGTTAAATAGGTTAAATAAGTATGATTGTATTTGTTATAAAATCTGATATAGTCAGTTTCCTTTTGTAATAAATTATTTAAAAATATAACAGTTTTGTTTTAATAATTAAGAATTTTTCTCCCTTTAAGAGTGCTGTTTCAATGTATTGTCGCTTGGGATTTGCCCATAAGAAGAGCAAAGATATTGATCCAAATCAGTATCACCCATCTTGGCAAGGAAATTTTACAGTCAAGCCGTACAGGTTTGTATGGAAGATATATTCCGTAATTCTCCAATTTAATGGTGACTCATAATGATGGAGTAGTAAACGATTTCTTCCACAAAATTATGGAATATTTTTGTGGATGAAATCGCCCACTCTCTTTACATTTAATTTAGAGGAAATATGATTACAACGTACTTTATAAGAAAGCGTGTTAGGAATGTAGATTTTTTAGAGTATTTGTTAGAGACAAGTGGCATTAAGCCACTTGTTACCTTTTTAATTTATTGTTGAACCTTTTTAATTTATTGTTGGTTGTGTCTAATCATTTTTATTCCCATATTCTTTTGCTCTTTTACACCACGAAACCAGTTCTTTTCACTTTATCTCGTACTGTAGTTAGGTGATCTCAGGCAGAGGGAATAGGGTCCAGACCATGAGTTATTCCAGGTTTTTCAGCCTGTTCAATGCAGCATTTAACTCATGAGCACACAGTACAATGTGGCTTTAGATGCTACTGCACTGTATAAATCATAATAATATTTAGTTTCTCTACTAAAAATTTCTGCATTCTTTTAAATAGGGTTCAGAATGATCCTTTGAGTGACAATATGGGCAATGTCTTGTATTTTGTTTCATGTGAATACGAAGAATACCATTGGCATTGCTCAATCCGTTCAAAACCTTAAAACACTTCAATCAGATTACCTCACAGGTGCCTAGTCTCCAGATGCTACAATTTTCAGAAATGAAGCCTTCCGGTAAAGCTTTAGTTCTGCAAGACTACCCTTCTGTTCCCCTCACCAATTCCTGCCTTTCTCTGCACCTATTCCAGCAGATCTACATTCATTCCTAAAATGAGGCCTACTAACTTGTATGCACTACTAAAAATGCATTTTTCTTCTCTGCAACAAGTGAGTTGCATTGGTTCATCTGATATCCATATAGGCCTAAACCTTGAACAGTGTTTCTTAGTTGGTATGAAAAGTCTAGTGGCTTCCACGATTAATTCCTTGAAAGCTTCCCATTTACAATTTGCTGTTGGTAACATCATCAGTTGATCCCACTGTACAGAATTTTAAAAACTGTCTGAGACCACCATACTCACCTTTACGAAAGAAAACTTTTACTTTTCCCCCTGATAGTAATTATCTTTAAGTAAATTCCACATCAGTACACTGTGATCACTGCCACTTAGTGGTTCCTTTAACTGCAGATTCTTCATGCATAAATAATCACTACTGATAATCAGATCAAGAGTATTACTCCTTCTGGTTGCCTCTCAAACATGCTGCTGTAGAAAACAGTCATCCAATAAATCCAGAAAAGTTTTGCTAGTGTGTGAGTGACCAACCACAAGTTCCACTTAAAAACCCCTATTGTAAGATATTTTGATACAGTAGTTTGTTGTACTAACTAACTGTTTTGCTTGCCTATGTCACATCAAACTTATCCAACATTGCACTGGCCACCCATGTCAGCTGGATACACTGCCTTAGATTTTGTGTGTTTCCTAACTAACAGCATAACCCTACCGTCCTTTCTGTACACATTGTACTGCCGAAATTCAAATTCTGCATTCTTTATATCTGTGTGACACCACATTTCGGATTGTCCAACAATATCTGCCTTTGATGTCTTGACCAGCACTTCAAATTTATTTACTATGCTCCTAGCATTGGTGTACATGCCAGTATACTTACTATTAGTTACCCTAACACAGCCCATGTATTTACTTGTTCCATGATGACTCCCAGCAGTTCTTAAAATCTTCATCTTCCTTTCCATGCTGCTGCTCATTCCAATAGAAGCAGTGCAAGAATCACTTTCACCCTGCATTATGGCTATTCTTAATCTATTAGTCTTTGTATCCCACCAAGCTAGCAGTTTTCCAACCCATTTAACTCTGCCTTGAAAGAATCAGTAAATATTCTTGCACCCTTTTTTATTTAAGCGTATCTCATCACTGTAGAAGCAGTCTCTCCTGTTAACAAGAACAGACCACACTGTAACATGGCAGTTACTGCTCTTTGATGTACAGGCCAAATAATAAGAAACTAAAACATTAGTAAAACCTGAAAGAGAAAATATGTAAGGGGAAGGGTGTTTGCCACGTTTTGGCAAATGCCCTTCTCCTTCACTCAAAATCTGCTTCAAAAACACCCTCAAAATCTGCTTTAAAGCAGGTTTTGAGGGTGTTTTTGAAGCAGATTTTTTTTTTTTTTTTTTTCTGAGAACAAATTGCACAGGATGTATTCACCTCCACAGAGTGATTTATGAATTGTCTTGTGCAGCTGCCCCCCCCCCCCCCCAAATCCCGAAAATCTGCTGTTGAAGGCCGTAACACTTTGACTGAAATGTAGGATTATTTTTCAGAATTACATACTCTTTAAACATTTAGAGTAATAAACAACTCAACTCTGCTTTTTCAGTATACACTAAGTAATTATTCTAAAAATTCCTTATATTATATGGGCTACAGAGCTTGGCAACCAGGCACCTTAGAGAGCACCTGATTGAAGCTTATAAGACTCTGAGAGGGTTTGTAAAATTAATGAAGGTGGGATTTTCACTGTTATAAAGAATTCCAGAACTGGGGTCCATAAATTCAAATTACAGGGAAAGAGGTTTAGATTAGATTGTAGGAACTTTCTTTTAGCCAGCGAAAATCTGTGGAGGCAACTTGTTCCAGTTGATTTACTATACTCCTAGCATTGATGTACATGCCAGTATACTTACTCTTAGTTACCCTACACAGCCCATGTATTTACTTGTTCCATGATGACTCCCAGCAGTTCTTAAAATGCAACTTGGTTCAGTTGATTACTGGAACAAGTTGTCTTCACAGATAGTTGAGGCTGGCAGTTTGAATAAATTCATTATTCAAATTTATAAATTTGAATAAATTCATGAATAATTTGTTTGTATTTTCTTACTACTCTTTCTTTTTTATGTACTCATTTATCATTATTTTATTTTTTTATTATTTATTTATTATTATTATTATTATTATTGTTGTTATGTCTGATTGGGGGTTCCATCCTGTGATGGGTATTGCTACCAAGTACACAAGGTGGCTGTTATGTCTGGTGTTAGTGTTGGTAGTGTTGATTGGGATAGTTGTTACTTGTTGCATACCACATTTCTTTGATCTCCTGTCTAAGGTTCATGTACTTACTGATTTTTTTCTCATGCATTTTCTGGAGGTTGCCAGTGTTGGGCACTGCTATGTCAATCAGATAGGTAGCTTTTTCCTTCTTGAAAACAAGGGTTATGTCTGGTGTTGTGCAGGCTTATCTTGTTCATATTATTATTATTACTATTTATCTTTTGTGCTGGTGCAGCAAAAGACTGACTTCCTTGCATTGTATGGCTGATACTAATACTAAATACCAATACTAACTCCTCCAGCCTTGTGTTCATCCCAGAGTATAAACGGATTTATTTTATTATTTTGATGCTAGAGTTCCCCAAGTTTTTTTTTATTTCAACTACCATTTTTCTCTTGTATATTAATTACCTTCTCCCATTGACTACAAATCGTCTCCATTGTTTTGTTGATGCTATTACACTATATTCCACTTTCTATTTCCTTAAATGCTGATTTCAAGGTCATTTTCCAGTTGGTAGAGAAAATCTTAACCTCATTCCTAAAAGTTGGTCTTTTTTCTCATATAAAGGAATGTTATTTCATATACTCATCTTCATTAACAGTATCCAGATTTCTAGCCACATCCTGATGGGCGATAACTCTGACTTCTAACCTTTCTTGGCATGAACATATCACAAATGTTGCTTCCTCTTCATCAAAAAAACTAGCCTTTCTCTTTGTTTTGCCCTGAGCATTGCCTTTCTTCTAATCAGCCATTAATTCTGTATTAATCTCAAATCCACCCTACCGTGGAATTTTGTTCTCTCATTTGAGGCAGCTCCCAATACCTCTCATAAACTTTTAGACTCTGTCCAAAAGAGTGTATCAGTTTAATTATTGATTCCTCACTTAAAGTATACTACACTTCCTGTCACACTGACATAGTTTCTGTTTCATACATTTTCTACAGGTATTTCCATGTGTACTGTTCTTCTAAATTAGCATCTGTAATTCCACTGCTTACTTTGAAGCCAACACAAATGTGGGCCTTGTCTAGTCATCCATTCATTTCAACTCTAAACTTACTAAACTGACTTTTCCTATTCCTCATATGTCCTTTCTGCTTCAGTTCTTTGGCAAAACCTTGGTCTTGTGTGCATTATATCCTTAGTTGCTGATGCAACAATAAAATCCAAACCAACCAATCAACCAATCTTTGGCAAAACCTTCCTTCCTTATGTATTTCCTGAAAATTGTGATACTAAAAAAATTCAAGTCCACTGTCATCAAGTTTCTTTCAGTTTCTCAGCTGCCAGTCCATTGCTTCATTGCTTTTCACGTTTGGGGTATCATAAAAAAAGTGCTAATATCATGTATGTGAGCTAACTGTTTTGCTTTTTTAAACTGATACCATGGATTTAAAAAATTTTTTTTTTCCAGAGCACGAAGTGAAGAGGTTGAAATTTTTATGAATGCTCTAAACATTGATCTAGAGAAAGAAGGATTTATTGTAGAAGGAGTTTCATTATCAGACACAGGAACTGCAAGCTCTGATGAACAGGGTAAGGTTACATTGTTTTTAAATAGTCTAAAGAACAATTTTAATCCCTTTAATTGAGTTCAAATTTCATACTGATGCTTTGTATGAAAATGTTGCACTTGGTAGCAGAAGATTCATGATTGTGTTAGTTACTTATAACACCAAAAAATAAATTGTTTTTTCAGGGTTGATCTTCAGGGTGTTTCAAAAATGATGGTCAATAATTTAAAGGTGAAAAGTACAAACTAAAATAAGCAAAAAAAGTCCCAGTGAACATCGGGCCATAAATGAACCGTTTTGGAGATGATGCACATTTTCTGTTAAGATCCACCACTGACTATGAGAGCACTCTGGGAGTGTAGTCTGTATTGCTGAGACCTTGTACACACTGGATGTGGTAGGGTTACAGTAATTGGCAATGTAAAATTCGCCACACACACTGCTATGACCATTAGACGCTCTTGCAGAGTAACCCTCCTTGTTGAAATTCCTGGATTTAGTTCTGTTCTTTCTAACACCCTTTCCTCAACATCAGGTGTTATGCTTCTGAGCCTACCTGCTCATACTCCATGTATGAGCCAACCGGGCTAGCCGGGTGGGTAAAGTGCCTGCCTGCCTGGCAACCCAAAGGTCGCTGGTTCGAATCCCGCCTCGGGCTTGGATCAAAGTACTGCAAAAACCTTGGAAGGTGCATTATGGCCACAGAAGCCAATGCACCAACAACTACCAAAAAAAAAAAAAAAAAAAACTCCATGTATGAAGCACCCATGTTCTCTAAGGTGTTGCTGTACCGTGATGAATGTGCGCCTGTTGGGCTGCTTACGGTGGGGAAATGTTCCTTGGTACAAACGTGCAGCCTCGAGTGCACTGCCATTAGCTTTACCATACATAAAGTGCATGTCTGGATACTTTTCGTTGCTGTAACCTCTTTCCATGTTGACTATCCTTTGATAAGTACTAGTATGCCTGCTACAACTCAGAGCATTGAAAATGGGGAAAGGGAGAAAATGAGCATAACCTAACCTAAACAAAAAAAGTCAGTGGTGGATTCCAACTAGAAATATTTCAAACGATTCACTTAAGGACCCATGTTTACTAGGCTGTTTTTTGCATATTGTAGTCTGTACAGTTCACCTTTAAATTATTGATCACCGCCTTTGAAACACCCTGTATATCTGCTGTACTCATCACACAAATACTAAGATTGATAATAATACTCATGTAAGTTAACAAATTGCCAATTTACATGAGTAGGTTTAGTGAATAAATAATGCATGCTGAAAAATCTGAATATTCTGCTGTATAAAACTAAGTATAATTTCACCTGATTGTATTCCTTGAATGAAGTATTACGATGCTTGAGCAAAGCTTTAGTTTTGTATTAAGCATTGTTCAGAGAACCTATTTGAACCTCCACTATATATACAGGCAGTTCTTGCTTTACAAGTTTTCGCTTTACGAGTTCCTGGGTTTACGAGTTTTTTCCGCCAAGTATCAACAAAATCGAAAAGGTGAACATTAATTACAAAAAAGAATGTTAAACATTCATAAATACTGCATTCTAAACCACGTACGTAACTATAAAATATACAGTGTACCCCGCTTTACGATATTAATCCGTTCCAGAGACACCATCGTATCGTAATGTGAACCCAATAACACATTGTTTTTTGGTAATTCATTCAAGATCTCAGAAGTTGAAATTTTCGCTGTATAACTAAGCTATTTATCTCTCTAAAATATCATTATTAAGGTCACAAGCGTGACCTTAAGGCCATATAAAAGGTCATGAGCATGGTTTGTAAATTGTATTAGTTGCCAGTTCAAATCATTAAAATGCACTACACTTTCATCATTATCATATGCTCTGTTATATGAATCAGTTTACGCCTTTGTGATATTTTTCTAAAACACATTTCTGGAGGTCACGACCATAAAACAATAAAAACAATTTACACTTTCCGGTTTATTGGGCTTTTCTGTAACTGCAAGCAATTATAAACGGGTAGTAAACTCGATCTTCCTGCATTTGCGAAAATGTGTTTTCCCCTTTACTGAAATATTTAATAATAGAAAAAACATAAATAAATTTTCAGAATCTTCTCTTCATTCCTTTTATTTTAAGCTTAGTAAACTTGTTACTTCATGTGAATTGTGTTAGTTGCAATTTGTGTGTGCTGAAAATGCTTATGCATGCAATCATGAAATTTATAATTAAAAGAGAAGAATATCTTGGAAACAAACACCTCTTGAAGCATTTCTGAATCTGATGACTCCTTGTGCAATCAACAAACCAACAAGTGCCAATCCAATAATGAGTGATCTACAAGTGTGCATTTAGTCGATGATGATGAAGAATAAACATTCTTTAACATTTGTAAGTTGTAAATAATTTCTCTATTATAATTTGCTTGATTTTATGGGCTACGTTTTCATTTCTTTGGATAAATCAATCATTGTTTAAACATAAACTAATTATCTAACTAATTTTATTGTCGAGAACGTCGCCCATATTTTTAACCTTATATCTATAGGAAATAAACTTATGAGTTTTCACTTTACGAGCGCGCGCTAGGAACGAATTAACTCGTAAAGTCGAGAACTACCTGTATTGCTAATTTGTCCCTAAATACTGATTTTCCTTAAGAAATTTACATTTACAGATTTTTTTCTTTTTGAAATTGGTAAACTAATGTTTCCCAAGATCTGCTTTATTTTAATTTAAGAAAAAAAAATTATAAGTAAGAGATATTGTGCAAAATATGTTTGTGGGCAATAAAATAATTTTAATTCTATATAAAACTATTTCTATATACAATAAGGAGTTACAGTAATTCAATTCACTTCCATTTCAATAATATAATGTTGGTGATTTAGAAGAAAGCAAAATAAAAAATAAATAAATAAAATGAAGAACTCTACTTACCTTTGAACTCAGTTGAAATGCTAAGAAAGTAAAGTCCAATTATGTATTTTGAAGTTACACTATAATATTTATGCAAATTAAGCATATTGAATGATGTGAACTGATTTCCTGTGCAGTTGAATTTGATCATAGACTTATTTTGAATATACTGGTGTCTTTGATCTGCAGAAGAACAGATAGTATTTTTTTTTTTTTTTTTTTTTTTTTTTTGTAGTTGATTTTGTAAACTCTTCTGGGAACACCACGACAAACTGATGCAAGGAAGTCAGGCTTCTTGCATTAAAAAAAATAAACAAAACAGTTGCCTGATTTTTTTTTCCATGTATCTATACAACCCTTCTTTAAATTTACATAAACTGTAGTTCAAAAATAGTTGGCAAGTAATTGCAGTTAATTATTGTTGGAATAATTAGTAAAAGAATATATCCAGTCTACACCTGTCTTTTAATTTGTGTTGCCCGCAAAAAAAAAAAAAATAATAAAAATAAAAATATATTTTTTACTCAAACCTTAAATATATGTCATTCAGACTGATGCAGAGTCCTTGTTTCAAGCCTGCACAAAATTGAAGTTATTCTCTATAGAAATACTTCAGGCAGTAAATAACTTTGTTGCTATTCACTGTACCTTTTCAGGCAAATCCACATCTTTTCAAAAATGGGATCTCCAAACATGTACACAGTACTACGAAACAGTCACCTTATCCAGAAACAAAGCTTTATATTGTGAAACAACTGCTTTGTCCCTACCAGCAAAATTCTTATACATTATAGATAAAACACCATCTGTTGCCCTGTTTATCTATGATGTTGAGAAGAATTTTGTGCCAGATTCTACTATTACTCCTAAATCTTTTACCATATGAATTACTATAAGTGTATTCTACTGTGAATATTAAAACCATTGCATTTGCTAGTTAGTTTAAACCTGTCAGCCACAAAAACACAAGAGAGGATTTGAAAATCATCATACATCTTAATTTTGAAAAGTAAAATTAATATTAGTTATTTTATTAATTTTGTTGAAGTTCCAGTTTCATCAACCACATAGTAATTGACATTAAGCAACTTCAGTACCACTGTTTTGTCCAGGGATTGTCACTAGAGGCTTAAGATGAGGCCAGTAAGTCCCAATGCAGGCTACTTTAGCAGTCTCTCATCATTTAAATAAATGGCAGATTAACCTTTTTTTGATGATATTTTTTTAAAACTAGTACTCAAGTACAGTTCTTGGTTACTGCAGAGTTTGTTGTTCTACTGCATTCATTGTATTTACTAAGCAGTGTAAATCCTTTCAGCTATAAAAATACAATAGATAATGAAAGGGTACTATGTTTCATAAAAGATTGTAATGAAAGGCAGTGTAATAAGGGATTGATTGTGCAGGTGTTGAGGTTTATTTATGTGAAAAAATATAGCCTTGTTATCTAACTCTGTTTTAATATGATAAAATCTATTAAAATATAATTCATATGGTTAATTAGCATTTTCCTTTTACTTTAACAAGTTGAACAAATTGATTAATTTTGAAGTCTTTCTTTCTTTCTTTCTTTTTTCTTCACTTCAAAATAATGAGATTAACGTGGTAATTCAAATTATTTATTCTGGTAGTATTTTCATTTTCTTAAGTTATAGGTATAAACAAATTTCCAACCTAACTGTATGTTATATGATTTTAAACCTTATTTCCCCTCCCAGTGCCTCCTGTCCTTGCTGGAAGCACACATTCTAAAAGAATTGGCTTTTTATTTGATTCGACCCTTACAGCATTTCTTATGATGGGTAATCTATCACCTGTAAGTATACCATTTGCTGGTCTTTATTTGTTATTAAATTATTAGCATTTTTATTTTGAATATGGAGTATGGTAAAATATGCACAGGCACATTCCTTTAAAGGCATTAGACAATTTCTTCTTCAACTGTAAATAAGAAACTCTGCTAGATATTCCATGGTTATTTGTTAATGTGATAAATTATACAGTTAGGTCACGGAACCTGTCATTCTACCAGAGCGGTTGATTATTATAGTGCAAGCAATATTTCTATCATAATAAACACATATGTGAATATAGAATTTTTATTAGCAAAAATTTATTTATGCAGTTTATTTTAAACTACTGCCACTGCCATTTACATACTTTTTCACTGTTATGGTACATTGGGTGTTCACAGTAGCATAATACTGTACATTCATCTATTGCCACTCCACAGCATTGAAACAGCCTACTTGCAAACTTCAAAGTAGTGAATAAGTAATTCTGCACATTTGATTTTGTTAATACAGGTAACCCTCATATAACATGGTAGTTAGGTTCCTATAAAATCTCATGTAGTGTGAAACCATCTTATACGGGATTAAGAACCAGTACAAAAAGGGAATTACGTTCCAAAAGCTAACAAAAATACACCATTTTTTATAATTATCGGAAAGTTAATTTTTATTAAAAATAATAATAACTGAACAAACTTCTTACAAATTGTGATACATATATGCCAAATAATGCATTTTCATTTAATTTTCTTCCTCCTCATTGCTGCTAAGCACAATCAAATGAGAACATTTTCTCTGTTGCAGAATATCCTCACCTTCTGAACTTTCTTGTGCAGTATCTAGACTTTGTGTATCTTCTTTTTTTTTTTTTTTTTTTTTTGGTAGTTGTTGGCGCATAGGCTTCTGTGGCCATAATGCACCTCCCAAGGTTTTTGCAGTACTTTGATCCAAGCCCGAGGCAGAAATCGAACCCGCGACCTTTGGGTTGCCAGGCGGACACTTTACCCACCCGGCTAGCCTGGTCGGCTGTGTATCTTCTGCTCTCTCTAAAAAAAATCAATAATCTGGGCTTGTTTGCTTTTGCTTGATAGATCTTTATAAATTTCATGGTATGGAGCTAAGCATGTTTGAAGCCCCATTTTGAACTTTGTGCTCCTTTTAGTCAAAGGATCTGCATTCGAAAATAAGATTCTAATTGCTCGGCTAAGTTTATTCCTTCCTTTTTTTAGTGTAAAATTTGGAGCTTCAAAATTTTCATCTGTGCTACCATCCTCTGAATTGATTTGGTTTACCTCCGATGCCATTTCCACAAAATTCGCTTTGCTAGTCTCTTTTACTACCAGTAATTCTTGAATGTCTTCAGTAGTCATATCAAAACCTTCCCCTCCTACCAACTTAGCAAATTCTACTGTCTCACTGATTCCGTTTTCTGCCAGTTTGACTATACAGTATTTCCTGAATGAACTGACTCTGGCCATACATTTTTCCAACACGTAGTTAATGTTGTCAGTTGGTTTTACTTCTTTGTGCAATAAAGCTATGATTCCGACACAGTCCATAACTGCAAAATGTTTCCATGCCTTCAACACTTCAGTAGATTTGGAATCAATTTTTTCCAAAATCCTTTGTAACGATTTTCTGATGTAATCAGTTTTAAAGGTAGATATAATGCCTTGATCTAATGGCTGAATTAAAGAAGTTGTATTAGGTAGTAGAAATATTGTTGCAACGTTTGGATAACTTAAATCTTTTGGATGACCAGGAGCATTATCCAATAGTAATAAAACTTTGAAATCTAGATTTCTTTTTCCACAAGTTCAATAGCACAGAACCTAACACGGGGACTTCCCAGTAATTCTTTTTTTTTTTTTATATAACGACTAGTGAGTCAAAAGTGGGAATTTACAAAAAAGAATGGAAATGTTGAAAATGACATCCAACTTAATAGCAGAGTTTTCCTTGCACAAAAGCTCAAAAATATTGTGTTATGCTAGGTTTGCCACAATTCTCTAACTGTGTTACAGCGAAACTGTGTTATTTAAGTACTGCATTGTGCAAGGATTTCCGCAATTTATCAATCGTGTTAGAGCGAAACCGTGTTGTAGGAGTACTGTGTTATATGGGGGTTGCCTGTATATATCATTTCTCTCTCTGTAGAAAATTGTGGGAGGAAATAGAGGATATATATTTTAAAAAGATATATATTAAAAGGATATATATTTAAGAAGCTATCTTTTGAATAGTATTATTAACATAATGCATAGATGGCAAGCCTTTTTAACAAGATCTTATTTTTTATGGATATTGCTTAGTATGTTGTTATTTTTTTCTTTTTCTTGTATCATTTATAACCATGCAAATTTCACTTTTCTCTTTATAGATTTTCTCTTTATTGATGAGACTGTTGAAAAGTTTTAAATTTCCTTTCGTTGATTGCAAATCATTCTATTTCAGAGCTCTAACTAATACATATGTATTCCTGGAAAGATTTTATTGTTACAGTATCTCACCAGTCTTAGGATACCGTAGCAATAAAACATTGTCATAGTTATTGCTAAGAATATTTAGTCTAATATTACCATATATAACTTGTCTAATATATGTGTGTTGTAGGAATTGAAGCTCTCTGTATTTTTTTAATTTATAAATTAAACAGACAAATTTTCTTCATTAGTATGTTTTTTTCAATCTAGGCAACAGCTAGTACAGTGGTATTCTTACGCATTATAGCACCAGTGCAAAATAATTTTTCAGTTACTGTAACATTATAAAGTTAATTTATTGCCACTTAGAGCTAATAATGGTAGCCAGTTTCTGTAGAATAATAGTAGGAAATATATGTCATATTGCTGTGGCTAGCTACATTGGGGTATTTCTCCAGTACATGCCCAATTCTGAATGGGATAAAACAGTTTCTGCCATATTTTGACTACTTTTATTTTTTTAATTATACAATTCAATAAATTTTCTTTGGAAAGGGCTACGTTATTCATTCTTAGTAAAAATATCCACCTTTGATATAGATGTTCTGGATATCAATTTCGCTTTGAAAACTCAGCCCACTTTTTGGATGACACACTTAATATAGAATTCCACAAAAAACTCATTCAAGACCACTTTTTTCTCAGCTCTTCAAAGCATGGGAATGAACAAAGTGTTGGCTTATACATTAATCTCTCATTATTGAATAAACCTACAAGGTTTGAGAGGAAATAAAAAGGAATAAAAGTGAAATTTGCATGGTTATAAATGATACTAGAAATAGGTTCATAAATTCAAATTGTGGGAAGAGTTTAGGAAGCTATCATTTATAACCATGCAAAAAACCATGTTGCATCCACGGGTAGTTGAGGCTGAAGCTTAGGGAAATTCAGAGGCCAGCTGGATTGGCACCTATACTAGGAGTTTAACACATGAGTTTATGCTAATGCAACAAGAGTGAGGCTTCCTTGCATCATATTGCTGATACTACTAATTTGGACAAAACATTTTTACAATAAAATGGAGCAAGACTGTAGGCAATAAATATATTCTTCATTTCCCGATGCAACATTTTAATGAAAGAGTTATCTGTAATGGATAACCTGTAAGATGGATTGTATGGTTTTGGCCACCATACAATCCCTGTGATTATTTCCTATGGGGATTCCTGAAGTATAGTGTCTACAGGAATAATCCATATATCACCGGAGAACTGAAAGGTGAAATCACAGGTGCTGTGATTTGAAGAAACACTGGCTCTGCATTTATAGTAGAATTCATTTGACATCTGAAAATGGTATAAATTTTTAGTAGTTTACACCAACCTTGCATTGAAATAATAAAACAAAATTAATAGTTTAATAACTGGTATTACTAATTTACAATAAATTACTATTTACAATAAGTATATAAAAAGCAAAAAGAAAAAGAATACCATAAAATACAATAAAATATACTATTAATTTTGTTTTTTGTTTTATTATTTCAACGCAAGGTTGGTGTAAACTACTAAAAAATTATATTATGAATATGCCCAACCCCAGAGGCCTATTTCAAGAATCTGAAAATGGTCTTGGTTGCACAATGATCACTTAATGAATGTTTTTTTTCTTTGAAATTAATAAATTTCCATGTCTGTATTTAATGATGCCAAACTCACTAATGTCGGTGCAATACATGAAATATTATAAGCATTCAAAATTGTTGCATCTTTTCTTGATGACTCTGTATGAGTGTAAGGTTTTAAAAAACTGTATGTGTTGGATTCTGCTGAGAATTGTTAAGCACAGAAAGTGACAGAGTTGGTAGGCGGGTTTCGAACATTTCATGCAGTTGGAGAAGAATTTTATGGCAGGTTATGTCCCATGAGTTTGTGAAAAATTCGTGTGCAATACCTTTGTTTTTCTTTGTAAAAATTTTTAGTGTACAATCAAAACACAATTGAATTTATTAGTGTTTATCCAAAACGCACACCTACCTGTTTTGATATGATATATTAGTTGAAATACAAACAGTTATTTAAGTGATAGAAGTAATGCTTTGAAAAATTATTGAAATACAAGCATAAGAGTTTGCTGAATAGCATTAGTAGAGGCATACAATGCAAGAAAGCAAGCTTATGCAGCAGCAGCCAAAAAAAAAAAAAAAAACCCTCTCATTCGTTCCAAATGCCTCCGGTTCAACCTTAAATTTATTTAAGCTATCAACTTCACAACAAAAGATGGAAGTCTGTTCCACCAATCAACCACCCACCGGCTAAAGACAAACTTCCGCACATCTATTCTACAAGTGTCTTTCCTCAATTTGAATCTATGCTCCCTCAGGTTCTTAATCTGAGCAAGAGGAAGGAAGAATCCATTCAGCTTGCTTAACCCATTCAAGGCCTTATACACCTCAGTCAGATACCTTACAGGTGCCTACTCTCCAGGCACTGCAATTTGCAGACCAATTCCCCTCACCAATCTTGTTGCCCTACTATGTACTCATTCTAGCAACTCTACATCCTTCCTAAAATGAAGCCTCCATACCTGTACACAGTTATCTAGGTGTGGCCTGATCATTGCCTTGTACAACAGGATAATTACCTCCCTGTCTCGCATAGGAACCCATAACCGGAAATGTCACCGTAAGTTGGTACACGGCGCTGTTCATCAGTTCGCGAGAGGGAAAATTTCTGGTTTACTCATTCAAGCAGTAGTCGCCGCATGAAGAGCATGCATCGATATACGAACTGTAAGCTGGCAGACATGCACCTAGTGTATGGATTAGCAGAGTTCAATGGACGAGCCGCTCAACAAATTTATGGAGAACGCTTCCCAGACAGACATGTATCGGACCACCTTTTGTTTGCACGTGTGCATCAAAATTTGTGCGATTATGGGTCATTCAGAGGTAACAGGAGTAGTGCGAGCAGACCACGTTCGACGCAAACTCCCACCATGGAAGAAAGTGTGTTGGATGCCATCCAGAATAATCCTACTACCAGCACACATGCTGTTGCCTCTGTCTTAGGAGTGTCTCGTTGCAGTGTACAGCGTGTCTGGCACGACGATTCCTTGCACCCCTTTCATCTCCAAAGGATTCAGTTACTGCTCCCCAGTTGAAGTAGCATACTGTCTTTACTGTCGTGAATAACCCTGCCAACCTTTGTATCATCTGCAAACTTGGACATTAATCCTGATATACCTTCATCAGTATCATTGATGAATATGCAAAACAACATTGGGCCCAGCACCGAACCTTGAGGAACTCCACTAATAACATTTGTCCATGAAGAGTAGTGTCCATTGATTACCACACTCTGTTGTTTCCCACTCCCCTTTATCCATTGTTGCAACTTACCCTTAATGCCATACTTCTCCAATTTGTATAGCACTCTTTTATGTGCAACAGTATCAAAAGCATTCCTGAAATCCAAGTATATGATATCAAAATTATTTTTGACATTCAGTTCCTTTGTGACCACATCATAGTATCCAATCAAATTCGTCAGACAAGACCTCCCTTTAACAAACCCATGCTGTCTCTTAAGTATTACTGCAGTCTTGCCTAGATATTCCTGCAATGCTTCTTTAAGCAGAGATTCCATTATTTTCCCTGGAACGCAAGTTAAACTAACAGGTCTATAGTTACTTGTGTCACCTTTTGTGAACCCCCTTTGTGAATTGGAGATATATTTGCACACCTCCATTCCATGGGGACGTCCTCTGAGTCCAAGGAAGCTCTCATAATTATGGCTAAGGGTTTGCTTACTTCCTTTGCTGCATCCTTTAATATAACTGGATAGATCCCATCCACCCCCAGGTGCTGTCCTTATGTTTAACTTCAACAATTTCTCCTCCACGTTGTGTTTGATAAACTTCTGGCATACCCCTCATTGAATAACTTCTCATGTGTGAATGTAGATGCTAAATACTCATTCAGTTTATCAGCTACCTGAGCATGGTCATCAATAGTCAACCCATCTATGTTAAGTGGTCCAATCTGATTCATCCCTTTCCTTCTAGAGTTTATATAAGTAAAGAACTCTTAGCTGTTTTTCTTTGCATCCTTTGCCAAAGATTTCTTGTAATCTGCCTACGCCTGCCTAACTTCCTTTTGTGACTTGATTACAGACAAGCTTATATCTGCCATAGGCTTCTGTGTCACCTGATAATTTATATGCATCCCATATATTTTTCTTCTCTGCCACGAGCCTCACTAATTCATCTGACATCCATTTAGGCCTGAACCTTGAACAGTATTTCTTAGTTGGAATGAAAAGCCTGGTAGCCCCAAAGATTAAGTCCCATGAAGGCTTCCCATTTAGAATTCAACTTTGGTAACATCATCAGTTGATCCCACTGTACAGAATTTAAAAACTGTCTGAGACCCCTGTAGTCACCTTTATGAAAGCAAAAGCCCTTCCCTTTAGCCTTATTGTAGTTACGTCTTTAAGTAATTCCCATATCAGTACATTGCGATCACTGTCACGCATTGATTCCTTTATCCTCAAATTCTTAATGCATGAATAATCACTGCTGATAATCAGATCAAGAGTATTACTCCCTCTGGTTGCCTCTCGAACATGCTGCTGTAGAAAACAGTCATCCAATAAATCCAAAAAAGTCTTGCTAGTGTGCGAGTGACCAAACCACAAGTTCCAGTCAATATCTGGAAAGTTAAAATACCCCATTATAAGACATTCTGATTTACTAGACCACTATTTCTTTGCACAACTGCTCATTATACTCATCAGATTCATTATGCCTGTAACACACACATACACACCCCCCCTACTCTCATTTTTCCTTTCCCAGTGCTTATGTCACACCAAACAGACTCAACATTGCATTGTTCACCAACATCAATGGACGCACTTAAGATTTTGTGTTTCTTAACTAACAGCATAACCCCTCCTCCCTTCCTGTCCTGTCTATCCTTTCTGTACACATTGTACTCCCGAAATTCCAATTGTGCACTGCTTATATCTGTGTGACACCACGTCTTTGATATCTCAAGAGTATCTGCCTTTGGTGTTTTGATTATCATTTCAAGCTCATCAAATTTATTAACTATACTTCTAGCATTTGTATATGTGCAAGTATACATGCACCTGTTTCTACTCTCAGTTACCCTAACATAGCCCATGTATTTGTTTGTTCCACTATGACTGCCAACAGTCCTGGAAATCTCCATTGCCTTGCTTTTCAGGCTGCTGCTCATTCTAATAGAAGTGCAAGAATCACTTTTGCCTATGCCTGCGGCCACTGTTAACCTTTTAGTCTGTGTATCCCCTCAAGCTAGCAGTTTTCCAACCCATGTAACACTGCCTTGATAGCATCAGCAGATATTCTTACACCCTTTCTATTTAAGTGTACCCCATCCCTGTAGAAGCAGTCTCTCCTGTCAACAAGCACAGACCAGGCTGAAAAAAATTCTACCCCTTGAGCCTTGCACAGTCTCTCCAGTACCGAATTGATCGACAAGGCTCTCATCACATACTTCCTCCTATCGTGTGTGGGCAGAATTGCAGACACTTTCACATTCAACCCTAACTTGAGACTTTTTTTCGACATTGACCTGTACTTGTTGAGTAAATCTGCAGATCTTTTACTCATTATGTCATTTGTTTCAACATGTACAACAATATCACCTTTTGTGCCCTTAAAAGATGATATCTGCTCTACAACGTCATCAACTTTTGCCCCCTGGCAGACATACCCTGGTCTTGCTTCACCTATCCTTCTTGCATAGTATATTCCCCATCTCCCTGACAATAGAGTCACCAACAATAACTAGTTCCTTTGGGACCAGCGCATTCTGCATTGGAGATTGCCTCTATGTTGCTTGATGTACAGGAGTCAGCTCTGCCATTGAGCTGGGCAGCTTGAGAGCTTTATGGGCCCCTGATATTAATTTCTACGAGGGCATTTACTTTACATCTCAAGCTCTCATAGACGCTCATCATAACGTTGTAAATTGTAACTGAATATAAGTATCCTATGAAAAAATTATCATAGTAGGAGATGCATTTATAAACTCAAAGAAGATAGGTAGCTATATGTTTAATTAGATAAGCTGATTTCAAGTTAATTTTTCCAGTTTGTGTGGAATTATATTTTTAATATTCTCTTCACTTTTAGGGACTCAAGAGTCATGCGGTGACCATGTTTGAAGTGGGAAAATTATCTGATGAATCATTGGATAACTTCCTCCTTGAACTAGACAAGGTAAATTTCCTGTTGAAAAATCACTTTTTTACGCAAATTAAGATAATTCAAGTATTTAATCTAATAGATGCCAATATGGCCTTAGAAATATATTCTGCAAGCTGAAGACTATCTTTTCCTTCTGAGTAGCTCACATAGAACTAATTCATTATTCATAAGTCATCAGAGATATTACTGAACTTACTATCTAATGAGAGATCACTAAGCCTTGAAATATGCTGTCATAAGTGTTTCATATTTTAAACAAATGACAGTATCCTTTTGATGATATTTGTTTAAAAGGAGTACTTTTTGAGGCTACTCGTGGATATTTTATACTAATTTTATATTGAATATTAAGAGCATAGTGTTTACTTATAACAGATGGAAGTCAGCTGGCCATAAAACTTATAGGACAAGTTACAGCCATTCCTTAACTTAAATAGTTAATGCCTTCCTAAAAATTTTTGTGTAATGCAAAAGCATCTATCTCAGAAATTACATTCTCAGAGAAAATAATGTAATAAAGCTGAGTTGTGTTGTGACTCATGCTGTCATACTTTTATTGTGTGTGTGTGTGTGTGTGTGTGTGTGTTTGTAATAATTACATATAAAATAATCTGTCTGTTATTTTCATACTTTATGTATTAAATAGCAATAACTAATAATCCAAAAATAAAAGTTGTACTTTCAACAAGAATGGTTACAATGCTTTGAAATTTTAAAACACTTAAAATTTATGAAAAATGCAAAATAAATTAAGAATACATAAATCAAAGGGGAAGAATCATACTGTGCAATCACATTAGTCATGATAAATCATATGAAACTGCTGGAAAGTTTGTTTTAAATGTACAATTCTACAAAAATATGTAATTTTAAAATTATTTTTGAGTAGTGTCAAGCCGACCGGGCTACCGGGTGGGGAAAGTGCCTACCTTGCAACCCAAAGGTCGCAGGTTCGAATCCTGCCTTGGGCTTGGATCAAAGTACTGCAAAAACCTTGGGAGGTGCATTATGGCAACAGAAGCTGATGCGCCAACAACTACTACCAAAAAAAAAAAGAGAGTAGTGTCAAGCATTTTTACTTGAATTCATACAAATAAAAAAAAAATTTGTTTGTGAATCAGCACATCTAGTACACTACCCTCCCCCTCTCATCATTGGGGAAAGTGTACTAGAGCAAAGGCTCTGTACTTAAGCTTGGAATTACAAGGTGTGGCTATTTAAATAACAAGACTGCACGTGTAGGTACTACACACCAGGTGCCACTTGTGAAACAAAGCCACAGCAATTAATCTCGAACCTTTGAACCTTTCCCTAGTTGTCTGTCAAGTCACGTTCCAACACGTTCATTTGCTTTGCAACGAGACAGGTTTTCATTACCTTGCATTATTGTATTTTGCTGGAAAAATGACAGACAAAAGAATCAAACAATGAATCAATCTCAAATTTTTAACAAAACTAAAGAAAACACCAACTGAAAGTTATGATTTGTTATGCCAAATTTATGGGGAAGATACTGTGTCAAGAGCTCGCATATTTGAATGGCATAAAAGATTTTTAGAAGGAAGAGAATGCTGAAGATAACGAACGAGCAAGCTGTCCAGGATCCATGAAAACTGATGAAATTGTGGACCGGGTAAGGACATTGATTTGAAGTGATCATCATTTAAGCATTAGAATAGTTGCATCAGGACTCAGTATTGATGAACAAACAGTTAGACAAAATTTAACCATGAGAAAAACGTGTGCCAAAAATTTAGAATGAAAATCAAAGAATCAGAAGGCTCCAAGTTTATGAAGATGTTTTGAAAAAAAATTGAAGAAGATTCAGACTTTCGAAGTACTGTAATTACTTGCGATAAAAGTTGACTGTTCCGTTACAACCCAGAAACTAAAAGGTCGGTGTAATGGAAGACAAAACAATCCCCCATACAAAAAAAAGCAAGTGAGTCAAAATCGAAAAAGAAAACCACACTTCCTGTTTTTTTCAGTAAAAGACCTGAATTGTGGACAGATGGTTGGATGCTCCATCAAGACAATGTTCCAGCACACAGTGCTCTCTTTTTTGCCAGTTTCTGGCCAAAAATAAAATCCCTGTGTGTAACATGAACCATACTTACCAGACCTAGCCCCCTGTGACTTTTTTTTCTTTCATAAACTGAAAAGTGTACTTACGGGAACTAATTTTCAGTCCATTGAAGACATACAGAAAATAATGACTGAGGTGTTAAAAGGACTTGCAGAAGATGACTTCCAGAAGTTTCTGTTATTGAAATAAATGTGTGCAAGCCCAAAATGAAATATTTCGCTATATTTTATTGCAACAGTCTTGTTATTTAATAGCCATACCTTCTATGTTCTTATTATAACAAAGGGGCTGTACTTAAGCTTGGGATTTTAGTTGAACCATGGATATAGTGGCTTTCTTACAGAAAAAAATTCTTGGAATACAAATGGTAGAAATTTTCAAGTTAAAAGTAGCAGTGACCAGTGTTCATGTGGAGAAGCAAAGAGAGCGTATTGATTAAAGGAGTTCATGCATGATTATAAATTTCTGATGTTTTGATGTCAAGTAAAGAACCATAACATAAAAATAAAGGATTTTTAGGAGAGAGAGAGAGAGAGAGAGAGAGATTCTGTGTGTGCTGGGAAGAGGCTGGAAGTATTTGCTGTGTGTTGTCATGCATTTGGCCCAGCTTAGCCTGGGTCCTGCATTTCCCACATGGTTAACTATGTAAAAATAAGAATTTCTAATGTAATGGCACGTTATGTGGTCGCCACGACAGTGCACATTAATAAACTTTAGTTTGGGTATCAGAAAAAGACCAAGTGGCATTTCCTATAGACAACTATACTAATGATTGTCTTTATTAGGCATCATAAAGAATATCACAGAAATTCTCTGTATGCTCATCTGGCCGTTAGTGTGGAAAGAAAATTTCTGGTATAAAAGTAAAGATAATGCATGATTATCTAAGTTAAAATAATTACAATAGAACAGTGGTGAAAGCCAGTGGAGGACATAGCTGCTATGACACAGTACAGAGGACCAGATATGAATATTGAAACTTTCAGAAATCAAAGGGGAATTTGATTAATAGAGAGTTGAAGCATTTTAAATTTGGGACTGTAAACCATTAGAGGGAACTCGAATAAAGGCTTTATGGATGATCAAAGAAATAGCAGTTATGTTTTAATTCTGCCAAATGAAAAGAGAACCCAAGAATAACACTTGGGGTTACACTAGATGGAGTGGAGCTGATTGGTTAAAATGAGAAGACTTGGGTGTTTGCATATAATTGCACATGAGGGTTAGCATGTAGTGTAACTAGGGACACTGAATCTTATCAGTGATTTACTGTACCTTGCATATCGGAAGGAGGAGGTTATAATTTTGCTAAAGAAGTCATTTGTGAGACTGAATTTTGAAACATTATGTTCAGGTCTGGAAGCTATATATAAAGAAAGACATGGAAATTTTTGAAAGGATCTAAAGATGGGTGATGAGAATAAAAAAGGAATGGTCCATGCGAAGAGCAACTATGAAGTTGTGGGTTACAAACAATTAAATGAGGTACCTTGGAGGGATGAATCTAATTAAGATGTATAAAGTACTTGGAATGCAGAAAAAAATAAACAATGCTAGAATTTTCACATTGAAATAGGGTACAAAAACTGGAGGGACATAAAATACAAATTGTTGGGGGAAACTAATAGACTGGACTTTGGATAAGTGTAAATTTGTTCTGTGCATTGTACCCTGGATACTTGAGGTCGACAGTCTGGCAAAATGTAAGGGGCAGCTGGACCTTACATTTTGAGTGGATATTTTTCCCTTTTTTTGGTTGCATGAAAAAGCCCCATGAAAAGGCCTATACCAATATTGAAGTGTATACAAAGAAATTCTGATGTTTCCACCATTGTTTGTTTCTTATTGTAAGTATATTCTGCATATTCATTTAACCATATCCCCGTCCGCTGGGGTACGTACCAGCCCCAACTGGGTTCAGCAAGTTAATTCTATAATTTATACTCTAATTACAGAGCTGAAACTCGCTATAGTTGGAGCCAGAACTGTTTTCTTGAATTTTCCCACTTAAATTTTCAAAACCTTCTATTGAATTTCACGCAAATGACAAAAATGTGACATCAAGTATGCAATTTTTTAGGCCTTTTTCAATTAATTTTTTTATCCCTGCCCTAACCAGCCTAGAGCTTATGAAACCCGACACTTGATTCGTTTCTTGGTGTAAAGCGCGCGAATTTCTTTTTACGGAGAGGAGCAGTTCTGATAAACAACTCCGCGTGAATACGAGCGAAGCGTGGGAGGTATATATCACGTCACCAGTAAGGGAGAAGTGTAAATAAACAAAAGACGAACAGGAGCTACTGTTTTTGACATAAGAAGCAATAAAGCCATACAGTACCAATAACAGTTTATGGAAGGTGAACAGATCGTATATCCTATCTTCAACGTGTATTGCTCCTACGAACAGAAGATCAAGGAAATTCATCTGTTGGAAATGGGAAAAACTGGTGTAAAACTGATATTTCACTGCATTATACTGATATATCACAGATAACACTGCAATGCGCATTTGATAAAAAAAAAAGTTTGCTTTATTGTAATTGTTTTTAGTAAACAATATCAGAACAGCAGTTTCCTGGGTTTGATCTTCTAACCAAATTTCGAGAAAATATTTCTATTTATAGCTGCGTTATAAACTTCGAAACTTCGAAACTGGTGCATCAAAAGAAATAAAAACAAAATCATCCGCTATGAATTTCTTTCTTTCTTGAAATGTGTATTGTTCATATTTGTGAACTGCAATATTTGTAACAATACAAAGCTAACAGATTACAACTAACGGCTGCTCAAAAAGTATCGTTAGAAGATATTTGCTTGTTATGCTTTGATGTCATCGCAAAGGGAGAAATTCTGTTTTAGTACAGAAGCCGAATAAATTCACTATCCACGGTCATAATGCTGTTCTGAACTGCAAAAAACAGATAAACTCCGCTGACAAATAGACTTACTCCCCATCACTTTTATTGTTTTACTGTGGTTTTTGGCAGATGAGTCGGTGACTGCTAAATGCAGTGCGATTTCTTGTTCTCTCTCTCTCTCTCTCTCTCCCTCTCTCTCTCTCTCTCTCTCTCTCTCTCTCTCTCTCTCAATATAAACAGAAAATTTGTTTGTCGGAATGCTGCCCATCAATTATCAACTCTTTTACCGACCTTCTAATGTATGTTCAAATAATTCACTTTGCGAAATTCGAAAGTGCTACATCAATTAGGAGCAAAAACGGTTCCCCCCAACATAATGAATTACTTTATATGTATAATAATGATTTTACTGACTGGAAGAAAGTGTCCAAATAAAACAATTGTACAAGGCGAAAACATGCGGTCACTCAAAGGATAAGCAATACAGCGATGTTTGAAATTTATAATGCAGTTCACTAGCTAATATTTCCAGAGGAATTATTCTGGATTTTTTATCAAAGGAGCACCAGAACAAAATCGGACTAATTAGTAATTCCGCATCCTAGGATGAACTGACTAATTAGAACTCCAGCATCTGTGATGAAATGTCGTGCACGATATTGTTCGCTACAACAATAACGTAAAGCAACAAAGCAAAACATTGTAACAGAGCAATAATGTGAAATATTGTCAGAAAGTAAAAATGCTAAATACTGTTCCCTAAAACAATAGTACAGCAAAGTGTTTTTCTTTTTTTTTCATTTCTACTGTGGCTTTCAGTTGAATTTTCTTGATTTTGTGTCAGTAGACAGAATATGTATTGTAATTTCTTCGATATGTATTGAAGAAATTTACAATATGTACATTATTACAATATGTATTGAAATACATATTGAAGAAAGGAAATACGATAGTAAAATACACACTGGAAATAAAAATATATTCCTGTGTTCAAACAATTTGGGAAAATTATTTGAACACAGGAATATTTTTTTTGTAATTGTATTTTGTAATATCAAATGTGATTGTATTCAAACAATTTGGGAAAATTGTTTGAATACAATTACATTTGGGAAAATTACAACAAAAAGACTGATTTTACCCGAAGACATCAGATCAGTCCAAAGTAACTGTGTAGTCATTTGCATTCAAGTGATGTTTGAAATGTATAATCCAGCTTCCAATATATTTATGGCTAGTATATCCAGTTGACGAAAAGGGGATTGAATGCTGCCCATTGTCCCTTCTAAGCTGAAATTATTCCCCTTTGGGAATATTGCAAATACTGATATCTGTCGAACAGAAGACAGTTTATGTTCCCCTACCGTAACAAATTACTGGCGGTAACATGAAAGGTAACTTCCTCTTTGATTCTACTCAACGGACTCTCAGAAGAAAACACCTGTTCTAACTGCATAGGTTTATTGTTACTGTCCTGACATTGTTTCTAGATGACAGTACTTTCCATGCAATAAAGGATTACTGTACTATAGTTTGATCTTACCGTAAGGTTAGAATGAAACACTTCCCAATATTTCCAGAGGGATTATTGACTACTATTTGCTGAATTTACCGCAAAGAAGTTTTCACAATTATACATATGTAGAAGGCGAAAACACATACTCCACCCAAACAAATTATTTTCACTACAAGAAAGAGCTAAAAGAAAGAGTTGGTGGGGGGGGGGGGGGATCAACGGATTTTCCACATTTCTTGCTTCTGCGCAATGCGAGAACTTCAATTTAAGTAGTGACAACCATTGATATTTCACATTTAGATTTCAGACTTGTTTTCATATTTAGATTCAGATTTACCTTAGAAAATGAATAGGAGTTATTTGGAAGGGAATTATGAAGAAAGGGCAGCTGATGAGCAGTCATCATCAGAAGATGATAGCTCCTTCTGTGAGGAATTGGACCATCGCAGTAGCACGGAGACAAACGATGGCAGTGACAGCGACTGGGAGCAGCTGGAGGAGGATGTATATATCGGGAAGGATAAAAGCACGGTGTGGAGGAAAGTTGCCCCTCGTCTAAATATTCGCGCAGCTCGAGGTAACATTATTCATTTACCAGGTGTGAAGGCTGCAGGTAAGTCCGCCAAATCACCAATTGATTGGTTTTTATTATTTTTCGATAATGAAATGATAACTCATATAGTGAGACATACTAACGAATACATTGATAAAATATCTTCTAATTTTTCGTTGGCCAAGGATGCTAGAAGAACAGATAACGATGAAATGAGAGCTTTGATAGGTATTTTAATGTTGTCAGGAATGTCTGGGCTAGCAGGGATAAACGCAGAACATATGTGGCGTAAAGATGGACTTGGTCCGGAATTGCAGTCATCGGTTATGACCCATAAGAGGTTTTCATTCCTCCTTCGGGTTATGCGATTCGATAGCAAGAGTGATAGACACATTAGAAAAGAATCGGACCGACTTGCAGCGTTTCGTGAAATTTTTTTCATGTTTTTGGAGAGATGCCAGAGATTTTACTCACTTTTGGAGTATGTAACTGTAGATGAACAATTAGTGCCATTCAGGGGTAGATGCTCATTCCTTCAATACATCCCAAGTAAACTGGCAAAATATGGACTGAAAATATTTACATTAGCCGATGCTAAGATGTGTTTCACGTTCAATATGGAAGTTTATGTGGGGAGACAACCTCCTGGGCCATATGCCCTGTCAAATTCGCCCCTCGATGTGGTGATGTGGCTTGTTCGCCCAATTGAAGGAACCAACCGTAATTTGACCACAGACAATTGGTTCTCCAGTGTGCCTCTGGCTTCTAAATTACGAGAAAAAAACATTACTCTTGTTGGCACACTAAGAAAAAATAAACGTGAGCTACCAGCTGAATTGGTCAATGTGAAGGAACGCGAGCCGACTAGTAGTTTGTTCGCATTCCAAGATCAGACCACAGTTGTGTCCTATGTACCAAAAAAAACCAGAAATGTGATCCTAATATTGACTAAGCACCACGACGATACTATAGATCCTGACAGTGGCGACAAAAGAAAGCCGGAAATTATTACGTTTTATAATATGACCAAAGGTGGAGTTGATGTCTTGGATGAAATGTGTGGAACGTATACTACTTATCGGAAAACCAGAAGGTGGCCAATGGTACTTTTCCACAGGATTTTGAACATTGCTGGAATAAATGCCTTGGCTATTTTCCGTAGCAATAATCCAGAAGTGAGACTCCCTCGAAGCGAGTTTCTCGCAGAGATTGGAAAAAGTTTTTAGTGAATTCACAGCTCCGTAAAGAGCAGCCACGGTAACTCTTCCAAAATATCTGCATGTGAAAGCAGCGAAATATGCTTGTATTCCACCAGAAGAAATTCCTGGACCTTCCCAACAGTGTCCACCTAAGCCAGGTAGATGTTACAAGTGTCCCAGGAAGAAAGATCGTAAAACAAAGAAATTCTGCGAAGCATGTTTAGAACGAGTTTGTAAGGAGCACTCGAAGACTGTCTGTGAATTATGTTTTGGGAAGATACCTAAAGAAAATGTTCAAAGTAGTGACAGTGATGACTAAAAATACACACTTATCAAGTTGGCTTTTTTTATTTAGCTAAACTACTTTATATTAGCATACATAATTTATATGTATATTTATATACACAAACGTAGCAAAAATTATGTATGCTAATATAAAACAGTACAGCTAAATAAAATAGTCTACAAATGTGTGTGTCGCTACTACAACCTTTTCAGCAGGTCACTTCTTATGAGACATTCTTTCAGAAGTGGGGTGTTTCTTGCAAGTTAGTTTGAGCAACATAATGCAGAAGGCCTTAGTTTTATTCTATCTTCCTGGTGCACTTGTACATTATGACAAAGTAGATTTAGTTTATATTTAGAATTCAGCATCGCTTTTCATCATTATTTAAGCAGATAAGTTCAGATTTTTTTTTTATTTTAATTAATTTAGAAATTAGCTTGATACAGCATCTTCATATTCATTTAGGGATTATACTATTACAGATATATATTCATTTAGGAATAAGACTAATACAACTTTTTCATTCAGTTCGGTTTACTAATGGAAATTTGCACACTTTTTTATTCAGTTAAAAATTAAATTTACAATATTTATAACTTTTCTTATATTCCTTTAGGATTACACTATTCGTTTAGGATTACATTAGCACATTTATTTATTTTTTTATTAACGTAGAGATTAAGTTGACACATCTTTTTTTATTCATTTAGGTTTAGGTTACCATATCTTCCTTATTTAGCTAGAGATTAGCTAAACATAGCTCATTATTTTTATTGCTAGAGATTAGATTGACACGTTAATTTTTTTTTTTTTTTTTTTTAATTCATTTAGGGATTATATTAGTATTAGCATAGCTTCTTGGTTAGGTGTGTACACTTCAGAAGGATCAGAAATCTTCTTTTGGCTGGATGCAACTGTACTTCTGCAGCTTTTACATGAAGTAGTTTTGGCAGAGACCGAATGGCTACTCTTTTTTAGAGTTGTGTGATTTCACTACTGATGCCAATCTCTATGAGAAGCTCTTCGTGTGTATTATTCACTTCTGGATTTTTGTTCTGCGGGTTGTTTATGGTATTAATTCCTGAAGTGTCAGGAATCCAAAAAAAAAAAAAAAACGCCATTGGTCATTTTCTGCTTTCCTGAGATATGAAGTAGATCACATTTCATCCTATGGATCTATTCCACATTCGATCATATTGAAGCGTAATTTCTGGCTTTCTACTGTACCACCGTTGCTATCTATAGAGCTGTCAAAGTGGGTTGTGTGGGAGCACATTTCTGGTTTTTTTTGTGATATTCAGCTGGCAGTTCTCTTTTCTTTTTTTTTTCAGCGAGCCAACAAACACTGTTTCCTCGTAAAATTTTAGTAGTCAAAGACAACGCTAGAACCAGTTGTTATAGGAGCATATTGTGATTAGTTTCTTCAATAGGGCAAACAAGCTGATTCATCACATCCGGACGTTCTTGAAAAGTTGTCTGGCTGTTGTCTTTCAACATAAATCTCCATATTCTTGGTGTATAAAATCATATTTGCATAGCATAATGTAGTATGCAGTTCACATTTTGCTATTTTACTGGTACGTATTCTGGAAAAAAAGAACATTTATCGTTGAATGAAACTAGCTGTTTATCTTCAGGATATTACAGCACTATGTAATTTCTTTGGCATCTATCTAAAAACAAATACCAAAAAATCTGTAAATGCTGCTAATCGGTCTGTTTCTTTCTTTTTTGAGTCTGTTACTTCGGACCAACCATTATTATTCCACATATTTTCCAAGTTTTAACTTGCTGCATGATACGTTCCCAAAAAGTTTGTTAGAAAGCTAATTTCATTGTTATCTGTTCTTCTAACATCTGGCGTGAATCACTATCTGGGTTAACATTACATTATCGAAAGGACAATCCTATAGTGATTGGTGTTCTTGCTGCAGCCCTCGTACCTGGCAGATGACATATAATGTTCTGGGCTGTGTGGATATTTTGGAGGCCAGCAGTTTTTCTTCATTCGGTGACTTTATTCTTTCCGATATAGTCACGCTTTGTTTGTGCTGTTGTGATGTTCACTTTCTTGGCAGTCATCTTCATCAGTGGATGCTGAAGTTTCAATAAGGCATCCCTATTGTAACCTTCAGCGCTGTAGTCTGGTTTCAGAGGTTACAGAATAAAACATTTAAAAAAAAATTAATTTCTATAAAAAGGAGCATACTACTAGCCCTGATGCGTGCCTACTGTCCAGTTTTATCAGCTCTTCAAGTGCTGGCAGGATCTATTCCGCTAGATCTTTACGTAGTTTACAGAGGGTTGTGTTACAGATTGAAAACAAGCAATTCCAACCGACTTCTTTGATATTAGAATCAACATGAATAATCATAACATCTAAGGTGAGAAGAAAAACAACAGGAACAAACTTTCTACCTTATGACAGACACAATGGGACATATCGCTCACCTCGCAGGTTACTAGAAAGTTTTCTCCAGAGGTTACCTACCTAACGGATAAAGGCAGAAGATAATGGTTCTCCCTATCGATGCAGAAGTCATATCTCACCACTGGACACTGTCGCTAAACGATAAACTGTGCAAATTCGGACTTTTTCATACTAACTTCTGCTCTTGCGGACAACGTGAAGAGTGACAGCATGTGTTATTTGACTGTGACATTTATGAGGACTTGAGAAAAAAAATTGTGTTAGAGATTTTCATCCTGGATTGGAACATCATCTTGTGGAAAACAAAGAAATTCATTCCACCTTTCAGAACTTTGCTTCTCTTGTTTTCGAAAGATGCTGATCTATTGGACAAACACCAACTGCTGCCATCTGATTTGTTTTTACCTGGGCACGCAGAATGTAAATATGTACTGATGAACCATATACCAGCTTAGTTTCAGTTCTACTATTATGTTTTATGCTGAATGTAAATATGAGTGTTAACATATTATTATAAAAATAAAGATATTTATTTGAACTTCATTTTGCTTTGCTGTGTTAAAAATATGACAAGCCAAAATTTACTTTTTATTCATTTTTTTTTGGTAGAAAATATCAATAAATTACAGCCATTAGAATGTCATAAACAAGAGACAAATTTTTAAAAAAAAAGTAGTATACCCTAATCAAAAATAAAAAAGAGAATGCAATCAGATTTTGGAAAGCATTATTTTTTCAGATAAAATTCAGTAAGAGGAAACAACCATTCTGTGGAACAAAACTTTCACATGCAACATTGCATATTGCAATTCAATAGCACAGCACAGGAATACACTGAACACAAACATTATTCATAATAAAATTGTTTATTTATAAATTACTTGCATTTCATACACATAATAATATAATATTGTTTACTAATAATTAATGATTACACTATTTTTTCTAAAATTGAAAAAGATTTGGATTTCATTTATTATAACATTGCCAAGTAGTTAGCTTTGGACCTTTGACAACCTCCTGGCCTGCTTCCCACAAAAAAAGAAAAAATACTTTTATTTTTCTCTCTCTCTCTAGGGCAAAAATGCAAAATATTGTTCCCTAAAACAATTGCAGTAAAGCAATGTGGATTTCTCAAATGCGCGCCAGACCAAAATCGGACTAATTAGTACTTCCGCATCCTAGGATGAACTGACTAATTAGAACTCCAGCATCTGTGATGAAACGTCATGCACACCGATATCGTTTGCTACAGCAATAATATAAAGAAACGAAGCAAAATATTGTAACAGAGCTATAATGCAAAATAATGTTAGAAAGTAAAAATGCGAAATATTGTTCTCTAAAACAGTTGCAGTTTCGGCATCCTAGGATGAAGTTGACTTAGAGCTGCAATGCTGTTTTTTTTTTTTATTATACTGTTTTTTACTGTTTGTGAGCTTATGTGTGTGTTCCGTATTGTGATGTTGTATTTGGGCATTCTGGCTACCTGGAAGCAGCGATCACCTGGACGACTACCTCCAGGTACTCGTCCCTAGCAGGAGGGCAAGATCTCCCCTACTAACTGCACGCCCTCCTCCCTGGGGAACTACTAGTAGTAGTAGTAGTAGTGGCATGTGATGCAAGAAAGCAAGTGTATGAGCTTATGCAGCATCAGCCAAAAAAAAAAAAAAAAAGTTTCCCAGGGAGGAAAGAAAAACTTGTATAAGATGAAGAGAGGGAAGGAGAAAAGAGGAGAAGCACTATCCCGGCCCAGGGAAGCCCCAATCCAGGATGGATTGCTAGAATAACACAAGAAAAAAAAAAAAATAATAATAATATAATAAAATAAAATAAATAAATAATAATAAATAAAATAAATGAAAGTTAGTGCTCTGGACCTTTGCAATCTCTTGGCCTTCTGCCCACCAAAAGGGTATTTTTTATTTCTCTCTCTCTCTCTCTCTCTCTCTCTCTCTCCAGGGTCGGACTAGAAAGGGTGGACTTCCTCCCCTAAGGAGTTTTTTCCTCTCAAGTGAAAGAAGGGAATTGGAAATTTCATGAAAATGAACCCTGTTTTTCTTCATTCGGTGAACGGCTACTCTGTCAGCGCAAGAGAAGTGAAATTACATTTGCAGCTCAGAATAGAATTCAAACATTGAAACACATGACATTTTATGGTGAATTTTTCGGGTGTTATGTGATAATGAAAATTCAATTTTTCTCTGGAAATTTTTTGATGATATCAAATGCATATCAAGGAAATATTGAAGTATTCAATAACAATTACTTACAATTTCCCAATCCCTCACTACGAGTAATGGATTGTTCTCACAATCTGTTACTAGCTGCGCATTTTTTTTTTCGTTTGTACACCAGTGAGATGCATGTGAAGTTCCTTCGATATCAGTTTTCGAAGTTTATAACGCAGCTATGAATAGAAATATTTTCTTGAAATTTCGTAAGAAGATCAAATATACATCCATGAAACTGCTGTTCCAATTTAGTCCTCTAGAAACAATTACAATAAAGCGAACTTTTTTTTTTTATGAAATGTGCATTGTAGTGATCAGTTTTACGACAGTTTTTTTCTTTCCGCTTCCAGTAGATGAATTTCCTTGATATTTTTTTTTTTTTTTTTGTAGATAATACATATTGAAGAAAGGAAATGCAATATTTTAGTTTTTCAAAACCAATTCGTTGCAATTCTTTCGTACAACAATTACGAAAAGCAATAAAGCTACTGTTGTGAGTGAGCCATGCAAATTAGTGTTCGCAAGTAATGATGCTCAACTGTTTGTTTTCCACGAAAGTTGTTTACAGTTTCATTTTCTCCTTGGATCACCTTGGTAACGCTAATGACGTAAGCCTGACCAGTCAATTATCTCTCTGCGTGCGTTGATTCGTTTTAGCCAGAGGCGCCGAGCTGACGCGTGAATTTTTGAACTAATGAAGTAACGCGTTTTATTTTCAAAGCTTGGATCTTGTTTTGCCGACATCAAAATTTAATAAATTGAAATGTGATCGTACATTTTTCCTGTTTTAGAGTGAATTAATAGTTTTTGCTGAGCGCTAAAGGTAGGAAATCAAAGAATATACTTCTGTTTATGTATATTGAGAGTTTCAATTTGGAAAATTGAGTAGAAATTATGAAAATTATTAGTTTTCTTCGGGGGGGAGCAACTTTCGAGTTAGGGTTAAAAATTAGACAAATACAGGGCGGACCAGGCTCGGGTTAAAAATGTTTTCAACATGACACAGAGAAGATATGGGTTTACTATTTTAATACAGGCAGTTCTCGCTTTATGATTCTTGGGTTTGAGTTTTTTTTCCCCCCAAGTATCAACAAAATCGAAAATATGAACATTAATTGCAAAAAACGAATGTTAAAAATTCATAAATACCGCATTTCAAACCACGTGCATAGCTATACAATACAGTGTACCAAGCTTTATGATATTAATCAGTTCCAGAAACACCATCGTAATGTTAGAATACCATATTGTGAACCCAATAACACATTGTTTTTTGGTAATTCATTTCAAGATCTTGTAAGTTGAAATTTTCATTGTATAATTAAGCTATATCTCTCTAAAATGTCATTTTTAAGGTCATGAGCGTGACCTTAAGGCCATATAAAAGGTTGTGAGCATGGTTTGTAAATTGTATTAGTTACCAATTCAAATCATTAAAATGCACTACACTTTCATTGTTATCATATGGTTCTGTTTAAGAATCAATTTTAAATGCCTTTGTGATATTTTTCTAAAGCACGTTTCTGGAGGTCACGACCATAAAACAAAAACAATTTGCACTTTCCGGTTTATTGGGTTTTTCTGTTACTGCAAGCAATTATAAATGGGTAGTAAACTTGATCTTCTTGCATTTGCGAAAATACTGATAATTGGAATTGTGTGGTATTTTACGTTATTATGGTGAAATGTGTTTCCCCTTTACTGAAATCTTCAATTGTATAAAAAACATAAATAAATGTTCAGAATCTTCTCTTCATTCCTTTTTTTAAAGCTTTGTAAACTTGTTACTCTACGCGAATCGTGTTAGTTGCAATTTGTGTGTGCCGAAAATGCTTATGCATGCAATCGTGAAATTTATAATTAAAAGAGATTATTTTGGAAACAAATGTCTCTTGAAACATTTCTGAAGAAGATGACTCCTTGTGCAACAAACCAACGAGTGCCGAGCCAATAATGAGTGATCAGCGAGTGTGCATTTAGTCGATGATGATGAAGAGTAAACATTCTTTAACATTTGTAAGTCGTAAATAATTTCTCTATTATTTTAATTTGCTTGATTTTACAGGCTACGTTTTCATTTCTGCAGATAAATCAATCATTGTTTAAACATAAACTAATTAGCTAACTAATTGTATTGTTGAGAACGTAACCCCTATTTTTAACCTTATGTCTATGTGAAATAAATTCCTACTTTACGAGCTTTCGCTTTATGAGTGCGCATCAGGAACGAATTAACTCGTAAAGTCGAGAACTACCTGTATATTAAAATATAATTAAATATATTTAAATTATTTAATTTCAATTTAAATTAGTTAACTTAATTTAATTTAATTATTGATATTAAAATACAATTAGAATATTATTTTAATATTACTTTTAATATTTAATATTTTTAATTTTTAGGCATATGCTAATATGCCTAATTTGTCTTTGCCATGTCTGTCTGTCCATCTATGTGCATGTAATAACTCGACTCTCATTGGATAGATTTTCGTGAAATTTTATATTTGGTCCAATGGGAAAGATTTGTTGAGCCATTCCAAATTTCATAAACATTAGACGAATAGAAATCCAGCAGTTCTTAAATCTGACAGATTGTATGGAAAAAATAAATTCATAGATTAAATGTTGTTTTAATGCAGTATCATTAACTTTAGAAAGTCTGTGCATGCTTTGCATGTTCGAACTAATGTAAGACTTGTGAATGTGGTGTTGCTTGTGAAGAGATACATAATAGAAAGAGACTTAAAAGTATATGGGTGAAGTGCAATAAATAGCATACAGTCATAATTAAACTGAATGGCTAAGTTTCAAAGAGATACCTATTGAGTGTCATTAAGTGTTCTATAAAGTTATAATCTTAGTAATTAATTGATAAAAAGAGCCTTTTTATTAATTAATTACTAAAAAAAGCATTAGCATTAGTAAAGGCATGTGATGCAAGAAAGCACGTTTTTATAGCATCAGCCAAAAAAAAAAAAAAAAATCTAATTTCACCTATCCACTTTCTCCAAATGTTTGTCTAGTTTTGCCTTGAATCTATTTATGCTATCAACTTCTACAATGACAGATGGAAGTTTGTTCCAGCAATCAACCACACGCTGGCTAAAGGCAACCTTCCTCACATCTATCCTACAACTATCTTTCCTCAATTTGAATTTATGCCCTCTCAGGTGATTATTCTGAGTAAGAGGAAGAATCCCATCAGCATTGAGCATGTTCAAACCATTCAAGGCATTATACGCCTCAATCAGATCACCTCGCAGGTGTCTAGTCTTCAGAAGAGCAACCCTTTGTTCCATTCACTAATCTTGTTGCCCTTCTCTGCATTTGCTCCAGCAGCTCTACATCCTTCCTAAAATGAGGCCTCTAGACCTGTATACAGTACCCAAGGTGTGACCTGACCATTGCCTTATACAAGGGGACAATTGCCTCCTTATCCCTGCTAGAAAAATTCCTGTATATCATTGACAAGATAAGACACCATGAGCTACTCTTGCGGGCCGTCTGTACTGCTCAGAAAACTTCATATCTGCTTGCACAATCACCCCCACATCCTTTTCATTCTCTACCACTGTCGGTATAGTACCACACAGTTGATACGTTACTCTGGGGTTACTGCTTCTCACATGCAGTACTCTACATTTGTCAATGTTAAACTTCAGTTGCCACCTCTCAGCCCATCTACTCAACTTTTCTAAATCCTGTTGCAGCCACACTGCTCCATTAGTGTCATTAACAACCCTGCCAACCTTCTTATTGTCTGCAAACTTGGACATTAAGCCTGACATACAGAAAACAACAACGGACCCAACACTGAATGCTGAGGGACTCCACTAATAACATTACTCCACAATGAGCAGTGTCCATTGATTACCACACTCTGTCTTCTCCCACTCAACCATCCCTTTATTCATAGCATCAATTTACCTCTAATGCCACACTGCTCCAATTTGTGCAGCAGTCTTCCATATGCAACAGTATCAAAAGCCTTTCTAAGATCCAAATATATGATACCAAAGTTATTCCCTGCATTCAATTCCTTTGTGACCACATCATAGTATCCAATCAGACTGGTCAGACGAGACTTCCCCTTAACAAAAGCATGCTGTGTTCGAGCTATAATTGAAGTCTTGTCTAGATGATCCTGCAGTGCTTCTTTAACCAGTGCCTTAATTAATTTCCCTGGAACAGAAGTTAAACTGACAGGTCTGTAACAGGTCTTTTCACTTCAGTTAATCACAGAAAAAAGAAAAATTTAATTCTATTTTAAGAAAAAAGTAGAATGCACTTAAAATGTAATGTATTGCTTACATTACATAACCTAACTTGTAATAGAAGTATGTTATGAGATGTTTAGATTAACATACATTTTCAGCATATGTTTCTTTGGTGCCTAGAAAGCCTTTAAGATCAATCATAGTCCCCTCCCAGGACTGCAGAAATCTATTCAGATAAATTGCAGTATATTTCACATATTACTCTAGTGAAAAGTCAGAAACTGGAAGAAAATTTTACTTCCAGTTAATATTTTGCAACCCTCATTCCCCCCTCCCACACACACAAATCAACATAAATGATAGTATGTTTTTGCATTAATTGACAAAAAAAAATGAGATTGCTACCAAATTTACAACATTATATCTCTTGACCCCTGTGACGGTTCTAAGTTCAATTCCGATTTCATAGCATTTACTCCTCAGTTTTCCCATATAGGAATATTACTTTAAATTTTGAACAGGAGCTCTGATCCATATCAAAATTTCAATGCTTACTTAGAATATTTTAGGAATGTTTGTAACAAATTTTTACATGGATAGATTCACTTATTTTTTATAAATCATGAATTATTATTATACACTAACCTGAAATGTAATGCACAGCATACATTAATTAACTTGTTAATATTTTAAATATTACAAGAAATTTTGCACCATTTTAAATTTGAAATTTAAATTATTGTGATTTGGACCTTTTTGATAATTCATTAATTCAAAATTATTGCTGCTCTCTGTAGAAATAAAATTATCATTTTTTTAAAATATAAATCAATTTCAGGTTCTGTAATACAGGCAACCCCTGTACATGGTACTTCTACAACAAGGTTTCGCTCCAACCCGATTGATAAATTGCAGCAATCCTTGCACAACATGGTTTCGCTCTAACACAGCTAGGGAATTGTGGGAAACCTCACATAACACGGTGTTTTTGAGTTTTTGTGCTGGGAAAACCCTGCTATTATGTTAGATGTAATTTTTCAATGTTTCCATTCCTTTTTGTGAATCGCTGCTGTTGACTCGCTAGTCAGTATTAACTTCGTGATATTTTTCTAAAGCCCATTTCTGGAGGTGACTACCATAAAACAGTAAAAACAATTTGCAGTTTCCAGTTTATTGGGTTTTTCTGTTAATGCAATCAATTACAAACAGGTAGTAAACTCAATCTTCTTGCATTTGCGATAGTACCGATAGCTGGAATTCTGTGGGTTTTCACGTTATTATAGTGAAATGTATTTTCCCTTCCATGAAATATTCAATCATATAAGAAACATAAATAAATTTTCAGAAACTCATTACTCCGTACCTCACTTGTGCATATCGTGTTTGCTGCAACTTGTGTGTGCTGTATTCTTTGTTATTTATTATAGCGGAAAAAATCTAGATTTCAAAATTATTACTATTGGATAACATGCCAGGCCATCCAAAAGGTTTAAGTCATCTAAAAGTTGAAGTAATGATCCTACCACCTAATAAAACTTCTTTAATTCAGGCATTAGATCGAGGCATTATTACCTTTAAAACTCATTACAAAGCAAAAGATACACGAAATCTAGATGCTGCAGAAGAAAGTTCAGAAGGTGATATTCTGCAACAGACAAAGTGCTCTCTTTTGATTGTGTTTAGCAGTGATGAAGAGGAAGAAAATTAATAGAATGTATATTATCTGACATACATGTATCGCAGTTTGTAAGGTAAGATGTTTGTTCATTATTAATATTTAAGTTACTACTATTATAAAAATTAAGTTTCCAATAGTTATAAAAAAATGGTGTATTTTTGTTAGCTTTTGGAACGTAACCCCCTTTTTGTACTGGTTCTTAGTCCCATATAACACGTTTTTGCATTACACAAGATTTTGTAGGAACCCAACTACTGTTATACGAAGGTTAACTGTGTGTATATATATATATATATATATATATATATATATATTTAGTTTCAGTTTACTTTTGATTCAGCTGCTGAAATTTGTCTCAAATTTTGATTGTGTACGAAAGGATTTGGAGCAGTTTTGTTGTGGGCATTTTATAAACCTTTTAACGATGTCCAAAAAAAAGAAAAAATAATACAAGTGACGATGCATCGTTATTTTCACTTCAGAACAATATCATTGAAGGAGATCAAACTGGGTAACTGTAAGTGAAAGATGAACTTTGGTTGGATGTTTTTTATTATAGCATTTAATGTTTGAATAATTCTGATATAATGTATTTTATTAGGTGGGCATATTTATAATTTAATGTGTATGTAATGTATAAGTTTGTGCAATGGCATCATGTCTGTTTATAGCCAACTACTAAGTAGTTACAAAATGGCATCATTTAAGTACATCTACATCTCATATTGTGAATATCTTCCCAATGAGTTACTATGATATTGCAATACCTCGAATAAGTAACACTTCACCAATGGAGACTACTGATACTTATTCTTGGCAGATACCACAACTCAGATGGCATCATTTAAGTACATCTCATATTCACAAGGTGAGATGTACAAAAATGATGCCATTTTGTAACTACTTAGTAGTTGGCATGTATAAACATGCCATTGCACAAACTTATATGTTAGTTAACTTCATAACTTGAGGCTATTGCCCTAAACAAATCATGTAATTCTTAATTACTGTACACCATCAGGCATCTTCCATATTGTGGAGTTATACTTCGCAACTGGGTTGTCACTATGTAACACCAGGGTACCTGGCCACCCACCGATGAAGAGCCAATAAGCTCTGAAATGTTGCCGTCTAGGTGGTGGTGGTGGTGGTGGTACCTGCCGAGAATAAGTAACAGTAGTCGTAAGGTAAGGTAAGATGTTTGTTATTTTTGAAGCGTTACTTAGTCTAGGTAATGCAATAAAAAGGTAATTCTTTGTGAAAGTATTCACAATATATGATGTACTTAAATGATGCCATTTTGTAACTGCTTAGTAGTTGGCTATGTATAGACATGATGCCACTGCACAAACTTATTCCTTAGTTAACTTCTTCGTAACCTGAGGCTATTGCCTTAAACGAATTATGTAATTCTTAATGTGTATGTGTATTATTCATTCAGTTTCCAAAAAAACTTTTTGAAAGCTATGGTTTCTAAAATGCGTTCTAAGTTTCAAGAATTGAGTGTAGTTTATAGCATTAAATTGTATGGAAAATGTGTTCCCTGCTGTACTTATTTGTAATGAGCATAACATTCATTAATTCTCATTTTAATGCATAGATCTTAATGCATGCTTACAATTTTTATATTACTAATTAATCCTAAAAACTGGAGATCAACTTAATTGCATTGTTAATTTATTTTTAAAATGGTATAGCAATTAAAAGATAATACTGGAAAATAATACTAATATAGTTAGGTTGGTAACCTAATTTAATGTATTAATTCACATATTTTAAATTCTAGCTTTTAAGGCATGCCTAGAATTTTTATTTTTTTTGTCTGAAATATTTATATCAGTAACCAGTGAAATAATGCATGCCTGGATTGAATATAATTTTAAAAGTATTACTTTGTTTTCAGTTGTATTTTCCCAAAAAACTTACTCCCTCTCTTCATATTATTCATCTCTTGTGTTTTTAACTTTTAGGTAGCAGATATTGGTGAGGGAGAAGCACAAAGATATTTCGACCATGCATTAACTCTTCGTAATACCATTATATTTCTGCGTCATAATCCTGAGATGCTAGCTTCTCCTGGAGAACAAGAAGACAATGCTGATAGTGTGACTGTTACTGGACTTGGATTAGACTTGATTCGATGTGAAAGTTTGCAAAATCTTGAACAAGACACATGTAGCAGGCTGCTAAACAAGAATTATGTGTTAGTTCTAAATTATTGATTTTTGTGCTAGTAATATATATATATAAAATTTATCTTTTATATATTTTTTAATGAACACATTCTTCAGCAGTCATTCAAATAGTCTCAGCTTTTTATATATTCGTGTGTGTGTGTGTGTGGGAGGGAAGAATTTTTGTTCAAATGGTATAAATTAAGAAAGGATATGTAATACATCTACACTTGATGTAAATCATTTTGCATTTTTTGTGTTGTCTGTTTCTAAAAGGCTCAGATAGTGAAAAGACCTGCTGAATATTCAAAGCTATGGTGCATATTAGAGGAATGTTTGTCATATGCTAGCCTTTACAGCTATATGTTGTGTGCGCTGTCACTGTCAGTTAGTAAAAACTCTAGCCAATTTTCTGTACAGTTGTGAATAGTTAACACAGGAATTAAAAGTATTACAGTTATAGCTGTTTTGTCAAAAACAGTTGCATGATAAAACTTCACTCTAAATTATGATTATGAGGTCACTGTATAACTAGACTACTTCAGTTTATTCCCATAAATAGTCTGTTATTTAAAGTAACAGTATATAAATTTCGAAAAATTCTGAGCCAATATATTATCACTTCAGAATATTTTTATACTTAAACGGGTTTAGTCAAATTATTTATATTGCATTTATTGTGTTGTGTTAAACCAGTGGATTAAAACATTTTTGTATTTAAGTAGATTAAGACTAAAGAATTTTTTCTTATGCATGGGGAATATGTTTTTGCTTGCATCTGCTAATTTTATATGATGTAATAGCATATTATCATTGCTGTTGATTTCTTTTCCAGATGTGAATTAGAAGCAATTCAGTTTTGTAAAAAGATCTTTTTGAAATTTTCATGATTGTAAGGCACCACATATGTTGGAGCAATGTAAAATTTGAAAAGGCTGATCTCAAGTTTATACTCAGGAGGGACTGAAAGGTAGAGGGTACGTTTTCTTTTTTTTTTTTTTTTGTGCTGCATTGTTTAAAAGCATGGCATTCACAGTTTTGTTTTGCGGAGGCTGTTCAGTTAATGTTTTTTAAATGTAAAATGTGAAAGAATTTTACATTTAGAATTTGAGTGAAAATTTTGTTAGTTTTCATTTTCTGCTTCTTAATCAGTGAAATCTTTGTTTTTCTTCCTGTGTTTTCTGAATTTAAAATTCCCACATGCCACTTCTTTATTCATGGTTGCTCTTCAATGGTGGTGAGGGGGGTTGTATGTTGCAAGTTCATAGAGTTACATTTTACATGTGAAATGTACTTGGTTTACTGTCTGTGGGAGTAATAGATGTACATGTTAGAGTTATCCCAGCAGCATATTTTATAAAGATTTTTTTGTGTAAGTGATGGGTAATTTTAATTTTCATATTGGTTTGTATGTATATTTTAAATAGTTCTAAAGTTCCCCTTAAAGGGATATTTATGCTGCCCAAATGCATGCATTCAAGCAAGCATAAGTGGGTGAGCCCACATGTGCATTGTTGCAAACACCCATAAGCTTGTTCAAATCTATTTTGTCAGCTTGTGATACTTCAGAGAAAATGCATATGCAGTGTGAACAGGAATTTAGTACTTTAGTATTTTCCTTTCATTTACATGGTGAAATGAAGTGCACAGCTGACATCTTACCAAACTAACGGTTAGAAGGATTGATCCATAACAATTTGAGGAATTGATTATGGGATAACAGACAACTTTTCTAAGATGGCAAATAGAAAAATGAGGTGGAGGTGCAAAAAATATTTGTTAGGTATTGAATAATTTGTCTGAAAAATTGAATTCACACATTCACATTCAGATCCTTGCTCACAACATCAGTCTGTATAAATAGCCATCATATTTATCATGGTTATATTTGTCTTAGGTACATTTCTAATATTCCTATTATGTAAGCATTTGTTGATTTAACCAGGACTTCAGATTTATTTGCTATACTTGCAGCATTAGTTTATAAAAAAATAATAGTCTAAAAAAAGAAATTTTTCCAGTCAAAAATATGAATATCCATATTATTGTTTGAAAGTTGTTCATTAATTTTTGGTTATTTCTTTAATTTCCTGTTATATCTAGCTGTCATTTTAAGTCCATTATTATTTCTCAGTCCTCCTATCACATCAGTTATATTAACCTGCATTCAATGCTTAGACCATGGTTCTCTTCCACCAGCAGATGGTATATGCTGGTGGAAGAGAACCATAGTCTAAGCATTGAATGCAGGTTAATAGTCATTAGAAACGAACTGGTTTCTAATGTCTCTAAACTGGTATTTGCTATTTTCTGCAACCAGAGAAATATTACCCATGCTCTCTATACAGTTATATTAAAATTCATTTAATTCCATTTATAGCCCTCTTTGGAGCAAGTGATAGTTATAAAAGACATTATTATCCCCCATCCATAACAAGTTTTAATTTGTTCATTAAAACTATTCATTTTTCCAAACATGGCACCTGAACCCTTCTTCTAATGCAAAGCCACACTGAGTTGGCTTTGCATTAGCACCCCCCCCCCCCTGTGTAGGAATGGACTGGTCTGTGGTGCTGGTGAAGACTTAGTCAGGAACAGATGATATAAGGTTGTAGTTCATTTTCATTATGTGGTGATCAGTTTTTTAGTGTCCGCAAGAAAGAATGGGTCACCTTCGAGATCTTTCTGACTTCAAACATGGAATAATTATGGGGCAAGACATGCAGATGTCAGTGCCTCAACAACAGCCAACTTGGTTAAGTGCTTCCATTTGTGGAAGCACTTAACCATTTAATTATGATTCTACTGTGACTGACTCAACAGTGGTTGAGCAATCAGCCGAAGTTTGCATGTGGGACAGACTTTACATGTGGTCAGTGCCTGTGGTGAGCATTGTACATCTTGTCTTGTAACAGCAGCAATGCAGCACAGTGACCTGCCTAACCGCCCAGTATAACACAGGAACAGCAATCCCAGGATCCATATGTACTAATGTCTGGAACATGACTTTGCACCAGACTTTATATAGGGTATGGCAGTTGACAGCCATCATGGGTACTCCAGCAAGACACAAGAAACTGCACCTTGCATGGGCTTGTCATCACTAACACTAGACCACTGACATATGAAAATCTGTCCCTTGATGTGATGGCTCCTGTTTCCAACTCTTTCATACTGATAGGCATATCTGCATTTGGAGAAAACAACATGAGGCCATTGCATCTGGATGCACTGTTGGTGTTTGGCAGGCTGGAGGTGATGGTTTTATGGTTTGGGGACTTTTTGCGTTGTGCCCTGGGTCCTCTGATCACTATTAAACATCATCTCTATGGGAATGCCTGTCTTTCGGTCATTGCTAACCCCTTCATGATAACAGTGTATCCAGACAACTCTGGCATCAATCAACAAGACACTCTGCCATGCCATGAGGCCCGGCAGGTTACTAACTGGTTTCAGTGACATGACATAGCTTTCTCCAGCTCACTTATTATCAACTCAGTTGAGCATATTTGGGACTTAATGTTGCAGCCATCCACCCAACAACATGCAGGCATCACTACAGTGGTGGACAAAAAAAACCTACATTTCTTTAAAAAAAAGTAACATTTGTAGTGAAACGTATAAGATTTTGTTTATTACAGTCATTTTGTTTGTTGCAAAGCAAAGGTATTGCATCAGATAGTAATTGCAAGGTATTGCATCAGCTGTTTCTATAAATATGGCATTGGAAGGGTATACATGCTTGTTAGTATCCTGTTTTGCAGAGGTGTAAGCATGGCTCCATATGTTCAGTTGTCACCAAGAAAAAAAAGTGTAGCTATTGCTCTGTCCCAAGAAGGGCTTTCTACGTGTGCTAGTGTTAATAAAATAGATTGCCACAAGTCAATAGTATCCCAGGTGCTGAAATTAAAGTGTGAAACCGATGATGTGAAGAGAAGACTTGGATCAGGCTGTAAGAGAGTGACTACACCTTCCCAAGATCAATATTTGAAACGGCTGTGCCTTCGTAATTGCCATGCTAGTGCCCTTGATCTAAAACTGGACTTTGAGATGGCCTCTGGTGTTGAAACACGTGCACAAACTATCCAAAGACGGCTTTCAGAATGTAATCTGCATTCCTATCAGCCCAAGAAGAAGCCTTTATTGACCCAACAAATGAGGAAGAAGCTACTGGCTTCTGCTAAAATGCATGTTTCATGGACAAAAGAGTAATGGGACACTGTCATCTTTTCTGATGAATCGAAATTCAACCTGCATGGCTCGAATGGGAAGCAATATGTCAGAAGATGAAAATTGGAGGCATGATTAATTATGCATTTTACCCTTGGGAAGATATTTATGGCAATTAGGTATATCAGGTGGAGTCTTTTTATTGGATTTCATTCACAGAGATAGATATCCCATCTAACAAATGCATTTCGAACATTTCTGCAACCCACAATGTTGTGCAAAACACATTATTTGCAAAATTCACAAGTGATAGTTTTTTGTCCGCCACTGTAGATACATTGTGCAATACATGTGGCACTACAACAGGACACCCTGCAGTTCCTAATGGAGTCCATGCGTAGACATATACGAGCTGTATTATAGGAAAAAGGTAATTTCATGATGTTAGGTGTTTTGCTAACGCAAAGCCAACTCAGTGTATATTCCAAGATGATGGACTTGTATAAGATACAATTTTAATAGGTAGCACTTTTATAGCTTGACTAGCATTAGTCTTGCTGTGTGTGTGTGAGTCATAAGCTCTGAATGTGTTCAAAACTCTGTTTTTTTTAATGTTAAGATTAATATATTTAAGATTGTAATGTGTGTGTGATCCTGTTTGTTACCTTTTTTTTTTTTTTTCTTTTGAGGAAATAAACTTTTTTTGGAGGTAATCAGGAACTTTAAATTTCAAAGTCATTAGTACTAATGTCAGTACTGTAACATGTTTTTCTCAAATGTTTGAAACAATAACATTTGTAAAAAGGAAATATTAACCTATTACTCTAAGCTTGCCTTTAGTTTTACTGCTTGCAGTGATAATGTATTTCCTTCATATGCTGCTACAGTAATTGCTGACTTTATAAACATTTAACTGAGACTTTACTAGATGTTCCTGCTTCAAAATCTTTAGATTAGTAACGTCTTAGCACTAAATATAGCTTTATATCTGTTTTTTTTCCATAGTTCTTCATTGCTTTTTTTACTGCTATTTATAAAATTTATGCATGAATCTTGCACTAACGTTATTGTAAATAGCTGATGATACACTCAGTTGTTGCCATGTGATGTCTACCATGCAAATACATAGAGAGTATGGATTTACACTTCATAACTGAACACATTTTTATAATAAAAACAGTCTAAATTTTATTTTCTACCTTTATTTTAAATCTGTTTCAGCCAAAAGCAGAGTCCAAAGTTCATAGTTTTTTAATAGAATTACAATAGGATATAATAAAATATAAAACAGTTTTACTCACTTATGTGTATTTTTCTTGTGGATGCAGTAATTGGAGTGCTAAATAACTTTATTGGACTAGATTATCCTAATGATCCTAATGCTGAAATTGTGTGTGTGTGTGAGAGAGAGAGAGAGAGAGAGAGAGAGAGAGAGAGAGAGAGAGAAAACTGCAACAGAAAGAGCTAAAAATGCTAAATGTATGTAATCTTCATGATATAGACATGGACTGGTTGAAAATTGTTCTTAGAGGAGTGAAAATTGTATCAGAGTTTGGTGGGAATGTGATAGGACTGATATATAAAAATTGATGGCCTTTAATGAGTATTATATTTTATTAGGGAGCAGTTTGTGAACTTAAGATTTTTATCCTTGTGTTGTTGTTGTATATGTCTCCTAAACTTTCCACTCTGTATAATAGTTACTATATAAATCAGTGTTTATATAGTAACATATAAGTTATATAAGATGTACTTCTGGATAGTGAGTGAAAAAAAATTACAGTATTTTTATGGAAGATTAAAAATAAGAATTAGCAATCCAGATAATTTCACCTATTATATCACGTGTAATTATTTGGACCTATCATATCATGACTACAAAAAAAAAATAATAATAAAATAATAATAATAATAATAAATAAAATTTAAAAAAAAAAAAAAATATATATATATATATATATATATATATTTATTGGCTCTATATCTCTAGCACCAAAAATATTAAGAATTAAGATGTAGAAACTTAAGCGTTAAATATCAATTGTTCATAAATTATTTTGCAATTTGGGATCTGTCCCAAATTAAGCACAAATCTGTTAACAACTCAAAATTTATCTATATGTCCACTAGATTGATTTATTTACTAAATGTACTTACCATAATGATTTTATTTAGGTATACCTTAAGAGAAGACTCCACTATTGAAAGCTACTTAGAAACAGACATTATTAACACATTAATTGCCATAATTTTAATAGACTGCTAGGCCAGTTTTGTTTAAATTTAAATGAACTCCAATTTTTGCTTTCAAAAGTATAATTACACTATGATCAGTATATCGTGTGAAATATGCACTGATCTATCCAAAAAACATTGAAACCAAAATCACTAGATTCATTTTACAGTAAGAATATGCTGTCTATGATGCTGTATAGAATAAGCAACTTGAACAGTGAAGTAAACTGTGACATAAGTTTTGTGTCATATGTGTAATGCTTTGAAAGGTGAAACACAAATGTTGTGTCTCATGGCAATTAATGTGTTAAATTCAGTATTCTTTTTATTACATATCTAAATTGTATCTATCCTCTGACAAGATTGTTCAGAAGTTCAATCTAGTTCAATCAACCTAGGGTTGCCAGATAACATCCTCAGAAAAACTGAACAGCTGTTGGTCTCACACATCTGCAGCTTTCAGTTTCATGCATTCATATCTATTACCTCTAAGTGGATAGGCTTGTTGGCTAGTTTCGATAAAAAATACGGGACTCACACAAAGAAAGTTTGGCAAAAAAATCCTCACTGGAAGGGAGTAGATATAGTAAGAGATACAATTCTAAAATATAATGCAACTAAATTTTAAATTTATTTAAAAAACGGTATATATAATATAGGTGTAAAAACACCATAGACATAACTCTTAAAAGAAAAAACTACGATAGTAGTGTAAAGGGCATCATTTCAACCATATCTCATATTGTGCTCATCCTTCACAACGAGTTACCATGTATTTCACTACCTTGGATAAGTAATGCTTCACTAACCGAGAAGACTATTGTTATTTATTCTCAGTGGGCACCACTGAGAGATGCCAAATTTTGGCATCTCTCATATTGTGCGATTATCTTCACAACTGGGTTGTCATGTTAACAATACCAAGGTTCCTGCCCAAACTGATGAAAGGCCAATAGCCTTGAAACAGTGCCATCTGGGTGGTAGTGCCCACTGAGAATAAGTAACAATAGTCTTCTTGGTTAGTGAAGCATTACTTATTCGAGGTAGTGCAATACAATACATGGTAACTCGTTGTGAAGGATGAACACAATATTGAGATACAGTTGAAATGATGCCCTTTACACTACTATCGTAGTTTTTTCTTTTAAGAGTTGTCTATAGTGTTTTTACACCTATATTATATAGATAATTATAACTTAAAAATAGTATGCCCAGTTGCATTTTAGTCTTACTTAAAAAACAGTGTACATCTTATTTAAATTTTATTGTGTAGCTTTTATAAATTTTTTAGAGAAAATATCTTTCATATACAAACAACTGAGAGGTATATTTAATTTAAGTTAACCTTGAGCAGGAGCGCACACACACACATACACGCATCACTTTGAACATGAAGATTCAACGCAGAAACTTATTTTAATCTGCCCATAGAAATTAATTTCATTGAAACAGTTTAAACCTTATTCTCACAAAGCCAGAATAATGAAGATCAAATATTAAAATTTATACTTAAGAAGCAAAAATGGTTGCATATTAAAACTTGATTGAAAGTAACAATAATGAAAACTGAATGTAATTAAAATTAATCTAACAAACGTATAAAATTAATTAGAAAATACCGAACATTTATGTCTGGTATTTGCTTAATTTGTTTATTAGACTGTATACCATCTAATAAACATACGGTATACCAGCCTGTATACCGTCTGAAATACCAGCCTGTCTGGGTCAAAACCAGATACCTGGCAACCCTAACCATACCCTTTAATTATTTAAACATTTTGTATAATTTTTCTGTTACTGTGATAAAGAAACTTTACTTTTTTTTTTGTTTTTTTATATGTATATACAGACTGCTAATTTCCATGGCACCCCTCACTAATGAAATTAGACCTGTCACAAGCTGCACTCCTCCTCATTTGGGACCAGCAATTCCAGAAGTTTGTATATATTTTTAATGTGTATAAAAATATATAAAATTTAAAGAACTTGCAATGTATTAAGTTTATATAATATTTAAATATATTAAATTAAAGGATAAATATTACCATATTTAACCTTTAATTTAGTATCTCTACTTGACAAAAGTAATAATAATTACTCTTGTCCAGAATTTAAGCAGCACTAGGCCATTATCTCAAATTACACTTATTGTATTTTAATAAATATTTATATTAAGACATACAAACTTATAGATTAACACAGATATATCCATATTATTACTATTATCCACTATTATACATATTATCCATAACACAGATATACCCATATTATGAAAAACATTTTCATTAAGCTGTCAGGTATTATTGGCTCTGTAGTACACCTGAAAGTTTCATGGAAATGAGGTTTATATGAGCAAGAGTAAATATTAGTATGGTTGCAGGTTGTATCTTTTATTATTTTTAGTCAAGTGTTCAGTCATTATGAAGATGTTATCATAAAGTTATCATTATAAAGATGATCCTGCATTATCATAATGAAGTCATTATAATAATGCAAGATCATCTAGACAAGGCTGCAAAAATACATCATGGGTTTGTTTAGGGGTAATCTTGTTTGACCAATTTGATTAGTTACTACAATCTGGTCACAAAGAAAGTGAATACAAAAAATAATTTTGATATTATATACACTCAGTCCTCGTATAACATGATAGTTGTGTTTCTAGAAACCCTCGTGCAATATAAATAACAGGCCCTATGGGAAAAATAGAGTTAGGTGCCAACCACCCAAGATTGAACACACATTTGAAACCAAAACATTACCAAACACAATAAATAATCATAATGAAATACGTATTTTTTTACGATCGTTACATAAGAAAATATTGCTAATGCTTTTGCTTCTATCGTAAGCAAACTTGTTCTGTTTGATCTTCTATCCAAACAAATGATAGCCGTTCCATCTCTTCCAGTTCTTTGTGTCTTGATCTAATGGATTTTATTACACTGAGTTGTTCCTGCTATGAAAGTTGTTTTTATTTTTTCTGCATTCTTTCTAATTGTTCTCGCGTTGCCTCATATAGGTCCGTAGCATGTACAGTATCACATGTTCTTTCATTTCGCTCAAAGCGTTTCACAATTTCGCATTTTTTCTCTATCGACAGAGGCTGCCTTACCTGGGAAACCTTGGTGGGCCGGAGGCCAGTGTGATTTTGGCCATAAATGCTAGTATGAGGCTGCTACAAATTTTCCTGGGTAAGAATTTTTGACCCAGTCTGCCTCTAACTATCGATATTACTTTTCTTTTTCTCTCTGAATCTGTAGTGTCTTCACCAGGATGCTTCCTTTTCACACCTTTTAAGTATTTTACTCGTTTTTAGGGAATAAAGCACAATTACAAAATGAGGAGCACACTTAATACACATAAAAAAAGCTGGGCGCGTGTAGCAACTGAATAAACAACACCGTAAAGGCAGAAACACTAATCACCTCACTAGCTCACATTTTAGTAAAGCACATTTCTGGAGGTCACTATACTAAAACAATAAAAAAAATTTCCAGTTGCGTTCCTGCTAGTGGAATCTGTTATAAACAGGTAGTAAACTCAATCTAATTTCATTTGCGATAATACCGAGAGCTGGAATTGTGGGGGTTTTACGTTATTATGGCGAAAAGTGTTTCCCCTTCACTGATACAAAAAACAAATACATTTTCAGAATCTTCTCTTCATTCCTATCGTTGTTGCATTCAGTTGGGGTGATTCCGTGTTCGACTGCCATTTCTTGTAAACACAAAGGTCTTTCGTGCATAAGCGAATTCGGTTCATGTTATATACGATATCATTCCCCTATTTATAAATAGTGTATGATCGCATTTATGTAGTGTAAACACGTGTTATACGAGGAATGAGTGTATTTGGATTTCAGGAAAGCTTTTGATACCATTACACATAAAAGACTGCTGTACAAATTGGAGCAGTGTGGCATTAAGGGCAAGTTTCTGCTATGAATAAAGGGATGGTTGAGTGGGTGAAGACAGAGTGGTAATCAGTGGACATTGCTTTTCATGGACTAATTTATTAGTGGAGCCCTCCAAGGATCTATGTTGAGCCCATTGTTAGCATTAGCATTAGTAGAGGCATTTGATGCAAGAAAGCAAGCTTATGCAGCATCAGCCAAAAAAAAAAAAAAAAAAAAAAACCACTTCCACTTCACCCCTCTGTTCGTTCAAAATACCTGTCCAGCTGAGCCTTAAACTTATTTAGGCTATCAACCTCCACCACAAGGGATGGAAGTCTGTTCCACCAACCAACCACCGCTGGCTAAAGGCAAATTTCCGCACGTCTATCCTACATCTGTCTTCCCTCAATTTGAATTTATGCCCTCTCAGGTGATTTTTCTGAGCTAGAGGAAGAATCCCATCAGCATTGAGCATGCTTAAACCATTCAAGGATTTATACACCTCTATCAGATCACCTCGCTGGTGCCTAGTCTCCAGACACTGTAATTTGCAAAACTTAAGCCTTTCTTCGTAAGAGCACCCCTTTGTTCCATTCACTAATCTTGTTGCCCTTCTCTGTACTCGTTCCAGCAGCTCTACATCGTTCTTGAAATGAGGCCTCCAGACCTGTATACAGTACTCTAGGTGTGGCCTGACTATTGCCTTATACAATGGAATAATCACCTCCTTATCCCTTCTGGAAAAATTCCTGTATATCATTGACAATACTCCATGAGCTACTCTTGCAGCCCGTCTGCACTGCTCAGAGAACTTCATATCTGCCTGCACAACCACCCCCAAGTCCCTTTCATTCTCTACCACTGTCAGTGTAGTACCACAGAGTTGATACGTTGCTCTGGGGTTGCTGTTTCCCATGTGTAGTACTTTACATTTATCAATGTTAAACTTCATTTGCCACCTCTCAGCCCATCTGCTCAACCTTTCCAGATCCTGTTGCAGCAGCATAGTGTCAGTAGTGTCCTTGACAACCCTGCCAACCTTTGTATCATCTGCAAACTTGGACATTAAGCCTGATATACCATCATCAATATCATTTATAAATACAGAAAACAATAATGGACCCAACACTGAGCCCTGAGGGACTCCACTAATAACATCAGTCCACGATGAGCAGTGTCCATTGATTACCACTCTGTCTTCTCCCCCTCAACCACCCCTTTATCCATAGCAGCAATTTGCCTCCAATGTCACACTGCTCCAATTTGTGTAGCAGTCTTCCATGTGCAACAGTATCAAAAGCCTTTCTAAGATCCAAGTATATAATATCAAAGTTATTCCCTGCATCCAGTTCTTTTGTGACTGCATCATAGTATCCAATCAAGTTGGTCAGGCAAGACTTCCCCTTAACAAAACCATGCTGTGTCTGAGCTATAACTGAAGTCTTGTCTAAATGATCCTGCAGTGCTTCTTTAACCAGTGCCTCCATTGATTTTCCTGGAACAGAAGTTAAGCTCACAGGTCTATAATTACTTGTGTCAGCCTTTGATCCTCCTTTGTGAATTGGGGTCACATTTGCACATTTCCAGTCTATGGGTACCTCCCCTGAGTCCAAGGAAGCTCTCATAATTATGGCTAAGGGTTTGCTTACTTCCTTTGCTGCCTCCTTTAATATAACTGGATAGATCCCATCCACCCCGGGTGCCTTTCTTGTGTTTATCTTCAACAGTTTCTCCTCCACTTTACTCCCAGTTATTTCAAGATTCTGTAGCTTACTGCTAGAGTTGAATACACCTCTGGCATTCCCCTCTCTGAATAACTCCTCATGTGTGAATGTCGATGCAAAATATTCATTTAGTTTGTTAGCTACCTGAGCAGGATCATCAACACTTGACCCATCAATATCAAGTGGACCAATCTGATTCATCCCCTTCCTTCTAGAGTTTACATAAGTAAAGAACTCTTTGCTGTTTTTCTTTGCATCCCTTGCCAAGGATTTCTCGTAATCTGCCTTCGCCTGCCTGTTGTTTTCTATATTTATCAATGATATTGATTGAAGGCATATCAGACTTAATGTAAAATTTTTCAGATGATACAGAGGTTGGCAAGGTGGTTAATGACAGTATGATACTGCAATGGGATCCAGAAGAGTTGAGCTGAGAAATGGCAATTAGTTTAATATTGATAAATGCAAAGTACTGCATATGGGTAGCAATAATCCCAGAGTTAATGTACCAACTGTGTGGTACTACACTCAAGTGAAAAATAAGAAAGATCCAGGCGTATTTGTGCAGTTAGATATGAAGTTCTCTGAGCAATGCAGACAGGCTGCCAGTACAGCTTATGAGGGTTTTGCCTATGATATATAGGAATTTTGCTAGCAGGGATAAGGAGGCAATTATCCCATTGTATAAGGCAGTGGTCAGGCAACACTTTGAGCATTGCATACAGGTCTGGAGGCCTCATTTTAGGAGGGATGTGGATCTTCTGGAATGAGTACAGAGAGGGGAACAAGATTGGTAAGCGTAACAAAATGGTGCTCTTACCAAGAAAGGCTTCAGTTCTGAAAATTGCACCATCTGGAGATTAGGTGGCTAGTCTCCAGATGCTGCAATTTGGGGATATTCTTGTACTGAGTTAAACATTGCAGATGATTTTTCTCCCTTCTTCTTTCCTCTCATTTTGTTAATATATGGAAATGACAAGTTTTGTGCATTGGTTTTCTTATGAATAAGAAGGCAAAAAGTTCATTGCGGAATATAGTACTGAAGAAGTGTACACAATCAAGCTGGCACAAAGTAGGATATGATTTTTTTTTTTTTTTTTTTAATTTATATGTGTAGAAGTGGAATTTAACAGTTTTAGATGTATATGTATGGTTTGATTTAAGATGAGATTTCACTTGTTACCACTTTTCTGACTCTCTTAATATAATTGGATAGATCCCATCTCCCCAGGTTCTTTATTTTCTTGTAGTTTCAAAAATTTCTCTTCCATTTTCCTCTCAGTTATCACAAAGTCATTTAGCTTCCTGTTAGAATTTAATACACTTCTGACATCCCCATCCCTAAAAACCTCTTGTATGCATAAATACAGATGCATAGTATTTATTCAATTTATCAGCAACTTGAAGAGGATCATCAGAAGTTATACTGCTCATATCTAGTGGACTAATGTGAATCATAATCTAGTACTGTGAATCTCATTCAAGTATTATGATGCAGTCACAAAACAACTGGATGCAGGGAATAACTTTGATAGTATATACTTGGATCTTAGAAAGCCTTTTGATACTGTTGCACATGGAAGACTGCTGCACAAATTGGAGCAGTGTGGCATTGGAGGCAAATTGCTGCTATGGATAAAGGGGTAGTTGAGGGGGAGAAGGCAGAGACTGGTAATCAATGGACACTGCTCAACGTGGACTAATGTTATTAGTGGAGTTCCTAAGGTTCAATGTTGGGTCCATTGTTGTTTTCTGTATTTATAAATAATATTGATGATGGTATATCAAGCTTAATGTCCAAGTTTGCAGATGATACAAAGGTTGGCAGAGTTGTTAAGGACACTACTGACGCTATGCTGCTACAACGGGATCTGGAAAGGTTGAGCTGATGGGCTCAGAGGTGGCAAATGAAGTTTACATTGACAAATGTAAAGTACTACATATGGGAAACAGCAACCCCAGAGCAGCGTACCAACTCTGTGGTACTACACTGACAGTAGTAGAGAATGAAAAGGACCTGGGGGTAATTGTGCAGGCAGATATGAAGTTCTCTGAGCAGTGCAGACGGGCTGCAAGAGTTGCTCATGGTGTCTTGCCAATGATATACAGGAATTTTTCTAGCAGGGACAAGGAGGTGATTACCCTTGTATAGGGCAATGGTCAGGACACACCTTGAGTACTGTATACAGGTCTGGAGGCCTCATTTCAAGAAGGATATAGAGCTGCTGGAACGAGTACAGAGAAGGGCAACAAGATTAGTGAATGGAACAAAGGGTTGTTCTTACGAAGAAAGGCTTAAGTTTTGCAAATTACAGTGTCTGGAGACTAGGCACCGGCAAGGTATCTGATAGAGGTGTATAAGGCCTTGAATGGTTTGTGCATGCTCAGTGCTGGTGCGATTCTGCCTCTTGTTCAGAATAATCACCTGAGAGGGCATAAATTCAAATTGAGGAAAGACAGATGTAGGATAGATGTGCGGAAATTTGCCTTTAGCCAGCGGGTAGTTGGTTGGTGGAACAGACTTCCATTCTGTGTTGTGGAAGTTGATAGCCTAAATAAATTTAAAGCTCAGCTGGACAGGTATTTTGAACGATTTTTTTTTTTTTTTTTTGGCTGATGCTGCATAAGCTTGCTTTCTTGCATCATATGCCTCTACTAATGCTAAGTAAAGGAGTTTTTGCAACTTTTCTTTGCACCGAGACTTCTCATAATCTGCCTTAGTTTGCCTAACTCTCTTTGTTCAATGATTGCAGACTAGTTTATACTTACTGTTGGGTTTTGTATTCCCTGATAATTTATGCACATCCCATGTATTTTTATTCTGTGCTACTAGTCTTATCAGTTCATCTCATATCCATTTAGGCCTTGAACAGTATCTCTTAGTTGGTATAAAAAGCCTAGTAGCTTCTCTGATTACTTCCCTGAATGCATCCCATTTAGTATTTGCAAGTGGTAAATCATCAGTTGGTCCTCCTAAATGGAATTTAAAAGCTGTTTGAGTCTATTGTAGTTATCTTTATGAAAGCAAAATCCCTCCCCTTTTTACCTTTGACAGTGTCTTTGTGGGCAGTACTTTATATAATCACCCCTTTTCCCCACACAGGGTGGAAAAGGTGTAGGTTTGAATCCCATCAATGATGCAAAGACTTAAGGGATTTTTTTCACAACATGGCTTGAGTTACTTGGTCTCAGGTGAGGGATTGCATGGTTTCTCTCCTGGAAACTCTGGTTTTCACTTAGTAAACTGGCATGTCAACCACAGAACATGCACACAATATACTAGTACCTCATAGCCTAAGTTGCTTTGGTGATTAACAAAACAAACAAACCTTAAAATTCCTCATTATAATACATTCTGATTTACTGGCCCATTCTATTTATCTGTATAAAGGTAGATAACTTATTGTGCCACTCATATTTATCTCTCTCAGTTTAGAACAAAACTGAGCAGTAAGGTTGAGTACTCAGCCTTCAGTGAAAGCATGTGAATTTTGATTTCATTTCAACCACTGCATTGAAATACTCTTTTAATCTGTAGTATTATACCATGTAGGGTAAACATGACCCAGTTCTAGTTGTTAAAGGTACACATAACAGTTATGATTTCAAGGGGCAGTTTTATACACTGCTTTGTTCATTTAGACAAAGTGAATTATTCACAATTTGAAATACATTTGTTAATAGAGGCTATCCACCAGCAGATGCAAAGAATCCATTAATCTTAGAAACAGCTGCCCTAGCAGTGTATCTTAGATTTTTGAGTGTATTGTTGTTTGTTTGTTATTTGGTTTTTAGGAGCATTAGCAACTAAGGCCATATTGCTCCGGGGATATGCGGTGGTCATTCCCTGACCTTTCTGCATCCTCCATATTTTGGTGGTCACGGGCTTGAACTCCGGTCTGATCAAGAAGCGTGTGCTACGCACTGCTGCTCCTACCCACCTGGCTACGGAGGCGCCTTTGAGTGTATTACAGATTTGCATTTTTCTGGTAATGCTGTATGGTTTAAAAAAATATTAACAATTCAGAAAGCACACGTGATGCAAGAAAGCAAGCTTATATAGCATCAGCCAAAAAAAAAAAAAAAAAAAAAAAACACCCTTACTTCACCTATTCCCTCACTCCAAATGTTTGTCAAGTTTTTAAGCTATCAACTTCTACGACAGATGGAAGTTTGTTCCAGCAATCAACCACCCGCTGGCTAAAGGCAAACTTCTGCACATCTATCCTACAACCATCTTTCCTCAGTTTGAATTTATGCCCTCTCAGGTGATTATTCTGAGCAAGAGGAAGAATCCCATAAGCATTGAGCATGCTCAAACATTCAAGTCTTTATACACAGCAGTTAGATCACCTCGCAAGTGCCTAGTATCCAGACACTGAAATTTGCAAAATTTAGGCCTTTCTTCGTAAGAGCAACCATTTGTTCTGTTCACTAATCTTGTTGTCCTTCTCTGTACTCATTCCAACAGCTCTACATCCTTCTTAAAATGAGGCCTCCAGACCTGTATACAGTACTCAAGGTGTGTCCTGACCATTGCCCTATACAAGGGTAATCACCTCCTTGTCCCTGCTAGAAAAATTCCTGTATATCATTGGCAAGACACCATGAGCTACTCTTGCAGACCATCTGCGCTGCTCAGAAAACTTCATATCTGCCTGCACAATTACCCCCAGGTCCTTTTCATTCTCTGCCACTGTCGGTGTGGTACCCAAGGGTTGATACATTACTCTGGAATTATTGCTTCCCATATGTAGTACTTTACATTTGTCGAGGCTCTCATATACTCCCTCCTATCATGTCTGGGCAGAATTGCAGACACTTTCAAATTCAACCCTAACTCGTGGCTTTTTTTCAGCATTGACTTATACTTGTTAAGTAATTCTGCCGGTCTCCTACTCTTAATATCATTAGTGCCAATGTGTACAACAATATCACCCTTTGTGCCCTTAAAAGATGATATGTGCTCTACAATGTCATCAGCCTTTGCCCCTGGCAGACATACCCTGGTCCTGTTTCATCTATCCTTTTTGCACAATATGTTCCCCGTTTCCCTGACAATAGTCACCTACAACAACTGGTTCCTTTGGGACCAGCGCATTCTGCCTTGGGGTTTGCCGCTGTGTTGCTTGATGTTCAAGTGCAAGCTCTGGCATTGATGTGGGCAGCTGAGAGCTTGATGGGCCCTCAATTTAAATCCTTCGAGGGCATTCACCCTGTCCTTCAAGCTCTCATAGAAGTCCATAACAATGCTGAGTTGGCGCCTGATTTCCTCGCACTCCTTGCATTGCGCACACACACACACAATGACATTCACATTGGCAATATCATGTCCCGTTCCTGATTGCTCCACAAACATCAAACAACCATTGCATTTCAATAATCTGTGATTCAGAGGACAACTGCCCCCCCCCCTCAGTTCTCCCCTGAGCCACAGCACTTCCATTAATTTGAGCGTTTTGTTTTGCTGCTCTGGTCTGAGTCGTGATTTCTATTCAAGTTCAATAAAATTCCAATACAAAATATAACCCTAAACTTATATCCCAATGCAGTTATCACACTATATATGGGACGGCCTCCATAGCCGAGTGGTCAGGAGCAGGAGTGCAGTAGCACACGCTCCTTGAGTAGACTGGGGTTCAAGCCCCTGACTGCTGAATACGGTCGATCTGCCAACCCACACTGGGCCAGTGTGGCAGATTATGGTCCATTTCCCTCAGCATGAATTGTTGAGGAGGCTTCCATCATCCTGCAGTGGGTTGATAATGGCTGCACTTTACCTTTTATATATATATATATATATATGTATATATATATATATATATTTTGGTATCGAATGTTATCTCCGAGTTACGTTATATGACTTTCTTATCCCCTGTCAACTTATATGTATTAATTTATGATGTTACGTTTGTAAAAAACATGTTGCTATATTTATTTAGTTAAAGTACAATTCAATTGACAATGAAATTTAATAAGATTAATAAATTTTACTGATTAATTGATACTACTATACTAGCTATCTAGTTTTCCATTAGACCTTATGCTATCTAGTTCAGTGCACACGTATCGTGTCATCATCATCATCATCAGCCATTTTCAATCCACTGCAGGATGAAGGCCTCTCCAGCAACTTTCCAGTTCCTTCTGTTTTGAGCACTGGCCATCCATTTACTACTCAAAAACTCATGAATTTCATCTATCCATCTCCGCCTTTGTCTTCCAGGTTTTCTTCTAGCTCCTCTTGGGTACCATTCTGTTATTTTCTTAGTCCATCTGTCATCATGTCTTCGAGCTATGTGTCCTGCCCAAGACCATTTTAGTTCTTTAGTTTTGATAAGAATGTCCTTTACTTGAGTTTGCTGCCTAATCCATGTGTTTCTCTTCTTATCTAACAGTCTGATTCCCAATATAATTCGTTCCATTCTTCGCTGTGTAGTTCTTAGCTTCTCTTCCATTCTTTTGGTGAGTGCCCAAGTTTCACTTCCATAAGTCATGGTGGGGAGTATACATTGATTCATTATTTTACGTTTCAGACAAACTGGGATATTGCTCTTCAGTATGTGACTATATTTCCTGAATGCTATCCATCCAAAATTTATTCTTCTCTTGACTTCCAGCCATTTATCATTATTACAGCTAATAACTTGTCCCAGATAAGTATATGACTCCACCTTTTCAATTACTGCTCCTTCAATCATTATTTCCCTTTCCGTGGCATACTTGTTCATCATTACTTTTGTTTTAGCCATATTCATCTTTAGTCCAAAATCCTTACTAACTGTGCATAACTGATTAAGATTTTCCTCTAATTCTTTGGGATCGTGGCTTATGACCACAACGTCATCTGCAAATCGTAAATGGTTTAGGTACTCTCCGTTCACATTGACTCCTTTCTGCGACCAGTCTAATCTTCTGAAAGCTTCCTCAAGGGCAGCAGTAAACAGCTTCGGAGATATTGTGTCTCCTTGTCGAACTCCTTTCTCGATTTTAAATTTGCTACTGTCTTTGTCTAGTCTAATAAAGGATGTTGCACTCTCATATATTTTCTTCAAAATCATAATATATGGAGTATCTATGCCTTGTCTTTCCAGTGCCCGAAACATTGCCTTATGCTGTATGGAGTCAAATGCCTTTTCATAATCCACAAATGCCAGGCATAATGGTGTTTTATATTCATTTGCTTTCTCCATTAGCTGTGATATTACATGAAGGTGATCCATAGTTGAGAATCCTGTCCTAAAGCCAGCTTGCTCTTTCGGCTGATTCTCATCAAGTATTCTTTCTAATCTGTTAGTAATGACCCTTGTGAACAACTTGTAGATATGGGATAACAAGATAATTGGTCTATAATTTGCAATTTCTGATTTATCTCCTTTCTTATGCAGCAAAACTATGATTGCATTATTCCACTGCTTAGGCATCACACCTTTTCTAATGCACTTTGTGAAGAGCCTTGCCAGTTTTTGTGTTATGTCTCTTCCTCCCAATTTTAACAACTCTACAGTAACTTCATCTTCCCCCGGGGCTTTCCGATTCTTCATTTTCTTCAATGCATGTTCTACCTCATCAGGAAGAATATCGGGTATGTCGTATGTGTTGCTACTTTGCAATCCATCTTCCCCACTGCTGGTATCATTCCCTCGCTCCTTGTATAATTAGTAGTAGTAGTAGTAGTAGTAGTAGTGGCACTTGATGCAAGAAAGCAGTGTAGGAGCTTATGCAGCATCAGCCAAAAAAAAAAAAAAAAAAATCACACCATACCCTCCAATTGCCTGTCCAGTTCCTCCTTAAATTTATTTAACCTATCAACTTCCACAACGACAGATGGAAGTTTGTTCCAGCAATTAACCACCCGCTGGCTAAAGGCAAATTTCCGCACATCTATTCTACATCTATCCTTTCTTAATTTGAACTTATGTCCCCGTAGGTTCGTATTCTGAACAAGTGGGAGGATCCCATCAGAATTCAGCGTGCTCAACCCATTCAAGGCCTTATAGACCTCAATCAGATCACCGCGCAGGTGCCTAGTCTCCAGCCACTGCAATTTGCAGAACTTAAGCCTCTCTTGGTAAGAGGATCCCTTCATTCCCCTCACCAATCGTGTTGCTCTTCTCTGTACACGCTCAAGCAAATCTACATCCTTCCTAAAATGAGGCCTCCAGACCTGTACGCAGTACAGGTCTGGAGGCCTCATTAGTAATTCTCTATAGTAGTCTTCTGCTATTTGAATTATGCCTTCTCTGCTGTTTATAAGTACACCATCGCTATTCTTCAGTTTCAGTATCATTTGTCTTTCTGTATTACTGCTCATGGCTGCTGATTTAAATCCTTTGTTTTCCCTTAATGCTTGTTCTACTTTTCTTGTGTTAAATCTTCTTATGTCCTCTCTGAGTCTCTTTCTAATGGCTTTGCATAACTCAGTATACTCAATTTTCTCCCTGTCAGTGTTTTTCTTGCTCTTCATTTGTCGTCTTTGGTTCATCATGACAAGTGTTTCTTGACTAATTTTTTCTTCTTTGGATTTCTGTTTCCCTATAGGTTTCTTGGGCTTTATCACTTTCAGAAAGTTGTAATATTCCTCGTCGATATCTTGGTCCTGAGCAGTCTGCAGAAGCTCAAACTTGTTCTTAAGTTCCAGTACATGCTGCTTTTTCTCCTCCTCTGTTATTTCAAAGACCTTTGTATTATTTACTCGAGTCAGTTTTTTCCTTTCCTTTCCTACATCTATATCAAGTGTACATCTTACCATTCTGTGATCACTTCCAACATTTACCTTATTCAGGATGGTAACATCATTCACAATATATCTTCTGTTAGTGAGGATGAAGTCTATTTCATTAGTTGTTAATCCATTTGGACTCTTCCATGTCCACTTTCTGTTCACCCTTTTCTTGAAAAAAATTCATTACTGACATTCCTTGAGATTCTGCAAATTCCACAAGTCTTTCACCTCTTTTATTTCTTTCACCAATTCCAAAATTTCCTATAGTTCCTCTTTCTGCACTGTTTTGCCTTTTTCCAACCTTAGCATTGAAGTCCCCCATAATAATAGTGTAGTGGGTTTTCTGTTCATCTAGAAGACTCTCAATTTCAGTGTACATTTCTTCAACCTCTTCATCATCATGGCTCGATGTTGGTGCATAAATCATTATAATCTTTAGCTTGTACCTCTTAGAAATCTTGAGTATTAGTCTTGACACCCTTGGTGATGTACTTTTGAATTCCAAAATGTTGTTTTTTAAAATCTTTATGGACCAGAAACCCAACTCCACCTTCACTCCTTTCACTGTTTCCATTGGTGTACAGCAGATTTCCACTTGATAAACTTATAAGTGATTCATTTCTTCTTCTTGTTTCAGCCAAACCGATGATATTCCAATTCACATTTTCTAATTCCTTTTCCAGCTCTAATATCCTGTCTTCACCGATGAGTGATCGTACATTATAACAGGCCAAGTTCAATTTCCGTGCATGGCAGCTTGGTCGTACCCAGAGATTCTTAGCACCCTCTGCTTCCACTCTGATCCTCTCGCTGCCGTAAGAGGGAGAGTGAAAGCTGCTGGGGACTGAGGGCCATTTGTATTGTTGTGCTCTCATTGCTGGAGGGTTTGGTCTTTTCCTCTTCACGCTGACCAGGCGTCTTGAAGAGAACCAATCTACACTTTCGTTGCCACCTAAGTGACGTAACAGGGCTTACCATCGAGAAGGTGTGTTTATGAGTGGATTTTAGGGAGGCAGGCCAACCGGACTTCTCCTAAATCTTCTGTAATAGAGAGATATTGGATCCATCAGTGTTTTAGGCTGAGTGTCTGATAACACACAGGATAAACGAGGTATTATTTACTACGAGGTATTATTTACTCTCCAAATCGCGCTATCTAAATTCAAGATAAACCATGGAGCTTGACTAGGTCTATAAGCTACTTATAGAAATAATTTAATCTAACAATTAAGTCAATAAAGTGGCTAAGTATAATTTAAAACTTGCGTTCGTAGGAGCTGCAAAACCTGTTCAACATGGATTTGATACTCTTACCGATACTAAGTAATAACCTACAAAATCTCTATCTAAATTCAAATTAAACTAAAGTATTGTTACTAGGAATATAAAGCAACTCTAAAAAATAAATTAATATGCCAATTTAAGTCAATAAAAAGCAAAACTTCTCTATTTGCTGGAGCCCGTAAAAACTTCGCTTGTTCACATGTACTCTCGCATCAACAGACACTTTAACAGACACCAGGAGAGCCAAAGTGTTTATTTTTCTTTTAGACCAGCATTTCCCAAACACTGGTCTATTTTCCACAGTTCTGCCAAAATTTAGGCAGAACTATGGAAAATATTATTATATGTCTCTAGTTGAACATAGGTTCAGGTCATACAATTGAATACTTGACCCTCAGTCATCATCAAGAGCAGAAAGTCTTTCCATGATTGAAATTTGAAAGCACATAAAGCATATAAATTTTGATTGGGCATAAAAGTGCAGTTATAGTATATCACAGGTTTCTTAACAGAATGTAGCAAATGTAAATATGAAGTATGACTCATTCTTGTGTAGTTGTAACCCTGTATACTTTCTATACACAAGTAATCTACATATGCAACCTCACTTCCATTGTGTTCCATCAGTTCAGCCCATGAATAATGTCCCCACTTTTTCAAAATAAAAACACAATTACATCTTATCAATTTTTAATCAAGTATAGCTTTTCCTTTGTGCCCTTAATATCAATTCAAATCATTTCAGTATTCAGTATCAAGTTTTATAAAATTCCTTTATGAAACAGAGAATTCGGACTAGGCACCTTTGACAGCCTCAGAAGTTTCAGATTATTTTTCATTGAGACTGTGTTGTTTTAGAGTACTGGATAAGTTATAATTTATTGATTCAAGGTCTGTCAAATACAGTGAACATGGAATTTTTTTTTCTCAACTATGCTGTTCAGTTTTATTGTGTATGAAATACCAGAGAACAAGTAACCATAACTGTGTACTTGGGTTGTTGATGAGAAAAAGATGGAGTGCTAAGTGTGTGACTAAGATTGACTGGTGTTCCAATAAGTAAATGAACAAGTTGTGTGAGCTCACTTAGTAATAGCAAAATCTCAGCGTCTTTACCAGCTTGGTTTGTAAGCTCAAATGTTTGAAGCCATCTGGAGTTAGAAACATTTAAACAAGGAAAATTACTTCAGTTAGGAAAGTTAGATTAGAAAAACTTGTATTTCTAAGAAAGAAAGAGTTCTGAGTGATTTGTTAAATGATATAGGCAACAATTGAATATGGCAGAATGCAGTAAAATAATTTTGAGCCAAGGGAGATCAAAAATAGGAGATTACTGATTAGGAAATCTCTGAAAAGGAATATCAGAGTTCAAACTTGCATAAATACCACCTCAAAAGTAAAACTAGAATCACAGAGAAAAAATATGAGGGCAAATGAGATGACTGATGGCAGTTGTGGAGGCAATCAATAATTGAGATTCTGTCAGAAAAAGTAAGTGGATTTAGCACTGTAGCCATAATTGGACATCATTATGATTGGAACTGAGATCACATTTATTTTACAAATGAATTAGTTGACTTTTGGAGGTTTTTTATTATTATTATTTTTTTTTTTTTTTGAGGGCAAATAATATAAGAAAGCAAGCTTTTACAACATCAGCAAAAAAAAAAAAACACCACACACAACAACAACAAAATCAGCACTTCCCATACATTTGTCCATCTCCTTTAATAGTTTGTCTAGTTTTTCCTTGAATGTATTCAAACTACCCACTTCTAAAATGCCAGATATGGAAGTTTGTTCCAACAATCATCTACCTGTTGGCTGAAGGCAAATTTCTACAAATATATCCAGGAATTATTCTTCCTCAATTTGAATTTATGCCCACTTGTATGTACTGTGAGGAGGAGGAGGAAGAATTCCATCAGCATTGACCTTTCTCAGTCTGTTTAGAGCCTTAAACACTTCAATCAGATCCCCTTGCAAGTGTCTAGTCTCCAGATGTTGCAGTTTGTGAACTAAAGCCTTTCTTGATAAGACCCCATTTGCTTAAGATCATTGTTCTTCTCTGTCCCTATTGTAACAAATACACATCCTTGCAAAATGAGGCTTCCAGACCTTTATTTAGTACTGAAACTGTGGCCTAACCATTGCCTTATACAACAGGATAATCACCTCCTTATCCCTCCTGGCAAAATTCTTGTATATCATTGATAAAACCCCGTGAACTGTCTTGGCAGCCTGTCTGCACTGCTTAGAGAACTTCATTTCTGACTGCACAGTTACCCCAGGTCTTTTTCATTCTACTTTATGGTGACTACGGTACTACATAGGTGGTATGTGAATTTGGGATAAATGCAAGATGTTGCATATGGGATCTCCCATATGCAGGACCTTGCATTTATCAATGTTAAACTTCAATTGCTGCTACTTCCCACTATATCTTCCTAATTTTTCACTATACCTTCCTAGATCTTGTTGCAGTAGCATATCCTGATTACTGTCATTAATCACCTGCCTACCTTTGTATCACCTGCAAACTTAGATTGGACCTGATAGGCCTTCATCAATATCATTAATAAATACAGAAAACAACGAGTGCAAAACTGAATCCTGGGGGAACTTCACTAATAACATTAGTTCAAGAAAAGCAGTGCCCATTGAAAACTGTTGTCTTCTCCCAATGAGCCATCCCTTTAACCTTAGTAGTAACTTGCCCTTAATGCCATGCTGCTCCAGTTTGTACAGCAGTCTTTTATATGCAAATGTATCAAAAGCATTTGCTGAAATGTAAGTATAAGATGTCAAAATTATTTTTTGCATCCAGTTCCTTTGTTACTGTATCAGAGTGTCCAATCAGATTAGTCACACAAGATTGTCCCTTAAATTCATATTGTGACTGCCATATAATTGGATTCCTGCCTAGATGGTCCTACATTACTTCCTTTAATCGGTGAATCCATTATTTTTCCTTGGAAGAGATATCAAGCTAACAGACCTGTAATTACTCGTGTCACCTTTTGATTCCCCTTTTGTGAATTGAGGATACATTTTCACACTGCAGTTCATAGGAACATGTCCCTGAATCCAAGGATGCTCTTATGATTATAGCTAAAGGTTTGCTTACCTCCTTTGCTGCCTCTTTTAATATAACTGGATAGATCCATCCACCACAATTGCCTTTTTTTTACATTTAGCTTCAACAATTTCTCTTCCCACTTTCCTTTTGGTATCACAAAATCATTTAGCTCCCTGTTACAATTTGATGCATTTCTGGTATCCCCATCCCTAAAACGATTCCTCATATGTGAATGTAGATGCAAAGTATCTATTCAATTTGTCAGCAACCTGAGCAAAATTATCAACAGTTAAACCATTTATAACTAGTGGATCAACGTGGTCCTTCTCCTTCCTCCTAATGTTCAAAAAGTAAAGAGGTCTTGGCTGCTTTTCTTTCCATTCTTTGTCAGAGACTTCATGTACTCTGCTTTACCTTGTCTAATCTTCTTTGTGATTTGATTGGAACTGGTTTGTCTACTGTAGGCTTCCTTCTGTATTACTTGATAGTTTTTATGCATCTCATGCCTTTTTATTCTCAACCACGAGTCTCTTCAGTTCATTCGATATCCATTTATGTCTAAGCCTTAAACAGTGTTTCCTTAGTTGGTATAAAAAGCTTAGTAGTTCCTATGATTACTACCCTGAATGCTTCCTTTTTTAGAATTTGCAACTGGTAACGTCAACACCAATTGGTCTCACTACATAAATTTAAAAACTGTCTAAGGCCACTCTAGTCACTTTTATGAAAACAAAAGCCTTTGCTTGGAAGAAGGGATCTATGTGATCTTTTATTATTATGTTAATGAATTCATGAATTCATTAATATAATGAATTAATTCATTATATTAATGAATTACTTAATCTACCACATGACTATTATGTCATGTGGTAGATTAAGTAATTTATGAAATGATACAATTTAAAGGAATCAAACTATTTATAGCTATGTTTTGAGAACCCACTGTTTCCCATCTTCAGGCATGTTAACATGATCTGGGAATGGTTTCTTGGTCTGGTTGGGGAAGACCGTCTTCCCCAACTTTACCAAGAGGTGGTTCAGTTCCTTTAAATTGTATTATTTCAATAATAAATTATTTAATCTGCCATTATTTAATTTAATAGTGTAGTGTAGTGTCTAACGGTTCATTAACAAAAGCCTTTGCCTTTGACAGAATTACATCTTTAGGTAAATCCCACATCATTCATATGATCACTGCTGCAGTAGTTCTTTTATCTGCAGGTTCTTAATGCATGAATAGTCACTGCTGGTAATCATATCAAGGTTATTTCTTTCTTTTATTGTCTCTCTCTTCTGTTCTGGCATAGAAGACTGTTATTCAATATATCTAAAGAAGTCCTGCTACTGTGTGTGTGTGAGTGACCAATCCACAAGTTCCAGTCAATATCTGGAAAGTTAAAATCCCCATTATAAGACATTCTGATTTACTGATCCCCCTCTGTGTGTGGCATACAGTTGTTTGTTATACTCCCCAGTCATCAGGCCTATAATACATTCCTACTCTTACTTTTGGTTTTCCCAATACTTACGCTATGACAAACTGTCTCAACATCCTTCTGGTCACGCATGTCAACTGGGTGGCCAGTGCAATGTTGAGACAGTTTAGTGTGCACTGCCTTAGATTTTTTTGTGCCTCTTTACTAAGGGCATAATTCCTCCTCCCCCTCTTGTCCATTCTGTACACTTTGTACTCTCCATATTCAGATTCTGCATCCCGTATGTTTGAGTGACCATATCTCTCTCCTTACAATGCCTGTATTTGATGACATGACCAGTACTTCAAATTTATTTACTGTGATTTACAATATTAGGAAACATTAGTGTACACGCAAGTGTGCATACACCTGCTTTTACGCCGACCGGGCTAGCTGGGTGGGTAAAATGCCTGCCTGGCAACCCAAAGGTCGCAGGTTCGAATCCCGCCTCGGGCTTGGATCAAAGTACTGCAAAAACCTTGGGAGGTGCATTATGGCCACAGAAGCCAATGCGCCAACAACTACGAAAAAAAAAAAAAAAAAAAAAAAACCCCTGCTTTTACTCTTAGTAAACCTAACACGGCTTGTGTATTTCCTTTTTTCTGCTAGGACTCCTAGCAGGCCTTGAAATTCCTGACACTTTCCTTCCCAAGTTGCTGCTTTTGTTTCATTAGTTTGACTATTCATAATGCATTTAATGTGGAAAAGATAAAAGTTTGAGGAAGGAAGAAAATATTTTGAATGAATTGATGAAATTGTTAGATATGCCTTAACTATTATCACTGGAAGAATCTTCATGACAGCCACATTGAACAGTCTTATCAGAATATCATGAGTAGGAGTTTGTGCTTATGGTTCAACATATTCAATCAGAATATATATGTACTTTAAACATACCAAAAGGATGAAGAGGCAAGGTAGCCATCATTTGTTTTGTTCATGATTACTTACATTTTTGTTCGTGATTACATGTTTTTTGTTCATGGTTGCTTAAATCAATTATCTCAATTAATATGTCAACCGTCAGTGAATTTTTACAAATAAAATGTTTATTAGTTTGATAAGTTGCTGCTGCTGCCTGTTACACAGCTGGAATCATAATAAAGTGAACTTTTTTTAGGTATGCTGAAATTCTACATCCACTTGATTTGCATCATACCTAATAATGCCTGAGTCTGAGTAACACCATGTCTCCAATATCCCTTCATCCATTTGATTATATGTGAGAGTAATTAGAGAAGTTATCAGGATATTTTGTCACTATCCAGTATTAAACAATTGTAGAACTCTTTAATATATCAAAAATTGGATCATTGATTTTTCAAGACTGACATATTTTTTTTCAAATCGCATCAGACCTTAAATAATACCCAAAAATTGTACATACCTGCACTGTTGTATTTTATAGGTTAAGGAATGTCTCCCTTTATTGTGATCATATTAAGTAAGGTAGTATATAAGAAAAAGTTAGATAATTCTATCAGGTCATCCTAATACTTATGTTAGTACTGTAAATTGCTAGTATTATAATGGAATATTAAAAATCTCTTAAAGAAGAGTGGAGGGGATAAACTTTGGTTAAAAGAATAACATTTATTTTCTTTTATGCAGTTTATGCTGATTTAGGTAACTGTTGTTTATATAGCAAAATTTTCATAAAAAATTATTATTTTAAGGGAAAAAGTCTTATTTTTAACTACATTGCTTTATTTATTTATTTTTTTAGGTAAATTCTGTTTGGTTTAAATTATATATTTATATCCTTACAAAATGTGGGCCCCCTTCCTTGTTACTTGCTAAAGGCAGTAGGCTTCGTGTATTACCTTCAGTATTCAGGGTAAGTGTGGCTTTAACATTTTAGATTTCAAAGTAGACCTTGTCCATTTGGTGTAAAGAGCCATCTGTTCAATATTTTTATTTTTGCTTAAACTAAAATGGTGTTTTTAGAATAATAGCTAAGAATACTAGGCACTTGTCTGAAACAGTTGCTTCATATATTTAATCATATATTATATTATGATATTATTTTTTAAGAATCAGCAGAAATATGTTCATGGAATTTTTGACTGGTGTTTTGAGTTAATTGTTTTCAAATGGAGGTTATATTTTTTTCTGTTGGGGAAACTCCTGATGGGAAAAAATCAGGATTCAGCCTGGTTTTCTATCATCCTGAAAAATAGACAAACCATTCTTTTGTATGTAATATATTGATGTGAAAGCAATATTCAGGAACTCTTGTAATATAAATATGCATGTCTAAATTTTTAAATTGAGAATGTGGTTACTATATACTATGACCTTTGGGCATCTACTATGTAGGCTTACATTGGAAAAAAGATTATATAAGGTAAGGGTACCAGAATGAATGAAATAAAATAATTACAGTTATTAACTAAAACTATGAGGGGAAGTGAAACTGAAGAAATACTTGGCTGTAAAAGTCCTGGATGAACTATAAATATTCTTTTACCAAGTAATTCATTGTCAAAGAATACCTGATACTTAATTTAAAAGCAAAATGGAGGAGGGGACTATTAACAATATTCAGTGTTTGTTTACTCATGGAAAGCCACAAGGATCCAGCATTTTCTGAACTCATATTGTATCAACGAACATTTGGATGTCTAAAATGGAAAGAAACATTGAATATTGTTAATAGTCCCTTCCCCTCTCTTGATCTGACAGAAGCAAAATGGAGGGAATTTGGAAAAAAATCAAATATGTAACAGAGAAATAATGTCCTCAAGGCAAATCATTGAACACATGCAGTTTACACTCAAAAACTGATGTTAATGGATTGAGTTTTCCGTATTCTGATTTAAGCAGCCCACCCCAACATATACAGTTGGACCTCTCTTTAACGAACTCCCATATAACGAAATTTTCTATGTAGCGAACTTTTTTTCCCCTTGGTCATTATATATTGATTTCGAGAGACCTGGGTACGCATTGTTCACACCTCTGGCCTTTAGGCAATAGAGCTGATGCTGTAGAAAGCACAAATTAAGAGCTAAAAGGATTAAGAATTAATCCCTTTAGCTTTAATAGCTAAAGGCATTAATTCCATGAATTAAGAGCTAAAACATTTTACAATTTAATGGTGCCTGTAAAACCCTGCAGGAGGAAACTGGTCAACCACTTTGTGGGAGATAGAAAAAGATGGAAGGTTCTGGGAGAGGCCTTTGTGCAGCAGAGGGTCAGCAATGACTAAAAAGAAGTAAAACCTATACAACTTATACACTACTATACCAAGAAGTCCTGCTGGTCAGCTATCCACAGCCATTGGCAAAGATTAAGGCATATTGGTGACAAGGACTTAAGGTGATGCAGGTAGACATGAAATTCTCCTTGCAGAATAAATAGTCTGCCAAGAAAGAAAAGGATTTACTAGACTGCATATAGGGAAAGGTGCCTACAAAAGATTACATGTATAGAAAATGTGTTGGTGGGAAATCCACCTTAAGGGATTTTGTTCATGGATCTGTCCATGGTCACTGCATTTATGAAATTTATTGTTGCTGACCCATTATTTGCACTAGGTGGTAGATAACCCTCATCAACCGGTGCAGTACCACCACTTTGCTTATCGGAGGCTTGAAGTGGTGAAACCCATGTTTAGTCTCTAGAGCAAAGTTTCCGGCATCTCCCCCCCCCCATACTTCTCCAGCTCATGCACAGTACTAAGTACTATAGGTTTTGATACCTTTCGTGTTTGGGGTTTTCATAAAAATAAAAAAAATATATTCCCGATGTGGGCATTGGCTCTGGTCATCCTATTTTTTACCGTAAGAATCCTATTTGAGAATTAGGAGAGGGTGATTTTCCTTTATCTCGGAAATTCATCTTTTTTTTTGAAGAAATGAATCATACACACTTTCACTAAATTTCACCTGTCTCTGTTTACATGATTGCTACAAGTGATCCCTAATTTCAGCTTTGTTTTATCTATTGTGCAAGTAACCTTACAGTGTCTAAGAGGAAATTCCTGAGTGTAGTGTGAAAAAGTGGAAGTGCTTAATAGTGTAGATTGGAGCATTAAAAAAAAAAAAAAAAAAAAAAAAAAATCGCTTTAAAATTTGGTATCCCTGTCAGTAGTGTGTCAACCATTCTGAAAAACCATGTTTCAATTTTCAATTGAGGAAATGGGACCCAGTTAGAGGCATGCGAAATTATGTCTTTGGGAAGATGTAGACAAAGAAGTTTTTAAGTGGGTGAAGTTGATTTGAGACCAAAACATGCCGATATCAGGGTTATTAATAAAAGAAAAGGCTATGGAGTATGCATCTTTTCTGGGGCATAAAACATTTTAAGCCAGTTCTGGTTGGCTGGACAAATTTAAAGAGTGTCATGGCTTACTTGAAAAAGTTGTTTCTGACGAAAGTGGAGTTGCAATCAAAGAAGAAGAAGATTGGAAAGAAACAGTTTTCAAAAAAATTATAGAGGATTATGAGTCAAAAGACATTCAACATTGATGGAATAGGTCTATTTTTTAAATGTTTGATAAACAAGACACTGACTTTTAAAGGTGATAAATGTGTAGGTGGTAAAAAGAGTAAGGAGAGAATTACGCTCTTGGTTGCAAATATGGCTGGTAATGAAAAATTGAAGCTTTTGGTAATAGGCAAAAGTAAACAACCCCTATGTTTCAAATGAGTAAAGTCATTTAGAGTTGGATTACAACAAAAAATCTTGAATGACAAGTGAGATTTTTGAGCAGTCGATTTTAAATTTCAATAGAAAGATGACCAAAGAAAACAGAAAAATCACATTGATTGTTGACAACTGCTCTGCCCACCTTCACTCAGTAATTTCGAAATTTACAAGTGTGAAGCTTGTTTTCTTCCTTCTGAATAATTCGTTTTAACTGTAGCCAGTTCCGGATTTACATATAAGCTAAACAAGCTACAGCCTTGGGGCCTCACGTTCCAAGGGGGCCTCGCTCCATCTTAAAAAATCCTTTTTTAATATTGTCACAGGTGAACAGTAAGGGAGAAGAGCCTCATACATGTTATAGCTTAGGGCCATGACTGCAGCTGATGGACCAGCACATTATCAAGAATTTGAAAATGCACTACCAGAGGAGCATATTGCAAAAAATTATACTGAGAATAGAAACCAACCAACCTATAAGTTCTGTTTTAGATTTGTGGATGTGCATATTCGAGTTGGTGAAAGTGTGGAGTCAAAATGTGACAGAAACAATGATTAAGAATTGTTTTGCAAAAGCAGGTTTTGCTGAAATGCTAATTAACAGAGATGAGAGGGATGAACTACTAGAAGACATTGAGCTTCCAAGAGTTCCAAGTGAGGTTTGATCAGTGGAGAAATTGTTCTTGACCAATTTTTAGGAGTTGATAATGATGTCATAGTAGCTGAATATCTCAGTGACTCCAACATTTTGGAGCATATTTAAAGAACTAGTGACAATATCAACGATAAGTTGGATGAAAATGAGGGCAATATTAAACCTTCCAAACAAGAAACGTTGCATCGAGGCCTTCAGTGAGAAGAAAATGTAACAGAAAATATATCTCAGTGGTTAAAGTTTAAACAAATTCAAACATTTTTATGAATGATGTACAGTAGAATCCAGTGTACAACAAAAAATAACCAAATGTTTTACTACGTAAAACTCTTAAAAGTGTACTGATATATTTTGTGCATCCTGTACGTAGTCATTTCTTAATATGTATATATAGTCGATTCTGATTATTTGGGACACATCGGGACTAGTGCATTTTGGCCTGATTATCCGAAGTTTCACGTAAATAGTTAAAAATACAATGTACCCCCCCTTTACAATTAGTTCATTGTACAATCAAATTACGTTACGACGAACTCACCATAGTAAAGTACCGTTCACTATTCAATGTGTAGTAAGCCCCGGTCATTGTGATTACGTTTTTTGTGAATTTAATTTTAATTCTATTAAACAGCGATTCTAATTAGCGAAAATAGGAGGAAATTTATCCACAGGCTATAAAAGTAAAGATATATTAAGCACAAATTTACCCTTTATTACCTTACCAATTAAAAAATTAAATGATACATGAAATTCGGAAGAATATACATGATAATCGGAATAATTAATACGTACTGTAATATGTACATACTAACTAAACTAGTTGGCATTTCTGTTCGCTGACATTTGTGAGTGGGGGTTAAAATTTAAAACAGTAAAAAGATAAGCAATCAATAACAAAAAACACAGCACAGCACACACAAGTTGTAAGTAACACAATACGCGCAAGTGAGAACGGAGTAATGAGTTACAAAGCTTTAAAAATAGGAATGAAGAGAAGATTCTGAAAATTATTTTTTTTTATTTGATTGAAGATTCCATGGAAGTGTAAACACATTTTACCATAATAACCACAGAATTCCAGCTGTCAGCATTATCACAAATTCAATAAGATCAAGTTTACTATCCGTTTATGATAGATTGCACTAACAGAAAAGACCAATAAACAGGTGACTGCTAATTGTTTTTGTTTTATGGTTGTGACCTCCAGAAATCCGACCGAACTACGTGGTACGGTCAGAGACAATCGTGGGGTAATCTCCAGTGCTGCGGTCTCCTGTCCCAAATAAACAGTTGCCCTGATTAATCGGTGGCCCAAATAACCGGAATCCACTGTATTAATAAATTGTTTTAAAAATGTTAGAAAATGTAACCACTTATTTCTGATTTTATTTCCCATCTTTTCCTATATTTCTGAATTTACAGTAATTTTCATTGTTGAAAAGGTCATATTTCTTTATAACGAAATTTCTGTATAACAAATTTTTTCAAAGGAACGGTCAATTTTGTTATACACAGGTCGGACTGTATATGTATTGGTTCCATTTTTAAATATCTTGATATATGGGATGCATAGGATTTCATACTGTTGTACAAGTTAAGGGGTATGTAATTTGAACTACAACTGTGGGAGAGACTGTAAACAGCTTGTCAGCTTGAGAGAAATCAAATTCATAATTAATTTGATCTCTCTTTATGCCACCATATTCTTTTACATAGAAGAAAAAAGTTACATAATTCTATCGCTTCATCCTAATACTTATTTTAGTAAATTGCTAGTGTTATTAAATAGAATATTAAAAATCTCTTAAAGAGTAGGGAGAGGGATAAACTTTTGTTGAAAGAATAACATTTATTTTCTTTTATGCAATTAATGCTGATTTAAGTAACTGTTGTTCATATAGCAGTTTTCATAAAAATTATTATTTTAAGAAAAAATGTCTTTTAACTACATTGCTAAAAATGAATTTTATTTACACTTCCACTATAAAGCTTTATTCAGAAAAATTAAAGTAGGGGTTAACTGGTGGCTATTGAAGAGGCCTAATGAGTGACCTTGGTCTACCAGTTGTTTTTCTTCTTGCTGTAATTGTTAAAAAAATTGTGAAATGCACAATTAAATTCACAGCTTGATTCACAATTAAACTAATGCATTAACAGTATAAAGTATAACAGTATAATGCTCTAACAGTATCAAGTTTCATTGCTCAAATTATTAAACATTTTTGCTTGATACAAATGTGAAAAGAGATTTGTAAAAGCGATCAATAAAATTTTTAAAAAGAAAGGAACCAAACATTTGGAACTGCTGGAGTAGTTGGACCTACCATAGCCTGCAGCTTTGTTAATAGGTGTCCTGCAAATGCTGTTGTGTTTGTCTCAATTATCATTGATTGTTTGCTTTATTTAATTGTCTTCGGTGTCAACACACATTCGATCATAACATTGAATGAACAAATTTATTGTACTTTGATTGCTATATGGGTTGGGCTGTTTTATAGTTTTGTTACTTGTTTAACACTTTCACTGCTGACACTGCTATGCTGAAAACAATTCTCATTCTCAGCATCAAAAACTAAGTAATGTATGCGAAAAACCAAACTTGGTAATGGAAAATGTGAAGACTTTCATATGAAATTTGCAATGGTAGATTCTCTTGGCTTCTGCATATGAAAGCATGTCTGGTCATTGTCCTCCAAAACCTCAGAATAATGATTATAAATACACTAACAATGCCAAATGGCAGCCTTGAGTTCATTGCTATTGTACTGCAGTAATAGGGTCAGACTGGCCCTCCCTGACAGTATTGTTATTGCTCTTTATCACTCATCTGGAGAGGCCTGGTTTTAGTCCTGTCGTAGGCTGGAAGAATATCTAAGTGCCTCTTTAATTGAGGCTGTAGTTTGCCAATTTCAGGCAGAGGATGTAAAGTTCCCCCCCACAAGTTATTCCATGTTTTTCAGCCTCCATAACATGCAAATCAGTCTGTGAATACACTTGTACAAACATCATACACAATGGTGTAATAGGGTCTAAGTTGCTGATATGTCTAAAGCCAACAACAACAGGATCAGATTGAACTGTGAAGTTTTTACTGATCTCTGTTTTTAATTACTGTCTTGCTGCTGTGTGAGTTGTCCAAAAGTTGGCTAGCATTGTTTTTGTTCAGTAATAATTAACTGTTTATATATTTACCTCTCTTCTAATTTGGTTTATATTTTATTTGTTCTTTAAGAATTATGATAAACTATTAGTAACTACTTGGGGACATGATCCAGGTATAGTCCCCCCAATATCCAGTGCAAAAAGAAAAATAAAATTTATTTACTTGGGAGACCTTTTCTTTGTTTAGTTCTGCTGATGATTGAATAAATGGCAGAGGTCAAATTCTTGTATCTGCCAGCACTGCCTCAAGTGCATGATTTGCAATATATTTTCAAAAACCAATCAGCATGAGTGCAGTGCTGATTGGTTTTTGAAAATACTTTTAAATCATGGGTACATTTCCATTAGATAACTTTTTTCTAAGATATTTAAATACTGTATTTATTTCATCAACCTAAAGGCTAAGCAACAAATCAGTGATTGATAAACATTTGTTTTTATTACAAATGAATTAAAATAGTGTTCAATTAAAATCTTGTGAATAAATTTATTGGATTTGATTCTCTACATAAAAATTTAATCTGTGTACTTTGAATTTCCCCGTTTTACTTGGTTGTATGTTTTTGATAATTCTGATACTGCTTTTTAAAAATTTATTTTTTTTTGTATTTTTAATTTTCAAAATTATGGACATACGTGTTTAGGTATATTTTGTATCAATAGTTTTTGAAATTCAGGTAATGTCAAAATTTCATCTAATAATATAAATTTTGAATTGAGTGTTTGCACAATTCAAAAATTTTTTTACTTGTCCCTTGAAATTTTGAATTAGTGAGGCTTTATTGTAAGAGGCTTTCTTTTAAAAAAATAATAACAATAAAAGTATCACTTTTGTAACATACAGCATGCCATAATAAATTTCTGTTAATAGCTGTATTGATGCTCTGTGAGTTGTTGAAAAGTTGTCCAGTGCTGTTCTAGTTCAGTAGTAATTCACTGTTTATATATTTAACTCTCTTCTGATTTGATTTATATTTTATTTATTATTTAGAATCATGATAAACTATTAGTAACTACTTGGGGACATGATCCAGGTACAGTTCCCATATCCAGTGCACTTCCTACTCTTAATGATGCTCTTTGTCATTCTGCTGTACTTATACAGGTTTGTATTTATTTGTGTGCATGTGTGTAAAGAATAGTGTGAACAATTCTAGAAAATAGCATTAAATAATACTTGTCTGTTTGAATAGTTTGTAGTTTTATGATGATATGGATTATTTGGTATGAAAACAGAAACGCAAACACAATCAAACATAATACAACAATACTTCACTTAGCATGGCTTCAAATAGTATTTAAATTAAAAGTAAGTTGAAAATTTACTGTAAATATTAAAACTCATTCAATACCCTAGATACGTACTCTACATATATGCTGCATTGGCGTAGCCTAAGTACATATACATACTCGTATATGCTGTGGTGCCAACTCTATTAGCATTAGCAAGGGCACATGATGCAAGAAAGCAAGCTTATATAGCATCAGCCAAAAAAAACACACACACCCCCTTCTCATTTCACTCATCCACCCACTCCAAATGTTTGTCTAGTTCTGCCTTGAATCTGTTTAATCTATCAACTTCTACAACGATAGATGGAAGTTTGTTCCAGCAATCAACCGCCCACTGGCTAAAGGCAAACTTCCGCACATCTATCCTACAACTGTCTTTCCTCAATTTGAATTTATGCCCTCTTAGGAGATTATTCTGAGCAAGAGGAAGAATCTCATCAGCATTGAGCAAGCTCAAACCATTCAAGGATTTGAATGGTTTGAGCATGCACCTCAATCAGATCACCTCACAGGTGCCTAGTCTCCGGACACTGTAATTTGCAAAAAACTTCCTTTCTTAATTAAGCCTTTCTTTGAAAGGAGATGAATCAGAAATTGGAAATTATAGACCAATTAGCTTGTTATCCCACATCTAGAAGTTGTTCACAAGGGTCATTACTAACAGATTAGAAAGAATACTTGACTAATTTTGTTACCCTTCTCTGTACTCGTTCCAACAGCTCTACATCCTTAAAATGAGGTCCCCAGACCTGTGTACAGTACTCAAGGTGTGGCCTGACTATTCCCTTATACAAGGGGATAATCACCTCCTTATCCCTGCTAAAAAAATTCCTGTATATCATTGACAAGACACCATGAGCTACTCTTGCAGCCCGTCTGCACTGCTCAGAGAACTTCATATCTGCCTGCACAATTACCCCCAGATCCTTTTCACTTTCTATCTCAGTCAGTGTAGTACCACACAGTTGATATATTACTGCTTCCATATGCAGTACTTTACATTTGTTAATGTTAAACTTCGTTTTCCACCTCTCAGCCCATCTACTCAACTTATCTAGATCCTGTTGCAGCAGCGTACTGTCATTAGAGTCATTAACAACCCTGCCGACCTTCATATTGTCTGAAAACTTGGACATTAAGCCTGATATATCATTAATGAATACAGAAAACAAAAATGGACCCAACAGCGAACCCTGGGGTACTCCACTAATAACATTAGTCAATGAAGAGGAGCAGTGTCCATTGATTACCACGCTGTCTTCTCCCACTCAACCATCCCTTTATCCATAGCAGCAATTTGCCTCCAATGCCAAACTGCTCCAATTTGTACAGCAGTCTTCCATGTGCAACAGTATCAAAAGCCTTTCTAAGATCCGAATATATGATATCAAAATTATTCTTTGCATCCAGTTCCTTTGTGACTACATCATAGTATCCAATCAAATTGGTCAGACAAGACTTCCCCTTAACAAACCCATGCTGTGTCCGAGCTATAACTGAAGTCTTGTCTAGATGATCCTGCAATGCTTCTTTAATTAGTGGCTCCATTAATTTCTCTGGAACGGAAGTTAAACTAACAGGTCTGTAATTACCTGTTTCTCCCTTTCATCCTCCTTTTTGGATTGGGGTCACATTTGCACATTTCCAGTCCATGGGTACCTCCCCCCGAGTCCGCGGAAGCTAAGGCTAAGGTTTGCTTACTTCCTTTGCTGTCTCCTTTAATATAACTGGATAGATTCCATCCACCCCAGGTGCCTTTCTTATGTTTATCTTCAACAATTTCTCCTCCACTTTACTTTCAGTTATTACAAGATTATCTAGCTTACTGCCAGAGTTTAATATACCTCTGGCATTCTCCTTCCTGAATAACTCCTCATGTGTGAATGTAGATGCAAAATATTCATTTAGTTTGTTAGCTACCTTAGCAGGATCATCAACAGTTGAACCATTGATATCAAGTGGACCAATCTGATTGATGCCCTTCCTTCTAGAGTTTACATAGGTAAAGAACTCCTTGCTGTTTTTCTTTGCATCCTTTGCCAAAGATTTCTCGTAAATTGCCTTTTCCTGCCTAATCTTTGTTGTGACTTGGTAACAGACCAGCTTATATCTATCATAGGCTTCTGTGTTATCTGTTAATTTTTATGTATCCCGTGCATTTTTCTTGTCTGTTACATGTCTAATTAATTCCTCTGACATCCATATAGGCCTAAACTTCAACAATCTTGAACAATATTTCTTAGTTGGTATGAAAAGCCTAGTAGTAGCTTCCCATTTTGAATTTGCTGTTGGTAACATCATCAGTTGGTCCCACCGTATAAAATTTAAATACTGTCTCAGATCACCGTAGTGATCTTTATGAAAGCAAAAACCCTTCCCTTTACCCCTGATGGGGTAAAGGGAAGGGTTACCTCTTTGAGTAAATTCCACTTCTGCAAACTGATCACTCTCACGTAGTGGTTCCTTTATCTGCAGATTCTTAATGCATGAAGAACCACTACTGATAATCAAAGCAAGAGTATTACTCCCTCTAGTTGCCTTCCGAACATGCTGCTGTAGAAAACAATCATCCAGTAAATCTACAAAAGCATTGCTGTGTGAGTGACCAACCCACAAATTCCAGTCAATCTCTGGAAAATTAAAATCCCTTATTATAAGACACTCTGATTTACTGGCTCCCTCTATTTCTCTGCACAATTGCTCATTATACTCATCAGATTCATTAGGCCTATAACTAAATATAATTAAAAACTTATCATTCACGGGAGCTGCAAAACTTGTTCAACACATGGATTAGATACCCGATTAGATGCCAATAGCTCCCCTTGTGCAGTCTGCAGCAACGTGCAGCAGCATTCGGCACCTCCGTAGCCAGGTGGGAAGGAGCGGCAGTGCATAGCACACGCTTCTTGATTAGACCTGGGTTCGAGCCCGTCACCACCAAATATGGAGGATGCGGAAAGGTCGGGGAATGACCACCGCATATCCTGGAGCAATATGGCCTTAGTTGCTAATGCTCCTAAAAACCAAATAACTAACTAACTAACTAGCAGCAGCATTCAGTATTCTTAATTCCATCCTGAGGAGACGATATGATAGCTTTTCAAAGTTTTTATTTCACAGTTTATTTTTTACCCCTTTAAATATGATAGAAAATATATATTTGCATCTTGGCCAGAAATCACTGCCAACAACTTGTGTTCTGTTTGGAAGCATGTTTTGGCCCATTTGGCAAATGATTTCACTGGTTTTGAATCACAAATTCAGACAATTTCCGAAGGAATTTCTTGTGAAGGTCGAAAAATATTTGGATTCGAAACTTTGAACTCTTCCAATGTATGTGACTGCATTGACTCACATGCAAATGACTTAGATGATGCAACTCTCCTTGAAATTGATGAGCAAACTGCATATGAAGAAGAGAAAAACAATTTTGAAGTGGACAACACTGAAGTGGCACAAAAAGAATTTTCAACAGAAGAACTGGAGAAAGTTTTTTTGGGGGGTTGACATGGCCTGCGAGGTGATTATGAATGGAGAATCGGATGTTGAACGTAGCCTCAAGACATTGCAAATTTTACAAGATGGGATTCGATGCTACAAAGACTTGTAGCTGAGAAAAAGAAGAGGCAACTTCATTAGACTTTATTATTGAAATACCTAAATAAACAATAAAACGTTTTTCTTATTTCTCATGATGATACCTTTTCATTAATAAAATTTTTGCAGTATTTTTTATTTCAAATCCTTTTAATTGGCTATTAAGTGCAAATTGTTTATAGATTTATTATAATTTGTTTATAGTCTTTCTCTGGTATGCATTCAGTTAAAACCCATCATAATTATACCTCAGTCATCATGGTTTCACATAACACAAAAGTTTTGGTACCAATTATCAGTGCTATGCAGGGTATTGCTGTACATACAATTGTTTGTATCTGCAGTTTTATCTATAAACAGTTATTTATAAGGTATATTCTTTAAGTGCTACCAAAGCAGTGGAACAAAACTAAATAAATGCAAATTGCCAATTGCACAATCTTTTTTTGTGCATTTTTGCCCCACTGAACATTAAATTACTGAATAATATTCACTTAATTTTAAAAGTATATAGATTTGGAGGGGGGGAAAGCTCTTATATTCAGCAGAAGCTGTCAAAATATTACCTTAGAACACATGTAGTTTACTGACATGGACATCAATTTCTCACTGTACAAACTATCTTTGAGCTAATTTAATATACCTATAGTCTTCACTAATCCTTTGATCTAAAATGTTAAAAGAAAAACTGTTTAAAATTAAAATTGGTTGAATGACATTGAATCTTATTGATAGGAAGGTTTTACATTTTTTATTGCCGTATTAAAAGGAAATGTTATTGTAGTGATAAAAACACTTTAAAAGTTGTTCCTGTATAAATTTCAAGGATATAAAAATAAGTTTAAAAATTTCGAAACAGATGAGTTTGCAGTTACTGGACCACATGAAATTTATAATTTAGTAACAGTTGGGAGGGGCTTAGAGGGGGAACAGGTATCCTGTGTGTTATCAGACACTCAGCCTAAAACACTGATGGATCCAATATCTCTCTATTACAGAAGATTTAGGAGAAGTCCGGTTGGCCTGCCTCCCTAAAATCCACTCATACACACCTTCTCGATGATAAGCCCTGTTACGTCACTTAGGTGGCAACGAACGTGTAGAGTGGTTCTCTTCAAGATGCCTGGTCAGCATGAAGAGGAAAAGACCAAACCCTCCAGCATATGACAGCACGACAAAACAAATGTCCCTCAGTCCCCAGCAGCTTTCACTCTCCCTCTTACGGCAGCGAGAGGATCAGAGTGGAAGCAGAGGGTGCTAAGAATCTCTGGGTACGACTAGTCTGCCATGCACGGAAACTGAAATTGGCCTGTTATAACGTAAGATCACTCATTGGTGAAGACAGGATATTAGAGCTGGAAAAGGAATTAGAAAATGTGAATTGGAATATCACTGGTTTGGCTGAAACAAGAAGAAGAATTTTTTTTTTTTTTTTTTTTGGTAGTTGTTGGCGCATCGGCTTCTGTGGCCATAATGCACCTCCCAAGATTTTTGCAGTACTTTGATCCAAGCCAGAGGTGGGATTCGAACCTGCGGCCTTTGGGTTGCCAGGCAGGCACTTTACCCACCCGGCTAGCCTGGTGGGCCAGAAGAAGAAATGAATCACTTCATCACAATCACAAATGAATCACAAGTTTATCAAGTGGAAATCTGCTGTACACCAATGGAAACAGTGAAAGGAGTGAAGGTGGAGTTGGGTTTCTGGTCTATAAAGATTTTAAAAACAACATTTTGGAATTCAAAAGTACATCACCAAGGGTGTCAAGACTAATACTCAAGATTTCTAAGCGGTACAAGCTAAAGATTATAATGATTTATAAAGATTTATAATGATTAGTTAATTGGTCAGAGACAAGTGTGTCTCCGACCAATACAACTACAGTAAATGGGAAATATAGCTCTCTCACACATTTTACATTTTTAAGCTCTGTAAATGTGTATGAATTGCTGTGCAGGTTGCCACGTTCAGCTTGGTGCAGGGTTTTGCATTCATCTGGTGTTACTCACAGACGATATTGCACATGAGCCAGCATGAAAATCGCTTTATACTAATATATCAGTCGTGTTGGAGCAAATTTGCATTTCAAAAATACACGTTATAGCAGAACTAACTGTAAATAGATTTATATTATATATATATATATATATATATGTGTGTGTGTCTGTGTTTACAAATTTTAATTAGTCATATTTACTGCTTTCGTTTATGTATGACTTTATTCTTAAAGTTTGACTTGAAACATCATGGCCAGGGTTGCTGTTGTATTATAAAACATCAAATTGTCCATTCCTCCATTGACCAAATACCATTCTGGGATTGTTCTGAAGGGTGCTCAAGAACCTGTTGTTTGATATTATTTGTCTTTGAAAAATGGTATCAAACAATTGGTGATGTGGTGGCAGGTTGCATTTTGTGCTAGAGACTTGAATCCTCCTTGCAAAGGAATTCTTTAGCAGCATGGAATTCTTTGCATATGCTAACAATCCATGCTCAGGATAGTGGAAAATGAAAAAGATCTAGGGATAATTGTGCAGTCAATTATGAAATTTTCTGAACAATGCAGACATGCTGCCAGGACAGCTCATGGGATTTGTCAATGATATACAGAAACTTCACTAGCAGGGATAAGGAGGTGATTATCCATCTGTACAAGGCCATGGTTAGGCCTCATATCGAGTACTGTGTCTGATAGCTCCATTTTAAGAAGGATGCAGATCTGTTGGAATGGATGTAGAAAAGGGCAATGAGATTAGTGAGAGGAACAAAAGAGAATGCTTACCAGGAAGGACTTCAGCAAATTGAATTCAATTCTGCAAATTGCAGCATCTGGAGACTAGGTATCTGTGAGGAGATCTGATTCAGATGTTTAAGGCTATGAATGAATTAACTAAACTCAGTGCTGATGGTAGCCTTCAGGGTGATTGATTGTTGGAACAGGCTTCCATCTGTTGTGCAAGTGGATAGTTTGAATAAATTCAAGGAAGAACGATCCTGTATAATTTGCTGATAAACTGAATAAATATTTTGCACCTAAATTCACACATGAATAATTTTAGAGAGGGTGTTAGTAGTAGTCTATCTAATACTGATTGAGAGTTAAAGGATTTCATAATAACAGAAATTAAGATAGAAAAAAAATTGCTGCTGCTAAAAAAAAAAAAAAAAAACAGTGCACAAAGTGCTGGGGCTTATGGAATATATCCAATTGTATTAAACACTGCAAAAGAGCTATTTAAACCTTTAGCCATCATAATGAGAATATCTTTAGCTTCAGAAGTACCTGCAGATAGATTCATATGGGGGAGAAGGGAATCAAAGGATGAAGTTGGTAATTATAGACCTGTAGGTATTAACCTCTTGCCAGGAAAATAATGGAATCAGTAGTAAGAAGTAATGCAAGGTCAACTTGATAGAAGTGGAGACATAAGGCAATCACAGCACAGTTTGTTAAAGGGTGGTCTGATTAGCTACTGTGAAGTTTTTACAAGGGAACTGGATGCAAAGAATAATTTTGATGTTGTGTACTTGGATTTCAGTGAAGCATTTGATCCTGTGTCACATGCATGATTGTTGTATAAATTGGAACAATGCAACATTAGGGGCAGGTTAATATGGATCAAAGGATGATTAAATGGTAGGGGGAGAGAGTGATTATAAATGGCTGCTGCTCTTCATGGCCAGCAGTGGCCATTTATAACCATTTAATATTTATTAGTATTGATGTCATTATTTCAAGTTTTATGCCTGTTTGCTGATGATAAAAAGTGGTTAATGACAGTAATCAGGGTATGCTGCTTCAAGAGGATCTAGATGAGCTTAGCAGATAGGTTGGAAAATGGCAATTGAGGTTTAACAGTGATAAAATGCAAGGTACTGCACTTGGATAGCAGTAATCACAGAAATATGCACTGGGGCAGTACCAGACTTAATTGTTGGTAGGAATGGGGAACTGAAAGTTTTTTTTTTTTTTTTTTTGTTGGTGCTGTTGTATAAGTTTTTTTTTTCTTTGCATCATGTTGCTAATGCTAAAGCTATTAGAACAAGGATCCTGCATTCAGAATTGTTCCTGATAGACTGAATGTTTTAAAGATGACCCAATGAATATTTTTCCAGTATTTCACTACATGCCTGCCATGTGGTGAGGCAGTAACTTCAACATGCACAAACGCCATTTATTTTTTCCAGTCTCCATCAAGCATTCCTCAGGTAAATGGAAAGATCTCTCCCTATGAACATTATGCTTATTGATTGATTGGCTTGGATTTTGTAGCAGGGGGCAAATACTAACTAAAATTTAGTAAAATAAATTTATTTATTTCTAAATAAATTATAATCAAGATTAATTATAGTTAGAGTGAAGCTGTATCCTACTAAATATAACTTGTTGGACATCCAGATACTTTTAATGGGCTTGTTACTTGGTTGTTTTGGGTTCACTTAGCACATTGACCACTGCCATCACCACCCTAGTTATAGGGTGTAGTTCATGTGGTTTGCTTTGTATTATTTTTGTAAAATTGTGTGTGCATTTGTTTTTAGCCTGATTTTCATGTTGAAAAACTCAGAATAACTCAAGAAGTCCTACTCTTGAGATTAGCTAATTGTATGTTGTCCCTGTTATGTTGTCCCTGGGATGAGCTTATAGATTCTGTACAGACACTGTTTTTATTTATATAATCGTAAAGGTTGAAATTTATAACCATTAACCAAAAAAAGTCAAATATTTTGATTTCATATTAAAATAAAATCATGTAATTCTTATGAATGTATTAAAAAAACTAAATTACTTTTTATTTGAAGTATTATTTAGAATTTTATTATAGTCCAATGATTTTATTAAATTTTTTCATATTTCAACAAGGGTCAAGGAGATGGTGGAGAATTTGCTTATGTGCCATTTCCCTTCAGTGAAACACAAAATGAAAAAAGAGGTATTATTATAATCCAAAGAAATTCTTTAGATTTAAATTTTAAAATCATAATGAAACATATCCTGTAAAAAATTTATTTATGTATAAAATATATTTGATTTGTTTTTAACAAAAATTTACCTATTAACTGTATTTTAATTTTTGAGTTCAGCATTTCAGTTCTTTTGTGGATATGCAGTCTGGCTAGTTTTATTGTATTCAGCTTGGGGTTATATTTGAATTTTTATAAGAATTCCTTTCAAATTTTAGAATCTGATAATGTTAATTCCTGAATTTTGTTTTAATTAAAAATTAAATAATATAATCAGACCTGATATTTGAATGCAAGTTTCATGGCGCCTCAGTAGCCAGGTGGGCAGGAGCAGTAGTGCGTAGCACACGCTTCTTGATTAGACCGGGGTTCGAGCCCGTGAACACCAAATACGGAGGATGTGGAAAGGTCAGGGAATGACCACCGCATATCCCCAGAGCAATATGGCCTTAGTTGCTAATGCTCCTAAAAACCAAATAACAACAGCAAGTTTCATTAGAAACAAGCTGAAGACAACACTACAACTCGTGTTGCAGCTTGTTGATTTACAAAAAAGGTATACAAAAAAAAAAAAAAAAACAATATTGGGAAGAAAGGGATTTTTTTTTCCTTGCAAAGACAGTATGCTGTGGCTTTGCCTTCATGTCATAATAGTAGAGGAGGGAAGATGTGGCAATTTTTGGGAGCTACACTAAATTTCTCTCGCCTTAATTTATTTCAGAACAAATTTTTAGTTGTCTCCCCCCCATTCACTAGTTAATCATCTGGAAACCAAGCATAGCAATATTTGACAAATAACACTTGTAAATGAATCCACAAGAGGGCAGAACAGATTTGATGTGGTGCCTTGTTTGTAATGTCTTCCCTTGCTTTATCTCCTGAGTTGTTTGACTTAGATAATAAGTTTTTAACTGTCCAAATCTACTTTTCCTATTGCAGTATGCTTCAACCTTGCATGCAAGACACTCAAATTATGCTTGTTTTATCTGTGGGTCCATTTTTTTAAAAACAACTTTTTGAGCCTTTGATGGTCCAAGGGTTTTTGAAATGTTATAATAGACAACCTGACCTTGAAATTTTGTTATTATAATGTAATATGTATTCTCATTATAAGTATTTCAAATTTTTTTTTAAGTCCCCTTAAAAGAAAAATCCTGAGTTTATACTATTATATTTTACTAATTGTTATTTAAGCTACTATTGAAAATAATGCTTTTTTAGTATTGTAGTAATTAGAATATAGCAAACTGTCATATGTACTTCACATTTCTTCAGTAATGGAAAGTCATGCAGATGTGCATCATTTTGCACCATGCAAGATAGGCTGAAGAACAAGAAGACAATTACCAAAAAATGTTTTTGGTAGTTGTCTTAAAAAACCTGCTGTTGAACACTTGTTCCCTTTCTATTCTTCACTTCCCTAATTGTTGTTTTAAGTTGGGTATTTGTCTGTAACAATTGATGGAAGCCCATTTCTCTTTAGTAGCCAGGTGGGAAGGAGCAGCAGTGCATAGCACACGCTTCTTGATTAGACCAGGGTTTGAGCCCGTCACCACCAAATATGGAGGATGCAGAAAGGTCAAGGGAATGACCACCGCATATTCCCGGAGCAATATGGCCTTAGTTGCTAATGCTCCTAAAAAAAAAACCAAATAACAATAATAATTTCTCTTTAGCTGGACACACTTCACTGGTCCAAAAGTTGTTTTAGAATTTTTGAAAACCTTTTTTGGTGTGTTTAGTGGACAATGTATCTTCAAAATTTTGTCATTGTAATGTGATACATATTTTCATTTTGGAATTCACTGATCTCAACATTGGTTGTAAAGCTCTGTATATTATTGCTGTTACTATTTCCTTTTATTATTTACTGAACTTTCATTATGGGTAAAGATAGTTTTAAAAGTAAAGGACTTAATAAAAGAGAAAATAGAGAATTTCCATTTTATTATGAGCACAGAAACAAAGTGACAGTGAATTATTTTGTGTTGCATATTCAGCAGAAAGCCTCTTAAATTAGTATAGCATTTTTTGGTGTAAAGAAACTATGATAGAGAAAAACACAAAAGCAATAGCAAGATCAAGGTAGGTGACCTTCAGCTTCATTTGGCTGGTGCAGAGAAAGAAAAGAACAAAAATAACAGAGGAGATGGTGAAAACATTGAAATAAAAAACATTCTGGGCACTTCTAGTGGATCATTCAGAATGTAGCTCACATTTCTGAGCTTACTTGAGTGATGAAAGCCATTGCTTTGAGTATGTCTTCAGATTTATATACTGGGATTGAGACTGTTTTCAGAGCAATGTTTGTCACTTAATCCTTTGAAAGTTAGTTGCCTTATTAGTGATGCATTGGCACTGTTTCCATGAAAAGATTTGATCAGATGCTAAATCCTTGAACTACACAATTAGTGCTGATGAAATAATTAATAGCACTAGCAAAGGAGAAGAACTACAGAGTGTGATAAGATGCCATTCTAAAATTAAAGAAGTTGCAATTTCACATCACTTAGAGTTTTTATATGTCACAAAACAGTTGAGGACTTTAAAAGAATGTATTTTGCTAACCATCAGTAAGTGGCTTATCTGTATCTGAATTTATTGCCAGTGACAGTCCCAAAGCAAGTAAAAAAAAAAAAAAATAATAAATAAATAAAGGCTCTTAAATGAAGAAGATAAGTATTTGAGGCAAGGGACTTTATAAAGTTGGAACATGGAATATACGTGTTATTCACAAGAGTTTTCAAAAAAGGATTTGAAAAATTGGGAAATGATGTATCACATTTAATTGTTTCAGCATACAACTACTTCATTAATTTGCCTTCATGCTGGGAGGTTCCCCCAGAAATTCAGAAAAAATAGGATTAACTGAACATAACTTTATAAAGCATGTCAGTAATCAGTATCTAACTCTTGAACCAGCAGTTCAGCACTTCTTGGAACAATAAGAAGCTGTTAAAGAAAGCACATTCATCTAAGAAAGAAAACTTGGTTAACAATGAAGCTACAGAGAAATTGTGCACCTTCTGAAGGAGACTTGCCTTTAGTCACCAAAAAAATATGAGTTGAATATTTTCCTTTTCAGGCCAATTTCAAGGAAATTTCAGCTTGTATTTCACTATTAAAATATGTAATTTTTTGTGAGAATTCTTGAGTTACTTGCAAATTTAAATCATAACAGTTAAAACCAACTGCTCTACTTCAAAATGAAAGTTCAAATTTGTTTCATCCAGTACTTTGATGTTCATCAAGTTTACTGCAGAAAGAGGAATTGCTGATTCATATTTTATGTAATGAATGAAATAAAGTTGTTGAATTTAACCATTATGAATAGAATTTGCAAGCAATTCAAGCATGTTCAAGGAATTTAGATGTAAAAAAAAAAAAGCTGAAATTATGTCATTACCCGAGAAGGAAAATCTTCCTTTTTTGTGAAGGAGGAGGATTTCCTCAATTTCCTTTTTAGTGACCAAAAGCATTATAGCAGTAAGTCCTATCATTGGAAGAAAATAATAGGATATGATTACATGTTGAAATACTTTCATTATTTTAATCCAATGAAAGGTCTAACTATAGAAGTTAAGATATCTCAAATTTAGCTACTGCTTTACCCGCAGATACTGAAGTCCATTCACAGTATTTGCCGGTAGAGTAGTTCCCCATCTCCAACTAGAGAGTGAAAGTGAAGTGGAGTATAAAAGAATTAGTCAGCATTGGGCTTCTTCCTAAGTAAAAATATTCAATTGAAAGTCAGAATATACAACATTAGCCAAGATTGCAAAACTAGTCTTGAACCCTTCCATGGTGTCGAGATATTTTAATTTTTTTGTGATTAATAGAAGTAAAAAGGAAATAGTTAATTAACTAATGATATATAAAAGTAATTGTTTTCACTTTATTGCACTATCTCATATAATACACAGGCAACATTTTATGAAACTTAGTTATTTCCTCTTGAATTTTTAATAAAAATTAAAATGCAAATATACTTTACTGTTCCATGATTTAATAAAATAAACAAATAACAACACATCCGATTGTAGTATGCAGTCAGCATTTTTGTATTTTCTCCTGAATTTTAATAACATTTGAAAGAGAACACATTTCTGCTAAAATGTGAAATGGCAAATAGCAAAAAGAAAAACCAAAAAAAAAAAAAAAAAAAAACTCTTAAAAGGCTTAATTCATTTCACAAATATACGTTGTCTCAATTCTAATTTCAACGCTGTCCATTTCCACTTGCAGTTTGCCAAACCCCATATACTTTTTCTTTTCTGCGCCTCCGTAGCCAGGTGGGAAGGAGCAGCAGTGCGTAGCACACGCTTCTTGATTAGACCGGGGTTCGAGCCCGTCACCACCAAATACGGATGATGCGGAAAGGTCAGGGAATGACCACCGCATATCCCGGAGCAATATGGCCTTAGTTGCTAATGCTCCTAAAAACCAAACAAACAACAAACAACAACATATACTTTTTCTGGCAGAACCTCAGCTATCGGTTGATTCAACTATTCAACTATGCTCATCTCAGATGCCCAAATTATTCACTGTGTGATTCCTTTCGCCTTAAAGGTGGTACTTGTGCATATGTTCATTCTGATATTCCCTATCAGAGACTTGGTAATTTGGAATCTCTTCTCTTCGATCTTCTGTGGCTTAAAATCTCTCTACCTCATTCTGTCAAATTCATCTGTTGTCTCTACCGTTCTCCCAACCCCACTAATCACTTGGAGTTCTTTGACTTCCTCTCTTTGCAACTTGACTTTCTTCAGTTCAACTTTCCTAACAGTGAGGTAATTTTCCTTGGTGATTTTAATGTTTCTAGTCACGCTGACCCAGCTGGTCGAGATGCTGAGGCTTATGCAATTACCAATGACCTTGCACAGATTGTTCATTTACCTACAAGAATACCTGACAATCCTAATCATACAGCCAACACGCTTGATATTTTTCTCACAAACAACCCTTCTAAGTACACAGTCAAAGTGAGAGGTCCTTTAGGCACTTCAGATCATAACTTGGTGATTATCTCTTGTCCAATGGAGCCTTTATCTCATGGTTATTCCTACCCTTGTATTTTTGGCATTACAAGAATGCAAAATGGAATGACCTGCGAGATTTCTTTTCTTTGGCCGGATTACTGTTTCAAAACTTCTGATGTCAACATTTGCTCAGATCGTATCAATGAAATTATTCCTGCAGGAATGGAATCCTTTATTCCACACTCCACTTTAAAATCTCGTCCTTTATCTAAAACTTGGTTTTCCAATAAATGTGCTAAGGCTGTTCAAGAGAAGAACATTGCATATCATAATTGGCTTGTTTCTAATTCTTCAGTTTCATTTTCTGTCTACACCAAAGCTCACAACAATTGTAAAGCAGTTATTAATCAGTCCAAACTAGAGTTCGAACAGGCTAAGAGTAGAAAACTCTTGCTTCTTGCCCTAATGGTAGCCTAGAATTCTGGTCTCTTGCCAAAGCTATTGGCTGCAACTTTTGCCCATCTCTGTTCACACCTCTGTCCAAACCAGATGGTTCTGTTGTCATTTCAGCCAAGGATAAAATTGACCTGCTAGCATCCCATTTTTCTTCCAACTCGTGTATTAATGATCTTGGTAAAACACCTCCCACCATTCCCAACATGCTCCCTTCAATGCCTCCTGTGGTCTTCCGTCAAAAGAATGTCAGAAGGATTTTGACGAATCTTGATGCTAAGAAAGCTCCAGGTCCCGATGGTATTTCTTCACTTGTTCTCAAAACCTGTGCTCCTGAACTTACTCCTATTCTTTGCCACCTTTTTTCACTTTCTTATTCCAAAGGTATTTTTCCTTCTGCTTGGAAATTTGCTCATATCCAGCCAGTTCCTAAAAAGGGTGACAAATCCCTCCCATCCAATTATCGTCCCATTGCAGTTACTTCTACTCTTTCTAAAGTAATGGAGAAATCAATTAACCGGCAACTCTTAAACTACCTAGAAACCTTCCGTCTGATCAACGATTGCCAGTATAGATTCCGTCAGTGTCGATCCACTGGTGATATTCTGGCTTATGTTACCCATTTATGGACTACCTCAATGGAAAGGTTCGGTGAAACACAAGTAGTTGCTCTTGACATCTCAAAGGCTTTCAATCGTGTTTGACATAACGGTCTTCTAAACAAACTTCCAACTTATGGTTTGCCAACTGTTTTTTGTAATTGGTTATCCAGTTTTCTCTCTGATCGCTCACTGAGGGTGATGGTTGATGGCTCTCTGTCTTCTAATTTCTCCACTAATGCTGGTGTCCGCCAAGGTTCAGTTCTTTTCCTCTTGTATATTAATGACCTTCTTCCATTGACTGGAAATCCTATCAATAGTTCTGCCGATGATAGCACATTGCATTCCACTTTCCATTTTGAGAAACCTTGCCCTGCTCAATCAGCTTCAACTTCTCGAAAATCTGCTACCAATTCTTTAAATGCGAATCTTCAGGTAATTCTCCAGTGGGACAAAGACAACTTAGTTGATTTCAATCCTTCTAAAACTCAGTCTTGTCTTATGTCTCGCAAAAAGTATTCTTCTGCTCCTATGCTTATCTTTGGTGACACTCTGATTTCTAGGCAAAATGATATATCTCTTTTGGGGATTACCCTGACTTCTAATCTCTCTTGGCACAAGCACATTACAAATATTGCTTCCTCTGCATCTAAAAAACTTGGTTTTCTCTTTCGCTCTCGGCGTTACTTTTCTTCCAAACAGCTGTTCACTCTGTATAAATCGCAAATCCACCCTACCATGGAATATTGTTCTCACATCTGGGCTGGTGCCCCCAAAACCTCTCTTAGGCTTCTTGATTCCATTCAGAAGAGGGCAGTTAGGTTAATTAATGATTCATCTCTAACAGAATCTCTCCACTCGCTGTCTCATAGGTGTACTGTTTCTGCTGCATGCCTCTTCTATAGATATTTCCATAGGCACTGTTCTTCTGAATTGGTTTCTATAATTCCCACTCCCTCTTTCAAAACAGTCCGAACACATGCAGCCAACATCCATTTACTGTCCAACTTCAAACTACAGAACCAACTTTTCATCTTCCTCGTTTATTCATTCAACTGCCATTTTCTGGAACAATCTTCCTTCATACATATTTCCTGAAAATTACAGTGTACAGAAGTTCAAGTCCAATATCAACAAATATCTTCTTTCATCTTCTCAACCTCCAACCCAAGCACGGTACTAAGTACTATTCGTTCTAATACCTCTCGTGTTTGTGGTTTACATAAAAAAAAAAAAATAAACAAATAAAAAAAAAGCAACGATTTTTATGTGCACTAACCAAAAACATTTATTTTCTGCACATATGCCACATTTTCCATCATTCCTCCGATCAACACATGGCAACAAACATAATATTCAGTACTTCAGCTATAATGTACAGCATACAAATAGCTATGTGATATGTCTGAAAAAAATAAATAAAAATAATTGCTGGATATTCACTTGTACAATTTTTAATGGAATTTGAGATAGCTCAACTAGAAATTTTGAGATAGAAATTTTATATTTAACTCTCTAAAAGAGTTAAATATAAAATTTCATGAAAATCCATCCATTGGGAGTGAAGTTGTTAGTGTCGATGGACAGATAAAATGGACATTGTGAATACAATAAGACAATTTGCATGTATATGAATGTTCCTCAAAGCATTACAGAAGAAGGATTTCGAAGGAACTAAATTTACACAAGTATTGATAGGAGTTTTGAAAGCTAATGAAAGAACCAATGAAAAGAAAAAGATAGTTGTAATATTTTAAATGCCTCTTTCGGGTATTTGGTGGGGGGAGAAAAGGCAGCATAATTACTAACTACTTCACTAAACAACAAAAGTTAGACTTGTAAGGAATATATATATATATATATTTTTTTTTTAGTTGTCTGTTTGGGCCTCTTTTTTTTTTTTTACTCGAAAAATTTTTGTTGAGAAATATTTGGAAGCCCTGAACATGCCAAAAGAATAACATCAATTTGACTAAAACATCTGTGCCATTGGAGTAATGATGTGGCACAAATGCATTTATTTATGTTCTTAAATTGTGAAACCATATGAGAACAGGAACAGGTTTTCCACACAAACTAGTATGGGAGAGTATTTGGATTACATCATAAGATTCAAGAATAACAAACTACCAACTTCCTTCTTAACAGTCAGTTATTCTAGTAATGATATTCTTGTATCTGTCCGACTGAACAGGCATCAAGTGAAAAAAAAATTGAAAATGTGATGGCACCAATAGCCTGGTCACAACGAGATGCAACACTTCCTGCTCGGTATGTCTTTTCATTATGGGCACCATTGTCCACATCTCTGAATCTGTGTCTCTCAACAGTATTTTCCATTCAACTAGAATGCTTAGTGGCAAACCACTCCTGAAGACATCAGAACTTACTCTTATATCTCACTGCAATCCCATCACAGTTTTCCTCCCTTCTCAAAGTAACAGAAGATCTTATACTGCTTCTACCAAAGTAATTACTGCTTCCACTAACCTCCTCTGCACATACATTATGCACTTAAAACCTGCTTATGGCCACAAACATTATCATAGTGACTTTGGAAGCAAACAACTTGGATTACCCATCATATACCTTGACCTGCAGGCAGGTGTTGATCTCATAAATGTTGGCACTACTTTAACCCTGCAAAGGTGTGGTCAAGGAAGAATTTATAGGCATGCATGCATTAAGAATGAATGCTATTTTGTTTCAGTGTATTTTATGGCTAAAGCTTCAAGGGTTTGTAGACATTTACTAGATGAAAGGTTAAATTTGCTTGATGAATATGTGGAATGTGGTTTTTGACTGTGAATGCTATGGCATTTCCATTGAATTGCCATCTGAAGATAAACTTGTTTATAAGTATGCTCTGGTTTTTGAGACATTTCATATGTCATATTTGCCCTGTCAAATGTAGTTCTACCCATGTATTTACCATTGCAACCTTCCTGGAAGCAATTTGTGACAGTCTTTCCTGTATGCAGATTTATCTAACTTATCCATTTCCTGTGCTGTTGTTGTTATTTGGTTTTTAGGAGCATTACCAACTAAGGCCATATTGCTCCGGAGATATGCGATGGTCATTCTCTGACCTTTCCGCATCCTCCGTATTTGGTGGTCATGGGCTCGAACCCCGGTCTAATCAAGAAGTGTGTGCTACACACTGCTGCTCCTGCCCACGGAGATGCCATTTCCTGTGCCAGTATGAGAGCCACATGAAGTATGTGCAGTTATATTTTTTATCCACTGCATATTTTCATTCAATGTAGTAATTTTATCACTGACTGATGATTCTCGAAAACCAAAGTTGTGACTACCAATAGTTTTAATTATCTGTTATGTTGCGCTACTGTTTTATTTAAAAAAAAAAAAGTTAAGGAATTAATGATGCATCTTTACTTGCCCTAATATTTTATATTATAGTTTCATGAAGTTGGTCATTACCTCTCTTTAGCATGTGGTTGCATGTCAGTCCGTTTAAGACTAAATATGTAAATTGTAGTCCGGCTGCTTCATGTGATTTACAGCTAACTATTCAGATAAACAGCTTGTTAGTTGCACTTCCCTGAAATTTCTTGGTGCCACCTTAAATCCCAAACTTACTTTCAAGGGTCATTTTAATCTTATGAAGATTGGTTTAAAGTATTTTCTTCTTTATGCACATCCCTTTTCTGTATGGAGCTACCTTTTGGTAGCTCCATACATGAAATATTATGAAATATCATCTTGATAACAAGGTGCTATTTTATATTTGCTAGGTGTTTGGTATTTATTCTACGAATGCCATGTACCGTATTGATTCTCCTAGGAACCAGTTATCTGCTAGCCATTGTACACAAGTCCTTGAAGAATTTATCTGTCTTCACTCAGTGGATATCTGGTGTCATGTTTCCTCCTAAAGCTAAGTGGTAATCCTTTTCAGTTAGCTGCATCCAGCAGCCCTATTGTTGCGACAAGTGCATCAGGATGGACTTGTCAGGACGTGTTCACCTCCTTACTACCATCACATGTCACTGAACCTATTTCAAGCACTTTTTTAGACTTAGTATGACATTCTTATTTTGTATCTTTGTTCTGAGGAATGCTCTTCAATGCTCTAGCCATGGTGACTAGAACCATGTTCTAGTCACCATGGCTCTGTGGGGAGGTGCATTGTCCTGCTGGAAGAATCCATTGCCCTGTGGGTGCACAGTGACCATGAAGGGATGCAGATGGTCTGCAAGGATGGACACATAACCTGGACCATTCAAAGATGCATTTACATGTACCAGAGGTCCCAATGTGTGCCAGTAGAATATGCCACAGACCATTATCAACCTTCCACCTGCCCGAACAGTTCCTTGTTGACATGACAGGTGCATAGCTTTGTGTGGTTTCCGCCAGATACGCACTCTCCAATCATCCAAGGTCCAGTCCCAATGTTCTTTCTCCCAGTTGAGGTGTACAGTCCTGTGTCGTGGTGTTAGCAATGGGGCTCTTGTGGGTCATCGGCTCCCATAACCTATTGTGGCTAATGATCGCCTGATGGTCTTGGTGGATACATGTCTGGCACCTCCCTAGTTGAAGTCGGTGGTGATTTGTGCCACTGTTGCTTTCTGGTTGGCCAAAACAATGCGAGACAAAATCGATGATCACATTCATCCACCACCTTTCTCTGCTTCTGTCCGCGATGAGATGTTATTCCAGAAATGGCATATTCCTGATACCCTCTTGATACTGTCAAATGGGGATAATGCAATTTTTGTATCATCTCCACAATAGAGTGGCCCATGCATCGGGCATCCACTATCATCCACTATCCCTCTTTCAAAGTCTGTTAACTCACGATGTTTCTCCATATTGACATGGAATTAATATAGTAATAGTAAAAGAGGAATGTGATGCAAAAAAGCAAGCTTATGTAGCATCAGCCAAAAAAAAAAAAAAAAAAAAAAAAAAATCCACACAACCATTCCTGGTAAATGTTTGGACTCGAATTGACTTTTCCACACCATCCCAAAGATATGCTCCACTAGGTTCATGTCCAGTGAATGGGGGAGACCATTCCATGGTGGTAAAATCTGAGGAATGCTCTTCGAACCATGTTCAAAGAGTATTCTTCCTTGAATTTATTTAAGATATCAACTTCCACAATGACAAATGGAAGTTTGTTCCAGCAATTAACCACCTGTTGGCTAAAGGCAGATTTCCGCACATCTATTCTATAGCTGTCTTTTCTCAATTTGAATTTATGCCCCCTTAGGTTCGTAATCTGAGCAAGCGGAAGAATCCCATCGGAATTCAGCATGCTCAACCCATTCAAGGCCTTATACACCTCAATCAGATCACCTCGCAAGTTAGGTGCCTAGTCTCCAACAGCTGCAATTTGCAGAAATTAAGCATCTCTCGGTAAGAGGACCCCTATGTTCCCCTCACCAATCTTGTTGCTCTTCTCTGTACACACTCAAGCAAATCTACATCCTTCCTAAAATGAGGCCTCCAGCCCTGTATGCAGTACCCAAGGTGTGGCCTGGCAATTGCCTTATACAAGAGGATAGTCACCTCCTTATCCCTGCTAGCAAAATTCCTGTATATCATTGACAAGACCCTATGAGATACTCTGGCAGCCTGTATGCACTGCTCAGAAAACTTCATATCTGACTGCACAATTACTCCCAGGTCTTTTTCATTTTCTACCACCCTAAGTGTAGTACCACACAGTTGGTACGTTCCTCTGGGGTTACTTCTACCCATATGCAGGACTTTGTATTTGTCAATGTTAAACTTCAGTTGCCACTTCTCAGCCCATCTGCCCAAATTTTCTAGACCCTGTTGCAGTAGGCACACTGCCATTACTGTCATTAACAACCCTGCCAACCTCCGTATCATCTGCCAAACGTCAGCTCTAAGCCTGATATACCTTCATCAATACAAAACAACAGTGGGCCCAACACTGAATCCTGTGGGACTCCACTAATAATATTGGTCCATGAAGAGTAGCATCCATTGATTACCACTGTCTTCTCCCACTCAACCACCCTTTTATGCATTGTAGCAACTAACCCTTAATACCATTCTGCTCTAATTTGTACAGTAGTCTTCCATGCGCAACAGTGTGAAAAGCTTTCCTGAAATTGAAGTATATGATATCAAAATTATTTTTTGCATCCAGTTCCTGTGTAATCACATCCTAGTATTCAATCAAATTTGTCAGATAAGACTTTCCCCTTAACAAACCCATGCTGTGTCTGAATTATTGCTGCAGTCTTGTCTAGATGATCCTGCAATGCATCTAACCAGTGACTCCATTATTTTACCCGTAATAGAAGTTAAACTAACTGGTCTGTAATTACTTGTCACCCTTCGATCCCCCTTTGTGAATTGGGGATACATTTGTACATCTCCAGTCTATGGGGACTTCCCCTGAGTCCAAGGATGCTCTCATAATTATGGCTAAGGGTTTGCTTAGTTTCTTTGTTGCCTCCTTTAATATAACTGGGTAGATCCCATCCATCCCTGGGAGTCTTTCTTATGTATAACTTCAACAATTTCTCCTCCACTTTGCTCTCAGTTATTACAAAATCACTTAGCTCCCAGTTAGAGTTTGATAAACCTCGGGCCCTCTCCTCCTTGAATAACTTCTCATCTGTGAATGTGGATGCAAAATACTCATTCAATTTGTTAGCTATTTGAGCAGGATCATCAATAGTCGAACCATCGATATCAAGTGGACCAACCTGATTCATCCCCTTCCTTTTAGAGTTTATATAAGTAAAGAAGTCCTTGGTGTTTTTCTTAGCATCCTTTGCCAAAGATTTCTTGTAATCTGCCTTCACTTGCCTAATTTGCTTTGTGACTTTATTAAAGACTATCTGCCATAGGCTTTTGTGTCGCCTGATAATTTATATGCATCCCGCGCATTTTTATTCTCTGCCATGTCTCTTAGTTCATTTGACAACCATTTAGACCTAAACCTTGAACAATATTTCTTAATCCGTACGAAAATCCTAGTAGCTTCCACAATTAATTCCTTGAATGCTTTCCACTTAGAATTTCCTGTTGGTAACATCATCATTTGATTCCACTGTACAAAATTTAAAAACTGTCTGAGACCACTGTAGTCACCTTTACTGAAGCAAAAACCCTTCCCTTTACCCCTAATGATAATTATATATTTAAATAAATCCCACATCAGTACACTGTGTTCACTGTGACATAGTGGTTCCTTTATCTGCAAATTCTTAATACGTGAATAATCACTGCTGATAACCAGATCAAGAAATAGTATTACCCTTTCTGGTCGCCTCTCACACATGCTGCTGCAGAAAACAATCATTCAGTAAATCCACAAGTCTTGCTAGTGTGCGAGTGACCATCTACATGAATGCAGTGTACCCATATACCTGCCAAGCTGTGGGTTCATCTATTAGCGAGAGTGGTAACAGCATCACATTGCCCAGGAACCAGGTATCTCATGAATTCTGTCCTTTCAGTGTATATATAGTAAACACTCGATTTTATGGACTAGTAAGGAGAAGGGATGTCCATTATTGGCTAATGTCTGTTGGCATATGTGTGTATTAGAAACATTCAAATAAAGTTAAACAATAAAAACAAGCTTTTATTTACCTTGACTTTATTGGTTGATAGTACATAATTAGTAGTTTTTCTAAAAAAAACTATTTGGAAAAACTATTCAAACTTTATTATAAATTCCTTAAGCTAAGTCTAGCTTTTTGCAATATTTTTCACAGATGACTTTTTTTTGCCCTTCTACCATGCTATATTTCTCACAGAGATTGAAAACAGACAAGCAATCTAACTTTTCTAACAGCTTTTAACTTCTTTACAACACTTAGATGCACACACTTTCTCTTTTCCCCATTTTTAATGGAGGCCTTGTAAATGAGGTTATATTGAGAACATGATATCGAACTTATCCATAAACAGACTAGGGTGCTTTCTATCAGCTGTCATGGCTTGAGTTCCTAGTTTTCCATATCTCATGAACACACTTTGCCAGCGAGTTTTTTTCTGTCTGTAAAATCCAAGGCTCATTAAATTTAAGGTCTCTAAAATCAAGGGTTTACTTACTGTGTACACACACTCACACAACTCTAGTATTAATATCTGGACTCTGCTCCATTGCACCACACATCAAACAACTCTAAATATGCTCATAGGCCTTCAAGGCGATAGTAGTATGATTGTGAATGTAAGATGCTGCAATTTATGGAGTTAACAGACTTCCATGGGTACCACATAAGCAGTTGGTTTGTACATGATATTTCGATAGCACTGAAAATCCCTAGGTTAATGATTGATGATGCGATTTTCAAATGGAAGTAGACTGCTGAAACTGCCATAAAATGATTGGAAAACCTCTGAAGCTATGACAGGAGAGCTCTCAAAGAGATGTCTGCTCAGAACAGATTAACATTGTTGTAACTCACAGTCCCTCGGTGAGATGAGTGGGAAACATTTCAGCACTAGTACAGTGCAGGATGCTGCATGATATGGGTTACTGTGATCATGCAAGCCATCCACAAGCCACTAATCATCCTGATTAATGCCAGATGCTGTCTAGCTTGGTGTAAGATCCACTGTTTGTGGACTGTAGGCCAATGGAAAACACTATGCTTTGGAACAATGAGTCATGATATGTAGTCTACTAGTGTAATGGTTTTGCCTGGGTGTGGCGGATAAAGTCTAGCAGCTACCTGCTAGACGTTATCGGTTTGACATTCTAGTTTGGCAGAGGCAGTGTGATGGTCTGGATCTATTTTTCATGGTTTTACCCGAGGCCGTTGGTTGTTTTGGACAAAATCACAAATGCTGAGGCTTAATATACTAGATGGGGGTCTTAATTAACTAGATGTCCTGGACAATGCTGTGTTACCTATGTTGTGTCAGCACAGTGGAGAAGGCTCATACCTATATCAGCAGGACAACGCTGCTCACATTGTTGACAGACTGGTTTGAGGATATGAGTTTCAAATTGTTGGACCAGACAGCCCACAGCCCTGACCCCAATCCTGTAGAGAACCTCTGAGATAAATTGAACTTCCAGAGAGTGTGTGTGTGAAAAATTTTCAGCGCACATTAATTTACCAGTAAATAAAGCATACTAATACTGATAGCAAGCTAGATCCAATAAGGTTTGTACAAGCATGTAAAAATATTCAAGGTGTTTTGTTTCTTAAATTTTCAGAAAGAAATTTTTTAATTTTGTGAGTGTCTGTGATGAAAAGATTTGCTTGCTTGTCAGATGATTTATAATAAATATGTGGAACTTCATTTATTTCAAAACTTGCATCACAAAGTGACAGTGATTGTTTCTTTGGTATTATATAAATAATGACAGACACTAGCAATATATATGTTGATTGAAATTTCAGAATTTTGAACCATAAAAATTTGTATTTTTGTTTCCTTAAGTTGACTCATTCTGTTTTTCTTTTTATGTAGTTTTTTCAGAAAGTCACATGGAACACCATCCTGTCATTCAAGAACTTTCAAAAGAGATCGATCTAAAACATTGTTGTGGGTATATCACACTGATGAGATTAACACATACATCCAACACACACAGCTCATTTTATCCTGCACTGTGTTCGTCAGTATTGAGCCACTGTACAGAAACATTAGAAACTGGTGATAGCTCCTTTCAAGATATTTCAAATACAGTACTTCCAGTGAATGGAATTGCTGACAGCCTTTCACAAGAATTATTGACTGCCGAACTTGATAGCTTGGACCAAGCTCATCCAGAAAACAAATCAAACCAGACTGAAAGTTTATTAAAAGGCTCAAAGACAAAATCCGCGACTTTAACACTAAAGTTACAGCAGACTGCATCTGAACATTTCCATGTAAATGAAGAGAAATGTAATGAAAAGGAATGGACTCTACTAGATTGTTCCTTTGGTATCCCACTGTTTAACAATAGACTTAACAAAGAAGTTTGCAAATGTATAGTTAATAATGGCTTGTGCAAAAAAGTGAGGTAAGTTTTTATAAATTGCTTATTTTGGATGATTGTGGATATTTTTTGTTGTTTTGCTTTCAAATTGGTTATGTATTTAACATTCATTTGTTTTTAATCTACTTCCTGAAAAGTAAGCATACCCATGAAATTATTGTGTTTGCATGTTTTCCCGAGTCAAATTCATATGTTAGAAGGCCTCTAGGATATCGTGACAGCAATGTTTTTATTTAAAGTTATCACTTGAAATAAGATGATGGCAATTCAGCTCATAGGCACCTTCCCTTTAGATCCGATATCCCTGTCTGCTGTTTTTGGTTTTTGAGCCTTCTGGAAGTTGTTTCTTTTATGACTTTTCAGAAAGTTTCCTTTTTTTCTTGTAAAATAGTAGTTAATAGGAGAAGGAGAAATACCTGACCAAAAGTAGCAAGGTTGATTTAAAACCACCCAATATTGGGTGGTTTTATAGCATAGCATCTTTAAAGCAGCTGGTTATGTTCGGACTAAGTATAGCAGTAAGGTACTGGTTTAAATATGTGTTCACAACATTAGGTGAAAAAAAATTATTACTTCATATGTTTTAATAGGTATGTTAAATATTTGATTTTTTAATGGTTAAGTTTTAATATCTTAATTTAATTTTTTGTTTTTGAAAGTAGAGTTAATGATTCAGATGTTTAGTGCACCATTGTTGCTATTTAAGAGAATTTGTTTGTGAATGAAGATTAGGTTACTTTGAATTTTACAGCGCTATAATCACCATCAGTCAGGTCATCAAACAAAGATTTTGCATTAGCAATACTTTTTAATTAAACAGAACAACAAAAAAAAAAAAATAAATAAAAAATAAAATATACATTAAAATACAGTTTATTGTATTTTGTGGTGATGTGTAATTTATTTGCTACGTTATATGACGCCTTTGTCATATTTATTGCAAGACAATGTGATGTACAACAATTTGCTGTATGCAACATTTCAGTGTACCAGACAATTTGGCAAATTACATTTCACTGTATGTAACAATTTGGTGGAAAGACAATTGGTGACTATGACAATTCGGTGGGTATGATGATTGGGAGAATTTGGTGTATGGCAAAGAAAGACAGAAAATGCAAACTTTTAACATGACATGCAACTGGTGAATTTAGTGATCACGACACCATTCTTGATATTTTATATTGTTGATGGAGTGTGCTGTCCACCTCCATCAAAAATATAAAATGTGTATGCTATCCATTTTTCAATCACGTCCTACTTTTTTTTTAGAACTCATTAAAAAAAAGTTCAGTATGGACAGGTTAAAGATTAGGATAAAAGAGAACCTTGTTCACACTACTTTCACTTTGGTAAGTTGCATTTTTTAGGAAATACACATGGGAAGAGACCAAAAGTAGAGATCATCAATGGATGCCAGCTGGGTAATGTGCGTCTTCTGACATTAGGTTTGCAACACATGCTATAGTTTTTATTGAAAGAAGTTAGTAGCAGGTTTGTACCATAGATGGGTTTCTTCTGACTTCGAAACCCTTAACCAGTTTATTGTTTAACAACTTTCACATTGAAAACATTCATTTCAGTTCCTTTTGCCTGATTTCTGCACCTGTAATTTTCTTCTAGCTTTCCTGTCCTTCAACAAATTCATGCTCCTGGAAAACAGATTCAATTGAGTAGGTGTGTTAAAAAATAAAATAATAAATAATCATCTGAATTGCAGGTGTTACATTATGGACAGTCATGCTGAAATAGGTACAATACTCACTTTCTGACCTGCCTGTGAGAAGGATCGGCATGAATTAAGTTATACAGAATAAAGGGATAAAAAATATATATATTATTTTTTTTCTTTTTTCTAAATTTCTGCATTCCTCCTAAGTCACCAAAATTTCTTGTTTCCTAAACCTTTTACTTCATTGATTTTGTTAATATGTGATCTGTGTGATACACCAAATTGTCTTGCATATCATGCTACCAGTTGTCTTTCACCAAATTGTCATATACAGCGAAATGTTGTTCACCAGGTTGTCTTGTACACCAAAATGTCATGTACTAAATAAACCAAACTGTTGTGCACCAAATTGTTGCATACAATAAATTGTTATGCACTGAACTGCCATACAATGAATTGTCATGTAATGAATTGATGTGGAGCCCATATATGTCATGTAATGAATTGATGTGGAGCCCATATATGTCATGTATTAATTATTAATTTGGAAGAATTCTGGAAATGCAGCTATTTAGCATTCCAGTTAAAACTGGATCACTGTTAAAAGATTTCTGCTTTTTGATTTCCAAAAATTGGCACTTATGCATACGTTGAACAAAAGCCGAGAATTAGGGTTGAATTTGAAAGTGTCTGCAATTCTGCCCAGACACGATAGGAGGGAGTATATGATGAGAGCCTTGTCGATCAATTCGGCCCTGGAAAGATTGTGCAAGGCTCAAGGGGTAGATTTTTTTTTCAGCCTGGACTGTACTTGTTAACAGGAGAGATTCCTTCTACAGGGATGGGATACACTTAAATAGAAAGGGTGCAAGGATATTTGCTAATGCTATCGAGGCAGTGTTAGGTGGGTCGGAAAACTGCTGGCTTGGGGGGAGACAAAGACCAATAGATTGACAGTAGCCACTGGCAGAGGTGGCAGATTCTTGCACTGCTTCTATTAGAATGAGCAGAAGCCTGAAAAACAAGATGCAGGATATTTCAGAGACTGCTGGGAGCCATTGCGGTACAAGTAAACACATGGGTTGTGTTAGGGTAGCTAAGAATAGAAACAGGTGCAGGTATACTTGCGTGTACACCAATGCTAGGAGTTTAGTAAATAAATTTGATGAATTTGAGGTATTGCTCAAAACATCAAAGGCAGATATTGTTGGGATATCAGAGACGTGGTGTCACACAGATATAAGGGATGCAGAACTGCAATTTGGGGAGTACAACATCTAGAGAAAGGATAGACAGGATAGGAAGGGGGGGAGGGGTTATGCTATTAGTTAAGAAACACATAAAAACCAAGGAAGTGAAGCCAGTCGACATCGCCGGACAGTGCAGTGTTGAGTCAGTTTGGTGTGACATAAGCATTGGGAGATCAAAATTGAGAGTAGGAGTGTGCTATAGGCCTAATGACTCTGATGAGTATAATAAGGAACTGTACAGGGAAATAGAGTGGGCCAGTAAATCAGAGAGTCTTATAATGGGAGATTTTAATTTCCCAGATATTGACTGGAATTTGGGGGCTGGTTACTCACACACTAGCAGGGCTTTTGTGGATTTATTGGATGATTGTTTTCTACATCAGCATGTTCGGGAGGCAACTAGAGGGAGTAATACTCTTGATTTGATTATCAGCAGTGATTCTTCATGCATTAAGAATCTGCAGATAAATGAACCACTAGGTGGCAGTGATCACAGTGTGCTGAAGTGGGATTTACTCAAAGAGGTAACTACCATTAGGGTTAAAGGGAAGGGTTATTGCTTCCGTAAAGGCGACTATGATGGACTGAGACAGTATTTAAATTCTATACAGTGGGACCAACTGATGATGTTACCAACAGCAAATTCAAAATGGGAAGCATTCAAAGAACTTATCTTGGAAGCTACTAGACTTTACATACCAACTAAGAAATATTGTTCAAGGTTTAGGCCAAAATGGATGTCAGATGAACTAATGAGGCATATGGCAGAGAAGAAAAATGCATGGGATACTTACAAATTAACACGACACAGAAGCCTATGATAGATACAAGTTGATATGCAACCAAGTTACAAAGGAGGTTAGGCAGGCGAAGGCAGATTACGAGAAATCCTTGGCAAGGGATGCAAAGAAAAACAGCAAAGAGTTCTTTACTTATGTAAACTCTAGAAGGAAGGGGATGAATCAGATTGGTCCACTTGATATTGATGGGTCAACTGTTGATGATCCTGCTCGGATAGCTAACGAACTAAATGAATATTTTGCATTGACATTCACACATGAGGAGTTATTCAGCAAGGGGAATGCCAGAGGTGTATTCAACTCTAGCAGTAAGCTACAGAATCTTGAAATAACTGGGAGTAAAGTGGAGGAGAAACTGTTGAAGATAAACACAAGAAAGGCACCCGGGGTGGATGGAATCTATCCAGTTATATTAAAGGAGGCAGCAAAGGAAGTAAGCAAACCCTTAGCCATAATTATGAGAGCTTCCTTGGACTCAGGAGAGGTACCCATAGACTGGAAATGTGCAAATGTGACCCCAATTCACAAAGGAGGATCAAAGGCTGACACAAGTAATTATAGACCTGTGAGCTTAACTTCAGTTCCAGGAAAATTAATGGAGGCACTGGTTAAAGAAGCACTGCAGGATCATTTAGACAAGACTTCAGTTATAGCTCAGACACAGCATGGTTTTGTTAAGGGGAAGTCTTGCCTGACCAACTTGATTGGATACTATGATGCAGTTACAAAAGAACTGGATGCAGGGAATAACTTTGATATTATATACTTGGATCTTAGAAAGGCTTTTGATACTGTTGCACATGGAAGACTGCTACACAAATTGGAGCAGTGTGACATTGGAGGCAAATTGCTGCTATGGATAAAGGGATGGTTGAGTGGCAGAAGACAGAGAGTGGTAATCAATGGACACTGCTCATCGTGGACTAATGTTATTAGTGGAGTCCCTCAGGGCTCAGTGTTGGGTCCATTATTGTTTTCTGTATCTATAAATGATATTGATGATGGTATATCAAGCTTAATGTCCAAGTTTGCAGATGATCAAGGACACTACTGACACTATGCTGCTGCAACAGAATCTGGAAAGGTTGAGCAGATGGGCTGAGAGGTGGCAAATGAAGTTTAACATTGACAAATGTAAAGTACTACACATGGGAAACAGCAACCCCAGAGCAATGTATCAACTCTGTGTTACTACACTGACAGTGGTAGAGAATGAAAGGGACTTGGGGGTGGTTGTGCAGGCAGATATGAAGTTCTCTGAGCAGTGCAGATGGGCTGCAAGAGTAGCTCATGGAGTATTGTCAATGATATACAGGAATTTTTCCAGCAGGGATAAGGAGGTGATTATTCCATTGTATAAGGCAATGGTCAGGCCACACCTAGAGTACTGTATACAGGTCTGGAGGCCTCATTTCAAGAAGGATGTAGAGCTGCTGGAACGAGTACAGAGAAGGGCAACAAGATTAGTGAATGGAACAAAGGGGTGCTCTTACGAAGAAAGGCTTAAGTTTTGCAAATTACAGTGTCTGGAGACTAGGCACCAGTGAGGTGATCTGATAGAGGTGTATAAAGCCTTGAATGGTTTAAGCATGCTCAATGCTGATGGGATTCTTCCTCTAGCTCAGAAAAATCACCTGAGAGGGCATAAATTCAAATTGAGGAAAGACAGATGTAGGATAGACGTGCGGAAATTTGCCTTTAGCCAGCAGGTGGTTGGTTGGTGGAACAGACTTCCATCCCTTGTGGTGGAGGTTGATAGCCTAAATAAGTTTAAGGCTCAGCTGGACAGGTATTTTGAACGAACAGAGGGGTGAAGTGGAAGTGGGTTTTTTTTTTTTTGGCTGATGCTGCATAAGCTTGCTTTCTTGCATCAAATGCCTCTACTAATGCTAATGCTAATTAAGGTCTTAAAAATAGCACATAAAAATGGCACATTAGTGCCATTTTTATAGCACTAAAATATTATTTGTAAAAATAAAAACTATGAACTGGTTGTTTTGTGAATTCCAAGTAAATTGTAGTGGATTTTTTCCTATTCAGTGCTTAACTATTCCTATTTTATTTGGAACTAAAGCTAAACTTTTCATTATTTAGCTGTAATTGTCCATTTGCCAACATAGCACTGCTTCTCATTTCACTTTCAAACCTGTTACGTGCTCAGTCCTTAATTTTAAATAAATTTCCACTTGGGCACTTCTTTCTACCTTTGAGATGCCAATATGATATTCAAAATCATGAAAGGAATTAAATCTGTGTAAATTTAGAGCTGAAAGATTTCAAGGTATGTAAATTATATAGTTAATGTACAAGTAGTGCAGAAGCATCATTATGTAGTTGTCTGTGACAGTATAGTGGTTTCATCACTTGTCACTCATTTGGAGAGGTCTGAGTTCGAATCTCATCTTAGATTGGAAGGATTTCTAAAGCCTTCTTCTCGTGCCTCTGTAGCCAGGTGAACAGGAGCAGCAGTGCGTACATAGCACACGCTTCTTGATTAGACCGGGGTTCGAGCCCGTGATTACCAAATACGGAAGATGCGGAAAGGTTAGGATATGACCACTGCATATCCCCGGAGCAATATGGCAATAATGCGCTTAAAAAACCAACTTAACAACAAAGTTGTTAAGTTGGTTTTTTGTAGTTGCTGATTTCAGGCAGAGGGAATAAGGTTTTGCCACTCAAGTTATTCCAGGTTTTTCAGCCTGCACAATATACAAAATCAGCTTCTGATCACTTGAACAGATGATGTAATAAACAATGGCACAATATAGTCTAAGTTAGTGATGCTCCTAAACCCTACATCATTTATGTACATAACTGTTATGGCAAAACTGATAATTCTCTAAATGGATCACATGTTTCAGGTGTGAAGCAAATCGTGAGTTGCCTCATTCTTGCTCTTAATGTAAATAACACTTCTTTATAAAGAAAATTATTACTTTATAACAGCTATTATCCAAACAAACCATTTTAAAGATTATTGTGCCTTCATCGATGGAAAAGTAGGCACTTTTGGTGTAGGGGCTAACAACTAAAATTTCATTTCCACAATATAATAGATGTTGAAATTAGTTTTGTCATTATAATTACTACATACGTTATGCCTTTATGTTACTTTATTAGTCATGGAAGGAGTTTGCATATGTTTGCCAGGTGATTATTTCCATGGCGTAGAAAAGTTGCATCCATTTTCCAGTAATTACTTTCATGCCTTGGGCAATTGAATTTTTGACTGCAGGGTCTGAACTGGGGAGGAATCCATGTTTTGACATACCTGTAGAAGTAAAAAGCATGTGGGTGGCCAGTGAGAGTGGGCTGAAATTTTTTTCCCAGGGGTATAACTTTGTGGTGGGGAGATATAAAGAGTAACTAGTTAAGATTCCCTTTTATAAAATAAATTGAAATTTTAAGTTTGTTTGTTCTTTAATTATTCTTAAAATTAGTAAGACCAGAATCTAAACTGATACCAAGTGATATGGTGGGAAGGCAGCAGTGCACACTCACAGGTGTCTGGAATGCCTCAGTGCTCCCAGCCAATCTGCACCTGGTGGCCAGAAAATGACCCTACCTCTCTTTTCCAGCCCATTGAATAATAATCTTCTGAGAAATGCCATATATTGTTCTTAACATCTCTGAATAACGCAATAATGCAAAATTGGTTTTGTTTCAACCACTTGCCAAATGCATAGATTTTGTTGAACAGATGTCATTCTCAATGCAACTACAGGGATCAACTGCAGCAAGCTAAGTTACATAGGTAACAATGCATGTGCAGTTGCTTGAGAATCAGTGATGTTGATGGCCTGGCACAACACTTTGAGAAAAAGCATTTAATCTAAATTGTCATACAGCAGTTGCACGAGTTTAGACCAAATTTGAATCACCCTTATATTAAATTTCAGAATAGATGTTCAGTTTATAAATGGTTTTAGCATGTGTGTGTGTGTGTACTTGTCTATATACCTATTTGTTTATTTATTTATTTATTATTATTTTTTATATTTCAGCTTAAAAGAACTAAAAAACTCTAGCAGAAAACTGTGCCTTGAGCTCCTTCAGTTCATATCAAAACATCAGGTAAATAAATTAAAAAGGGATGATTTGTCAGAGGGGAAATGTATTAATGCTGCATATATGATATACATGCCAAAATTATAGCTGCTTTTAGCAATCAACTCACTGAATGCATGTCCCAAATATGCCCAAACACACTGTTTCAGTGTGTTTGGGCATATGTGGGACATGCATTCAGTGAGTAATGTGTTGACATATCCAGCCCAGTCTGCATGAGGAAATGCATATTTTCTGTGGTATAAACAACACCCTTATGTACTTTTCTAGACTTCTACAATGACAGATGTATTTGGTGTAGGAGAAAAATTGCACAAAAATGAGATAACACGAGTTCTTTGAATGTTTATTTATTAAAATGGAATGCAAATGTTTTTTGGTATGCACCTTGCAGTTCACATTTTATGATTAAGCTCTGTTATAACTTAATGTTTTTCCACTTGCTGGTATTCTACCCTGTGAATTGAAGGAAACCCATCCTTTTATTATTTGAAGAAAACATTTCTGAGGGCTTCATTCTCTGCATTGTTAATAACAAGATTACATTATGATGCCTTCCATGGCAAAATAGTGGTTTTAATACTTCTCACTTATTTGGAGAGGGCTGGGTTTGAAATCCATTAGAGATTGGAGGAATTCTTAAAGTGGCTATCATTAGGCAATCTCTGGCTGACGTTTTCTTCCACGAGTTATTCTCAGGTTTTTTATTTATTGGAATGACTTTAATATTGTGTAAAATCTCCATTCCCTCCAGAATAGCAGTTTTAAATGTGGCATAAATGACTGCCGATGTTTATTATCAGCTATAGTACATTCAGTTTCTTTATTAGCATTAGCATTAGTAGAAGCATATGATGCAAGAAAGCAAGCTTATTCAGCATCAGCCAAAAAAAAAAAAAAAAAACACACAACCGCTACTCACATTTCACCCCTCCGTTCGTTCGAAATACCTGTCCAGCTAAGCCTTAAATTTGTTTAGGCTATCAACTTCAACAACAAGTGATGGAAGTCTATTCCACAAACCAACTGCCCGCTGGCTAAAGGCAAATTTCCCCACATCTATCCAACATCCGTCCTTCCTCAATTTGAACTTATGCCCTCTCAGGTGATTATTCTGAGCAAGAGGAAGAATCCCGTCGGCATTGAGCATGCTCAAGCCATTCAAAGCCTTATACACCTCTATCAGATCACCTCGCCGATGCCTAGTCTCCAGACTCTGTAATTTGCAAAACTTAAGCCTTTCTTCATAAGAGCAACCCTTTGTTCCATTCACTAATCTTGTTGCCCTTCTCTGTACTCGTTCCAGCAGCTCTACATCCTTCTTGAAATGAGGCCTGACCAATGCCTTATACAAGGGAATAATCACATCCCTATCCCTGCTAGAAAAATTCCTGTATATCATTGACAAGACACCATGAGCTACTCTTGCAGCTCATCTGCACTGCTCAGAGAACTTCATATCTGCCTGCACAATTACCCCTAGGTCCTTTTCATTCAATACCACTGTCAGCGTAGTACCACAGAGTTGATACGTTGATCTGGGGTTACTGTTTCCCATATGTAGTACTTTACATTTGTCAATGTTAAACTTCATTTGCCACCTCTCAGCCCATCTGCTCAACCTTTCCAGATCCTGTTGCAGCAGCATAGCATCAGTAGTGTCCTTAACAACCCTGCCAACCTTTGTATTGTCTGCAAACTTGGACATTAAGCTTGATGTACCATCATCAATATCATTTATAAATACAGAAAACAACAATGGACCCAACATTGAACCTTAGGAACTCCACTAATAACATTAGTCCACGTTGAGCAGTGTCCATTGATTACCACTCTCTGTCTTCTGCCACTCAACCATCCCTTTATCCATAGCAGCAATTTGCCTCCAATGCCACACTGCTCCAATTTGTGCAGCAGTCCTCCATGCACAACAGTATCAAAAGCCTTTCTAAGATCCAAATATATAATATCAAAGTTATTCCCTGCATCCAGTTCTTTTGTGACTACATCATAGTATCCAATCAAATTGGTCAGACAAGACCTGCCCTTAACAAAACCATGCTGTGTCTGAGCTATAACTGAATTCTTGTCTAGATAATCCTGCAGTGCTTCTTTAACCAGTGCTTCCATTAATTTTCCTGGAACGGAAGTTGAATTGGGGTTACATTTGCACATCTCCAGTCTATGGGTACCTTCCCTGAGTCCAAAGAAGCTCTCATAATTATGGCTAAGGGTTTGCTTACTTCCTTTGCTGCCTCCTTTAATATAACTGGATAGATCCCATCCACCCCGGGTGCCAACAATCTCTCCTCCACTTTCCTCTCAGTTATTACAAAATCATCCAGCTCACTGCCAATGTTTACTTCACCTACGATATTCCCCTTCCTGAATAACTCCTCATGTGTGAATGTAGATGCAAAATACTTGTTTAGATTGTTAGCCACCTGAGCAGGATCCTCAACTGTTGAACCATCAACATCCAGTGGACCAGTCTGATTCATCCCTTTCCTTCTTGAGTTTAAATAGGTAAAGAACTCTTTTCTGTTTTTCTTTGCATCCTTTGCCAAGGATTTCTCATAATCTGCCTTTGATTGCCTAATCTCCTTTGTGACTTGGTTACAGACCAACTTATATCTATCATAGGCTTCCATGTCACCCATTAATTTGTATGTATCACATGCATTTTTCTTTTCTGCCATATGTCTCATTAGTTCATCTGACAACCATTTAGGCCTGAACCTTGAACAATATTTCTTGGTTGGTATGTAAAGCCTGGTAGCTTCCAAGATTAGTTCCTTGAATGCTTCCCATTTTGAATTTGCTGTTGGTAACATCATCAGTTGGTCCCACTGTATAGAATTTAAATACTGTCTCAGACCATCATAGTCGCCTTTACGAAAGCAAAAACCCTTCCCTTTACCTCTGATGGTAGTTACCTCCTTGAGTAAATCCCACTTCAGCACACTGTGATCACTGCCACCTAGTGGTTCCTTTATGTGCAGATTCTTAATGCATGAAGAATCACTCCTGATAATCAGATCAAGAGTATTACTCCCTCTAGTTGCCTCCCGAACATGCTGGTGTAGGAAACAATCATCCAATAAATCCACAAAAGCCTTACTAGTGTGTGTGACCAACCCACAAATTCCAGTCAATATCTGGGAAATTAAAATCCCCCATTATAAGACTCTCTGATTTACTGGCCCATTCTATTTCCCTGTACAGTATCTTATTATACTCATCAGAGTCATTAGGCCTATAGCACACTCCTACTTCAATTTTGATTTACCTATGCTTATGTCACACCAAACTGACTCGACACTGCCCTGTCCATCGATGTCAACTGGCTTCAGTTCCTTGGATTTTATGTGTTTTTTAACTAATAGCATAACCCCTCCTTCATTCCTATCCTTCCTGTAGACGTTGTACTCCCCAAATTCCAGTTCTGCATTCCTTATATCTGTGTGACACCACGTCTCTGATATCCCAACAATATCTGCCTTTGATGTTTTGAGCAATACCTCAAATTTATCAAATTTATTTACTAAACTCCTAGAAACAGGTGCATGTACACGCAAGTATACATGCACCTGTTTCTGTTCTTAGCTACCCTAACACAACCCATGTGTTTACTTGTACCGCAATGACTTCCAGCAGTCTCTGAAATATCCTGCATCTTGTTTTTCAGGCTTCTGCTCATTCCAATAGAAGCAGTGCAAGAATCTCTTTCACCTCTGCCAGTGGCTACTGTTAATCTATTAGTCTTTGTCTCCCCCCAAGCTAGCAGTTTTCCGACCCACCTAACACTGCCTCGATAGCATCAGCAAATATTCTTGCACCCTTTCTATTTAAGTGTATCCCATCCCTGTAGAAGGAATCTCTCCTGTTAACAAGTACAGTCCAGGCTGAAAAAAATTCTACCCCTTGAGCCTTGCACAATCTTTCCAAGGCCGAATTTATCGACAAGGCTCTCATCATATACTCCCTCCTATCGTGTCTGGGTAGAATTGCAGACACTTTCAAATTCAACCCTGCTTCATGGCTTTTTTTCAACAGTGACCTGTACTTGATAAGTAATTCCGCTGGTCTCCTACTCTTAATATCATTAGTGCCAACATGTACAACTATATCACCTTTTGTGCCCTTAAAAGATGATATCCGCTCTACAACGTCATCAACCTTTGCCCCTGGCAGACATACCCTGGTCCTGTTCCACCTATCCTTTTTATTTATTGTGTAATATTCCTCGGTTTGAGTCCCATTAAGGTGTAATTTTTATGAACTTTTTTTCATAAAGAATTCCATAAAAAATTACAGTCCAGGTTTTTACTTCCAATAACTAGATTTTTCATTATATAGGACATAGTGTTTCTAATTAACTACTGGTGGTATTGAATGAAACCTTTGAAAGGCATCATATGGCATTAGGAAAAACCTTTCTTGAGAATAAAATTCTTTATCCCACATGGATTTTTGTACAACTGAAATTTATTTTTTTTTATAGATACAGAAATTTGAAATAAACTGAGAGTACATACAAATAATATTTTATAAATAAAATTCCTAATCCCACTTTCTCAGTGATTACAGTTGCTGTTCTTCCATACTCTGTGGAATATTCCTCGGTTTGAGTTCCATTAAGGTGTAATTTTTATGAACTTTTTTTCATAAAGAATTCCATAAAAAATTACAGTCCAGGTTTTTACTTCCAAAAACTAGATTTTTCATTTAGTAAAACACACTAATCATACAATATGGACATTATACACTGATATCCCAATCTTGGCTGCCTCAATGCATTAAATAAAAACCCTAACAAAACTTCAGCTTGAATGGAAGGGGAGACATGCATTAGTTTCTCAATACTCTCACACAAATAATAATACACGTTAGATTTATCTTACAGATGATTTATGAAAGTTCCACTTATTAATTTTCATCAATAAAAAAGTGAAACTTTCATACATTGTCTTTAAGATTTGTTTCAAAAATTGTCATTAAGATCCATTGTATTACTAAAGAGTGTTAAGAACATAATGCAGAATGGCCTACTTTTCTAGTTCACATTGAAGATGTGGATTAATAATTATATCTGTGAAGTACTTGTGCATATATAATAAAAATTATCTAACTGTATCTAGAAGAAGAAGAAAAAACAAAAAATTTTATTTCATAACTCACTCAAGACAATGCTTTAATTGCAAGAGGTAATAGAGGTATTCCTAAAAGTTGTTGTTGCATATTGTAATGAGCAACAGAATGTTCATTACAATGTGGCTATAGTTTTAATTTCTTATAATTATAGAGTTTTAGTACAGTAGTTTTGGTGTCACAGAACAATGCAAAGTTATCTGAATTCTCATGATCTTCCTTTTGGTGAAGATTCCTCAGTGGTTTGCTCTAGAAATAACTGAAATGTATTTGCACAGTTAAAGGCAGGAACATCACTTTTCTGTCTTTAAATTTATTTCCCAAATGTTTTCTATAATTGCAACTGGTATGCTAAACATATACTGGTTGCAATTATAGAAAACATCTGTGAACATTGTACATCAAAAGAATAAATGAATATTTCTTGAGTATTTCACATTTCAGCTTTATTCTGTCTGCTAAAATCTTTATTAGTCTGCCAAGGTACAAAGTTCTATTTTATTACCATTATAATTTAAAGTGCATTGATATAAACTATTGCATATAAATGAATAGCATCTGAATTTCAAATGGGTCAGAAAACCCATACTCCTGGCACTGACCAAATAGAGGTAAAAATTATACAAAAATAAATTGTAAAAGTGTTCACATATAAAGAAAGATAAAACTTCTAGAGAAGGTAACTAGATTGATAGAGAGCACTAAGCATTATCCCAATGAGGAAAGGCTTAGAAGATAGTCTTCAGAGTTTAGTAACTAGTCACTTTGGGATGTGGGAATTGATTGACAGAGATTAGTGAAATGAATGAGGAAGAAATATTCTCACTAGAGAGACAAGAACCAGGGGGAACAACAATAAAATCTTAAGAACAATCTTAAGAACACAGCAAACGTAAACCTTCTGTTTACTTTGCTGTGTTGTGGGACATTGAAATAAGTTGCCTGCAAGGTGGAGGAAGAATTGGATTTTTGACGATGGGAATAATGGGTTTTCCCACTATTCACTTATTCTGCATCTACGAGAATAAATGAGCTTATTCTGGTAGATGCAGAATAAGTTCACTTTCCTTGCATCATTATACCATTTTAATTTGGTTTGATAGTTATTTCTGCTTTGTTTTATGGAAGATTCCATAGCTTTGAATAAGTGTTGAAGAAAAAGTTTCAGGCAGTTGAAAGCTCTTAGTTAATTACAGTGTAATTTGTTTTAGATGGTCCACTTTCAAGTGAGAAAATAGTATGTCTTAAATTAGTATCTGGTTTGAAAAAATGATGTAACACTAGTAACATTCAGCTAACAGAAGTGGTAACAAAAATAATAAGGGAAATTAGTACACAACAATAAGTTACTTTGAGGTTATTTTTTCTTTGGCATAAATCAAACTGTTCACATTCTCCCCCCCCCTCAATATGAGTGATAAAATTCTTTCATATTTAACAGAATCTGCATTTATTTAACTTTTTTTTTTTTTATTGCTCTTGCTTTTACTGTCATTTCAGCAAGAATATAATACTATGATATGTCTTATGATTGAATAATTTTTATTTAACAGGAGGTTCTTACTTCATCTGATTCAAAAAATTGTTCATTCCTACCTGTCCAGCCAGGAAGTGACTTAGAACTTCCCCTTCCAACTCAGAATTTATTATTTGTGGATGGAGTGCTATCAGTCTGGGATGGTACATAATATAGAATGTTTGTACAGTAAGCATTGTAAAAAGCAATTATTTTTAGCACTGTGGTTTTTTTGTGTATATTATATCACATTGTAACTATTGTGTTGAAACACATGGGATAAGATGGCTAATCTGGTCTCATCCAAAACTTTACAATGGGTGACCACTGTATGTATATATATATATGTATGTGTGTGTGTGTATATATATATAAACTAGAACTGAATGATATTAAGGGTATTTGTAAGAAATTTAAATAATTTATAGAAAAGGGATAAGAAAGATTTGAAGACAATTTAAGGAAGTTTAAAGATTCAGTTTAAAAATAATGTGATCAGTTTATATGGATTGTTGAAATAGTTTTTAAATTCAGAATAATTTTCTGCTGTAATTAAACTATTTATGCATGAACATGATTTAAATCCAATCAGAGAATAACTTTCTCTCTTAATCTATGGCTTTTACTCGTTTAAAATGGGGGGATTAAAAGACAGCCATTCTTAAGTATCTAAACTATCTAAAATAAATGTTATGCACGCACACACTTGTATATCCTAAAACTTCACTATAAGAACTGAATTTGACTCAGTTATCATACCAGTCTTTTAGTTTCTCTTTAACATTTTGGTATACCTAGTCAGGTTGTACTGGAAACTCGTCAAATTATTGTGCCAGACACACACAGATATGTAGTTTAAGTAAACATTTAAAATAGTCATAATCAAATAGGCTAACACTTTTCTTGGAATAAAAACAGAGCATAGACGTGGATAATGGTTTATGTTAAAAAGAGGAGCAAACAACCTGAAAACTGGGAGAAAATGGTCAGATATATTACAAAAGAACTATTATTTGGAAGATTCTCTTTGCAGTAGATATGTTGCTTGAAACTCTTTTTACTTGCTTGGTTGAGAAGCTTTCTTCTTATAAATTCATATAGTGTTCCTTGACAAAACTTACGCAGTTTTAGGATAATTAAATGCATGCCTATGACAAAAGTTTCTTCAAAAGAACTTATTTTATTTGTAAGACTGCAAAGTCATAGGAATTGGTTCAGATATTTATCTCTTTGATATGAATCAGTTTGCATATTTTGCAAATTTATAGTTCTTGTTTAGATCATGCTTAAAACCAAATACCACCAAATATTGAATATCCTCCATGGATATGTATCAGGAACACCCACATTTGGAGTTATCTTTTTAATTTCAACCTTCCATTCACAAGCTTCATTCTACTAATATTAATAATTTTGTTTTACTTACTGGTATGGCTGAAGTACTTATAAATGGTGAGAAGGGTGATTAAAGACAATCAGGGTATACTGCTTCAGTGAGACAAATTATTGGGTGAACTGAAAAAAAAATGTGGCACTGGAGATAAAACAACTGAAAAGCGTAGGGTCTTGCATCTGAGCAGTAATCCTAGAAAAACTGTGTACCACTTGGGTAGTACAAAATTCTGGATAGTTTATAATAAAAACTATGTTATATAACTCGAGAGACTTGAATTCCATAAGTTAGTTTGGTAGAGCAGACGTTTGCTAGTGATCTGATGGTGTTTAGAACTTCAAAAGAGCTGAGTACACTATACTAGGCACCTTTATATTTAGAATGTGACATTCATAATATGGGATAACTGTAGATTAGATTAAAATGTCTAAAAATTTTCCTTTGGTGTAATTCACTGTTAGAATAAACTTCCACTTACCCTTATCGTTAGACAGGTAAATTAATCGAGGGTAGGGGGACATTGGTTTCTTGTTTTTGTTTTTCTTTCTTTCTTGGTTGATTCTGTATAGGCTTGCTTCCTTGCATCATTTTGCCAATATTGATATGATTAATTTTTCTTTTGCTTAGCTTGCAATATCTTCAAAATGTCTATCACTTTATAAAACTCTATTTTGCCATCTTTTACTGACAAGTTTTCTAGCTAAGGATGAAAAAAAAAAATCCTGCACAGCCCTCACTAGATTAATTATAGTTTCCTGACTAAGTGGTGTGATTTTATAACTGTATGACAAACATTTTATGTGACCTAAAATCTGATAACTGTTTTGTTATATTAAAGTTAGATGAAAACAGTTGTTTAAAAATTTATACATAGATCTTTGATGTATATATATGATGTTCATTCTTTCTCCTTGGCTTTAAATTAAACATTTTCTTCATGGGTGGTGATATCTGTCAAGAAAAACTGTACCCACATAATACATTTTACAGATTTTTAAGGTCTGTAAAATGTGATGCATCACATTTTACAGACCTTATATCATGTGCACACGAACAAAGGATACAAATTTTATTTTCTCAAACTGTAGACTGTCATAAAAGGCATGTCTAATTCAATGTCTGGCATTCTTGCAGCCATTTGAGGAAGGAAAATTTTTACCCCTTGTTTTTATGCATTGTGTACATGAACAAGAATCTTAGAGTTTAAAATGGTCATTTATTAAAATATTTATTGTGGTGTATAAAGTAAGTGCTGGAATGGTTTTCTTGATAACCATTCTTACTTTTCTAATTTAGAAAATTGCTATCCACCAAATTCTGTAGCATGATGTAGGATCCCATAAGCCCTTAATTTTTTTTTTTAAATGAAGCTCAACCTATAAAAGAATAGAACTGATGAAGCATGCTTTCTGTTTCTTTCGTTATTCTAAATAATGGAGCCTAATTCACTGTAATTTTTAAAGATGGCAGATGGGAACTTGTAAATTTGGTTTGGTTTACAAATTCAGAAGTTCTAAACGGATGGTGCTTATAATTTCAATGGTAGCTATTTAATTTCAAATTGATAGTAAAAAATAAAAAAAACTTACCAAACTATCATGGAACTCAAGTATTTGTAAATTTGATTTGAATCAGAATATAAGTGTATAGGTTTTAAACAGGTGGTAGTTTTAATTTGAATGGTAGCAGTCTAATTTTAAAATAGATTTAAATAAAATGACCATATGATATATTAGTATATTGTCACACACTGTAAAAACAGGGTGCACCTATCTGTTTTTGTTATAATTTCCATATCAGCCAATAATTTGCTCATTATTTATAATTAGTACTCAGCAGGTGAAGCAGCTAGTTTTTGGAACTTTTGTATGTTTAACAGGATTAATAATAGTCCTGTTATTTCTGGACAGAGCTGGCTTGTTCATTCGTTTTGTAATAGTTATTGCCTCTCTTTATTATCCCCTTGTATAAGGAAATTGTTAGGCCACATCTTGAGTACTGTATACAGTCTGCAGGCCTCATTTTAAGAAGGATGTAGAGCTGTTGGAATGAGTACAGTGAAGGGCAACAAGATTAGTGACCAGAACAAAGGGTTGCTCTTATGAAGAAAGGCTTAAGTTTTGAAAATTACAGTGTCTGGAGACTAGGTACCTGCGAGGTGATCTGATTGAGGTGTATAAAGCCTTGAATGGTATGAGCATGTTGATGCTGATGGGATTCTTCCTCTTGCTCAGAATAATCACCTGAGAGGGCATAAATTCAAATTGAGGAAAGACAATTGTAGGATAGATGTGCGGAAGTTTGCCTTTAGCCAGCGGTTGGTTGATTGCTGGAACAAACTTCCATCTGTCGTTGTAGAAGTTGATAGCTTAAATAGATTCAAGGCAGAACTTGACAAACATTTGGAGCGAGGGGATGGGTGAAATAAGGTGTTTTTTTGTTTTTTTTTTTTTTGGCTGATGCTATATAAGCTTGCTTTGGGCTGATGCTATATAAGCTTGCTGGGTCGCTGGTCCAGGAGAAGAAAGTTGCATCCACCATGGAAATCCACAGCAGAATTGGACAGGCGGCCACTGCGTTCGCCTCGCTCAAATGGTGTCTGTGGAAGAGGACCAACATTTCCACAAAGACTAAAATCCGACTCTTCCGGACTTTGATCCTGCCCATTCTTCTTTACGGATCGGAAACATGGATTTGTCTCAAGTTAGATTTGAACAAACTTGAGGTATTCCAAATGTGATGCCTGCGGCAGATCTTGGGCATCTCTCTTCGCGACCGCATCACTAATGATACCATCTGCGCCAGATGCCAACAGCAACCAACCATTGCCGACCAAATCCAGAAGCGAAGGCTCAGATGGTTTGCCCACGTATGTAGAATGGGCACGAACAGAATACCATCCACACTCCTTTGGAGACAACGACCCACCCAATGGAGCATCCAACGGACCGCGCCTAGGAAAACGTGGGCCAAGCAAGTGGAAGATGACTTGAAGAGCTGACGTCTCGACCTTAACCAGGCCAGGATTGAAGCCATGGATCGTAAGGTATGGAAGAACATCACAGAGCAAGTCCGAAACCCTGCGGCACCTACAGCAGCATACTGGTTGCGTGGCCAACCGCCTCCCCCAGCTGCCAGCTAAGGACCAAAGAAGAAGAAGAAAGAAGCTTGCTTTCTTGCATCATGTGCCCTTGCTAATACAAATGCAGGAGTTTCAGAAGCACTACCCTTTATCATCCATCAAAAATCAGTTTAAAAAAAATAAATAAGGAACAATAACTCAGTTAACTTGAATAGCATTATAGTTAAAATTTAAAAGTGTTAAGAGTGGTGTATTCTTATATTTAAGACTGGTAAAGGTAAACTGCAGCCATTATCAATCTACTGCAGGATGGAGGTCTCCTTAACAATTAATGTTGAGGGAAATGGACCATAATCTGCCACACTGGTCCAGTGCAGGTTGGCAGTATTAAGAAGTCAGTATATTGAAGTTTTTACCTAAACGTCACATAATGTTCATGTGGTCATTAGTTATGAAGTGGAATTTGTGTAGTAATATTTCTTTGGTGTGTGTGTGGGGGGGGGGAAAGAGGTTAAACTATTACCACAAAATTTGGTAGGTACAAACATCCTGAAATTTTCAAGAGCATCAGAGCTGATCCCTATAGCAGTGTTTCTGTAGTAGAGAAATTGAGGTTGCTATGGACCAGCAAAAATTTGGTGCCACTTTGACTTTTCCTTCAAGTGATGCCTAAATGTCTGAAACACTTATTTACATGACGATGAACAAGAAATAGCTGACATTCATCTACAGTTATAAAACTGCAGTTTCAGGAGACTTATAAGTAATAAGTTTGAAAAACAATACCTCTGTGTGCTTACAACGTACTGTTTTGTATCACCTATTTTAAATTCTCAAGTGGAATATAGTGCATTTGCCAGTGGCTTTAAGGTGTCTCACAAGAAGTTGAGCAATATTATGTTGGTATTTCTGGCTGGCTATAGAACATCTCATTTCATGATTTATCCTGAAATGAGATAACTCTGGAATAGGATCTTCAGAAGTGACATTTATGTATGGGCAAGTAACTGTATCTTCTCAGAATCCCACTGTGATGTGCCATAAAACCATCAACTTATATTGGCCAATTTGAGCAAGGAAATTTTTCAGTCTGTTGGCCATTCAGCTATCAGTGAACAGTTGCCCAAGTGATAGAAAATATGACACTGATCCAGCACACTGAAATGCTCATTGTGTAAAGGTCATGGTAGAACTGCTTTACAATTTTTTCTGACTTAAAATATGTTCTGCTTATTGGCATTACTTGCCAGCCTCTTCAGAAATTTTGCAAAACCTCATTATTTTATTTTCACTAACTTGGCCAACTTGAGATACATACAAAATTCTGATTTCTATTTCAATAAAGTGTGAGATAGCTTGACAAAGCTTTCTTCCATTTGGTAATTGATCTAACCCTACTGGGTTCAGGTAACATATTTAGGGACAATTTAGGTGGAAAAACTTGATATCATACTCAAGTTCTTCCATCTAATGAAAGTGCTATATTGTTATTACTGAAGTCTGGAGAATTCTTTATCATCCTCCAAATCATTAGTTTCCAAGTCTGACATGATTCTTACTGTCACTGTTAATTTTTATGATGAAAAGATTGCAGGTAGCATTTTGTCCTCAGAATCATTAGCATTGCAATAGACTACACAGTGACAGCTGATTTAATCTCATAAAAATTTTTAAATGTCAAATTTGTATTTAGCATTTACAAAAAAATACACAGGCTTTCTGGTCAATGTTCAATTTTAGTGTGTCCACCTGCCTTTTATACTACTTTCCAGATGGTCTTTGGGATAACTCTGAAACATACAAGTTAAGTCCTTTGTCATCCCACTACTTGTCCATGTTTGAAGTGAGCTTATTTCTATGGATTAGGTTGATTGTAAATATCACAGTTCAATTTATGCTTCTGAGTTACTGCCCTTATAATGTTCTTGTTTATACTTTGGCACAACCACCAGGTCAGTGGAGTTGACAAATTATCAATACAAACAATGGTATTTAGCAGTCATGGGCTTAAACCCTAGTCCACTCAGAGTGCATGTTACTGCACTCTTTCTATTGATCATTCTGCTACATCAGGCTAGTTATACAATCAGCAATTTGCATAATGTATTTATTTCCCCTCACACACTTCTAGTAACATGGTATACATATGCAAACAGATCTTTTGAACAGTAAATGACACTGACACTTTTGTCTGAACTGATCTCATTATTTTGCAAACAAGTACTGCTTGTCTTGAAGTTAAGTTGCTGTTCTCTGTTAGTTTTACATAAAGTAAAATGATTAGGCCAAAACTGTCTGCTTGTGGGGCCAATTTAAGGCCCAACAAGCAGACATATTTGATATGTATAAATCTTAATCTCTTTATGTAATAATTAGTCCTATAAATGTGGTTGCCTTCATTTCTGAACTTGTTTTTTTTTTTTTTTTGAAAAACTGGAAATAGTTCTAATTTTATATTTTTGTTAGGAAAAAAAACTGAATCTTTATATACATAAAAAAATTCCAGAATTGCCTTCAAATGTCTTTCTTTGTGTGAAATTTGAAAAATGTGGTCTAGCAAAAAATTGTTATTGATAGGTGCTACAAAAAAAAAGCAAACTGCAGCAGGTCATAACAATATATAATTTAATTACAACAACATTTATCTACATATTTCTAATCACTTTTTTCTCTGTATATGTGTAATTCAATAATTAACAGCATTTAGCAGCATGCGAGACTAAACTTGACTGATTCATTCTACATAAACTTCACTGTTTTCATGCTAGATCAACAAATTAACAGTAGTAGGATTTGTTACACATTAAGTACTTAAGAGCACAAATATACACATTATAAACAGTTATGAATACAGAATTGGTCTCATACACTAAGAAAAGGAGAATGGCAGTAAACATGAGAGAAACCTTTGATGTTCAAGAAGATAACACAAACATCAATTTGTAAATAGGTTGGCATGTAATTTCTTTGCTCCAATTATAACATTACTTTTCATATAACATTTATTTATGCAGCTTTGTAGTTGTAAATATGTAACAAAAAAACAAACTATTTAATATTTTGTCAACTTGTTACATTAGATCGATGCTAACTTTTGACAATTAGAGGTAATTTGAACATAAAACTAATATTATTTATATTTAACAGATGGGTAAGGTAGAATTGTGCTTAGAATTGTACTATGGCTGAAAGTTAATGTACATGAATGTTAGTCAATGTGTCCAGGAGCTAACAGAAAAGGTTTAGCAACTGTGGCTTGAGATAAAAGCAACTAATTGATCTCTTTTCAAGATAAATTGTCTGAATAAAATTTCTCAGGTAGTAAATTGAGATATTGTGCCTTAATTTTAGAAATCATATTTGAATTCCCCCCTTTCATTTCATTTAAAAGAAAGAATAGATGGAAATCAAGGATAAAGTTGTATTATAATGCAAATCACAATGTAAAAAAAAAAAATATAAAATAAATTGTCAGTCATTTTATCCAGACTGCTGTTTTTTATCTTAGGATCAATTTCTTTTCAGCTGCATATTATGTTAGCCTCCAACATTCTAATTACACAATAACAAAGTACTGTTATTCTTTGGCAAAACATAACAGTTAGTTTAGATATTTACAGAAATTTGTTTGACTGTTAATAACAGACAAATTTACTGTAACACTGAAACTTAATCTTAGTTAACAATCAAATTAAAATCCACAAAGTATCTAAGTTACTTATCTAGATAAATTTTCCATTTATAGATTGGACTGTACCAATTCAAAATTAATAAAACTGCCACTTAGGTTTAATACATTTATATATATGCATTAGATCCTTAACACCATTACCACATAAAATCACTTATAGGATGTTTCAATTAGACCAGCTGTGCGTACTTTTTTGTTGTATTTTGGATTGAAATTTCTGAATTTTAGAGTTAAAAATTGGGCTAAGTATTACTGTTTAGATTTTATGATTTCTAAATTTAAGTTTTGTCTAATCAGCTGCTTTTTTCCTCAAAGGAAAGGTTGTTTCTTATCCTCTATTTAGTTTTTAAAAAAAAAAATCAAAATCTAAACAGTACTTAGTTCAATTTTACCATCAAGTTCAAATATGATGATAGAAAGTCCAAACTACAAGTAGCCAAATCCTAAAACTAAGCAAGATGGTGGGTGCCTTTTAATTGAGACACCATGTATTAAAAAAAAAAATTGCAGCAGCAAGTAATAAGCAGTTTAACAAAATTAAATGAAAATGAGTCAAGCAGTATACATATTTTTTGAAAATAAAAATCAGTTAAAATTAAGTTTAATTAAAAAGTGCAGTTTTAATTTCTGAAATTAGACAAATCAGTCTATTTTCCTGGACGCTACTTTACAAAATTTAAAACAACATATGTTATTTTTAATATGTTGTTGGTAACAAAAAATCAAAATAAAATTTAGTTTTTCCATAAACTTAACTCCTTCTCCTATGTAGAATTTACAAGGGTAAAAGGGTACTTAATTTATGTGGTATATACAGTTAAATTACCTACATTGAAGGAAAGTGAACAAACATTAACATTTACTCCTGGAATTAAAACCAGCTACTTAAAAGCTATGAAACAGATCACATTAATGCACTTAAAACAGTGCCATATGCAGGCCATATGTACTTTTAATATTCTGGAGGGAAAAAAAAAAGTTTAGATTTTTTTCTCTTAAACTTGGTTTTTGTGATAGTCAGTATAGAGGATGGGGAGAAAATTTGACTATTTTTTAAATGGGGGGGGGGGGAAGAGAGTTAATGAGCATTAAAAAGCTAATTCCAATTTTCTGTCATGTTAACCCCATTCCCACTTTTCCTTGTTACATAAGCACTAGGCTAGTTGTAATATTTCATATACTTCTCACGAAAATGCATCAGTAGATTACCAAATGGATTTTTAAAATTTTTTTTTTCCCCCCTAGCAAATGTTGACATAACCACCGTATCTTCTTTTAATACTATTCTTACATCTAAACTTGTAATTGCATTCAAATGCCAATCAGAGAGTTTAATTAAAAAATTAGGAAGCAGATATTAGAAATAACTGTGTATAAATATGTGCATGGTTGTCATTAATGAATAATGATTGAGGCTGAACATCAGTGAAACAGTTTGTAGTAACAGCTTTTAAGCACAAAATTAAATCTGTTTAAAATAAGTTACATAACTAATAAAATTATGCAATATTGGTGGTAATCTCCTACAATTGTAGCTAGATTAATAATAATAGCAATAAATAATTTACCCGTAGTTCAGTTCTTAGACTGTCCATTTCTGGGTTGGTTCTTTACCTTAATAACAATTCATATTTATAAACTGTAATTTACTGTTCCCTTTAATCCTTTGAGGTGGAATTTGAGCATTTAGAAAATTAACGGGTTCAACAGGCAAATTTTCCCACTTGAGCTGGCTCTGTGGAGCCACTTCATGAATTTTTGAAAACTATAAAAATGCTGTTGAATATTAATTTGTTCTTATTTTGAAGTTGGTTGCTCAAATTGAGAGTGAAACTATTTTCGAAAATAAGAATTTAAAAAAGAATGCATTTAACAAACTTTTATTTTTTGCTTTGATATAATAATCCTTTACATCTATGTATCACTTGTTTCATTTCTTAGTCTCAGTTATCATAAGCCAAAACGCTAACAGTAGATCACAGCTGCAATCTCCTCCAATTCTAAAAAGCTATTCTGGTGCTATCATCTATTTAAACTGCCTACAATTACTTGGCAATGCAAAAGATGGCAGCATTTACTGGAAGATTAAGACAATACATAAATGAACATAACCTTGAAACCAAACTGATTTACTCCTCAAAGGGTAGTTAATAATGTACATTTAAACAGAATATACGATTAAAAAGAAAAAGTACTGATAACGTTTTATATAGCTAAATATACAAAAGTCTAAACATTGGGTCCTATTAAGTGTAGCTGACAAAATTTGTCGTAAGTATTTAAAGCAATCTATACAAATATTTACGTGCTATGTACTAAACAAACTGAAAATCATAGTGATTGCATATTTTTCTTGTTCATTTTTGTAATATTGATTCATAGACTTAAAAATGAGCTGTTTAATAAGTTATACATAGTCAAAAATAGACAGAGAAATGGAATGATTAACTCACAATTTAGCCATTACTGCTAAATTGCAAGTTAATATTAAGTTTATAAAAAAAAGGCTAATTTCAGAAAGATTCTATAGTGAGCAATTCCTGATCAGAATTTTTCAAAAATTGACAACTGAGTTGCTTTAATAACAATACGACGGTTATCCCCAAGTATAAAACAGTTTTTTGCATATTTATCAAACAAACAGAAAAATTATACATTGATATATTAATTATAAGGGTGCTGATTTGTTACCTTTTGACAGGGGGGGAAAGAGGTGTGTGCAGTTAGCTTCCAAAAGCTATGAGGAAATCAGTTGAAATAAAAACTACAAACCTAGAACTCTGTAAAACTATCTTCAAACTAATCAAGTAACAGCATTTCCTGGGAATTGATTGTGTATCTCAAATTAAATATCTGAGCTAAGTGAGCACTTTTTAAAAAAAGTGCATGTATACCTCCATCCAAATTCAGGGCATCTCAAGTTAATCTCTGCTTGGATTGTGTGTGTTTTTCAAGTTAAGTATTTCTGTTCCAAACATTATATATAGCAATAGTTTCTCTATAGAAATTGCAGAACCATTATACGATTTTTTTTTTTAATGCTTATATCAAAAAATATAATTCTTGGATTTATTATATATACAAACATGTTTAAATCTCACTGATTCAAGCCTATTGTTCACATGCCAGATATACATGGAAGTGTAGAGACTAGTATGTTTATTCCTATTTCATAATGTGGTTTATATGATGAGATCATCTCTTCTCAAAATCCATTAACCAGCATATTTCAATATAATTTAACAACTTATCTCTCGTGTACCTAAATTTTATAAGGCAAATTTTGGGGGGCAAAATGTTTTATTGCATATTTGAAACTGAAATTCACAAGTGCTGATGAAACAAGATGTCAGTGTAAATTGAAGCTTTTACTCATCATTTAATGCCAATCATGCATTGTCATTACTGTTGTTATGGCCTGAACTTTCTTCCAAGAGTACGTCATCCTCAGAGTCAAAGACACAGCTGATTCCAAATTTATTAAAAGAAATAGCAACTGTCTCAGATTTCACTAACTTAAGATTTTCATCCATCTTGTTTGTGTCAAATTGATTTTGTTGCATCCATCCACTCCTCATACATGAATACTTTAAAGGTTTGTTAATTCAGGTGTCTAGTGAATGCAGTTGGATAAGACTTCCTGGAATTACAGCTTATTCAGTGTATAATTTAACAAACTGTCCTTTGTTTCTTTTGTTATGTGTTATCTGAAATGGTCACACAACAAGAGTTAGCTTTTTTGGATGGCTACCTGGATATTTTGATCACTTTCTCTATACATGGCACAAAAAAAAATTTTTTTGTACTTCAACATGACTACGAGGAGTAAATCATGAATACCATTTAACAGTCACGTAGGCTTGAACCAAAGGCCACTCAGAGCATGTGCTACTGCACTTTGCCCCTGACCACTCAGCTATGTCAAACCTAAACAAAGAAAGACATCATCAGGCACGTATTAAGTGGCAACTTAATACATGCCTGATGATGTCTTTAAACGTAACTAAGACTACAAACAATCAATATACTGTGTCTTTAATTTCACGGACAGTTGTGCTCCCGTATCCACTGATTCAGTTACCTGCGGTTAACTACAGAAAAAAAATGAAAAAAAAAATTTAACACCTACTCGCGTGTCCAATACAATGCTTCCCTTTATTTTTTACAATGTCACATATGGTTTGGTCACCAACATTATGTCTCTTTAGTAATTTAATGGATGCACAGTTTTCAAACTTTCAAATAATTTCAAGTTTTTGTTTAATTTGGAAGCACAACTCTTGCATTTGCCCATCATTTTCGTCATTTCTAAATAACAAAAAAAAGTTACTATAAAAAAAAAAATTCTACATTCCTGACATAAATGACAAAACTTGTCCTTTTGCGATGTGACAGAACAACAATTAACGTGACGCACTAAATCAAACTAAATATTTGGTCTCTCTTTTTTTTTTTTTTGTTTTGAGTGGTAGGTGTGAAGACAGTGGGGGTTGCAAGGTAATAGGTACACTAATCTCCCAATGATGACTTATGTCGGTTCTTGTTGCTTATTTATGACTTGTGAAATATGTGTTTGTGTTCTAGTTATTACTTGAATTTTATGGTTTCTGGTTGGTTTTTTTTTTTTTTTTTAAATTTCGAGTCTTGCAGTGTCCTGGTAAATCTAGAGTGCTGTACTTTATTATTACCGTGTTTTACTGTGTGTTTAATTTATCAATTAAACTTTATATGTATGTATGTACAAGAAAATCATGTTATATATGGAGTCAGCACGTGTTCACTTATATCTGCAGTTTTAGCCATTCAAGGTAGATCTTGGAACATATCCCCCATAGATGTGGGGGTTCTTACTGTATATTTTTCAGGCAGTTTGCTGGGAAAAAAATCCAAGTTTCTGAGAGAAAAATAGACATCAGGGCAAGCACTTATATCTTTGGACTATAAAATACAAAGGAATTTCAGGCAACATTTTCTACAAAAAAAAAAAAAAAAAAAGAATCATACTCTGTAAAATGCAGTATGTGTATATATATATATATTTTTTTTTTAATGAGACTGGAACTACCAGAATATCGCCACTAGTGACAGTAACTAATTTAAGTTCAATAGAAGATTTATCGGCAAATACAAGTAAAAAGGAAATCACTATACCAAGATAATATTGCTGATTAAAGCAGATAAAATAAGTTTTAGACAACCTATTCTGACTTAAATTAAAAACACATGAAATGATTTCTTTTATCAAATTATATGATCTTGGACCTTATTTTAAAAGTTAGTTGTAATTTTATGGAGTAATTCAAATCAGTTAACTATAATAAAAACTTTATTATCCCGAACTCATAATGAGAAGGCTCTAGTAACTGGCATATTTATATTCTAGCAAAAAGAAATCTCCAATTACTGTTTTTTTTTTTCTTTTCTTGTTTGCAATATTTTAATGTATGATCAACTTTAAATGCAAAATTAAAATTACTTACCACTGCTATATAAAAAATTTACCAGTGTGTTTTGGTCAGTCCATGTGGCTTGTTACAGTTGAATACTACAGTTATTTGCATTTCATTTCTGAAGTTTATCCATCCAAAAAAAAAAACCCCATCAAACAAAGGCGTCAATATTAGTGATACTGATCAAGAGGATGACCTAAACGTTCAGTTTAAACTAATGTTGTTGCAGTACTTTACAATAATTACAATTTTTTTATTAAAGAACATTAAGATTAAATTTTGCTTGTTGATTGTCCTATATATACAATTTTTTTTTTTTCTTTTTTGATGGTTACAATATGGTTTATGACACTGGTACACATTCGAAATTTTCACTATTATTATTAATTGGTTTTCCCAAGTTGATGGGATAATTGGAAAATTTAGATAACTGGGACACCCTAATCCTTGTGCAAGCCAGACAGCAAAGCTTTTATTTTATGTTCCTAAATTCTTAACTAAAAATTTAGTACTATATGTTGGTGGCAAATAGCTGCGGAAAAGTTGGTGGCTAAGCGGAAAAATTAACTACAAGAAACTACGAAAGTAAAAATGTAAATCCTATAACACAGAAGAATCACTAACAAATCAATTTACCACTTTACAATCAATTTAAAACATCCTCCCTGCAAAGGTGATAAACATGCAAATTAATAAAATGTCAGATTCACTATTTCTCACATTTGTAAATTGCATACAGGCACCAACAGGATACAGATGGATGTGCTTGTGCTAATTCCTTATAAACATACTTTGTTTTGAGTGATTTTAACATATTTAAGCTTTTCTTATTATTAATTATTATTATGCATATGATTTAGATTAGTCTTATATTTTATATTATTTTCTTATAATTAAAACAGTGTCTTTGTTTTATATTTTATAAATGTAATTGAAAAAAATTCTTAGGCTATTGAAATAAAGATCTGCAATCATAAGCACTACCTCTCATATTAGCAGGCTTAAATAGGTGAAGCTTGTTTTTTTGTGAATATATTAACAGTAGAAATTTTTTCTATGTTCTAAGATATTAATAACAAAAAACTAATATCACTTATTATAACCATAAATATTAAAATAGTTTTCAGTGATTTTTCCTCTTCATCCTACCTTCAGATTAAAATATAATAGGATAGTGGTAGCAATGCAACCCAGTTTTAAATCATTCTTTAAAACAAATAAGTTGTTAGTTTTGAGCTAAAGAAAATTCACTGTGTGCCACCAAATATTATATGTTAACAGATTATATATATTGTCTAGATTCATAGGGCAATTAGCATAATTGGTCCCTACTTTAAGAATGATCAAGGTTTTAAAACAGCAAGAGTGAATGGTAAACAATATTGATATATAATCCAAAATTTTGTCATACCACAATTATAGGAAATTAATCTATAGCAAGGGATTATGTAACTGCAACAGTTATGCTTGTGAAGTGCTACTGTTACTTATACTCACACACAAAAAATAAGATTAAGACAGAGAAAATATGTTAAAATTAAATTGGAATTAAGAGTCAACAACAAGATGGTTTGATAGTATCCTTAGTTAAAGACAAAACTGACTTACTAGCATTCTAATTTTCTTCTAACTCTTGTATCGACAAATGGTAAACCATCTCCTGTCTTTCCCAATAATGCTATCACTCAAATGCCTCCTATGGTCTGCAGACATGGATTTTAGAATTCTGAGAGAGCCTACAAACTAATACAATCCCAATGATAAATATTAACACCTGTTTACAAGAATAAAATGTGAAATAACAAAAGTGAAGGATCCACAATGACAACTTTGTCAGGAGTTATCTATATTTGTGAAAATAAAATGAAGTTGCTAAAAAAAAAATAGGGCTGTAATTAGCATGTGTTGGTTTTATCATTTAGCTGGGCATCCACGTACTCATGGCTTTAACTGAGCAATTCACAATGGGAATGCAATCTTTTGGGAGCTCCTAAAGGGCATCTGTGAACTCTTCACTTTTAATGAGCAGACAAAATTTGCACCAATTCCTTTAATTTTTCTTCATGCTGTTTTTTTTTTTTTTTTTGTAAAAAGGCGTTAATATTTCTGAGTTTGCACTTACATGATATCTTCTTGCATTAATCCAGGCGGCAGTTATACTTTTTTTATGCAGTGAAATTCTATGCTGGTACATTGGCTCTTTCTAATTTAAGCATAACTTTTTGCATTTGCATCAATTCTTTCATCTTAAAAATGTTTAATTTAGTTTAAGAAAAATGGACTTTTGCACGAGACGATTCTAAGCAGATTAACTTTTCATAATGGACAAACTGGTTGCCACTATTTCTAGATTTCATGGTACCATATCTCATTTTTTTTTCAGGGGGGGGGGATTATTCGAGGAAAGGATACATTTCCAAGGCTGAGACATTAAATCATTTGAAAATTAATGTTACTTTAAGAACATGCCACTACACAGCCAGTCAGAATATTTAAGGTATGAAAAAATGCACAAAAGCTATATTTATATCACAATAAGAATTATTTTTTCTGCTACCATCTTGCTTCTTTCTCCATATTCTATGTGCTCTGAAATTACTTAATAAATTTCTGTTTATACTCGATATGGCTGTGGGGACCAGAGAAGTTAACCTCATTGTAAAGGTCTACATGTGTCACCTTAGCTTCCTTTTCTTTTACTATCATCGTCCAATTTGGCATATACATACTATTCAATAACACTGACTTGTATTATTCATGAATTCATAAAAAGTTCAATTAGCACAAACCCATTTTTGATTCAGAGTATATCTAAAAATCTGTGTGTAGTTGGGGAAGATATAAAAGTTAATTCAATTTACAGGAGATTAATTACCAATTAAGTAATGCACAAGTTAAAAAGTAATTAAAAATGAGTGTGTAAAAATCTATATTTACAAAAACTATTTTATATAAAAAAGTTTTAAAGAAAGGCTACATCAAATGATTTTAGGTAATGTCAGAATATGAAAATAAATATTTCCTTCTTAAAACAGTATCAAAACAAAAGGCTGTACAGCAACAACTTGACATCATTAGCATATATTTAACAATATTTCACTCTGTAGTAAAAAATTAAGAAAAAGTTGTGATAACCTGAGTATCTACCCCACAGTGCACCTTGGAAAAAGATGAAATAAGATAGGGTTACAAGAAAGAACAGGAAAAAGTAAGCAAGCATTTGAACTTGCATAAATTCTGAATCTGCTTCTTATAAAAAGACTACAAATCACATGTTTCACAATTTTCTTCCTCCTCTTCAGTGACTAAACATACCAGAAATAAGTGGCTCACCTTCTACAAATAACAGTATTATTGTTTAGACTTGATTTAGTATTCAATCATTAAAAAATAAAATTTAAATGCAATATTAGGTAAATCACTTACGATCTGTTATTGTACAACTTTCACAAATAACAAGATGAAAGAATTCACAATCTAACTTTTTTCACACACACGCACACATCCACAAGTCATGCTGTAATAAAGGTTAAATGAATTAAGCCTTTCATAAAAACCATTGCTATTCTGTGACAATTCTGATAATTGTACACACAGAATCCTCAAATCCAAAGGTCAGCCCATCAACTATTATTCATTTATTACACACCCTAAGGTTAATATATCCTAGTTTTAGGTTACATGGGAAGTAATGCCATTCAAGGAAAAAGACTAACAGGACCAATGGAGTAAGCAGACTGCACTACAGGAATAAAATCTCAGATCAGTGAACACAGTCAACAATGTGTACAGCTGGAATGTAGAATTACATATGATGAGCATGGAAAAGACCACAATCTGACAAACTTTCAACAAGGCATTATTGTTGGTGCAAGGTCAGAGAGGTGTGTCCATCTCCAAGAGTATCTCATGGGCTGTTCCTGACCTATTTATTTTCCAAGATACCTGGAGTGGCAAGTAAAATAACTAGCTTGCATAAAATCTATGGTGTAACGCTAATGTTAGATGAATAGTGAGAAATGATTGTCGCAGCTTTTCCAGCCAAAAATAGTTATGGTGGCATAGCTGACTGCAGGATATTTGGGGGAACAGTCCAGACCACTTTGCAGAACTACTTAACATGGGTTTTTATCAGATCAGGTAACAAAGCAAACTGCTGAGTCAACATCTCCTCACTGTATGCCATAAACACCTCAGTTGGACAGTATGCGTGAAGAGTTAACTGTAGAGTATGTGGTGATGACAAGACATTCGACTCATGATCTTTCACCATTAGAGAATCCAGAAATGGTTTGCTGAACACCACCTTCATGTGTCCCCTCCTCGATGTCAGACAGTTATGGGACACTATATAGATAGCATGGCAATCTGCATCTTCAGGCGTGTTCAAGTACCTTGTGTTATCTGTCACATGTACAAGATGTTCTGTGAGCCTGTAGGGATCAAGTCAGTACTTGGTAGGTGGTTACATTTTGTTATCCTTTCAGTGTATTTACTAGAACAAATTTAAAATACAAAGACTGGAACTGTGGTGGAGAAATGGAAAATAGTTCAATGCACATTCATGGTTCCCATGGCTGATTATAATTTGTAGTGTTCTCAGTATCAATTTAAACAATAAATCTGTTTTAAATTAAGCAGGGTAGGTTCATAGCTTATTATGCCATTTTTTCATATCTTGTAACTTAACTGGTTTTAACAGTACAGTTTCCTCTCTCCAACCTCCACTTAAACTTTTTTTTGTTGAACATGCATGGTATGACAGAAATGGCTGGGACTTGGAACAAAACACTTTTTTTGTTTTTTCTCACTACAACACAGTAAAAATTTTGTTAAGTAGCATTTAAAACAGCTGGAAGATCTATAACTAGTGTATTTATATTCTAAAACAGGCATCACCAATTACATTAATTTTATTCAAGGTCCATATTACAAAAAAAAAAAAAAAAAACACACACAATGGACCCTTCTTGACATAAAATTAATAGAATGTGTAAATATTGTGATAACATTTATTACCTTGTACTACAGAATGCTTACTTGTTATGTATCATAGAACACAGAAGAAGGTGCATTCAATATAATTGTATGATAAATTTTTTTTTAAATGTCACATGTCAAATTAAGGGAACTTACAAAAAAATGCACTACTCAAATAATTACCATTTTGTGCTGCAAACTGGTTATTCTAGTTAGCTTGCAAGAACTGAATCCTACAGTTATTTTCATTTTATCTCCTAAGATATAAATGTACATACTTTCTGGTTATAATATTGTTTACATCCAAAATTTTAGTTTCACCATTGTTATTCATTGGTTGTTCAAATAACTGTAATACCCTGATCTCAATATGTGTTGGATTTTTTTTTGAGAATTGCAATTTTTTTTTTAACTAATGTGGTTCATTAATTTTCTAAAATTCTTTCCTTTTAAATAAATAAAAATTATGGATACATTATATACGAAATTGTTGAATAACCTGTTTTCTCTTATGGAATGTCTTCATTTACATGTCAGTTAGACAAATGTGTATACTTATTTAGCCTTTTGGAAGAATAAAATTGTTTGGTCATTCAGTAACCCTATTTTATTTTATATTTTTCCAAGGTAAACACTATGGTAGTAAGACAGAGGGCCACAGCATATAACCTTTCTTTCATCTTAATTTTTAAGCATGGAGTGACTTATTTTTATTACCAGATTTCCTGTATATTTCTCATCCTATAGATAAAATAATTAACAACAGCAAACATTTTCAGCAAAAGAAACTGATTACAAGATAAACAAAGCATTAGTATAATTAAAAACAGTGATTCACTTAAAATATTTTTATCCAATGAAAACCAAATTGGAATTTGACCCATTCTATTGGATAAACATCACGCAGATGTGACAGTTAACCAGTTCCTGTGTAATGCAATTAAAAATTTAGATTATTGAAAACATGTTTTTGAAAATTGCAATATTTTTAACCAATGTGGTTCATTGATTTTCTAAAATTTTCCTTTTAAATATATAAAAACTTTATGAATATATTACCTTCATAAACTGCCTACATATAAAGTTGGCTACAATAATGTAAAAAAACTGGTACATTTTTATTTCATTTACTATCAAAATAGTTATTTAGTTTTTTGTTTACTTTTATATGATTTAATCTAAACACTTTCAGTAATATAACATACTTTAGTCCTTAATTTTGAACACATTTTCTGTAAAATCACTTATAAAAAATTACACTATACACTTTATCTCTAAACAATGGCAAGAATGTGAACTTAATTTATGCACTATTTTGATATATCAGGTGTCTTAATATTTAGGCATTTGATGGGCGGGTTCTAAACAATTCTTCAATAATATGTTCATCAGCTAATGAAGTTAAGTCACCTAAATTTTGATCATTTACAGCAATCTTGCGCAGTACACGTCTTAGAATTTTCCCAGATCTTGTTTTCGGTAATCCAGAGGCAACATGTAGATATTCTGGAGAAGCAAATGGTCCTATCCAGTAGCGCACTAAAAGAAAAGTAATTTTTATTTTGCATTTGTAATAAGACAAGAACGTCTTCTTTATATCATTTATTAGTTAGATAGTATGAATCAGAGCTGTACTACTCAATATGTTCTACGTTGATAATTTCTGGAAGGTATCATACGGAAGTGTTCTATGTACTATATTGAGGTAAACTCCTCTTATTATTTTACTAAGATTTATTAGTATTAAAATTACAGGGCAATGAAACTTTAGTGATATTAAAGCAAAATTCAGGGTAAGTGCACAACATCTTGAAAAAAAAAAAAATATTTTTTATTTCTTGAAGGAAGTTTTAAACACATCATGGCTGAAATAGCCCAATGTAGAAAGTTTACCCGACATTTATTTCTTCTATTAAAACATCATTACAAAATTCTACAGTGATAATCTGAAAAAAAAAAATAAATAATTAATAAAATAACCTAATAATTCTAGAGATTTACAGAGAAGTGTTGTTGATATATGTGTAAGACCATCTTCAGCTCAAAGAGAAAACAAGGATTTTATTAAAAGATACAGGGTAACATTCCAAAACTGCATCACACTTTGTGAGGATGATCTGAATAGTAGAGTTAATATTTAGGAAAGTTCTACAGATTATCAAAAATAATCTTGTGGTCCAATGAGGCAAGTTAAGACCACTGGACACATTAATTGATAGTGTTAACTGGACCATTTCTTCCCCCCCAAATGGATATGTTACTTCAAGCAGCTATTTATCAATGTTACAAATTGAAGCAAAAATCCTAAAATTGAAAAAAAAAAATAGGAGATGTGCCAATAAAGTTCCTGGACTAGCACAATAAAAAATCCCCAGAGTGAAGAGCCAAATAATGGCTATTTTTATTCAAGGTAATCACCACTTCACTGAATGCACTTATTACACCTTCTAAAAGTTTCTGAAAAGAGTTAGCAAAGGCATCCAAAGATATTTCAATTTGACAGTTACATTTTTCTTTATGTCCTCAACACCCTAAAATCCACACACACACACACACACACACACACACACACACACACACACACACCCCTTTCTTTATTACAATAATAATACGAATCGATACATTGCAATACTGCCCTTCACAGCCACCAGTTAACAGTGATAATACAGTATGCAAGAGAAATGGATAAATAATAATAACAGGATATTTGCTAAACATAAGGATATATATAAAAAAACGGTAAAAAAAGGGTAAACTGCAGCCATTATGAACACACTGCAGGATGGAATCCTCCTCAACAATTCATGCTGAGGGAAATGGACCATAAGCTGCCATGCTGGTCCAATGTGGGTTGGCAGATTGACCGTATTTAGCAGTCAGGGGCTTGAATGCCGGTCTACTCAAACAGCATGTGCTACTGCATTCCTGCTCTGACCACTTGGCTACAGAGGCAGTTATATATATAATGTGGAAGCATAAACTGAAGTATAGCTCAGAGTACAGTATAATTACAACACAATATACAAATAAAATGTAGGTGGAAACTATAAAACAGGTAACATTCTTTGCACTGAAGCAGAAGTACAAATTTTATTGTTACTCATTGTACCGGTAATGCTTAATACTGAATAAGTTAGTAAGCCTCCATTTCAGATAGTGTTGTTGGTTTGAATTGGCATTAAGATGAGCTTCGAGGAGAAGGATCAGGGACAGGGGTATACAACTCAGGGATGCAGCAACTATCTCCTGTCAAAATAAAACTTATTAAGGTCAGCATCCAATGCCTGGGCACGTGAGAGCAGCTGAAAAGGCAGAAACCAATTGGACAAGTGGTGGCACAGAGCTGGAGTCACTTTGAGAGAAGGCTGAGGGACTCCAAGAGCACAAGTCCCAGAATGATTGTGCCAAAATCTGGCCAACCATAATTTTAACAGCTGTTGTAGATGTTTTAGCCTAATTAACTGTGGAGAGTCTAAATTTGTAGGAAACTAGCCACTGGAGTTGTCTTTAACTGTGGAGACAATTGTTTGTTTATTGCCCATTTTAAGAGCCAAAACAGCAGCAAAAAAAAAAAAAAAAAAACAAACAAACATAATTGTGCCAGGGACAACAGATGCACTTACGTCTGTAGCATATAGAAGCAGAGAGTATATCATGGTTTTTATACAATTTCTGGTAGTTACAACTTCATTAATATACTATTTTTGATTTTTTTGATTTGGTAGTTGTTGGCGCATCGGCTTCTGTGGCCATATTGCACCTCCCAAGGTTTTTGCAGTACTTTGATCCAAGCCCGAGGCGGGAATCGAACCCGCGACCTTTGGGTTGCCGGGCAGGTACTTTACCCACTCGGCTAGCCCGGTCGGCTTAATATACTATAAATCCATTGAAGTCAACCTGCCTGGGTGAGCAGCTTGTCCATGTGGTTACTGAAGCAGAACTTAGGGTCAAAAACAATTCCTCGTGTTGGCTGAATATAGGAAGACATTTCTTTAAGGAGAATATCATAAATTCAGATTTTTCTGGGTTTATTTTTACTTGGGGTAGTTTGCAAGTTCTAGGAGTGTGTTATTGATTGATGCAGTTATCACAAGAAGACATTGTGTGGAGCAATCAGTGTGAGGAGCTTCATATCATCAGCATAACAAAGTATCATACCTGGACTCAATGAGTAGAGAGATAAGTGCTGTAAACAAGAGCCCAGCCCAGATAAGACACCATTCTGTGGAATGGCTGAAGAGATACTGCTTGTAGTTTTGCTCATGGACAGTAAGCTGGCTTATTCTATTTTGAAGGAGTGATGTGAGAAACTGCAGAGTGTTTCCATTGATCTGATAATGGCCTGAAAGTAGTTTCAGCATTGAAGGAACATTTATAGTGTCAAATGCTGCTTTTGAGGTCTACATAGGTGACTGCAAGCTCTGCTTGAGATTCAAACACACAGAGGATAGAGCTGGTGGTGGCTAGGAGGTTATTCACAGTGGATCTATGAAGATGGGAGTAAATTTGAGGAGGCTGATGTGGAAGAAGTTTAGTTAGAATGGGAAGGGAGTACCTTCTCAAGCAGTTTCAGAAGATGTGAGGCATTGGAGATTGGCTGGTAATGCTTAAGAGTAGGAGATTGAATTTTGGGTATAGGTCTCATAAGGTAGATGTTCCCATTGCTGGAGAAAGAAATGACTTGAAAGAATAGCATTAAAAATGGTTAAACAGGGATCCAAAATATATGGGCTAAGACATTTGATAATGAATTTGGGGATTTCATCTGCAACTGCTGAAGTAGAAGCTGGTGTAGAATTAATGGCAGCAATAAGCTGTTCCCTGGATAATGAAACTGCATCCAGGGTGTCAGGTTGTTGTTGGTATATAAAGATCAGGGTTGAGGGCAATTTTCATGTTGGGAAAAAGACAACTGGTACTACAGTGGGAGGTAAGGTGGATGGTTGATCTGTACAATGATGGCATGTTTCATAAGAAGCAACTTTACATCAAGTGCAGAATGGGCAGGGGGGGGGAATTGCCATGCAACAAGAAGCAGCTGCCATTTGTTGAAAAACATCAGCATCATCTTGATCCTGAACTAATGTAAATGAAACTTTTTTGGGCCTTGGTGATGATTTAATTCCACTGCTGCTGCCGCCTCCGTAGCCAGGTGGGAAGGAGCAGCAGTGCGTAGCACACGCTTCTTGATTAGACCGGGGTTCGAGCCTGTCACCACCAAATACGGAGGATGCGGAAAGGTCAGGAAATGACCACCGCATATCCCGAAGCAATATGGCCTTAGTTGCTAATGCTCCTAAAAAAAAACCAAAAAAAAACCACTGCATGCTCTGGTCATATTGAAATACTCAACACTTGTCTCTGGTGACAACACAGTCAAGGAAATTAGGAACATCTTAACATAGTTATTGCACGATGACATTCTTCATTGCTTCTGCTCATCTGCGAGGCACAAATTTTGTATAGACCTTTTCCCTAAATAAATCTTCATGTAGAATTTGAAAAAAAAAAAAATTCTCTCATTCATATCCAACTCATCAGCCATCGTTCTGAGGGTCAAACAAAGGTATTTTGCCAGAATTTCCCAAACCTTTGCAACCCTGTCCTCATTTAGAGAGGTTGATGGGGGGGGGGGGCACTTTTTGGGTCATCATAAACATCCTCAGTCTTTGAACCATTTATACCATTCAAACACACTGGTATGACTTAAGTTTCATCACCACAAACAGTTAACATTTCATACTTTTCTGTTGCAGACTTTCCTAGTTTAAAGCAAAATTTGACATTTGTTCATTGCTCCATTTCAAAATCATGAGAGGCAACATTAATGCTACTAATGAAACTGGTTAATTGCAACCAGTCAGCCTACTGAATAATCTCTATATCACCATCTGTTGAGAAGTTTGAACTAAAACATACTATTTCCATTTATTTCCAAATTCATTGAACATGACTGCAACAGCACCAGTCTGCAAACTTTATTGCCACACCTTGTACCTATTTTTCATGCAGAAAAGTGCTCCTGCACATTCTCAAAAAGTTATGAAGTTTCTAAATGAAAAATTACCAAACAAGTGGACAGAGAACCTAAAAACAGTGATAACTGAAGAAGTTTTGCACAAAAAAAAAAAAAAAACACCACATTTGCAAAACAGCCACCTCTATGCATTGAGGTTAAGAAACATCTTGCAATTTAACATACCTTTCTGTATGACCATAATTTTTTGGGTTTGTTAAATAATGGAAGTTTAGTTTCTATTATATTTCTATACTTTTTCAGAGTCTAAGTATACTGACTTTTAGATTATCCCCTACTTCAGCTCGCATACTGATGTATAAAGTATGCAAATGAAATAACAGATTAATTTCTTCATTGTGTTAATTTTCTTTAGACATAATTCTGAACAAAAACAAGACATTTTTAAAAAGGGGGCTATAAATGTGCTCTAATTTAATTGAATTAGAATGTGTAAATAACTGGTAAACAAAAAAGTCAAAGCCTTTAAAGAGATTGTCATCTTCGAATATTATTTTTCAAATAATTTACATAAGGTAAAAATGCTTTTAAAGTGAAAGGGGCTCAAATGATGGTTTTTATTGCACACAAATCTCAACATAACATTCTGTCCTGAGATTAATGCAAATTCAAGAGTTGCTTTACAGTTTTTACTGTAAAGGGAATAGAAGGGACACAAGAATATTTGCTGATCAAGGCAGTGTTAGGTGGATTAGAAAACTGCTAACTGGGTATACAGGCTAATTAGATTAATAGCAATAGGAAGAAGAGGTGAAAGTGATTGTGGCACTTCTACTGGAACATGCACAGCCTGGAAGCAAGGTGTCAGGGATAACAAGTTGTCCTGGTACTCTTGTGGGACAAGCAAATACATGGGGCTGTGTTAGGGTAACTAAGAACAAAAAAAAAAAAGCACACATACATGCTAGGAGTATAGAAAAAAAAATTATGTACTGGTTGCAAGTAAGATAGGACAGCACCACAGTGAGAGCTGAGATTCACCATGTACATCTGTGCTTAAAAAAAAGAAATCTGTTAGCCAGTCGTGAATTGTGCTTTGTTTGTGTAGTGTAACTTAGGGTAGTGCTAAATTTTCAACTGGCCAATTAGCAAGTGGAAATCACTTGGGGAGTTTCTCAATCTCCATCCTTACCATGAGGGGTCCCATTCTGATCCCACTCTGACAATAGTCAATGCCAGCAAGTAGACAATGGATGGCCATCAGAAGTTTCAGGGTGGATCAGCAGCAAAAAAAAAAAAAAAAAAAAAAAATCAATGGACTATACAGGTAGAAGTTACTGCATCAAAGATACATCATCAGCAAGGCTGTAGAAACAGATGTAGCAGCAGCAGTAACAGAGGTAGCAAATAGACAATGGATGGCAAGTAAAAAGTTTATAGGTAAAGTCTTGAATGTGCAAGTAGTTTTCTTAGGAGTTCAGTAGAATAACTTCATTCCCAGAAGCAAAATGACCTGTTATGGAGAATAAATTTTCTAAATTTCAATTTTTAAAATGTTTCCAATTTTCCAGGACTGCCAAGAATGGAAAGGGATAGTTAAGCAATTAAAATGTAAAGAGAACAGAACTGAACCAAGAGGAAACCATCTTGGACATAGCAAATGAACCATCCAGAATAAATTTGTGAGTAACCATGCCTATCAAAGAAGCTGACCAGACTGCTATTTTTGAAGATTTCTAATCTTAGTTTTTGAATCTGGAAAAAAAATGTTCAGTGATATCTTGAGAAGTTACAGAAATATGTTGAATAAAGAAACAGTCCACAAAATGAAAGTCAGTGGAAAGACAACCTGTGAGGATTTCTAGACAATGTTCAACCAGCCTTGCATAAAGCCAAAAGCATAGCACACTTAATAGAGTAAAGTTTGTCTTGAACAGTCAGTTTTTTTTTTAAATGCCAGAATGGTGCCAGTGCTGTAGGTAAAAATGCAGAGAGGACAAGGGTGGGGTGGAGTTGTCTTGGTTAAGAAGCACATGAAATCTAAGGCAGTGCATCCAGTTGATGTGGGCAGCCAGTGTAATGTTGGCTCAGTTTGGTGTGACCTAAGCACTGGGTAAACAAAAAAGAGTAGGAAGATATGTTATCTGTCACATGGCTGAGGAGTATAAAATCAACTATACAGACAAATAGAATGGACCAGTAGAAATAGCAAATCAGAATTTCTTATATTTGGGGATTTTAACATTCCAGATATTCAATGGAACTTTTAGTTTGGCTACCTACACAGTATCAGAACTTATGTTATTAATTAGATAGCTGTTTCCACACCAGTTGTTTAAGACAATAAAATACACCTAATTAAGAGATCTTGTCCTGCCAGTCTGATTAACTGCTGTGACATAATAAAAAAGGAACTAGATGCAAAAAAAATAATAATTTTGACATATATTTTAGTAAAGCTTGACACTGATCCTCTTGATAAACTGCTATACAAACTGGAGCAGTGAGGTACTGGGCAATGTTATGGATAAAGGGATGGTTGAGTGGAAGAAAGCTGTGGTTATTAATGGGCACTTTTTCTTGTGCCAATGTTATTAGTAGTCCCTCCATGTTCAGTGCTTGTCTTCAATATACTGTTTTCAATATTTATTAACAATATTGATGAAGTATAAAAGTTTATTGCTTAAGTCTGCAAATGATACAAAAGTTCAAAAGTTGGCAGGGTAGTTAATGACAGGAATCAAGCCTACTGTCATACTGCAACAATATTTGAAAAATTAGGCAGATGGACTGAGAAGTAGCAGTTTCACATTGATAAATGCAAGTTAGTGCATATAGGCAGTAGTAATCCCAGAATAAATACCAATTGGGTGTTACCACACTCCAGGTGGTGCAAAAAATGAAAGAGACCTCGAGGTAATTGAACAGTCCAACATGTGGTTCTGTTCATGATATATAGGAATTGTGTGAGCAGGGCCAAGGTGATTATCCCATTGTATAAGGCAATGGAGATCTGTTGAAATGTGTGCAGAGAAGAGAAACAAGATCTGTTAAGGACAAAAAGAGATAACACTTATCACAAAAGACCAGTTCTACAAATTGCATCACTTGGAAACTAGACACCTGAAACAAGATCTGATTAAAGCATTTAAGGTTATAAATGGACTGAGTAACAATGCTGATGGCACCCTTACTCATTCTCAGACAACATATGTAAGGGAACACTTCAATTGAAAGAGGATGAACGTGTTAGAATTCTTTAATCAGCCAGAGTAATTGATCAGAGGAGCAAACTACCATCTGGTGTTGTTAAAGTGAGTAGTTTGAAAAATTTCAGGACCTCAGGAACAATGTCACACAGACAGACATATGTATAAGTTTGCTTCCTTGCATCATTTACTACTACTAAACCAATGCTATAGGCAGGGAAAGCTAATATTGGAAATAAAATGAAATGGTAAAAAAAAAAAAAAACTCACCCCAGCAGGGCATGCACACTTGCATCCAAAAGGACTGCCACATCCACAATAAGAAGTAGAGCTAATCTGTTTCATTATTTTTCAATTTTTATTCAGATCATAGAGGAGCATTCCTTGACCTGTTGGATGGCAATTAATGACTGAAATACAATCCTTTTGGAGTTCATAAGTGTTGTTGTTCCCTAAGGAGCTATTACTTGTTGGTTTACTGTCTTTATTTAAGATTTGTGAAAGTGACACTCTTCCTTTGATGAGTTGTGTATGTGCCTCTGCAAGCTGGGAGTTTTACGTTTGTACTATTGGGGGCGAGTGTCGTTTTGTTTAGTTTTATTTTATTTTTAATATTAGTTGTCTTGGTACTCAGATCATATACCGTATTTCCCCATCTATAAGACGCACCTTTTTTCGAAAAATTTGGGGTCTAAAAACTGTGGTTGTAGAATTTTTTTACTTGCATTTTCTGCTTTTTCGCGCTTGTTGTCTTTGTGCTTATTGTTTTGCACTTGTTACCGATATATTAGGTTACGTTTTGCCACGTTCTGCCCAGAAATGGCTCAGAAAAGATTTTCATCCAGTGCTGAATTCAAGTTAAAAGTGATCCGGTTTGCAAAAGCGAATGGAAATTGTGCTGCTGAACGTAAGTTTGGTCCTCCTCCAACTGAGAAAACAATCCGAGACTGGCTATGGGAAGAAGAAACCCTACTGAAAACGCCACGGCAGAAGAAGGCCATTAGAGGCAAGTCGGCAAAATGGCCTGATTTAGAGAGGGAATTGAAGATATGGATTGAGTAGCACAGGGCAATTGGAATTCCTGTGTCCATAGAGATGGTTCAGCATGAGGCAAGAAGAATTGCTGATGAAAAAGAAGTTACTGATTTCAAAGGAGGACACAATTGGGGCTTCAGGTTCATGAAACGGAATGGACTAAGCATGCGTACATGCACCAGACTTGCCCAAAATATGCCTGAAAGCTATGAGCAGAAGGTCCTTGAATTTCATTGTTTTGTCATTCAATGTCGGAAGACATCAGTTTGAGTTGGGACAGATTGCAAATATGGACAAAGTCCCTCTTCAATTTGATGTCCTAAGTAACAGAACTGTTGATAAGAATGGGGTGAAAACTGTAACTATGAAGACAAGGGGACATGAAAAGAGTGGACATTATACAGTTCTAGCTTGTTGTGCCAACGGAACCAAGCTGCCTCCTGTGTTGATTTTCAAACGCAAAACAATGCCAAAAGAAGACATTCCTCGAGGAGTGATTGTCCACGTTCATGACAAGGGTTGGATGGATCAGGATGGGATGAAGATCTGGTTTGAGAAAGTTTGGAGCAGGAGACCAGGTGGGCTCTTATGCAAACCTGCTCTATTGGTGCTTGATCAGTTCAGGGCACACATAACAAAAAATACAAAGAAGATTGCTGCAGAGCAAAAAACAAAACTTGCCATCATACCTTGACATCCCAGCTCCAACCACTTAATGTCAGCATTAACAAACCCTTCAAAGCTGACATGAGAGACGAATGGAACCAATGGATGAAGTCTTCTGGGGACAATTTGACCAGCAGGAAGAGTGAAGAAACCAACTATAGGAGAAGTTTGTACCTAGGTGAAAAGATCCTGGGATAATATCAAGATTGAGATAGTTGTCAAGTCATTTAAGAAGTGTGGCATTTCAAATGCCACAGATGGAACTGAGGACGAGGCAATATATGAAGACAGTGATCCATCATCAGACACAGATGAGGACAAGCTAATGGATGGGAGTTTTGACAGTGATGAGTTGTATGAATTTTACGATGACTAAAACTTGAGTTCAATAACTTTATGTAATAAATTTTTTTTTTTCAAATTTCGGGCCCCAAAATTAAGGTGCGTCTTATACATGGGGAAAATACGGTAGATCAGGTAGTGGAATCACACATTTCCAAGTGTAATGCTAATTGTAGCATTAATATATCACAAAACTAATGTGGATTATTAGTGTTCCTTTCTCTACAATAGTCAAGAGGTGCACTGCCATCATTTCTCATGCCAGCAGATGACATCTGTCAGCAATGGCCAGGTGTCATCTGCTGGTGATATGACCCTTGATCAGCCTTATACAGTTCTTGGAAACATCCTATTTCTTGGTACTGACTCCATAATTAGGGTATCACATCTGGATTTGTGGGACCAACAACTTCATCTCTACACTATAAAACATTACTCATATATGGTTGGTATCTGCAAACAATCAACTTGAGTGATAATGTCAGACCAGTTTATAACCATCTATATTTGTCAGTATAATTCATATGTGCTCACTTGCATCACTTATAATTCCTGTGTATAATTCCTCACAAATTTATCTACTCCATTTAGTCTTTGGAACAGATGCCCATGTATTTCACTGCAGCGACCAACATATAATGAATAACTACTGGAATTTCTTTCCAGTTTGCAAGTGCTATAGCATTCTTCTAAAGTTCATAACTGTGCAAAGAACCTTTTGTAATTAATACAGATTAAGCAGTTTGTAACTTTAAATTAAATTCAGAAGTCATTTAATACTTACACTCAAATGTTTCACTGTTCTGAAAAACTTTATCAGATCATTGTACTGAAATCTACAAAATTACTTCCACAGCATGGATTTGAAGTTCACTATAATTATTTATTAGTCACTTGAGCTATATTTTAACAAAATGAAAATTATATCATAATCAGACACCTATTGTCATCATGTCCATCTGTCTGCCACCTGCATTGGACTGATTTTCCTGAACTTTTATATTTGGACCCTTAAATTTTTTCAGGCCATTCCAATATTTATTAAATTAGACAAGTAGAAATCTGGCGATTATTTCTTTGTTTTGATAAAATTTGTATGTAAAAAAGAAAGCGATATATTAAATTAGTTTTAATGCAGCATTGTTAGCTTTAGACAGTCCATGCACACTTTCTGTGTATGTTTATGCAAGACTCATGAACATTGTGTCACATGTGAAGAGATACATGTATAGAGAGAAAAAAAGAGACGTAAAGAGTATATGCGAGAAGGGTAATATTATACAGGTTTAACTAAACCGAATGGATAAGTTTGAAGAACATAAAAAACCTATAGAGTTTGAGTTTTATTAAGTGTTCTATAAAGTTATCTTAGTAATTAATTAGGAGTAAGGAGACAACTCTTTTCACTTCTATTAATCAGAGAAAAGGGAAAAAAATTGAATGAACCTGAAATGTAATGCACTGCACATATTAGATGATTATACTGAGTGCTAATGCAAACATTATGAAAACTGAAAATTCTTATGCAAAAAAAAAATAATAATAATAATTGAAGCATAACTGTGAGATAATAAAAAAATAAAACAGACCTTTCTCTTTCAGTTCTTTGGCTAGTTGCTCATTGAAAGAGTGACCCTTAAAATAGAAAAAGAGGTTTATATATTCTTATAAAACTTAAAACAAAGTATTAACTTACTTCAGAGAAAGTAAATGACATTTAAATTTAATAAAAGGCACAATAATTCAGAATAGCATTTACAATTAAAAAACAAATGTATAAATATACTGCACATCACTTTAAAATGTTTATAATCAGTATTAGAGATAGCAACTTCATGTATACTCTTTAATAATAAGAGAAGAAGTTTTACTACCATATGTTAATACTGGAGAAAAATTAATAAAATCAGCTGACTATCCAATGTTTGTATTAACCTGTTTCTGCAAGTAGAGAATTGGAAGAGAACACAGATTGAAAAGCTAAGACAGGTCTGTTATAGCTTGTAATACTGAAAGGCATACAAAAGCAAAAAAAGGAAGGCTTGCAAGGATACATCCATATTGAGGTGTAAGACTGGCTTATTTTCAAGAAGACAAAGATTTAAAACAAACAGTCTTTCTTTATAAAACTATTAAATGCATATCCAGACATACAAGATGAGATCAGTTTGAATGAACACCCCAGGGACTCACATCTGGTGAGTACGGGCTTGGAACACCCAGGGTCCTGAGATGGATATCACCATTGTTCTATTTCTTGGTGATTTCCTTCTACTTTTCTCTCTCTCTCGGGAATTTTTTTTTTTTGGCTGGTGCAGCACAAGCTTCAGGCTTCCTTGCACCATGTAGCTAATAATAACACATTTAAATATAATTGCTTTATCATTTTATTATTTAATAATAAGATTCATCTGAAACTATTTAAAAGCCTCCATTGTGAAAAAGTGTCTCCGTAACCAGATGCAGCAGTGCGTAGCACACACTTCTTGATTAGACCGTGGTTCGAGCCCGTGACTATCAAATACAGAGGATGCAGAAAGGTCAGGGAATGATCAACGCATATCCCCGGAGCAATATGGCCTTAGTTGCTAATTCTCCTAAAATCCAAATAACAAACAAACATTGTGAAAAGAATATGGAAATACATTGTCAAGTTGAGGAAGAAAGGAAAAACACATGCATACATACACACAGAGAGATATGAAGTTTTGGTTTTCTACTCTTAGCCAGTTCTTAGTATTAGTAATGGCTGCATGGTGCAAGAAAGCCTATGTCTTATGCTGCACCAGCCAAAAAAAAAACCTGAATAAAACAATGATAAAAAATAATAATAATAATAATTAATAAAACAAAATGAAATTAAACCTATCATCCTATGTGCTTCCCTCACCTGAAGGTACTATCCAGATGACCTCTGAATTTCCCCAAACTGTCAGCCTCTACCACCCATGTAGGCAACTTATTCCAGTAATTTATAACTCGCTGGTATAATAAAACTTCCTGCAGTCCAATCTAAACATTTCTCCCCGTAACTTGAATTTATGTCCCCTAGTTCCTAGCATCATTTATAATCTTGAAAATTTTGTCCTCATCCTCATTCTCATGAAAATTTTGTCCTCATTCATTTCCGCAATCAATCACCCACTGGCTAAAGGCAAATTTTTGCAAATCTATTCCACAACTGCTGTCTTTTCGAAATTTGAATTTATGTTCCCTCAGGTGCAAATCTGAGCAAGAGAAAAAAAAAATCCCATCAGCATTGAGCTTGCTTAAAACCATTCAAAACCTTATACACCTCAATCAGATCATCTCGCAGGTGTCTAGTCTCCAGATTCTGCAATTTGCAGAACTTAAGCCTTTCTTGGTAAGAGCAACCCTTTGTTTCCCTCACCAATCTCGTTATCCTTCTCTGTACTCGTTCCAGCAGATAGCTGCATCCCTCCTAAAATGAGGCCTTCGGACCTGTATACAGTACTCAAGGCATGGCCTGACTATTGCCTTAAAGGTTTTTTCTGACATTATTTTGATGGACGTCCACATGAAGCATTGAGGGGAGTGTACTGGGAATGTTAGGAGGTTGTTTACTCAGATATCAGTAAAAGGGTTAAAAGAAAAGTAGGATGCTAAAAAGTCAATTTTATCTTTAGCTAAGGTGGCAATAGAATCATCAGGTTTTAACAGTTGTGGGAGAACAGATGGGCAAAAGTTGTGGCTAACAGCTTTGGCAAGAGACCAGAATTTGCTTATATGCACCTACCATTTGGATAAGAAGCAAGTTTTCTACTCTTACTGTTCAAAATTGAGTTTGGACTAATTAATAACTGCTTTACAACTGTTGAAAACTTTGGTGTAGGCAGAAAATGAACCAGGAGATTTGGATGCAAGTAAACTGGGATGTGCATCATTCTTATCTTGAACAGCTTTAGCACACTTATTGGTAAAGTGTTTAGATAAAGGATGAGATTTTAAGTTGGAGTGTGGAATAAAGGATTACATCCCTACAAGAATAATTTCACTGCCATCAGAAGTTTTAAAACCATAATCTAATAAAGGTAAAGAAGAATATAAATCTTGCAGATGATTGATCTTTCATTCTAGAAATGCCAGACAACAAGGCTAAGAATGGCCACAAGAGAAAGGCTCCACTGGAGATGAGATCATCACCAAGTTGTGATCTGAGGTACCTAAAGGACCACTCACCTCGATTGTGTACTTGGAAAGGTTGTTCATGAGAAAAAGATCAAGAGTGTTGGCTGTATGGTTAGGATTGTCTGGTATTCTGGTAGTTAAATGAACAATCTTTATGCAAGCATTAGTAATTGTAAAACTGAAGCCAATTGGAGTTGTGAACATTAAAATCACAAAGGGAAATTACCTCACTGTTAGAAAAGTTGGACTAGAGAAAGAGCTTAAAAAAAAAAAAAAAAGAAAGGGTTCCAAGCAATTAGTTGGAATCAGATGAATTTGACAGAATGGAGTAGACCATTTTAAGCCAACAAATACTGAAAAGAGGAGATTAAGTTACTAAAGTTTCTGACAGGGAATATCAGAGCAGACATTGCACAAGTACCACCATTGAAGCAAAAGGATGCCTACAGTGAATAATTAGGATAACTGAGATGAGCAATGGTTAAATCAACCAATAATTGGGATTCTTACAAAGAAAAAAAAAAAAAAAAAAAAAATTAAGTGGGGTTTGGCAGATTGCAAGTTAAGTAACGGGGACAATTTAAAGGGTGCTAGAAACTACAGGAATAGCTACTGGATTTCTGGGAAAGCACTGCCAAAAGAGCCATACCATCTTCTACCATATGCAGTGCTGCTGTATAGACAGACCCAAGGGATTTATATTGGTATATCTGAGCCTCTTCAAGACGCCTGGTCAGCGTGAAGAGGAAAAGACCAATCCCTCCAGCAATGAGAGCACAACAATACAAATGGCCCTCAGTCCCCAGCAGCTTTCACTCTCCCTCTTATGGCAGCAAGAGGATCAGAGTGGAAGCAGAGGGTGCTAAGAATCTCTGGGTACGACCAGGCTGCCATGCACGGAAATTGAACTTGGCCTGTTATAACGTACGATCACTCATCGGTGAAGACAGGATATTAGAGCTGGAAAAGGAATTAGAAAATGTGAATTGGAATATCATCGGTTTGGCTGAAACAAGAAGAAGAAATGAATCACTTATAAGTTTATCAAGTGGAAATCTGCTGTACACCAATGGAAACAGTGAAAAGAGTGAAGGTGGAGTTGGGTTTCTGGTCCATAAAGATTTTAAAAACAACATTTTGGAATTCAAAAGTACATCACCAAGGGTGTCAAGACTAATACTCAAGATTTCTAAGAGGTACAAGCTAAAGATTGTAATGATTTATGCACCAACATCAAGCCATGATGATGAAGAGGTTGAAGACATGTACACTGAAATTGAGAGTCTTCTAGATGAGCAGAAAACCCACTACACTATTATTATGGGGGACTTCAATGCTAAGGTTGGAAAAAGGCAAAACAGTGCAGAAAGAGGAACTATAGGAAATTTTGGAATTGGTGAAAGAAATAAGAGGTGAAAGACTTGTGGAATTTGCAGAATCTCAAGGAATGTCAGTAATGAACACTTTTTTCAAGAAAAGGGTGAACAGAAAGTGGACATGGAAGAGTCCAAATGGATTAACAACTAATGAAATCGACTTCATCCTCACTAACAGAAGATATATTGTGAATGATGTTACCGTCCTGAATAAGGTAAATTTTTTTTTTTTTTTTTTTTTTTTTTTGATTTGGTAGTTGTTGGCGCATCGGCTTCTGTGGCCATATTGCACCTCCCAAGGTTTTTGCAGTACTTTGATCCAAGCCCGAGGCGGGAATCGAACCCGCGACCTTTGGGTTGCCGGGCAGGTACTTTACCCACTCGGCTAGCCCGGTCGGCAATAAGGTAAATGTTGGAAGTGATCACAGAATGGTAAGATGTACACTTGATATAGATGTAGGAAAGGAAAGGAAAAAACTGACTCGAGTAAATAATACAAAAGGTCTTTGAAATAACAGAGGAGGAGAAAAAGCAGTATGTACTGGAACTTAAGAACAAGTTTGAGCTTCTGCAGACTGCTCAGGACCAAGATATCGACGAGGAATATTACAACTTTCTGAAAGTGATAAAGCCCAAGAAACCTATAGGGAAACAGAAATCCAAAGAAGAAAAAATTAGTCAAGAAACACTTGTCATGATGAACCAAAGACGACAAATGAAGAGCAAGAAAAACACTGACAGGGAGAAAATTGAGTATACTGAGTTATGCAAAGCCATTAGAAAGAGACTCAGAGAGGACATAAGAAGATTTAACACAAGAAAAGTAGAACAAGCATTAAGGGAAAACAAAGGATTTAAATCAGCAGCCATGAGCAGTAATACAGAAAGACAAATGATACTGAAACTGAAGAATAGGGATGGTGTACTTATAAACAGCAGAGAAGGCATAATTCAAATAGCAGAAGACTACTATAGAGAATTATACAAGGAGCGAGGGAATGATACCAGCAGTGGGGAAGATGGATTGCAAAGTAGCAACACATACGACATACCCGATATTCTTCCTGATGAGGTAGAACATGCATTGAAGAAAATGAAGAATCGGAAAGCCCCGGGGGAAGATGAAGTTACTGTAGAGTTGTTAAAATTGGGAGGAAGAGACATAACACAAAAACTGGTAAGACTGTTCACAAAGTGCATTAGAAAAGGTGTGATGCCTAAGCAGTGGAATAATGCAATCATAGTTTTGCTGCATAAGAAAGGAGATAAATCAGAAATTGGAAATTATAGACCAATTAGCTTGTTATCTCATATCTACAAGTTGTTCACAAGGGTCATTACTAACAGATTAGAAAGAATACTTGATGAGAATCAACCGAAAGAGCAAGCTGGCTTTAGGACAGGATTCTCAACTATGGATCACCTTCACGTAATATCACAGCTAATGGAGAAAGCAAATGAATATAAAACACCATTATGCCTGGCATTTGTGGATTATGAAAAGGCATTTGACTCCATACAGCATAAGGCAATGTTTCAGGCACTGGAAAGACAAGGCATAGATACTCCATATATTATGATTTTGAAGAAAATATATGAGAGTGCTACATCCTTTATTAGACTAGACAAAGACAGTAGCAAATTCAAAATCGAGAAAGGAGTTCGACAAGGAGACACAATATCTCCGAAGCTGTTTACTGCTGCCCTTGAGGAAGCTTTCAGAAGATTAGACTGGTCGCAGAAAGGAGTCAATGTGAACGGAGAGTACCTAAACCATTTACGATTTGCAGATGACATTGTGGTCATAAGCCACGATCCCAAAGAATTAGAGGAAAATCTTAATCAGTTATGCACAGTTAGTAAGGATTTTGGACTAAAGATGAATATGGCTAAAACAAAAGTAATGATGAACAAGTATGCCACGGAAAGGGAAATAATGATTGAAGGAGCAGTAATTGAAAAGGTGGAGTCATATACTTATCTGGGACAAGTTATTAGCTGTAATAATGATAAATGGCTGGAAGTGAAGAGAAGAATAAATTTTGGATGGATAGCATTCAGGAAATATAGTCACATACTGAAGAGCAATATCCCAGTTTGTCTGAAACGTAAAATAATGAATCAATGTATACTCCCCACCATGACTTATGGAAGTGAAACTTGGGCACTCACCAAAAGAATGGAAGAGAAGCTAAGAACTACACAGCGAAGAATGGAACGAATTATATTGGGAATTAGAATGTTAGATAAGAAGAGAAACACATGGATTAGGCAGCAATCTCAAGTAAAGGACATTCTTATCAAAACTAAAGAACTAAAATGGTCTTGGGCAGGACACATAGCTCGAAGACATGATGACAGATGGACTAAGAAAATAACAGAATGGTACCCAAGAGGAGCTAGAAGAAAACCTGGAAGACAAAGGCGGAGATGGATAGATGAAATTCATGAGTTTTTGAGTAGTAAATGGATGGCCAGTGCTCAAAACAGAAGGAACTGGAAAGTTTCTGGAGAGGCCTTCATCCTGCAGTGGATTGAAAATGGCTGATGATGATGATCTGAGCCAATATGTGACTTTCAGAATAGAACACGATATTTGTGGAGAAGTGTCTAAATACTTTTGCTCATATAGCCTCTTCAGTAAACATAGAAATCAGGATCCAGAAAAAAATCATAGCATCTGTATTTTGTATGGGAATAGACTGATTTTTGTTGATTCCTCAAACAGGTTATATTATTAACATAAAAGGTAATGTCTGAACTGAAGAGCTTCCAAAGGACAACAGAAAGTGCTTCAATAAAATGAGTAATATTCCATTGCAAGAATGTAAGACAACTCATAAGAGAAATTTCTGACAGGGCAGACAATATATCTACATGAAGAGGCATTCATAGCAAGCAATTTGAAGCTGTGAGTGACAAATCCCCCAAGTTTCATAATTCAATCTGTTGTACATCTTTTATGACCCAACTGACACTTGTAATATTAGATCACCAGGTGATCAGTGCTCTTTACATATCAGTCATCTAAAAGAAAGCAAAATCCAATTTGATAAATCTCTCTGCAAATAAGGTTTGTGAAATTTTAATGCTAAATTCTTTGGACAAATTCAAATCAACTATTAGAGAAACTAGTTTTGCACATGTGAGAAGCTTATTGTCTGTTACTGGCTGATTTACTTTGCCTATCCTAGATTGAGAGTCAATTACCTAACTAATGAATCAACCTCTGAAATAACTTTTCATGTTGATTTCATTGGTTGTAGGTTCCTGGATTACAATCAATGAAACAACAGGGCTCACAGCTACAATAGCTGCATGCAGTCAGTGATTTACTTTCTGACAGCAACATATTAATCCACATTATCAAAATATCTAAATATATGATTTAAGGACAGAAAATATGATTACCATATTTCGTACATAACCTAACCAGTTCTACTGATAAGTTCAGTTAGATCAGATAAAGATAATTTAATTGGAAAAAAAAAATTTTTTTTTTTCTCTAGTATTAGTCATATGGTGTAAATAAGCTGCAAAATTTTGCTGCACCAGACAAAAAATAAATAACTGGCTATGTAATTCCCTCCTCACATTAAATTTCAATGGTAACCTATCCAGCTGATCAATGAGTCCCTCCCTCTCCCAAGCTGCCAGCCCCAATCATCTATGAAAGCAATTTATTCCATTCTAAAAGAAAACTTCCTACAGTCCAGTCTAAACATCTTCCATTCCATACTTTAATCTGAATTTGTCCCCACCAGTTCTGGAATTATTTATAATAGTCAAAATTTCACTCTTTCAGTTTACTTTCTCCTCAGTCTTACAGACCTCGGTTAAGTACCTTTTAAGGTGTATAGTTACCAAGCTCTTTTAGCCCAGTTGTTTGAAGTTCAGGTTACTGTTGTGACAGCTGTTTCAAGATTTACTGGTCTTCTGCCAGATGGCAGGTGGACTTGACCAAACTTATGCTGACCTACAAATAATTTATCAAGTATAAGATTCACATTTCTAATGATGTTAAAAATGATTTTAGTGATTCAGGTTGATCCATGGACATTGGTGCCACTCCCAAAGTGAGCACAAGCCCAAACTGTCATAGCCAATAAAATCTAGCCTATGCCCCTAAGAGAGACCAGAGCATCCCCAAGACATCAACTGAATGCATATGCAGATATTAAATTATTTCTATGTTTACTGAAATATAACTTTGCAAAGTTTTACTACTCAACAGTGAAATGCTGGAAAAGAAGATGTGTAAAACTTTTAGTGCAGATTCACTGAGTGCACATGATATGCAAGGGCAGATGAAGCAGCTTAAATCCTATGCAGACAGTGACAAAGTAAACTTTATATTACTTTCTTCCTAATGTAGAACAAACTGTACAGTAATATATACTGCTTTTTTTTTTTTTTTTTTTTAAATGACTAATATGATCACTCAAAATCTGGTTCTTGGGCTTTAAATGGTTCCCTAGCTACTAAGACTACAATGCATCAAAATCAGTCTTAAAAAAAAAAAAAAAAATTTTACAACCGCGATTTACTTTTTACATTAACAATTATAATTACAGATATAACATCTAAAAAACCTGAAACTTGGTACTGGGATACTGTTGCCATTTATAAAATCAAAACCACCATTTCAGGTCTTATGACCAGTCAACTATTATAATTCTATTGCCATCTGTTTTGTTGAAACACTGGATTCAAACAAATCTTCAGTAAATGGTAAGGAGATATAATTCCTAAGAATTGCACTATCTCATTATTACAAATGTAATTGCAAATATTTATTATAGGTTAACACAAAATTTTGGACTCTTAAAAAATACTTTAACCAGTCTATATTTTAATTATTTCATTATTAGAAAAAGAAGAAACTTATTACTCACTTTACTGAGTGAGTAAGTTCTCTTACTGTTCCGAATTATTTATTGGCAAAATGGGTTTTTGTATACAGATTTACGTATTGTGGCTCTGTATATTTATATGATAATCACTAGATCGTATGTATAGCTTAGCTTAATTAGATCGTATGTATAGCTTAGCTTAATTAGATTGTATGTATAGCTTAGCTTAATTTTCAGCACTCACCTCATAGTAATCCGCTTAGCTGGTGGAGAGTTTTACCACATACATAGTGGTTATAGGATTCTAATAACTTACAGGAATTATGGGTTTAAAACTAAGTTATGAGCTATAAAAAAATATTTAAGAAAGGAAAGTGCACCTTCCATTCTATGGTTGCCTAATTAAATTAAATTAAGAAAAAATAGAAGCTAATAGTCGCGCATGAGCGACTTTCGAGATTCCTCGTCTTCAGTTAGCTGTAGTGGGGGGGGGAAGAGAGTGCACTTGTGTTATATACGTTGGGTTCCCGAAATGCATGGAATCTTTTTGTTTAACACATTGAGTGATGTATGGCGCTTAAACCATTCGATGACGAGGGCTTCATTTTCAAGGATTTTGTAGCTAGAATTTAATTTAACTGTGATGGCTGAATCGATGAGTGGGTTGTGATTTTGAGATTGGATGTGTTGTGTTAGTTCTGTACTTGCTGAATTAGTTTTGAAGCTATGATAATGATGATCAATAATGGAATAATGAAGCTAATGATAATCAATAATGGAATAGGAACTGTGAATGTATGGAAGACTAGTTTTTGTAATAACTGATTCTGAATGTGGGTCATTATTTTGTATCTTTAAACTATATTCAATAATAAACTTTGTTAAATTTAATATTTTAGTTAAAAAAAAAAAAAAAGCTTACTTTCTGGGAAAATAAAATCCAAAAAGCAAAACAGAAACCTTTCAATATTTAAATGTACATGTATTAAAAATTTCAATTTACCTCTTTTAAAACAACAAAGCAATAAAGACATTCTCCTTTAACAGGATGAGGATGTGAAACCACTGCAGTTTCAGAAACTGCCTTGTGATATATAAGGGCAGATTCTACTGCTGCTGTAGAGAGCAAATGGCCAGAGACATTAAGCATATCATCCACTCTTCCTGTAATCCACAGATAACCATCTTTATCTCGTCTTGCACCTAATATAAAATGTAGTTAATATTGTCCATGAAAATGCCATTTAAAATTTCACATTTTTTAAACAGAAAGAAGTTTAATGTTAAAAGCTTAGCTTGTGTCTTCAACTTATAGTTCAGTTTGTCTACAACCCTTGGAAAATGCCTAAATATCCAAGACTACTAATATCCAGAGTAACACCAGTTAATTATTCAGGTTATCAAAGAATGATTAGTTATCAAAATATGGAAATTTCTCACTTTTGAGATGGCCATTTCAATGCAAAATAACCCATGCATTGTGTACATTCAAATAACCTATGCATTGTGTAAATAACACAATGCATGGGTTATTTAAATGTACACAATGCATGGGTTATTTTAAAGCATTTGGCAAATGCCAAATGCTTTAAAATAACAATGCTGTTTTTTTGATTAGTCATAATGCAGCCTGTAAAGAAATTTAATCAGACCCTCAGCAATACTCAGATATCACCCTATTCTGCATTTTGAAAAAAAATAAATTAATAAATAACTGTTTTCCCAGAAAAATGTTGATTTCAAAAATGACTTCCATTTGTTTCCATCATGTCAGGTTTCAAAAATCAAGAAATAAAATTTGCTTTTTTCATAAATTTTTATTAATTTTGGCAGAATTTGTGCACAAAATTATAACAAAATGCTATTTTTTTTTTTTACCAGGCTTTCATATTTAAATACATGTTGAAAACGCTTAAAAAGGGCAGCTTGGTAAAAAGCCCACTAAACACTCCTCTCATTTTAAAAACTGATCTATGATGGGTCAAATTTTCATTTCTTTGATTTTATTGCAGATCTTTCTACTTTACAGTTCCTCTTCAGCATCCAGCAATAGTCAGTCATCATGTTAACATTCCACCTCTCCTAGTACCTCATCTCCATGTTTTTAATGTCCTGGTGAAACCTTTCATCCTGTTCTTCACTAACACTTCCTAGATTTACTGGGAAATATTCTATGTGGGAGTGTGAAAAATGTACTTTGACACTCATGTTGCAGCTTAGCTTCTCAAAGTTTGCCAACATATATTTGACTATATTCTGATAGTCTGGGAATTTTGTTCCTTAATAAGTTCAACAACAGATCTGAAGTTAATCCATGCCTGTTTTTCTCTTTTATTCATAGTTCCCCTCAAAATCTTGGTACCTCATCAGTTTGCAAATTCGAGGTCCAACAAAAATACCTTGTTTTAGCTTCTCTTGGATGATTTATGGGAATTTAGTACAAAGGTAGTTGAAACAGGGACCTCCTTGAGGTAAAGTTTTTGCAAACTGTTCCATCACTTTTGTCATTAACCCAGTTTGACATGTAAGGAGGCCAGTTTTGGGGTCTATCAGTGGTTTATGAACTATGTTATTTGAACCGGGCAACAAATGCCCCTCTTTGGCTAGACCTTGACATCCCAGTGCTTACTTTTTGCCTGACTGTCCCACTCACAAAAAGCAAGGCATTTTTGTGTAACCAGATTGCTGTTAGAGTAATATCCCTATCACTTTAACGTCAGCAACCAACCATGTTCATCATACTTAATATTTGTCAACAACTACAAGTTTTCATATGTTTCTTTCAAATGCATAGAGTGAGCTGCTGGAATTGACCCATATTTATTTGCATTGTGGAGCAACAGAACTTTGAGATTCCCCTTTGAGTCAATAAAAAGCCTCCACTCTAGGATTGTAACTAATTCCTAAATAGTTCATCAAGTCATTCATATTACTGCAGAATAGAACTGTCCTCAGAAAAGTAGGGGACTAGTTCTCATTCTCTGTTTCTGTACCATGAGAAAAAAACATCCCATGTGGTAGAAGATTTTCTGGAAAATCTTAATGCCTCCAGTTGTGCAGGATTAAGTTTCATCTTCAGAAACTTCACATTCAACATTCTCTGCTGTTACATTCTCCAATATAAGTGGAGGGCATGGAATTGGCAGTTTACCTCCATGTGGGACTGGTCTAATGGCAAATGGAATATTAGAATATATAATGCCCTTCTTACCCATTATGTTGTATCCCTCAACATTACATTAACTAAGCAAAAGTAACAGTCATCACAGTGGTCTCAATGCCTTTAACACAGGTTCAGCAAACTTAGTGGAGCCCACTGTTTATCTTGTTCACTAAGTTTCACTCCAAAATAAGCACAATACAGATTTTTTACAAATTTTGTAATATCTTGTCTTTGTATGAGGACTGATATAACTGCTACAAATATAACAAAATAAGTTTGGATTGTTCAAACACTTGTACAACAACATATTACTCAGTTTTTGGCACAAGTTTGACATGATTACCTCAAAAATAAACTGAGCTCATACTGATAAACACTGCTTAATGGAGCTCTCAAGGTTAAGAAATAAATGGCTGAAGGCAGTGAACTTGAAGATTTAGTTTACGAATTCTCAGCATTGACTCCTCACTTAATACATTCAATAATACAACTTATTATTATTATTAGCTATATGGTGCAAGGGAGCCTGAGGCTTATGCTGCGCCAGCAAAAAAAAAAAAAAAAAAAAAATCCTGAATTACCCTGAGAGAGAGAGAGAGAGAGAGAGAGAGAGAAAAAACACACGAGTTAGAAGTAGAAGGGAATCACCAAGAGAGAAGAATGATGATATCCAGCTCAGGACCCTGGGTGTGCCAAGTCCATACTCACCATATGTGAGCCCCTGGGGTTCATCATCATCATCAGCCATTTTCAATCCACTGTAGGATGAAGGACTCTCCAGCAACTTTCAGTTCCTTCTGTTTTGAGCACTGGCCATCCATTTACTACCCAAAAACTCATGAATTTCATCTATCCATCTCCGCCTTTGTCTTCCAGGTTTTCTTCTAGCTCCTCTTGGGTACCATTCTGTTATTTTCTTAGTCCATCTGTCATCATGTCTTCGAGCTGTGTCCTGCCCAAGACCATTTTAATTCTTTAGTTTTGATAAGAATGTCCTTTAATTGAGTTTGCTGCCTAATCCATGTGTTTCTCTTCTTATCTAACAGTCTGATTCCTAATATAATTCGTTCCATTCTTCGCTGTGTAGTTATCAGCTTCTCTTCCATTCTTTTGGTAAGTGCCCAAGTTTCACTTCCATAAGTCATGGTGGGGAGTATACATTGGTTCATTATTTTACATTTTAGACAAACTGGGATATTGCTCTTCAGTATGTGACTATATTTCCTGAATGCTATCCATCCAAAATTTATTCTTCTCTTGACTTCCAGCCATTTATCATTATTACAGCTAATAACTTGTCCCAGATAAGTATATGACTCCACCTTTTCAATTACTGCTCCTTCAATCATTATTTCCCTTTCTGTGGCATACTTGTTCATCATTACTTTTGTTTTAGCCATATTCATCTTTAGTCCAAAATCCTTACTAACTGTGCATAACTGATTAAGATTTTCCTCTAATTCTTTGGGGTCATGGCTTATGACCACAATGTCATCTGCAAAACGTAAATGGTTTAGGTACTCTCCGTTCACATTGACTCCTTTCTGCGACCAGTCTAATCTTCTGAAAGCTTCCTCAAGGGCAGCAGTAAACAGCTTCAGAGATATTGTCTCCTTGTCGAACTCCTTTCTCGATTTTAAATTTCCTACTGTCTTTGTCTAGTCTAATAAAGGATGTTGCACTCTCATATATTTTCTTCAAAATCATAATATATGCCTTGTCTTTGCAGTGCCCGAAACATTGCCTTATGCTGTATGGAGTCAAATGCCTTCTCATAATCCACAAATGCCAGGCATAATGGTGTTTTATATTCATTCGCTTTCTCCATTAGCTGTGATATTACGTGAAGGTGATCCATATTTGAGAATCCTGTCAGCTTGCTCTTTCGGTTGATTCTCATCAAGTTTTCTTTCTAATCTGTTAGTAATGACCCTTGTGAACAACTTGTAGATGTGGGATAACAAGCTAATTGGTCTATAATTTCCAATTTATCTCCTTTCTTATGCAGCAAAACTACGATTGCATTATTCCACTGCTTAGGCGTCACACCTTTTGAAGAGCCTTGCCAGTTTTTGTGTTATGTCTCTTCCTCCCAATTTTAACAACTCTACAGTAACTTCATCTTCCCCCGGGGCTTTCTGATTCTTCATTTTTTTTAATGCATGTTCTACCTCATCAGGAAGAATATCGGGTATGTCGTATGTGTTGCTACTTTGCAATCCATGTTCCCCACTGCTGGCATTATTCCCTCGCTCCTTGTATAATTCTCTATAGTAGTCTTCTGCTATTTAAATTATGCTTTCTCCGCTATTTATAAGTACACCATGGCTATTCTTCAGTTTCAGTATCATTTGTCTTTCTGTATTACTGCTCATGGCTGCTGATTTAAATCCTTTGTTTTCCTTTAATGTTTGTTCTACTTTTGTGTTAAATCTTCTTATATCCTCTCTGAGTCTCTTTCTAATGGCTTTGCATAACTCAGTATACTCAATTTTCTCCCTGTCAGTGTTTTTCTTGCTCTTCATTTGTCGTCTTTGGTTCATCATGACAAGTGTTTCTTGACTAATTTTTTCTTCTTTGGATTTCTGTTTCCCTATAGGTTTCTTGGGCTTTATCACTTTCAGAAAGTTTTAGTATTCCTCATCGATATCTTGGTCCTGAGCAGTCTGCAGAAGTTCAAACTTGTTCTTAAGTTCCAGTACATACTGCTTTTTCTCCTCCTCTGTTATCTCAGAGACCTTTGTATTATTTACTTGAGTCAGTTTTTTCCTTTCCTACATCTATATCGTGTACATCTTACCATTCTGTGATCACTTCCAACATTTACCTTATTCAGGATGGTAACATCATTCACAATATATCTTCTGTTAGTGAGGATGAAGTCTATTTCATTAGTTGTTAATCCATTTGGACTCTTCCATGTCCACTTTCTGTTCACCCTTTTTTTGAAAAAAAAAAAGGGTTCATTACTGACAGTCCTTGAGATTCTGCAAATTCCACAAGTCTTTCACCTGTTATTTTTTTTTTAACCAATTCCAAAATTTCCTATAGTTCCTCTTTCTGCGCTGTTTTGCCTTTTTCCAACCTTAGCATTGAAGTCCCCCATAATAATAGTGTAGTGGGTTTTCTGCTCATCTAGAAGACTCAATTTCGGTGTATATTTCTTCAACCTCTTCATAATGGCTCGATGTTGGTGCATAAATCATTATAATCTTTAGGCCTGTACCTCTTAGAAATCTTGAGTATTAGTCTTGACACCCTTGGTAATGTACTTTTGAATTCCAAAATGTTGTTTTTAAAATCTTTATGGACCAGAAACCCAATTCCATCTTCACTCCTTTCACTGTTTCCATAGGTGTACAGCAGATTTCTACTTGATAAACTTATAAGTGATTCATTTCTTCTTCTTGTTTCAGCCAACCCGTTGATATTCCAATTCACATTTTCTAATTCCTTTTCCAGCTCTAATATCCTAAGTTCAGTTTCCGTGCATGGCAGCCTGGTCGTACCCAGAGATTCTTAGCACCCTCTGCTTTCACTCTGATCCTCTCGCTGCCGTAAGAGGGAGAGTGAAAGCTGCTGGGGACTGAGGGCCATTTATTTTGTCGTGCTGTCATATGCTGGAGGGTTTGGTCTTTTCCTCTTCACGCTGACCAGCCGTCTTGAAGAGAACCACTACACGTTCGTTGCCACTTAAGTGACGTAATAGGTTTACCATTGAGAAGGTGTGCATGAGTGGATTTTAGGGAGGCAGGCCAACCGGACTTCTCCTAAATCTTCTGTAATAGAGAGATATTGGATCCATCAGTGTTTTAGGCTGAGTGTCTGATAACACACAGGATACCTGTTCCCCTCTAAGCCCCTGGGGTTAAATGATGTCAACTTAAGTGATTTGTGAAGAAATAGTATATGATGGAAAAAAATTTAATATTTATGCCGATTAGAAATAATATTTCTAAGAAAAATATTTCTAATCGGCATAAAAAAACTGAGTTAAAAACATCAAAAACTGTGCAGGGTGGTATAATCTATCTATCCATCGTTTTCTAAGCTGGTTCCTATAAAAATCAGAAGCTGGTGATTTTTTTTTTTTTTTTTAACTTTTCTTATGAAAATGTAGGCTAACTAGGAAAATGTATACTATTTGGGGTACTGTTTCTTACTTACATTCCTTTTAAAACAAGAACTGTTCCCTCACATATTTCTAAGAAAATGTTCAGGTTTCTTTTTTGGGGGGGGGGGGGGGGGGGGAAGGACCACTTCAGCATTGCAATTTAACTCTGCAATTTATCAATTTAACAACAATGATACTGTTGCAAATGGAAGACTGCTGCAAAAATTGCTGCTATGGATGGTTGAGTGGGAGAAGACAGGTAGTAATCAATGGACACTGCTCTCCGTGGACTAACGTTATTAGTGGAGTCCCCAGGGTTCAGTGTTGGGTCCATTGTTTTCTGCATTTATTGATGGTATCTCAGGCTTAATCGCCAAGTTTGCAGAGATAAAGGTTGGCAGGGTTGTTAATGACACTAATGACAGTATGCTGCTGCAACAGGATCTAGAAAAGTTGAGCAGATGGGCTGAGAGGGTAAACTGGAGTTTAACATTAACAAATGTAAAGTACTGCATATGGGAAGCAGTAACCCCAGAGTAATGTATCGACTCTGTGGTACTACACCAACAGTGGTAGAGAATGAAAAGGACCTGAGGGATAGTTGTGCAGGCAGATATGAAGTTTTCTGAACAGTGAAGATGGTCTGCAACAGTAGCTCATGGTGTCTTGTCAATGATATACAGAATTTTTCTAGTAGGGATAAGGGAGTGATTATCCCCTTGTATGAGGCAATGGTCAGGTCACACCTTGTACAAAGGTCTGGAGGCCTCATTTTAAGAAGGATGTAGAGCTGCTGGAATGAGTACAGAAAAGGGAAACAAGATTAGTGAATGGAACAAAGGGTTGCTCTTACAAAGAAAGGCTTAAGTTTTGCAAATTACAGTGTCTGGGGGCCTAGGAACCTACCTGCAAGGTGATCTGATTGAGGTGTACAAAGCCTTGAATGGTTTGAGCACGCTGAATGCTGATGGGATTCTTCCTGTTATTCGGAATAATCGCCTGGGAGAGCATAAATTCAAGTTGAGGGAAGACAGTTATAGGATAGATGTATGGAAGTTTGCCTTTAGCCAGCGGGTGGTTAATTGCTGGAACAAACTTTCATCTTTTGTTTGTTGTAGAAGTTGATAGCTAAAACAGATTCAAGGCAAAGCTAGACAAACATTTGGATTAAGCGGATGGGTGAAATGAGAAGGGGTTTTTTTTTTTTTTTTTTTTGGCTGATGCTATATAAGCTTGCTTTCTTGCATCATGTGCCTTTAATAGTAATGCTAAAACTCATTCAGAAGCATCAAATTCCCTGGAATGTTGTCCACAATTAACACTATAAATGCCAAACTTTTTTAAAGCAATATTTTTCACACGAGACATAGAATAATGAATACTATGACTGCAAACAAAGCCTTTGGATACTTCTGCATCACTAGAAGGCCAGCCCTCAACAATGCCTTAGGGAATTTGAGTACATTTCGCTACTGTAAAGCCAGGCTTGGTCCTTTCTTCCCTGACTGCACAGGTTTTAAGAAATTCCCCCCCCCATATCTCCAATTTTAATCCACATTGAATACTGGTTTAGCACAATTCTTCTCCAATGGTTTTGGCAAACTGTACTGGGAATTTACTAGCTCCCACCTCATCAGCAGCCTCAACTCCTCAACCTGGATATCCCACAGGGATCTCATCTTGACTGTTTTCTCTTCAACGTATTCAATGACCTACCTGTTCCTGAAACTTTCCAGTACGTGCCTTGGTCTTTATTTCTATCTACTTATAGCACTTTTTTTTCTTTTTAATACTGCTTATCTGTGTTATCATAAATGTAGTGATTCTACTATTTGAGTGTGCTTGTTTTTTTAAAAAAAAAATTTTGTTTGTGCTTTATGTAACAAGGGCAGTGAGGCCAAAATTCACCTAATCTATGAAGAGCAGTCTACAGTTTCGTCAAATGTTTTCAATTAAGATTTAAAAGTGCATTAAAGGATCAAATTATTTCAGGTAGGTAATTTTTGCCACACCTGCTGTATCAGGTATTGTGAGAGGGGTGTTTATAGTGAAAAATTAAGCAAAGACAGTTTTTGTTGACCTCTGTTGTGTATCGGACAGTCAATAAGCATATGCTGAGCTACTAAATATTGCACTTTCTTGTTATTTTTTTTTTTTTTTTTTATTACACTTCTACATTCTGGTGGATCAGTAACAAAGTTGAAATGGGCTAGGAAGATGTAACTTATGTACATTATCTCAGATACTGTATTTCCATACTTTGAGGACTTTGTTTTATAAAGAGTAGCTTGTTATTAGTCTAGTTTCTGCTAGATATGGTGCCATTTTTAAACACATCACTTCTTTAAGTTATACAGAGGTGATCTAAGACTTGTGTGGTAATGGACAGATTGATGGAATCCAATGCAGTTTTGGCAACTAATTCAGCATGTTCATTTCCAATGACCCCAACATCATCAGGGATATAAAAAAGAGAACTTTGCTTGTTTTAATTTAACTTTGTCAGCATATCCCAGATTTGTCTAAATAATGGTTATTATTCTCTGTCTTCCCTCTGGATAGCACTAATCAAGTCTGTGTTTAAAAAACATTGTACAGTATAGTTGTTGAGCATGTAAAATATGGGGACTACATTAATCACAGTTTTGCAATATAGCTGCTACAACGATTTGGGAGTTTCTTAGCTATGATGAAAGTTGGGAAAAAGCTGCAGCTGCATGACATCAATGCTAATTAACATTAGCAAGGGCACATGATGCAAGAAAGCAAGCTTATATAGCATCAGCCAAAAAAAAAAAAAACCCACCCCTTCTCATTTCACCCATTCACTCACTCCAAATGTTTGTCCAGTTCTGCCTTGAATCTGTTTAAGTTAGCAACTTCTACAATAACAGATGGAAGTTTGTTCAGGCAATCAACCACCCGATGGCTAAAGGCAAAATTCCGCACATCTATCCTACAACTGTCTTTCCTCAATTTGAATTTATGCCCTCTCAGGCAATTATTCTGAGCAAGAGGAAGAATCCCATCAGCTCTGAGCATGCTCAAACCATTCACGGCTTTATACACCTCAATCAGATCACCTCACAGGTGCTTAGTCTCCAGACACTAATTTGCAAAACTTAAGCCTTTCTTTGTAAGAGCAACCCTTTGTTCCATTCATTAATCTTGTTGCCATTCTCTGTACTTGTTCCAACAGCTCTACATCTTTCTTAAAATAAGGTCTCCAGACCTGTATACAGTACTCAAGGTGTGGCTGACCATTGCCTTATATAAGAGGATAATCATCTCCTTATCCCTGCTAGAAAAATTCCTGTATATCATTGACAAGGCACCACGAGCTACTCTTGCAGACAGTCTGCACTGCTCAGAAAACTTCATATCTGCCTGCACAATTACCCCCAGGTCCTTTTCACTCTGCCACTGTCAGTGTAGTACCACACAGTTGATACGTTACTCTGGGGTTACTGCTTCCCGTATGCAGTACTTTACATTTGTCAATGTTAAACTTCAGTTGCCACCTCTCAGCCCATCTGCTCAACTTTTCTAGATCCTGTTGTAGCAGCTTACTGTCATTAACAACCCTGCCAACTTTTGTATCATCTGCAAACTTGGACATTAAGCCTGATACACCATCACTGATATCATTAATGAATACAGAAAACAACAATGGACCCAACACTGAATCCTGGGGGGACTCCACTAATAACATTAGTCCACGAAGAGCAGTGTCCATTGATTACTACTGTCTTCTCCCATTCAACCATCCCTTTATCCATAGCAACAATTTGCCTCCAATGCCACACTGCTCCAATTTGTACAGCAGTCTTCCACGTGCAAAAGTATCAAAAGCCTTTCTAAGATCCAAGTATATGATATCAAAATTATTATTTGCATCCAGTTCCTTTGGGACTACATCATAGTATCCAATCAAATTGGTCAGACAAGACTTTCCCTTAACAAATCCATGCTGTGTCCGAGCTATAACTGAAGTCCTGTCTAGATGATCCTGCGATGCTTCTTTAACCAGTGCCTCCATTAATTTCCCTGGAACAGAAGTTAAACTAACAGGTCTGTAATTACCTGTGTCTCCCTTTGATCCTCCTTTGTGGATTGGGGGTCACATTTGCACATCTCCAGTCCATGGGTACCTCCTGAGTCCAGGGAAGCTCTCATAATTATGGCTAAGGGTTTGCTTACTTCCTTTGCCACCTCCTTTAATATAACTGGACAGATTCCATCCACAGCAGGTCCCTTTCTTGTGTTTATCTTCAACAATTTCTCCTCCACTTTACTCTCAGTTATTACAAGATTATCTAGCTTACTGCCAGAGTTGAATACACCTCTGGCATTCCCCTCCCTGAATAACTCCTCATGTGTGAATGTCGATGCAAAATATTCATTTAGTTTGTTAGCTACCTGAGCAGGATCATCAACAGTTGAGCCATCGATATCAAGTGGACCAATCTGATTCATCCCTTTCCTTCTAGGATTTACATAAGTAAAGAACTCTTTGCTGTTTTTATTTGCATCCTTTGCCAAAGATTTCTCATAATCTGCCTTCGCGTGCCTGCCTAACCTCCTTTGTAACAGACCAGCTTATATCTATCATAGGCTTCCATGTCACGAATTAATTTATATGTATCCCATGCATTTATCTTCTCTGTCACATGTCTAATTAGTTCATCCGACATCCATTTAGGGCTAAATCTTGAACAATTTCTTTGTTGGTATGAAAAGCCTAATAGCTTCCAAGATTAATTCTTTGAATGCTTCCCATTTTGAATTTGCTGTTGGTAACATCATCAGTTGGTTTCACAGTATAGAATTTAAATACTGTCTCAGACCACTGTAGTCACCTTTACAAAATCAAAAAACTCCTTCCCTTTACCCCTGATGGTAGTTACTTCTGAGTAAATCCCACTTCAACACACTGATCACTGCCACCTAGTGGTTCCTTTATCTGCAAATTCTTAATGCATAAAGAATCACTACTGATAATCAGATCCATAATATTACTCCCTCTAGTTGCCTCCCGAATATGCTGCTGTAGAAAACAATCATCAAATAAATCCAGAAAAGCCTTGCTAGTGTGCGAGTGACCAAACCAAAAATTCCAGTCAATCTCTGGGAAATTAAAATCCCCCATTATAAGACACTGATTTATTGGGCCATTCTATTTCTCATAACACTCATCAGATTCATTAGGCCTATAAAACACCCCCCCCCCCAACTAATTTTTCCTTTCCCTGTCACACCAAACAGATTCAACACTGCATTGTTCACCAACATCAATTGGATGCATTTCCTTAGATTTTGTGTTTCTTACCTAACAGCATAACCCCTCCTCCCTTCCTGTACACATTGTACTCCCCAAATTCCAATTCTGTACTGCATCTGTGTGACACCATATCTGATATCCCAACAATATCTACCTTTGATGTACATGCACCTGTTTCTACTCTTAGTTACCTTAACCCAGCCCATGTATTTACTTGTTCCACTATGACTCTCAGCAGTCCTGAAATCCCCATTACCTTGCTTTCCAGGCTGCTGCTCAATTGCATTGTAATAAAACAGTGCAAGAATCACTTTCACCTCTGCCAGTGTCTACTGTTAATCTATTAGTCCATGTGTCCCCCCCCCCCCCAAGCTAGCAGTTTTCCGACCCGCCTAACTCTGTCTCGAACATCAAAACAATTTCTCATTCCCATGCTATATACTAGGGGTGGCCAATGAGTCAATCGCGGATTTAATTTCGGTTGATCATGATGAATTTTAAATATACAGTCATCCCTTGATTTGTGCACCTTGTGGAGTGTAATTTTTGCGATAGTAAATTGCGACACATTTTGAAGGAAAAAAGTAGATCACATCACAAATTAAGTAGGCCACTCCTGCTATATACAGTTATATATACTTAAATAAAGGTGCAATATCAATTCACAGAGAATACTAAAACATACAAATTTATTGTAGTGTACTAAAATTGATGGAAAGTGAAAAGTGTACTAAAAATGCTGGACACATAAATCTATACACAAGGTACAGCAATTTGTTGGCATGGTGCTATATTGAAAAACACCACTGGATAACCTATCTGAATTCTAATAATGTTGCTGTACGGTAATTAAGTTTCATAACTGGATCTGGCCCCTTATGAATCAGTATATTATGAAGCATTATATATGCATATTATTGAATAATAAGGACTTGACTGTACTTATATATGAAATGAAAGATATTACATAACTTTCTTGATGAATACAAAACATTAACTCCAAGTGAATTTTGACAAAAAATATTAAATGGGCTCTAAATAAGGGATATTTCCTAAATTGGCACATTCAGTGAACTAAACAAATTTGCTTAAATAATGTTTTGGAATTCTTTAGGATTCTGTCCAAGTCAAATGGAAAGCAATGAACATTCAACTGTAATAAGATTTTGGAGAAAACTGTTTCAGAAATGCATTAGTCTGATATTCTTTAGTTTTACTTTTTCTTGTTTGGGGCATGAGAACAAATTAGTAGTAGTAGTAGTGGCACCTGATGCAAGAAAGCAAGTGTAGGAGCTTATGCAGCATCAGCCAAAAAAAAAAAAAATCACACCATACCCTCCAATTGCCTGTCCAGTTCCTCCTTAAATTTATTTAACCTATCAACTTCCACAACGACAGATGGAAGTTTGTTCCAGCAATTAACCACCCGCTGGCTAAAGGCAAATTTCTGCACATCTATTCTACATCTATCCTTTCTTAATTTGAACTTATGTCCCCGTAGGTTCGTATTCTGAACAAGTGGGAGGATCCCATCAGAATTCAGCGTGCTCAACCCATTCAAGGCCTTATAGACCTCAATCAGATCACCGCGCAGGTGCCTAGTCTCCAGCCACTGCAATTTGCAGAACTTAAGCCTCTCTTGGTAAGAGGATCCCTTCATTCCCCTCACCAATCGTGTTGCTCTTCTCTGTACACGCTCAAGCAAATCTACATCCTTCCTAAAATGAGGCCTCCAGACCTGTACGCAGTACTCAAGGCGTGGCCTGACCATTGCCTTATACAGAGGGACAATCACCTCCTTTTCCCTGCTAGCAAAATTCCTATATATCATTGACAAAACCCCATGACCTGCCCTAGCAGCCTGTCTACATTGCTCAGAAAACTTCATATCTGACTGCACAATTACTCCCAGGTCTTTTTCATTTTCTACCACCTTAAGTGTAGTACCACACAGTTGGTACGTTTCTCTGGGGTTACTTCTACCCATATGCAGTACTTTGCATTTGTCAAGGTTGAACTTCAGTTGCCACTTCTTAGCCCATCTGCCCAAATTATCTAGATCCTGTTGCAGTAGCACACTGCCATTACTGTCATTAACAACCCTGCCAACCTTCGTGTCATCTGCAAACTTCGACATTAAGCCTGATATACCTTCATCAATATCATTGATAAATATACAAAACAACAGTGGACCCAACACCGAACCCTGTGGGACTCCACTAATAACATTAGTCCACGAAGAGCAGCACCCATTGATTACCACCCTCTGTCTTCTCCCACTTAACCATCCTTTTATCCATTGTAGCAACTTACCCTTAATACCATTCTGCTCCAATTTGTACAGTAGTCTTCCATGCGCAACAGTGTCAAAAGCTTTCCTGAAATCCAAGTATATGATATCAAAATTATTTTTTGCATCCAGTTCCTTTGTGACCACATCATAATAACCAATCAAATTTGTCAGACAAGACTTTCCCTTAACAAACCCATGCTGTGTCTGAATTATTGCTGCAGTCTTGTCTAGATGATCCTGCAATGCATCTTTAACCAGTGACTCCATTATTTTACCCGGAACAGAAGTTAAACTAACTGGTCTGTAATTATTCGTGTCCTTTGTGAAATTCCCAAAGGGTTTAGAGATGCTATCATGTAAGTAATTTAGATGTTCTGAGTACATGATATATTCCCTATTTAGAACTTAATAAATCAATATATTTTTTAAAATTCATGTGAAGTTAAATATTTTATTTCTTTATCATTAAAGAAATTTATCTTATAATATTTAATATGCAAGTAAACTCATGCTCACACATTCAAATTTTACTAAGCAAAGTTGTCTTACCTGAGTTGAAGTTTGGCATTACCCCCCTCCTTTTATGATCAGCACAGCAAGGAAAAGAAGGCATATTTTATACTTACAGCATAAAAGAAGACAAAGTGTAGAATAATATGATGTCCAACAAGAGTTTGAGCTGAAAACAGATTTTGTTACAATGCCTTCATATGGTGTTCTAGCTCCAGGTTAAGGAAGTAGTAATTCTTGAATTCAAGCTATGTGGAAACACCCATTCGAAGGCCAGAATTTCTAAATGTCACTCAGTGAACTTTTAAGAGAATGATCCATTGCACTAATTTATTAAGTAATTCCAATTAAAATAGTACCAATGTATTCATTTTTATTGATCTAAAACTTCAGAGGTGAGGGGGGGAAACCCATGTATAAATAGGCAATTTTTATTAAATTAAATAGCAAACTAATGAATGCAAGGTAAAAGGTAGAATAAAAAATCAAGTTATCCAAGATTTCTTAATATTTCAACTGTTTAGGAGAGAATCACTTCAGAGTCAAACTTCAAAGTGATTTAAAAAAGCAAATTGAATTATGAAAATCAATCATATTGATATTTCTGAAGTTGCTAACTCATCAAGATCTAAGCTGCATTTTATAGTTTATACATGGTGTTCTGATAATGGTGGCACAAAATTTGTCATACAAACCATAAAAATATGTTATACAAACAATATAAAAAGTTTATATGTGCTAGTGCCTGCAAATGCTTCATTTTTGAATAATGTTCCTTTTTGTAACATAAAGTAAGCACAATGATGAACTAATAACTGGAAACAAACACAGCAGAAATTGAGCAAGCTATTCACAATAAATGTCCAAAGTGCCATATGATTTCCATGCACTGCTGTGAAAATTGACATCAATTCTCTCACGTGCATGAATCAATCCATGTTTATAAAGGGACTATGAAGGGTTTATCAAGTAACTATGGCACATAGGTTTCCTAAGAATTGTCAATGAAAAGATCCCATCAATGTTTGATAGGATCTTTAATAATAATGGATAACCCCTGTTTAAGAATCTGCTGGTTAATATTTGTATTTCTGAACCAAAAGCAGATCCAGTGATTGAATAATGATAAGCATTGAGAAATTAATTACAGATAATCTTTTATAGGTGAACGGATGATAGCTGTTATAATGCAGAAGAATACTGGTGCTTGTAGGTTTATGATAGATGTTAAATTGGATTTTATTTGCATCTTATAATATTTAATAAGTAAGCGTGAAATTTAGAAAATTTAATGACTTGGTATCTGTATTCTCCCTCTCCAACATAAATTTGAGTCTAGAATGAATACTATTAAACAAATGTAAAAATGTCTTGGATAGTGCTACTATTGGTAACGACTAGAACATCATCTAAATACCTCCCATAGTATGTGATATGGGGTAGAAAAGGAGTCGAATGTATATGTTCAACTGTTGAGAGATAGATTTCTGATAATAGGCTGCTCAGCTTAATCCCATTGGCAAACCAAAAATTTGTTTCTATACTTTGTCTCGAAAGGTGATATAGTTGGCTTCAACTAAGAATTTAATTAATTGAAAAATTTCCTTAATAGAAAGCTTAGTATAATTAATTGGTATAGAGTTATTATTTAACATATCCCAAAGAATATCTAACGTGTATTCAATGTTTACATTCGTACATAACGAGGTAACATCTAGTAAGAATAAATTATCATTACCACCAAGTTTACAGTCCTTAAGGTTATATTAGATATTCTTTGGAATAAGTTAAATAATAACTCAATATCAATTAATTATATGAAGCTTCCTATTAAGGAAATTTTTCACTTAAACTCTTAGTGGAAGCCAATTGTATCACCTTTCAAGACAAAGTATACAAACAATTGGTTTGCCAATGGGATTAAGCCCGAGTGGCATAATATCGGCGATCTCTTTCAATGATCGAACATATACATTTGATACCTTTTCTACCCTGTATCAAATACTATGGGAAGTATTTAGACGATGTTCTAGTCATTACCGATAGTAGCACTATCCAAGACATTTTACATTCATTCTAGACTCAAATTTACATTGGAGAATATGGATACCAAGTCTTTACATTTTCTAAATTTCACGCTTACTAGGGATGCGAATAAAATCAAATTTAACATCTATCATAAACCTACAAACATCAGTCTGCTTCTGCATTATAACAGCTATCACCCGTTCACCTACAAAAGATCGATTATCTGTAATCAATTTCTCAATGCTTATAATTATTCAACGACGGAATCTGCTTTGGGCTCAAAAATACAAATATTAACCAGCAGATTCTTAATAGCAGTTGCCCACTTGCTACAATAGACACCATTAGGGTACAAGCTAAGGATAGAATTTAAAAAAAAAACACCAATCAACAATAGTAATATCAGAAAATACTTTATTTCTGTCCCATATGTTGAACAGTGGCACAAAAGACTTAAGATTCTTTAAAGATACCAAATTTAAAATTGTAACTAGGCCAATATGGAAATAACACACTATACTGAACAATCGCTCAGTCCTTTCCTCATTCGCAACACAAATAAAAGACCTAGTATACGTTTCTTGCAGTGATTGCAACTTGTCTTATAAGGGTTCTATGCGGTTTCCTCTGAATTTGTGTTAATCAACACTTGGCCTCAATTCGTGCTTCTCGTTTGGCAGTGTCAGAATTACCTTTTAATGCTGTTAATGAAAAACACTTATTTGACGAGGTCAAAATACTTAGTGTCCAATGTAATTATACGAGACTAATTGTAGAAACCGTCGAAATTAAATTACACAAGAATTCTGTTAATGTTCGCTGGCCATATATAATCTCTGACTCATGGTACTTTATGCACATGCACGAAGACAAATATTCCCTATTTAAATTCCATGCTCAGCTGTATTTGGTAATTTTCATTCCTGTGATCACAACATATGGTCGAAAAGCATTGTCAGCTTCAGGAAAGAAAATCATTTTGCATTTTTTTTAGTTATATTAATTTTTAATTGTGTTCATTTGGTTTTTAATTTTTGTTAATTATTTCTTACTGTAATTCAAGATTTTCTTTTTTAATTGTTTTCGTTTTAATTTCTGGAGAGTATCATACGGAAGTGTTTTACGTATCATATTGATGTAAACTGCTTATTCTTTTACAAATATTGCTTAATCTAAAAAGATCAGCACAAGTTTTTTTTTGGGGGGAGGGGATAAGTCTTACAACTAAAATGTTATGAAAAGAATATGATAACTGTAGAGGAATAAAATAAGAACTACATAATCCATTCAGACTCACAAAGCAGCAGAGACAAATAGGCTATAATATAAACAATAAGCAAGGGTTAACATTAATAAGCGAAGCAGAAATATAAAACACAGAATAGCCTGTTAAACTGCGAAACACTAAATTTAGATGGACATAATTCTGTTTCATGGTTTACTATGTCGTTTTTTTTTTTTTTTTATTATTTACATTTTTTTGTTATTATCAATATCAATTCTTGCTTATTGTATGTTTACACAAACAGTTCCACAAGTCTGGAAAAAATTTTAATATTATTATGAAAGAAGTATCGGTCGAGGAAATGCAATTTTGCAATAATTTCCTATAATACAAGGATGGGAATTTTTGCGAAATAAAAAATTTAGTTCTAAATATTACCAAAACATCCTCCAGTATTATACAATAAAGATCATCTATACTCAGATGTTACCACAAGATCCTTCTGAAAGAGGGATGGATTCTGTTTGTTGTTGCAATTTTTTGCTTGTGTATAAATTAAGTCCTAATGGAGCACAAGCATTCTGTGGACTAATGAGGCAATATTTTCACTGATATAAGCAATCTGAAAAAATGCCAGAGACTACACTCTTATCAGACAATGCAGCAGAATCCCTAATAGCAGAAAGGATTGGTCCTACAGGAATTAGCTACCACTGGTGACTACTGACAGTCAAAAGCTATGTAAAAAGGATAGGTGGAATAAGACCAGTGTATATATCTCAAACAGTAAACAGTAATGATGTTGTAGAAGTTAGTACTAATGAAATTAAGAATAGGAAATCTTAGGTTTACTTAACAGGTATAAGGCAATGCCAAGAAAAAGCTAGTTAGGGTTAAAAATTTGATAGTCTGAATTTTTCCCAAATACGATAAACAAGAATAAACGATGAGCTTTTTCAATCGATTGGCCCTAGAGCAATTGCACAAGACTCATAGGAGAATAGAATTTTTGTCAGCATGGTCTGTGTTTGTTAACAGGAGACTGTTTTTATATAGATGGGGTATATTTAAATAGAAGGGGTGCAAGAATATTTGCTAATGATATCAAAGAAGTGTTAGATGTATAGGAAAACTGCTAGTTTGGTGGTAGTGGGGGAATAAATAAGACTAATAGCTTGATGGCAGCCACAAGCAGAGGCAAAATTCTTGCACTACTAAAACATGTAGCAATCTGGCAAGGTGGGGGATCAAAAGCTGCTGCTGTTGGGGGTTCTCACATAAGAAGCAGATATATGGGCTGTTTTAGGAGTTAACAAGAGCAAAAACAGGCATGCATACTTGCTTTTACACTAATGCTAGCAGTACAGTAAATAAAGCTAATGAATTTGAAGTATTGTTTAAGTCTGTGGTTCTCAATCAGGGGTACCTCAGGCACTGCATCCAAAATGGTGGATTTTCATGTGCATAGTTTAGTAAAATATGTATCAATTAATTGTGAAATTTTACTGATTTTACTGTGTATTTATTTATAATGCTGTAGGATTTATCGTATTTTGAGAAAACAAAATCAAAACTAAACTGTCTGGCCTATCATAGTGCTAAAGTGAAATCATGCGCTTTCACTTTATAAATCACTTTCCAGAGTATTTTTGTCTAGTTTAGCCCTTAGCAGTTTTTGCTATCCTAAGTGTAACTTCTAGTTAACGAAAGGGGATGTCATTTGCTGTTGTTTACAAAAATTTACTTTGTAAACAATGTACAACACTTGACTGGAGGAGAATATAGCTGTTCTCCTCCAGAGGTAGCTATTTTTAGTGTTCCACTGAGATACTCTTTTACTGCATCTCCAGCTGAGGGGAGAAACTGGGTGTTTACAGTAATTATTGACTGATGAGTCCTATTGTTTATGAAAATTACTATGCAACTGAATATACCAAGCTGAACATACAGCCAATTTTTAGCTATTTCCCCCTCTTAAAAATATGGATGTACAATATACACAAGTCCCAGAAATGCTTTGTGTTGAGAGTTTGTGCTGGAGCAATGCAACGGTTTTTCTGACAATAGGTGGTAGATGACTTTCATCAACCGGTGAAATACCACCACTTTGCTTATTAGAGGCTTGAAGTGGTGAAACCCATGTTTAGTCTCTAGAGCAAAGTTTCCGGCATCCCCCTCCCCCCATACTTCTCCTTCAACCCATGCATGGTACTAAGTACTATAGGTTTTGATACCTTTCATGTTTGGGGTTTTCATAAAAAAAAAAAAAAAAAAACTTAATTTTTTTTTTCTTTCACTCCATCCAATCGTGGATAAATTTTTAGTAAGAGGAACAAAGAGAAAGTTCTTCTACAGATTCAAAATTTCCTGGTAAAAATCCTAGAAAAGATGCAAAGATGAGTGAAGAACACCTCAATACAACAGACCAAGTGGAGAGCGTAATCATGACCATTCACCAAGTCTGTCTACAAGCAAATCAGCTCCAGATAAGAACCAAAAAAAATTACATTATCTAATTAATATTTGAATTATGGCTTCTATTGTTGTGGTGATGAGCAGAATCAAATCCCCATGTTTAATATGTGAATGGAAACTCAGCAATAACTGTATGAAACTCTGTTGTTGAGACATTTTGAAAGAACTCAAGACTTGAATGGTAAGTCCATTGCTTATTTCAAAGAGAAAAATAAGTATTACATAAAGACTGTTAGTGAAATCTATATTTTTGGGTTTAAAAAAAATTATTAGAAGCCTCAATGAAAGTGGGCTATTGCATTGCTTGCCAAGGAGAGTCCAATACTATTGGTGAAAGTTTGATAATGCCATGCACTGTTGACCTGTGCAAAACAATATTTGGACCTAACAAATCAGCAAAAATAAAACAGGTGCTGCTCTCTAATGACACTGTAAAAAGAAGAATTTTACTTTGCTCAGTCGATCTTCTCAATGAACTCATTTGAAGATTTAAGTTGTTGCCTTATTTTACCTGCAATTCGATGAGAGCACTGATGTCAGTAGCCTAGTGTGCTGTTAGCATTTGTTTGATACTTGTATAATAGAGAGCTGGGCAAAGACATACTTATCTGTGATGATTTGAAAACCACTATAACAGGAGCTGATATTTTTGAAAAAATTGACAGTTTTTTTGTGCTCATGAACTTGACTGGAAGAAGTGTATTAACATCTGTACTGTTGGTGCTAAGGTATGCAGGGTCCTATTTCAATCAAGGCAGCAGCACACCTTTCTTGTTCAAGTAGTCACAGGGTACTCCACAGGGAAAAATTTAGCTGTGAAAAACATTCCTGCAAAACAGATGTTTTTAAACACTAATAAAAATCAATTATGTGAAATCTAGTGCTTAAATACAAGACTTTTCCCAGCAGATTTACAATAAAATAGGTAGCAACTATGACTGCAGACTTTTTTTCACACCAAAAGATGGTTGAGTCAAGGCAAAGTGCTGATGAGATTCTCTGAATTATGCTCTAAAATTGATGTTTCTTCCTGGATTTAAAGCTTTGAAGCCACCCACCCACACACACACACAAAAACGACTTGAGATAAACTTCAGAGATTCATCAACTTTATGTCTAGTGATTAAAATTCACAAGGGGATCCTTGCCGATACATTTGACAAACTAAAAACACTGAGTTTTTACCTTTGTGTTAAACTGATTAAGAGGTATCAAACAGTTCTTTTGTGGATAGGACAGAAGTTCTGGTTTTTCAAGAATATTTTCTTGTCAATACAGACATTGAAAATTACAGGTGGATAGCTAGCCCTTTCTTGAAAAACCAGAACTTCTGTCCTATCCACAAAACTGTTTGATACCTCTTGCAACACATCACTCCTGGGGGTGATCCCCAAGGGGAAAAATTGACAAATGGAAAAATTGGAAAATGGAAAAATTGAGTGAGGGAAATGTTGATAGCTGGGTGCCAAAGCAGACAAGCCAAGCCTGGATGGGAATAAGGGTATAGATAGCCATGTCAAATGGGACAAGAGTGGTCAGGTGTTGCTACATAACAATACTGACAAGACAACTATTCTAGAGAAAGGAATTAGCAATTTATTCTACAGTAGCAGGATAGGACCCCATATCAACAAGGAAATCCGGCATGGAGCACAGATGTCCTTTGTGCCAACATATCCCCACACTAAGGGTGGGTTCAGTATAGCACAGAATTGATGAGGCAGTTGGGAGAAGAATAGTGGCAGGGGCAAAGTAGAAAGTGCTGAGGGCACTAGGTGACAACGGTACCTTGGATGGTGAGATAGTTGAGGCGTCGTAAGACTGCTTGCAAATTTGGAGAAAATTTTGGTAGGCGGAAGTATCTGCAATTGGTATTGACAATCTTCTCTGGGAAAATTATTAATACTGGTTGAAAGTGTATATCTGGTTGTTGTTAGTGCTCACAATAGTAGAGGATGTGGCAGCAATCTTCTATGCTTCTGCAGGAAGCAGTGAGGGCTATCTGCAAGGTCCAAAGAGAAGAGTTTCTCTTTAGAGGGATCATGTCCAGCAAAGAAGGTAACCTGGAGACCAAGTGAAAAGCCAAGGTTTCTTCTTAGGATCCCCTGCACAGACATCAAGAATAAAATTTTTTGATTGCAAGAGCTTTAGAGGAGGTAATCCATTTTGCCTGCCAATAATGTTCAGGTTTTGCCTTATCAGGTTGATGGCAATTTCTAAGAAGTACATGGGGATATTTTCCTAAGACAGTATTAAGAGGAAGATAACTTATGGACATTCTGCATGCTCTGGTAATGATTAACAAGATCAGCTATTGAATGATCTCCATGTTTCTTCAAATGATGAAATTTTCAGGCACTTGAACCAAACCCCAGCACCATATGTGATGACTGGCATGAAGAGACATAAAAGGCCATGAAGGCTTTCCACTTTAAGCCCCAATCTAATCTGATAATCCACGTTACTAGAACTATGACATTTTTTTTTTTGTCTTCATGTGTGACCAAAAAGGAGAGCTTATTATCAATAATAATGCTCAGGTATTTTCAATAAGTGAAGTGTGGGATGGACTTATCATTGAACTTAACTGTTAAGTTGCCCCTAAGATGGGCAATATTGTCGACGCATTAATCAGTCTTAAAAATATTCTGTATTTTAAGTAATTCAAGTTAAGGTATACAAAAAGAAAAACAGTTCCACAAAACAATCAGCTTTTTTTTTTATGAAAAATATACAAAAAATTCAAGCTAATTAAAAATTAAATTTAAAATTACTATGGAGTTTTATTTAAATTACATAAGTAACTTACCATCTCCAGTACAATAGTAACCATTAAACTTATGGAAGTATGTAGATACAAAACGTTCATGGTTCCCAAACACAGTTCTCATTATTCCAGGCCATGGCTGTCTAAAAACCTATCCATGATTTGTATTTTTTAACTTGTTTACTGATCATATTAATAACAGAAATTTCAAATATATCAATTATAACTGTAAAAACAAATTACTTAGCACAGAAATGACTATTGGGAAATCACAAAAGAAATTTTGCTGGTTTATTTTATTCTAAAATTAAAGCTCTTACCAAATATCCTTCTCCAGGACCTTTAATCTCTTTTCCATCTTCATTTAATAAAGCTGGGATGACTCCAAAAAATGGAAATGTCTATGAAGGGGGGAAAAAAATTTATTTAGGCCATGCTTTAAAAATGTATACAGAATTAACTACTAAAAATATTAGCCCTCTGCCAGGTGAGTGGGGATCACTTTGAGAAGGGATAAATAAATAAAATAGCTTTAAATACTAAAGAGCTTGAGGGGGAAAAAAAAAAAACAGCACGTGTGCCAAACACATGCAGTATTATTATTAATAGCCAAAAGTGCAAGGAAGCCTGAGGCTTTTGTCACACCAGCCAAAAAAAATTTTAGTTATCCTGAGAGTGAGAGAGACAGAAGTAAAAGGGAATCACCAAAAAAAAAGATGAATGATGATATCCAGCTCAGGACCCTGGGTATGCCAAGCCCATACTCACCAGATGTGAGCCCCTGGGGATAGTTTTTACGTGAAACTATCCTTGGCTTGGAAGAGGTTAGCAAAATCCAAGCCAACGGCCTAATTACCCATTTATGGCATTTTTTCCCAACGATAAATATCTTAGAATTTCCTCAAGGCGATTCTAAGATATTTATTGCTCCACAACAACAATCTTTGCTGTTGGGTGATGAGACTTTCCTTGATCAAATAGCTGGACTTGTGTAGTTTCCTGCATTTTATATGCACATTTATAAATGATCATCATTGCCTGCCATTTGTTGAGTAGTGTGATTGCAACAATACTTGTAATCTAATTTGTAATCTAACACTGCAATACAATACTTGTATTGCTGCAATGCTAGATTACAAATACAAATACAGTCGAACTTGGTTATAACAAGCATCAAGGGATCGTCAATTTTCTCGTTATAACCATTACTCACTATATTAGTGATGAGTTAAATCTCATATTTTTTTAAAAATCTCAATAACTTGATAAAAAGATAGTTGAGCCTTCAAGATTGGACCATCTATTGAAAATCCAGCACTTCTTTGCATAGTGAACCATTGAAGCAATGCTTCATTGGTGTTTATAACCTCACAATTTAATTTTTTTTTTTCAGTTATGTTCTTTTCCAGTGCCAATATGCAAACATGTTTATTCTTCCACAATGTCGATACTGTTGAAGAGAACAAAGAAAACTCGTTACACACTTCAACGTTTTTTGCACCACATTTTAATTCACAAATTTCAATTTTTTAGCAAATTGACAGACACTTTTTGTTAGTAGATATGTTTCCGAAGGATGGGTTCGTTTTTAACTGATTTTACTTTAAAATGACAGTAAAGTGATCTACGTGCGAACAGTTATCATTTCCAAAATTCTTAAGTCCTGAAATAAATTTCTGGTTCAGTGAATATGTACAAGACAATCTGTAAACAGGGTAATGAGACCATAGAAATTACAAGCATAATGGCAATGCACTATTTATAGTCCCTATACAATAGTGCCCTTATTCCCGAAAGGACAAGGTTGGGTTGTAAACCGGCCCCTAATCCAATGTGGGTGGTCATAAAAGCAAAGTCTCCCCTTTCATTTTTGTCTATTTCAAGAATTGGTTTTTTCGACTACCCGAGCAATTAAGAATGTTTGCATAGTTACCAAAATGTGCACAGTATATCTGTGTAGTACACTTGTTATAACAGTGAGCAATTTTATGGGAATATGCATATATTAAAATCATTATGGCTTTTAGCTCATTACAGCCGTGATCGTGTTATTCTCATGCTTGTTATAACCAAGTTTTATTATTTGCAATCATACGAGTATGACTGCAATAATACAACATTGTATCATTGTTAATTGCAATGATACAATGCCTCTGGCGGAACTGCAGATGGTCACTTCCGCATCGCATTTTTCACGATCAATCAGATTTACTCAGTTGAAGTGCTCCAAGCATGTTTTACATTAAAAAAAAACCCACACACACCAATAAATTAATCTGTAGAATAAATCCATATGATTTATACAAGGGCAACAGACTTCCTTCAGATTAAGTATTATAAATAGAGGTGTTACATTAAATGAAAATATATTTTCAAGGCAGTTGCACCAGTCTCAGGAGAATCAAGTGGCTAAATGAGCATGACACAGCTTTTGCTTTTAAAAAAGTGTTGATATTTTTAGTTTTAAAATGAGGACTTTTTTTTTCTTAAATATTATAATCCACTTTTATTCCAATTTCTTAGGCCTCTGCTGCTAAGTGATTTGAAGAACAGAAATCATAATGACTAAACTTATTGCGCTCTTTTCGAACAGGGATTGCAAAGACTTCAGTAACAAGCAGGACTTGCAATCAAAAGATAACTCTTGAAATCAGAGTTTCTCAGTTTTCCTTCTCTCCCCATCCTCCAAAAGACACTAATTTCAGAATTAGTTACAGAGACAATACAATGATACCTCGTGACCTAAGTTATCTTGGTGCTAATTAAAAAAATTTTTTTTTTTTTGCTTGTATGTACTTATACAGAATAAAATAAACCAGTCATATACAGACCAAAAGAGGGGGATGAGTAAATTGACATGAAGTATTACACAAACCTATCAGTTATATGAAACAATGACTTAATTTAATAGGATATTACTCTTTGAAAAAAAAAAAAAAAAAAAAAAAAAAATTTGTACCTGTCATTTTTGAAGGACTGAAATTAATTTCCACCTGCAGAAAGACATTAACAAAAAACAAATTTTTATAATGTTCGGAATTAAACTAGTGGTTTTATTTTTTAAAAAATGCAGTCTGAAATCATAACATATCAAAATACATGAAATTTAATTAATATTAACCATAAGTTGTCATGTAAAATTTTGAAGTCAATGAAATGGAAGGGCCTTGAATCAGAGGTTTAGAGTGCAAGTATTTATGAGTGTGTTTCAGTTTTTTTTATCTGGTCAAATACACATTAAAACAACATACTGTAATGAAATTTAAGAAATAACAGGTTAGTTAGTAATCCATTAATTTTATTAGGTTTCATAAAGTTATCTGTGCAGGAGCCAGATAAACCTCATTGAAGTTTATAGTAACATTTATGGATATTTCCTATTGAAATAATGGGATGCTATTCCATAATAACTGAAATATCATATTCATGACAGTAATGTCCCCCCCACCAATAATCACTTTAAAATACTTTATTTTTGTGCACTAATTTTGGTATTTATAGCAGGGCAACCAGTAGATTTTGGCTCAAAATTTAACGTGTCTATCAAATTGGGTGATACACCAAAAGAATCACAAATAACAATAGTTGAGAGATATATATAGATTCACTTAATAGTTTAAGCAAAAAAAAAAAAGAAAGTTTTGCACTCAATGCAGGTAACAACTGGTTGCTAACATGGAACCCAGCACCTTGTATGCTGAACTGATTACCATTAAAGATGAGCAAAAGCTTAAACTGAAGTAAAACTATAGGTTCTGAACTGAATTGAATGAGAAAACAAAATTAGTACAATGAATAGCATAATAGCAACACTTATGGTAACACTAACATACTGTTTAGCATAATGCTATTTGTTTAAAAAAATAATAATTGAAATAACATTACCATATGAAAGTCCATTTAACTTACTGCTGAGCCTGGTTTCATGGGTGTACATCCTGGCAAGGGAGTTATCACAATTCCCCCCTGTAAATAATTTGAAATAATTATGAATACATACATACATATAACAGTTTTAATTGAATTCTGCATTACTATAAACTTTAAATGTATAGTAACTAATAAGCCTAGTTTACACAGATAAAATATAGGTAAAAAAAGCTTATGCAATTTACAATTCCGAAATATGTCTCTCCACTTTCTTAATGTCATTTTAAGCAACATACATATTTTAAGCCGTAAATACGATCAACTTTGAAGTTGATCACACAGTGCAGGATTATAAGAACAGAAAAGACTACAGTTTATACAAAAGAAAACAGAAAAATATGAACATACAAGAAAAACATGATACACACACCCCTAATTTTTTCCCTATGGAAATCTACCCAACAAAAAAAAAATTAGTTTATACAATATTAAATTAAAGTTGAATTTCTGTAAGTAGGCAGAAAAATCAGAATTCAAGTGAATAACCTATGATTCTGTTTGAGACCATCTAAATCACTAATTGAAAAGAAGTCTAGAAAAGTTCTCTCAATAATGGAACTTGAGTTTTGCTTCCCAATAGTTTGCCATTGGGGAAGCCAAATAAATAATAGTATACTGTGGTTCAGTCATACAAAATTTTAATCTGTTCACAGGTACAGAATAATACAATAATTATATTATTCAGTACTTCTTGGTCATAATGAAATTTTTATATAATTGAAATGCAACTGTAGTATTTTTCTACACTTAAGTTTATATTCTATTCACTTTATGTCCTGTGTGATGCTTTTCTGCAATTATCTATAAGAGATCAATTTCAATCACAAAATACACATTAATTTTATTAAGCTCACCAGAGAGTATGTAATGTCAAAATGATTAGAATGAACATTGGAGACATACACGGTTTGGCAATAAAGTTTCCGGACTGGTGCTGTTGTGGTTATGTTTAATGAATTTGAAAATAAATGGAGGTGGTATGTTGTAGTTCAAACTTCCTCCAACAGATGGTGGTACAGGTTGTTAGTAGCCTGAATATTGTTACAATTTTGCAATGGAGCAACAAATGAATATCAAATTTTGCTTTAAATTAGGAAAATCTGCAACAGAAATGTAAGGTATGAAATGTTAACAGTTTATGGTAAGGAAATGTTAAGTCATACCAGAGTGATTAAACAGAATTTGAAATTGTCTGCAATTCTGCCCAGACACTATAGGAGAGAGTATATGATGAGAGCCTTGTCAATATACAGGTAACCATTGTATAACACGGTTATTAGGTTCCTGTAAAATGTCAGGTTGTGTGAAACCGTGTTATACAGGACTAAAAAAAAGTACAAAAAGGGGAGTTATGTTCCAAAAGCTAACAAAAACACACTATTTCGTTAACAAAACTAACAAATATACATCATTCTAGATTTCGTGTATCTTCTGCTTTCTTAAAAAAAAAAAAAAAAAAATCAGTAATCTGGGTTTATTTGCTTTTGCTTGATAAATCTTTGTGAATTTCATTGTATGGAACTAAGCATTTTTGAAGCTCTTTTGAAATTGGGGTTCCTTTCATTCAAGAAACTGCATTCAAAAAATAGGATTCTAATTGCTTGGCTAACTTTATGCCTTCCCCTATGCTTTTTAGTGTAAAATTTGGAAGTTTACAATTTTCATCTGCAATATCATCATCTGAATTGATTTGAACTCTGATGCCATTTGCACCAAATTTGCTACAACAGCTTCTTTTTCTACCAGAAATTCTTGAACGTCTTCAGTAATTTTTTTTTTTAGGAGCATCGGTGACTAAGGCCATGTTAATCTGTGTATATTGTCTATAAATTGAGTATCTCTCGATCGATTTTCTGTTTTGCTGGATGAAAAACCCTGAGTTTTTAGGAGAAAAATCCATGCTACCCTTGCCCAACTAACTCAGCCACGTTGTGAAAAAGATCCATAAAAATTGCTCCCTTTATCGATGGGATTCTAACTCTGGTCTTTTCCAGCTGGTGTGGGAAGGAGGGAGAGTCTATGAACTGTGCTACCCATGAGGGCTTCAGTAGTCATATCATCAAAACTTTCCCTCCTACCAATATAGGAAGTTCTACTATTGTACCGATTCATTTTCGGCCTGTTTGATCATACTTCCTGAATGAACTGACTCTGGCCATAAATTTTTCCCCATGCATTTAACATTGACAGTTTTATTTCTTTCATGATAAAGCTATGATTCTGATACAGTCCACAATTGAGAAATGTTTCCATGCCTCCATTACTTCAACAGATTCAGAATCAATTTTTTCCAAAATCCATCGTAACAATTTTCTGATGGAATGAGTTTTAAAAGGTGGATATAATGCCTTGATCTAATGACTGAATGAAAGAAGTTTTATTAACTCAGTACAACTGTGGCAGTAGGAACATAACTTCAATGTTTGGATGATTTAAATCTTTTGGATGTCCTGGTGTGCTATACAATAGTAATAAAACTTTGAAATTAGATTTTAACAAGTACAAGTTCAATAGAACAGAATGTAACATGGGAATTTCCAAACAAAATAAAATACACTGATAGGAAGGGAGGAGGGGTTATGCTATTAGTTAAGAAACACAAAATCCAAGGAAGTACAGCAGTTGACATGGGTGGACAGTGCACTGTTGAGTCAGTTTGGTGTGACATAAGTATTAGAAAATCAAAATTGAGAGTAGGAGTATGTTATAGGCTTAATAGGCTTTCTCTGTACAACTGTACAGAGAAATAGAGTGGGGCAGTAAATCAGATTGTCTTATGTTACCAGGCAGTACTAGGTGGTAGATGACTCATCAACCGGTGTAATACCACCACTTTGCTTATTGGAGGCTTGAAGTGGTGGAACCCACGTTCAGTCTCTAGAGCTAAGTTCCGGTAAAAAAAAAAAGAAAAAAAAAGTGCAGCCATTATCAACCCACTGCAGGATGGAAGCCTCCACAACAATTCATGCTGAGGGAAATGACCATAATCTGCCACGCTGGTCCAGTGCAGGTTGGCAGATCGACCATATGCAGCAGTCAGGGGCTTGAACCCCGGTCTACTCAAAGAGCGTGTGCTACTGCACTCCCGCTCCTGACCACTCTTCCCTATCTCTTCCATCATGCAATATGATTGATGACTTTTGAGGTTATGATGAACATTGTGGCGAGATCCAATATTCCTTACATTTCGAGGGTACAGCTCTAAAACGGTGTTTGCAGGCTGGCCGCTAGTTAGTACACTGGACCGAACCTATTGATAACTCTCTAAGAGGCTTCTGGATCAGCTAGTGTATAATCTTGCTACCTCTACTCTGCGAGATAGTGACTGGAGGGAGTCCAAGTAGTGTGTATGCCGGGAGCATTGTTGAGGCCACATTATGTCAGGGATTTGGGTATATTCTTACTATGTGTACGCCATATCCAAAAATTTCATTACTTCATACAGCATGTCCCACCCACTTTTTCTTACTATTGAATACACAATGAATTGTCAAACTAATAGAGCAAGCTTATCTGCGAAAAGATCTAAACCTCCCAAGCACTTCCTAATTCATTTCACAAATATACGTGGTCTCAATCCCAATCTCAACGATGTCCATTTCCACTTGCAGTCTGCCAAACCCCATGTACTTTTTCTGACAGAATCTCAGTTATCGGTTGATTCAACTACTGCTCATCTCAGATGCCCAAATTATTTGCTGTGTGATTCCTTTCGCCTCAAAGGTGGTACTTGTGCATGTGTCTGTTCTGATATTCCCCGTCAGAGACTTGGCAATTTGGAATCCACTCTTTGATCTTCTCTGGCTTAAAATCTCTACCTCACTGTGTAAAATTCATCTGTTGTCTCTACCGTTCTCCCAACTCCACTAATCACTTGGAGCTTTTTGACTTCCTCTCTTTGCAACTTGACTTTCTCCAGTCCAACTTTCCTAACAGTGAGGTAATTTTCCTTGGTGATTTTAATGTTCACAACTCCAGCTGGCTTCTGTTTTTTGGTCACACAGACCCAGCTGGTCGAGATGCTGAGGCTTTTGCAATTACTAATGACTTTGCACAGATTGTTCATTTACCTACAAGAATACCGGACAATCCTAATCATACAGCCAACATGCTTGACCTTTTTCTCACAAATAACCCTTCTAAGTACACGGTCGAAGTGAGAGGTTCTTTAGGCACTTCAGATCACAACTTGGTGACTCTTCTCCAATGGAGCCTTTATCTCATGGCTATTCCCAACCTCGTGTTGTTTGGCATTACATGAATGCAAAATGGGATGACCTGTGAAATTTCTTTTCCTTGGTCGGATTACTGTTTCAAAACTTCTGAAGTCAACGTTTGCTCAGATCGTGTCAGTGAAATTATTCTTGCACAAATGGAATCCTTTACCCCACATTCCACTTTAAAATCTCGTCCCTTATCTAAACCTTGGTTTTTCCAATAAATATGCTAAGGCTGTTCAAGAGAAGAATGTTGCATATCGTAATTGGGTTGTTTCTAATTCTTCAGTTTCATTTTCTGCCTACACCAAAGCTTGCAACAATTGTAAAGCAGTTATTAATCAGTCCAAACTAGAGTTTGAACAGGCTAAGAGTAGAGAACTTGATTCTTGCCCTAATGGTAGCCAAGTATTCTGGTCCCTTGCCAAAGCTATTGGCTGCAACTTTTGCCCATCTCTGCTCACACCTCTGTCCAAACCAGATGGTTCTGTTGTCACTTCAGCCAAGGATAAAGCTGACTTGCTAGCATCCCATTTTTCTTCTAAATCATATATTAATGATCTTGGTAAAACACCTCCCACCATTCCTAACACGCTCCATTCAATGCCTCCTGTGGTCTTCTGTCAAAAGGATGTCAGAAGAATTTTGACGAATCTTGATGCTAAGAAAGCTCCAGGTCCTGATGGTATTTCTCCACTTGTTCTCAAAACCTGTGCTCCTGAACTTACTCCTGTTTTTTGCCACTTTTTTGACTTTCTTATTCCAAAAAGTGTTCTTCCTTTGGCTTGGAAATTTGCTCATATCCGGCCAGTTCCTAAAAAGGGTGACAAATCCCTCTCATCCAATTATCATCCCACTGCAATTACTTCTACTCTTTCTAAAGTAATGGAGAAATCAATTAACCGCCAACTCTTAAACTACCTGGAAACCTTCCATCTGATCAACAATTGCCAGTATGGATTCCGACAGTGTTGATCCACTGGTGATGTTTTGGCTTATGTTACCCATTTATTGACTAATTCAATGGATAGGTTCGGTGAAACACAAGTAGTTGCTCTTGACATCTCAAAGGCTTTCGATCGTGTTTGGCATAAAGGTCTTCTAAACAAGCTTCCATCTTATGGTTTGCCAACTGTTTTTAGTAATTGGTTATCCAGTTTTCTCTCTGATCGCTCACTGAGGGTGATGGTAGATGGCTCTGTCTTCTAACTTCTCCACTAATGCCGGTGTCCTCCAAGGTTCAGTTCTTTCCCCCACTCTTTTCCTCTTGTATATTAATAACCTTCTTCCATTGACTGGAAATCCTATCCATAGTTTTGCCGATGATAGCACATTGCATTCCACTTTCCATTTTGAGAAGCCTTGCCCTGTTCAATCAGGTTCAACTTCTCGAAAATCTGCTACCAATTCCTTAAATGCCGATCTTCAGGTAATTCTCCAGTGGGGCAAAGACAACTTAGTTGATTTCAACCCTTCTAAAACTGAGTCGTCTTATATCTTGCAAAAAAGATTCTTCTGTAACTATGCTTATCTTTAGTGACACTCAAATTTCTAGGCAAAATGATATATATCTCTTTTGGGGATTACCCTGACTTCTAATCTCTCTTGGCACACGCACATTACAAATATTGCTTCCTCTGCATCTAAAAAACTTGGTTTTCTTTCACTTTCAGCGTTACTTTTCTTCCAAACAGCTGCTCACTCTGTATAAATCGCAAATCCGCCCTGCTATGGAATATTGTTCCCACATCTGGGGTGGTGCCCCCAAAACCTCTCTCAGGCTTCTTGATTCCATTCAGAAGAGGGCAGTTAGGTTAATTAATGATTCATCTCTAACAGAGTCTCTCCACTCGCTTTCTCATAGATGTACTGTTTCTGCTGTATGCCTCTTCTACAGATACTTCCATGGGCACTGTTCTTCTGAACTGGCTTCTATAATTCCCGCCCTCTCTTTCAAAACAGTCCAACACGTGTCGCCATCAGCCATTTACTGTCCAACTTCAAACTCACAGAACCAACTTTTCATCTTCCTCGTTTATTCATTCAACTGCCGTTTTCTCGAACAACCTTCCTCCATATTTATTTCCTGAAAATTAGTCTACAGCAGTTCAAGTCCAATGTCAACAAATATCTTCTTTTGTCTTCTCAACCTCCAACCCAAGCACGGTACTAAGTACTATAGGTTCTAATACCTCTCGTGTTTGGGGTTTACATAAAAAAAAATAAATAATGGGGGATTTAATCAGATTGACTTATAATGGGGGATAAATGTAGAAGGCTTTGAATGGTTTGAGCAGGCTCAATGCTGATGGGATACTTCTGTTTGCTTGGATTAAGAACCTGAGGGGGCATAGATTCAAACTAAGGAAAGACAGTTGTAGAACAGATGTGTGGAAGTTTGCCTTTAGCCAGCAGGTGGTTGATTGCTGGAATAAAACTCCATATGTCATTGAGAAGTTGATATTTTAATTAGATTCAAGGCAGAACTAGACAAACATTTGGAGCAAGTGGATGGGTGAAATGAGAGGGTTTTATTTATTTATATTTTTGGCTGATGCTGTATAAGCTTGTTTTCTTGCATCATATGCCTCAACTAATGCTAATTTCCCAGATATTGACTGGAACTTGTGGGTTGGTCACTCACACACAAGAAGGATTTTGTGGATTTATCAGATGATTGTATTCTGTAGCAGCATGTTCAGGAGGCAACTAAAGGAAGTAATAATGAGAAAAAAATACTTATTATTATATATTACTACTACTACTTATTATATTACATTAAACTGGGTTATCATTGTACGTATCTATTTTTTCTCAACCATGGACCCCAGTACACCAGGCCCATTCGTTACTACTGGAAGTAATACTCTTGATCTGATTATCAATAGTGATTCTTCATGCATTAAGGATCTGCAGATAAAGGAACCACTAGTTGGCAGTGATCATAGTGGTCTAATGTGGGATTAGATAACTACCATCAGGGGTAAAGGGAAGGGTTTTTGCTTTCGTAAAGATGTCTATGGTGACCTGAGACAGTTTTTAAAAATGCTATACAGTGGGACCTACTAATGATGTTACAAACAGCAAATTCTAAAGGGGAAGCTTTCAAAGAATTAATCTTGGAAGCTACTAGGCTTTTCATACCAACTAAGAAATATTGTTCAAGGTCTAAACCTTGAACAATATAACATTGAACATAGAAGAAAAATGCATGGGATACAAATAAATTAACAGGTGACACAGAAGCCTGTGATAGATATAAGCTGGTCTGTAACCAAGTCACAAAGGAGGTTAGGCAGACTAAGGCAGATTACCAGAAATCGTTGGTAAAGGATGCAAAAAAAAAAAAAAAAAAAAAAACAGCTAAGAGTTCTTTACTTATGTAAACTAGAAGGAGTGGGATGAATCAGATTTGTCCACTTGATATCCAATGGTTCAACTGTTGATGATCCTGCTCAGGCAGCTAACAAACTAAATGAATATTTTGCATCTACATTCACACATGAAGAGTTATTCAGGGAGGGGGAATGCCAGAAGTGTATTAAACTCTGGCAGTAAGAAAAATGATTTTATACTAACTGAGAGCAAAGTGGAGCAGAAATTGTTGAAGTAAACATAAAGGCACCTGGGGTGGATGGGATCTATCCATTTACTGTATATTAAAGGAGGCAGCAAATGAAATAAGCACACCCTTAGCCATAATTATGAGAGCTTCCTTGGACTCAGGGGGAGGTACCCATAGACTGGAGATGTGCAAATATGACCCCAATTGACAAAGGAGATCAAAGAGCGACAAGTAATTACAGACCTATTAGTTTAACTTCTGTTCCAGGGAAATTAATGGAGGCACTGGTTAAAGAAGCACTGCAGGATCATCTAGACAAGACTTCAGTTATAGTTCGAACATTGCATGGGTTTGTTAAGGGAAAGTCTTGTCTGACAAATTTTTTGAATATTATGATATGGTTAACAAAGGAACTGGATGCAAAAAATAATTTTGATATCATATACTTGGATTTCAGGAAAGCTTTTGACAGTGTTGTGCATGGAAGGCTACTGTACAAATTGGAGCAGAATGGTATTAAGGGTAAGTTGCTACAATGGATAAAAGGTGGTTGAGTGGGAGAAGACAGAGGGTGGTAATCAATGGGCACTGCTCTTCGTGGACTAATGTTATTAGTGGAGTCCCACAGGGACTTATGTTGGGTCCACTGTTGTTTTGTATATTTATCAATGATATCGATGAAGTTACATCACGCTTAGTGTCGAAGTTTTCAGATGATACAAAGGTTGGCAGGGTTGTTAATGACAGTATGCTACTGAAACAAGATCTAGAAAAGTTAGGTAGATGGGCTGAGAAGTAGCGACTGAAGGTTAAAAAATGACAAATGCAAAGTACTGCATATGGGTAGCAGTAACCCCAGAGCAACATATGAACCGTGTGGTACTACACTCGGGGTGGTAGCAAATGAAAAGGACCTGGGGTAATTCTGTGGTCTATATGAAGTTTTCTGAGCAGTGCAGACAGTCTGCAAGAGTAGCTCAGGGTGTTTTGTCAATAATATACAGGAATTCGTCTAGCAAGGACAAGGAAGGAATTATCTCCTTGTATCCCAAGGAACTCTTATCTGGTGAGCATGGGCTTGGAAAACCCAAGGTCCTGAGCTGGATATCATCATTCTTCTGTTTCTTGGAGATTCTCTTCTACTTCTGAAACATGCACACTTTTTTGGCAAGTGCAGCATAAGCCTCAGGCTTCCTTGCACCATATGGTCAATAATAAGGCTATGGTCAGGCCACACCTTGAGCACTATATACAGGTCTGGAGGTCTCGTTTTAGGAAGGATGTACAGCTGCTGGAACTAGTACAGAGAACGGCAACAAGATTAGTGACTAGAACAAAGGGTCGCTCTTACAAAGAAAGTCTTGAGTTTTGTAAATTACAGTGTCTGGAGACTAACCTCCTGCAAAGTGATCCAATTGAGATGTACAAAGTTTTGAATGGTTTGAGCAAACTCAATGCTGATAGGATTCTAACTCTTGCCCAGATTAAATCTGCCTGAGAGGACAAATTCAAATTGAGGAAAAATAATTGTAGGAAAGTTGGGCAGAAATTTTCCTTTAGCCAGCAGGCAGCCGATTGCTGGAACAAACTTCCATTTATTGTTGTAGAAGTTGACAGCTTAAATAAATTCAAGGCTGAACTAGACAAAAGTTTGGAGCGAATGGATGGGTGAAAATGTTTTTTTTTATTGGCTGATGCTGTATAAGGTTGCTTTCTTGCATTATAAGCTTTTAGCATTAGCAGGAGCAAAAGTGCTTCAAAGATGGAAGTGAGGATGTTTGGGATGACCCAAGAAGTAGGCATCCATTGACCTCTTGAAATGTGGACAAAGTTGCAAAAGCTGAGGAAATTATTAGTGGCAAATTATGCAAGCTTATAACATCATCAGCAAAAACTCTTCCCACTTCACCTATCCATCTGCTCCAATAGTTTATCTAGTTATTCCTTGAATTTATTCAAGCTAGCCACTTCCACAACAACAGATGTAGGCTTCTTCCTTCAATCAACCACCCAGTGGCAAACTTCTGCACACCTATTTTGCAATCATCCTTCAATTTAAATTTATGCCACCTCTTCCTCTTGCACAGATGAAATTTCAACTGTGCAAGAGGAAGAATCCCATCAGTTTGCTCAATCCATTAAAAGCCTTAGCCACCTAAATCAGATCACCTCACAGATGTCTAGACTACAGATGCTGCAATTTGCAGAACTGAAGCCTTTTTTGGTAAGACCACCTCATTCTTGTTGCCTTTCTCTGTATCCATTCCAGCAGCCCTACATTCTTCCTAAAATGAAGCCTCCAGACCTGTATGCAGTACTCACAATGTGGTCTGACCACTGCCGTATACAATGAAATGATCACCTACTTATCCCTGCTAGCAAAATTGCTGTATATCATTGACAAAACCCCATGAGCTGTCCAGGCAGCCTGTCTGCATTGCTCAGAAAACTTCATAACTGCACAATTACTCCCAAGGTCTTTTTCATTTTCCACTGCTACCCATATGCAGTAGTTTGCATTTGTCAATGCTAAACTTCAATTGCCATTTCTCAGCCCACCCACCTAATTTTTCTAGATCTTATTGCGGTATCATATCATTATCCACCTCGCCAACCTTTATATCATTTGCAAACTTAGACCTGATATACCTTCATCAATATCATTAATAAATACAGAAAACAGCAATGGTCCCAGCACTGAACCCTGAGGGTTCCACTAATAACAGTTTTCCATGAAGAGATAACTACTGTCTTCTCCCACTCAACCACCCTTTTATCCATAGCATTATGGAATATGTATTTACTTGTTCCATGAAGACTCACAGCAGGCCTTGAAATCTCCAACACCTTGCTTTCCAGGCTGCTGCACATTCCAGCAGCAGTGCAAAAATCACTTTCACCTCTGCCTATGTATCCCCCACCCAAGTTAGCAGTTTTCTCATCCACCTAACACTTGAAGCATCAGCAAATAATATTCTTCCACTCTTTCTATTTAATATTATCCCATCCTTGTACAAGTAGTGTCTCCTGTTATCAAGCACCAACCATGATGAGAAAACTGTACCCCATGAGCTTTGAACAAGCTCTCCAGGGCCAAACTGATTAACAAGGCTCTCATCATATACTCCCTCTTACCTTGTCAGGGCAGAATTGCACACTTTCAAATTTAACCATAACTTAACTTTTTCGTAACATTGTCCTTTACTTGCTAAATAAGTCTGCAGATGTCCTACTCTTAATGTAATTAGTGTCAATATGTACAACAATATTACCTTGTGCCCTTAAAAGATGATATAACCCCAGGGGCTCACATCTGGTGAGTATGGGCTCGGTCTCTCTCTCTCAGGGTAACTCGGGGTTTTTTTTTTTTTTTTTTTTGTTTTGGCTGGTGCAGCATAAGCTTCAGGCTTCCTTGCGCCATGTAGCTAATAATAATATTTGCTCTGTGTCATCTACTTTTAACCCATGGCAGGCATACCCTGCTCCTATTCCACCTATCCTTCTTGCACAATATTATTTCCTCTTTTCCTGACAATCAAGTTACCAACAATAGCTACCTCCTGTAGAACCAGCACATTCTGCTTTAGGGATTGCTGCTCTGTTGCACAAGTGTGGGCTGTGGCATTGAGTTGGGAAACAGAGCTTGATGGGCCTCTCATTTTAATTATTTTGAGGACACCATCGTATTCTTTAAGCTTTCATAAATCACCCATCAGAATGTTGAGTTGGCACCAATTCCTTCACACACTGAGACACCACACACAGAGACATCCCCCTTGGCTATATCATGTCCTGTTCCAGAAAGTCCAAAAAACATTGCACAAGCAACACATTTTGTTAGGTTGTGATTCATAGGAGAATCATCATCCCCTTCGGTTCTCCCCCAAGCAACAGCATCCCCCCCCCTACTTTGAGCTTATTGCTTTGCTGCTCTAGTCTAGGGCATGATTTCCATTTAAATTCAATTTAATTTGACAATAACACAGCAAGCTAATATATTCCTAAATGCAATAATAACACTACTTTATTTACCAAATATGCAGCAGTAATACATAAGACTCAAGTTTATGTTATATGCATTACACTATATTGTAACGCTTGTAAAGTTAAAATTAATTAACAGACAATAAAATTATCTAATTAATACCAACCTATGTGATTCAAACTTACGAGATACCTATTTACCACAATTAAAACACTAGAATCCCGACCAATCACTACATATAAGTTACAAGATACAATATTTGCACCAAATCACTGATTCAAAAAGGTCCTATATATATAGTCCTAACTTACAAAATCTCAAATTTAAAAATAAACTAACAAAAGTAACTAGGACTATAAAGCTATTTATTGAATATGAGTTAATATTTTACGTAGGTCAATGAAATAGTAAAATTTTTTTCAAACCTTATCTATTCCCAGGAGTTCAAAATTCTTCGAATTTACAGCTCGCACTCTTGAACTAAAATTGTGGCAAGAGATCATCATTTGACTCAGAATGATGGCTGATGAGTTGGATATGAATAAGATGATATTGTCAAATTCTGCACAAAGATATAGGGAAAAATGAAGGTCTGTGCAAAATTTGTGCTTCACAGATGAACAGAACCAAAGAATTATCGTGTGAATACTTCATCCAGACAATCCTAATTTGCTCAACTGTATTGGCATTGGAGACAAGCGTTGGTGTTTCAGTATAACACTGAGTCAAAGCATTAGAGCATGCACTTGAAAACCATCATCATGGCCAAGTTTCATATACAGAAGTCCAAGATGATGCTGATAATGATTTTTTAACAAACAGGGTGTGATTCAACAGAATTTGTACCTGAAGGGAAGAGACTGTCAATGCTCTGAATTCTATGTACAGGTTCTTCAAAGACTAGTGAGGTGTATTTCCCAGGTGAGACTGAAATTAAGGCGAAAGGTAACTGGCTCTTGTTACATAATGCCCCCCCCCCATTAATTCCACACTTGTTGTGGAGACATTTCTTATAAACATAGCACTGTACAGATCAACTGTCCACTCTACTCTCCAGCTGTAGCACTAACAGATTTCTTCCTCTTTCCTAAGGTGAAAACTTTTCCTCAAAAGGAAAGATTTCAGGATGTTGAGGAAAAGAAAACTTAACTGCTAAATTTATCATCACTCTTTAGATGCCTTCAGTGACTCTTTTCAGAAACTTTTAGAATGATCTAACAAGTGCATTCAATGAAGTAAGATTACTTTGAATAAAAATAAAACCATTTTTGAGATCTTTATGTTCTTTTTATTGCACAAGTCTAATCTGTTTAATTGCATAATCTTGTTTTATTAAAAAAGGAGATATTTCACCTACTAAATTTCACAATTTATAAATTTCTCTTAACTGTTAGAAGTTGCATAAAATTTCAAAATCTGAATGGACAAGTGGTGTCTATTTGACTTCACACAACTAGAAGTTTATAATATAGACATTTATGAATTTCTCGTTTTTTATTTTGTCGTAAAAAGTTTTAAACTTCCGTAACACAAGCAGACATATTTTACACCAACTTTTGACAGGATTCTAGACCATGACTATTTCTCATCATTTTTTTTTTTATAATCATATTTCTGTGTGGAATTATCTATCCACATACTGTTAGTAACATATATCTTTTGAAAAATAAACAAAAAAAAAAAAAAAAAAATTGTGCATTACCTCTCAAGAGAATTGGGCTACAAAATTAGGAACTTGTAACAATTACATTTCTTTTTTTTTTTTTTCTGGATTAGTAGGCACTATAAAACTATATTTTTTAAAAGGGCAGTAGTTTTACAAAAAGAGATTAATTGTTTTGTAATTTATGTTAACAAAAGATTTTTGATGGATTTTTTAAATTCAATTATGAGAGCTGTTTGAAAAAAAAGGCAACATGCCTTTAATTTTTTTTTGTGATTAAGTGCCTACAAAGACAATTGCAGAACAAAAAACATAAATGGAGACAGTGTCTTCATTTATATCTTCAATGTTGTCACAGCCATCATATTTAGACACTTGTTCAACCATGTCATTAATGGAGTCATAGCTTTATCATAAAATTTGGAGACATTCCCACTGAACCAAATTTCAACACACCATTTACCTTCATTGTCATCACTGAATTGATTCCCAACTAGATGATTTTGAGGGTTTAAACAGATGAAAGTCAGATGAGGCAAGGGTGAGACTGTGTGATGATTTGCCAAGTATACCATCTATCTGTAATCATTCTGAACAGTTACCAGTGCAACCTTGCTGTATTTAGCTGTTTGAACTGTTTGCACCAAAGACAAGAAAATTTCTTGAATAAGACTGTTAGACATAATACAGCTTACAGCTATTGGGGAATTTACAGGTTCAATCCCTTTGTCATACAGAAATTGGATGATATTAATAGGTTATTCAAAACCTGCAAATGATATTAAGATGGGAGAAAGTGATATACAGTAACCAGGCTGTGCTAATTCAAAATTATCTAAACGTATTATGCAAATGACCAGCAAAATAGAAATTATGCTTTTTTGCTATCAAATGCAAGGAGGTCCATGCGCACCCAGAAAATAATAATCTAAGTGTAACCTATAGACTTGGTGGGGGGAATCACTAGTGAGATAGATGTAGGGATGTTGAGATAAGAGGGCAAAGGTTTCTATGAAAAGTAGACAAGCAGCTGGAAAGGCATATTATGTATTGTCAGTTATTTATTGAAATTTGGCATCTAGGGAGAAAAGTTAGGGGGGGGGAAGAATTACCTGAAAGGGTTTAAAGTGATATGAGATGGCCAGACTGGTAAGGAAAACAGATTCAGATGTGGCCTGCAAAGACTGGAAACTAGGCTCTTGGTGGTGGTGGTGGGGGGGGGGGGGGGAAGTGAAGCTGATTTGGATGTATAAGACAAAGTAATATGAACAAAGGTGGTATATATTCCTGTTGATCAGGAAGTACAAATATGAATGAAAGGGTAGTACCAATAAATTGTATTACAGGAAGTGCCTTTAGCCGCCAAATAATTAATTACTGGAACAAATAACCACCCAATGGTAGAGAGCTTATGGAAATTTAAAGGGGAATTAAATATATATTTATTAGCAGCCAACAAGGCAGAATAAGATTTTTTTTTTGATGGATGAGGCAAAACAGTCTTGGCCTCCTTGTCTTATCTGGCCAAATATGACACGCTAATTTACTTCAGTTATATAATGTAAAAAGGTGTACAGCATCCTGTTAAAAGATGAAAGGAGTGACTATGCGCTTTTATTCATACAATGGTTCACTATTTGGGAAAGGCAGTTCCCCTCAAAAAAAAAAAAAAAAAAAAAAAAAACATTTGTTACATTACCTTTTCTAACAACCTTGTGTATTATAAGTCACTATATCTCCAAAAGTTCAAAAGCAGTGCGACTAAAACACCTGAGGGCTATTTGCATCTTGCACAACTGCAAATTCAGCTTGCCACCAATTATTGAAGAAAAACATGAATGACCTCACACAAGGTGTGGCTATTAAATAACAAGACTGTTGCAATAAAATATTTCATAACTTAGTGTTATCCTCTTCAAAATAATTGCCTTGGGCTTACACACATTGTTCCATACATTTCTTCCAATGCACAGAAGCATTTCTGGAAGTTGTCTTCTGTAAGTCTTTTTACTACCTTGATAGTTTTTTCTGAATGTCTTCAATGGACTGAAAATGGGTTCCCTTAATACACTTTTCAGTTTAGAGATAAGTTCCCTTAAGGGTTCCCTTAGGGTTCCCTTAATACACTTTTCAGTTTAGAGATAAGTTAAGTCACAAGGGGCTAGGTCTGGCAAGTAGGGTGCATGTTCACACACAAGGACTTTTTTTTGGTGAGAAACTGGTAAACAGAGTGTGTTGTATGCTGGAGCATTGTCTTGATGGAACATCCAACCATCCTTCCACAATTCAGATCTTTCCTTCAAAATGTTTTAATAGCCTTGTCAGAACTTCAGTGTAATATGGCTGAATGAGTCTGATTTGGTGGGGCACATTCAATCATAAGCCCAGGGTGCTCACATCTGGTGAGTATGGGCTGGGCTTGGCACACCAAGGGTCCCAAGCTGGATATCTCCCTAAATTTTTTTTTTGGCTGGTGCAGCATAAGCCTCAGGCTTCCTTGCACCATATTGCTGATAATAATAATTCCTTTAATATCAAAGAAAACATGAAGCATAGTTTTCATTTTTGATATATATATTTTTTTTGTATGGAGGATTGTTTTGTCTTTCATTGCCTCGATTATCCTTTAGTTTCTAAGTTGTACTAGCCCAGCCAATTTTCATCACATGTAATTAAACTACTCAGAGTCTGGATCTTTTTAATCAAAACATCTTCACAAACTTGGAGTCTTCTCATTCTTTGATCTTCAATCAAAATTTTTGGCACATACACTTGGTGTATACACTTTTCTCATGGCTAAATTTTCAGATAAAATTTGTCTAACTGTTTCTTTGGCCACACTTGAGTTCTGATGCAACCATTCTAATGCTTAAATAACTCTAGCAGTAAGCTACAGAATCTTGAAATAACTGGGAGTAAAGTGGAGGAGAAACTGTTGAAGATAAACACAAGAAAGGCACCCGGGGTGGATGGGATCTATCCAGTTATATTAAAGGAGGCAGCAAAGGAAGTAAGCAAACCCTTAGCCATAATTATGAGAGCTTCCTTGGACTCAGGGGAGGTACCCATAGACTGGAAATGTGCAAATGTGACCCCAATTCACAAAGGAGGATCAAAGGCTGACACAAGTAATTATAGACCTGTGAGCTTAACTTCTGTTCCAGGAAAATTAATGGAGGCACTGGTTAAAGAAGCACTGCAGGATCATTTAGACAAGACTTCAGTTATAGCTCAGACACAGCATGGATTTGTTAAGGGGAAGTCATGCCTGACCAACTTGATTGGATACTATGATGCAGTCACAAAAGAACTGGATGCAGGGAATAACTTTGATATTATATACTTGGATCTTAGAAAGGCTTTTGATACTGTTGCACATGGAAGACTGCTACACAAATTGGAGCAGTGTGACATTGGAGGCAAATTGCTACTATGGATAAAGGGGTGGTTGAGGGGGAGAAGACAGAGAGTGGTAATCAATGGACACTGCTCATCGTGGACTAATGTTATTAGTGGAGTCCCTCAGGGCTCAGTCCATTATTGTTTTCTGTATTTATAAATGATATTGATGATGGTATATCAAGCTTAATGTCCAAGTTTGCAGATGATACAAAGGTTGGCAGGGTTGTCAAGGACACTACTGACACTATGCTGCTGCAACAGGATCTGGAAAGGTTGAGCAGATGGGCTGAGAGGTGGCAAATGAAGTTTAACATTGACAAATGTAAAGTACTACACATGGGAAAAAGCAACCCCAGAGCAACGTATCAACTCTGTGGTACTACACTGACAGTGGTAGAGAATGAAAGGGACTTGGGGGTGATTGTGCAGGCAGATATGAAGTTCTCTGAGCAGTGCAGATGGGCTGCAAGAGTAGCTCATGGAGTATTGTCAATGATATACAGGAATTTTTCCAGCAGGGATAAGGAGGTGATTATTCCATTGTATAAGGCAATGGTCAGGCCACACCTAGAGTACTGTATACAGGTCTGGAGGCCTCATTTCAAGAAGGATGTAGAGCTGCTGGAACGAGTACAGAGAAGGGCAACAAGATTAGTGAATGGAACAAAGGGGTGCTCTTACGAAGAAAGGCTTAAGTTTTGCAAATTACAGTGTCTGGAGACTAGGCACCAGCGAGGTGATCTGATAGAGGTGTATAAAGCCTTGAATGGTTTAAGCATGCTGATGGGATTCTTCCTCTAGCTCAGAAAAATCACCTGAGAGGGCATAAATTCAAATTGAGGAAAGACAGATGTAGGATAGACGTGCGGAAATTTGCCTTTAGCCAGCGGGTGGTTGGTTGGTGGAACAGACTGCCATCCCTTGTGGTGGAGGTTGATAGCCTAAATAAGTTTAAGGCTCAGCTGGACAGGTATTTTGAACGAACAGAGGGGTGAAGTGGAAGGGGGTTTTTTTTTTTTTGGCTGATGCTGCATAAGCTTGCTTTCTTGCATCAAATGCCTCTACTAATGCTAATGCTAATAACAATAACTTCTAATCAATGTCCTTACTTGGTCCACATTTTCATCAGTTCTCATGCATACTGGGTGGCCTGATCATTTGTCTTCCACATTCCTTTCCTTCTAAAACTTTATGCCATTCAAACATGTGAGCTCTTAACATAGTATCCCCCCTCCCCTATAAAATTAATTTAACATCTCATAAAACTTTCACAGTTGGTGTTTTCTTCAGTTCTGTTGAAATTGAGGTTGATCTGTTGTTCAATTCTTTTGTCTATCACTTTTCCTGCAAATTGCAAAAACACAAGGTAATGAAACCCTGACTCACTTGCAGAGCAAATCAGCATGTTGGAACACGACTTGGCAGGCAAACTAGGGAAAGGTTCAGGTCAACTGATGTGCCTTTGTTTCACAGGTGGTGCTCTGTGTGTAGTACCTGCATGCATGGTCTCATTATTTAATAGCCACGCCTTGTATTTTTTCAGGACATTAATAAACTTAAATAGAAATGAAAGTGGATTTTACCTATCAGTTATGTCCCAAAGCACTACATACTTCTGCAACCTATTTGCATATTAAGTAAATTATGTGTCAAATTTTTAATAGTGAAGCAAGAGATAAGGCAAGCAAGTCTGGTCACAAATACTCTCAGTACTTTTCTTGAAAAGTAAAGGAGTATTTGTGTTGTCTAATTTTTTGTTGCCTGTTAGTGGTACCTTGCAGTACTTTTCAAGTAAAAGTACTGCAAGGTATGGCTAATAGGCAACATAGGTGAAGAGCAGAGATAAAAGATGTCATTAGGGATCTTTTTTCATCTCTACTCACTTTGCCTTATAGACTATTGGCAAAGAAATTTATTTTATTTTATTTATTTTTTTATTATGATAGTTCCACAGTAATCTACATCAATAGCAAAGCAGTAAATTTAACAATACATTTAATTTAAACACTTTATAAATATTTTAACTATATATTAATAAAAAAGGAAAAAAATTAAGAACTTACTGTTTCTGTTTGCCAGAATGTGTCCACAATAGGACATCTTTCATCTCCTACAACTTTATAATACCAAAGCCAAGCTTCAGGATTAATTGGTTCTCCTACACTTCCAAGTAAAGATAAAGATTTTCTACTGTACCTAAATTGAATATACCAGACTGAAGTTAAATTTTGCTGTGAGAGAGAGAGAGAGAGATCAGACAGACTAGATAAACAGGAATTTATAGGTTTCTACTAATATTCAACATTAGTCATTTATATACAATAAAGTTTTGTATAAATTTGTATTTACATATTACCAATAAAAGTGGCCACTCATGGGACCCATTTTTATAATTGGTCACTATATTCAGGTTCCTGCTAGTGATAGTACGGCATGAAAATTCCACCTCAAATCTCTAAAAATGCGCTGTACTGCCAAAAATATATGAATATCCCTGGAAATTGGAAAAAATGAACCATACTCACCATCCACACATCAGGAATAGGTAAAAAAAAAAAAAAAAAAAAAAAAACTGTTCACACTAGACATAAGCAGTTCAATGAAAGCTTAGTGACTTCAAATGAAGAGTCATCAAGGAATGCCATAGTGGCAATCAATTTGTGCCACTGCAGCAAAAGTGCAGTACCCCAGATGAACAGTAGCAGGTATGATCAACAAATGAGAATGCTGGTGGTACTAGTACAGCCCAAAAATGTCCAGGCAGACTGTAGAAACAGAGAAAAAAAAAAACCTGAAGGGAGCTCAGAACAGTGGTACTTAGATGCCACATTCCTCATCAAATACAGTCAACCAGAAGTTCAGAGTGGACAAGTTAGAACAATATGTAGATTGCATGGTACCTGGATTTTAAAGAAGAACTGCAGCACACATCACAGTATTCGATGCATAGCAATGGCTTGCCTGGTGAATAACTACTAATTGGTCCCTGGAATATTGGAAACCTGCATTATGGAGTGATGAATAATTTTTTTGGACCATTGGTTGTCATTCCTAGAACAATGAATGTTGAGTAGTAAAATTCTGGCCAATTCTATTCTTCCTATATTATAGCAGTGACAAGGCCCTTTTCTATTTCAGGGATGACATAAACCACATCATATTCTACAGCCTGAAGTGACTTGGTTTGAAGACTTGGGCATGAAAAAGCTTAACAGGTTTTCCAATAGCCTCAACCTTAACCCCACCAAACACTTGTTTGATGAACTACCTTCTTCGGACAGACCAACATGTCCACAATCAGTAGCAGAAATTGATTACTATGTTAAAGGAATGGATCAAAATACAATCTTCCTGTTATCAAAAATTGGTTCAGACTACCAATAAGTATACAGTGTAATCAAGGACAAAGGTAGGTCAACACATTAAATATTGAATCAATAAAAGGTTTTTTTGAAACATGTAGGTATTTTGATTGCTTTTGACAATATAGTGCATATTTCATGTACAAAAAATATTTATATTACAAAAAAGATGTCTTCCTGCACTCTTCAGTATCTCTCATATAAATTCAGCAATTCTCATTTTCTATGAAAATTTACTGAAATGAGAATTACTAAATTATTGAATAAATAAAAAAACCATTGAAGACAACAAATAAAAAAAAAAGGATTCCATACTTTTTAACATGGCTATCTCCAAATTTCATGAGAGCTCGTACAGCAGTAGGAGCAGTATAAAAAGTGTTCACTTTATATTTATCAATAATTTCCCAAAATCGACCAGGATGTGGGTGAAATGGTAATCCTTCAAACTGAAAAAAAAAAAAAAAAAAAAAAAAATATATATATTAGAAAAATTGTAATAGATAAACTATTAATTTTACTATAAAAATATATAGAATAGCAGTTTTAATTGCTACATTTTACATAACAAAAACTAAATCTATTTATAAGATATAGTCTTATTTTTTGGTAATTCAAATAATGGCACATTTTTTTAAATTCTAGAAAATAATTGCTCTATCAATAATAAATTTGCCCCAAGACTAATAAAGGCAATATTAATTATGCTTTTGAATTTGGCTTTTATAGTTTCCACTTACAAAAAATGGAATGCAGGCTTAGATTATTACCATGTTCATATATGTGCATCTCACTAATAATTAGTGTTCACAGTAATAATGCTTACAGTCTGAGACAAAAAATATTTATGGCACATGTAAATAAGAGGCAATCTAGGGGCATTACTCCTAGCAACTAGTCATATTCCATGAGTGGTTATACACTGTTGTAGTTAGGAACAGTTTAGAAAAAAAACTGGTTAAATTGGAGAGCCTGCCAATAGTGCATAAAAATACTATTACCAGTTAAAATTATAGATTTTCTAAGGCATCAACAAACAGAGAACAATCTAAAACTATAAAAATCATTACGAAAATTGGTATTAATTTTTTATAAAATTATTAGTTACCAAAAAATAATATTAACTATTAATTGCATTATATTTGTATTAAAGATATCCAGGAAAAACTTAGCTTAAAAGAATAGTATACAAATAATGAACTTCCATTAAAATTTGGCATGGATTGGCAGTTTTTCAGGAACATTCAGAATGGAAAAATCTGTGATGAATGGGTTCTTTAATTTACGAAAGCAATATTTTTTGAATGGTGTCATTGACCTCAAGTTGTTTAATGCAGAATTCCAAAAGAACATCAGTTCTTTTGATTTAGGATCTGTACAGTCAGTAGCTATTTAGAAGAAAAGTAATTCCTCAGAATTACTTTTCTTCCCTCTCAAGAAAATTAGTTTCTTCAAAATAGCTCGTCTATATAACACTGGCCAGGGCTGCATATAAGAACACACTGGCTAAAGAGCAAAGAATGAGGACATGGAATTTTTCATATATGTGATGTGAATACAATGAAAAAGAAAGTGAATCAGATCGCCTCGGGCACTGGGTGTAGGAGTGTTATAATAAAAGGAAAGTTGCTGATGGATTGAATAGCATTAGAGGCATATAGTGCAAGAAAGCAAGCTTATACAGCATCAGAAGAAGGAAAAAAACCTTCCCAATTCATCCATCAATTCACTCCAAAAATAGGTATTTTTTTTTGGATTGGTATTAACTGAAGACTCTTCATGCTGAGGATGCTGTGCAAGTGAGGCTGAGCCATATGAAATTGTGGATTGCAAAATTACAGATTCTGTTTAGAAAAACTTTGAGCATAAAGGCAAGTAAGGAGTTGATGGCATATACCCTGTAATTTTGATTGATGTTGCCAGAAAGCATTTGAATCAGTGAGGATTCAAAAACTTTGTCAGCCTCCAGAAGGGCATCTTCGGAATCTGGAGATATTCCTTTGGATTGGAAAGGTGCCAATACATAAAGGTGGCTCTAAGAGTCAAGTTAATAACTACAGACTGGTTAGCCTGTAGTTACTAACTTTCACTTTAGTTCAGTGGTAGGGAAAATCTTAGAGGCAATGATTAAGAGTGCAATCCAGGGACCTTTAGAAAGAAATAGCATTCTGAACAACACACAAGATGGTGGTTTTGTTAAAGGAAATATTGGCAACCAGACACCTCAGATGGGACCTGATTGAAGTTTTTAAGGCTCTGACAGGGGTTAGTAAAATGAATGAAGGCAGAATGTTCATTGTTATAAAGAATTATTTTTTTATTTAATATTATCAGCCATATGGTACAAGGAAGCCTGAGGCTTATGCTGCACCAGCCAACCAAAAAAAAAAAAAGTTTCAGAGTAACCCTGAGAGTGAGAGATAAGTAGAAAGAAATCACCAAGAAAGAGAAGAATGATGATATCCAGCTCAGGACCCTGGGGTTTGCCAAGCCCATACTCACCAGATGTGAGCCAGGCCATAAATTCAAATTACAGGGGAAGTGGTTTAGACTAAATTGTAGGCAGTTTTCTTTTAGCCAGTGAGTTGTTGATTAGTGGAACAAGTTGCCTCCACAGGTAGTTGAGGCTGACAGTTGAAGAAATTCAAAAAGGTCAACTGGATAGTTACCTACATCAGGATGGAAGCACTTAACTGATTGTTTCCTATCATTTTTTTTTTTGGTCAGTGCATCTAAAGCTTGTGGCTTCCTTGCACTACTTGACTAATTCCTTATAGTATTGCTAAATACACCCTGCAATCCAATTAAAAAATGCAGCAACTTTAAAATTCAATGTTCAGGGCACTTGCAAATTTTCTTTATTCCAACGTTGTGGACTGCAGGTATCAATAGCCTTCTGTTATATAATAAAACTGCCTTTAAACTTACTTCAGGTGAAAGTCCATTTTTCAGCTTAGTGTTCATATCCAATTTCTTTAATTTATATCTAGATGCACACAAAGGAATCCTGCATAGCATAATAAACTTTTTTTTTCCTTTTCTCTTTTTAAAGATGGAAGTTCTTGTTGCACCAACTATAAAATTCCATTCTTGTAGTCATGATTCCAAAGACTGTCTACTGCTCTGATCAAGTGAAATCACTTAGGTTATTAAATTCCCTTTGTTCAATTATGTATTGTTCTTTGCTATTATGTGGAATGCAATTTTAAAATCCTACTGAGTTTTCTTTACTAGGAATGGGAAGTTTCTTCCAATTAGTCAGTTGTGCAGGAATAGGAAGACCTTTTCCTACAGGACTGGCTTCATTCAGAAATAATGTTTGGATACTCTATTCTATTTTTGTTTCTCTTTGAAAAACCTATATTGCTTTAAGAATGAGCAGTCTTCATTATATCTACTAAGTTTATGCATATCATTGGAACAGAAAACAGCATGCACTCTCATTTTATTGATTCAATAATGTTTACATGGTGCAATGTGCAGTGATTGACTTGTCATGATCTCAGAAGTGGCACCACCTCTTTACTGATTGTCAGTAAACACTTTATAGAAATAAAAACAAAAGATATAAAAAACTGGTCCCAGGTGTGCACAGCTGACTAACATGTGCAATATGTATTATATATCACCCTCTGTTACACTTACATTCACAGTAAATAATCCTTATTTTATAACACTGTTACAAAAATCAGCTTAAAAAAAAAAAAAAAAAAAAGAAAAGGAAAAAAAAAAAAGCAGTATTATTATTTATATTATCATATAATTAAACATAGTTTAAAGCTCTAATATCAATTTACTTACCAAAACACTTTTAGCACTATTCAGTAATGGGCCATAAACAACATAAGTATGTCCAGTAACCCATCCAATATCTGCTGTGCAAAAATATACATCATTGGGGTGGTAATTGAAAATGTACTTGAACGTTGTTCCAGCATAAAGCATGTAACCTCCGGTAGTATGCAACACACCCTTTGGTTTTCCTGTTGAGCCACTGAAATCCATTAGAGAAATAAACACAAATAAATTTATCTTACAAACAATTGATATTTATACTTAGAGTATCATTCACTAATTTGTTTAGCATTTCTGTAATCCTACTAATTGGCCTGTATTAGCACCATTGTAAAACCACTGCATAATATTGTTTTGGTCATGCATTACTCCTTTGGGTGTGGGAGATCAAAACCCACAATACTTTTAGCTCCAACCCTGTGTAAAAAACGTCCAACCACATGGATTGTCTCCCTTTTAAGTACATTATTCAGCTTCAATTGATAACAATAAATTTCTTTATACACTCAGTGAGCATAAGAGTAAGGTCAAAAAGATCAGAGCTATACAAAAAACATCTTTTGATAGGTTTAGAGGTTGTATGAGATGATATTGTATATTATCTTGCGTTTATCAATATTTTTTAGGGTGTGCGTGGGGAGGAGTAAAGTACACTGAAAGGAGAAGAGAGATTTTGATTATCATTTTAAAATCAGCAGGCTGCCACTCAAATAAGTATTATGCAAACAAAACCAAAAAACTGCAGCATATGTGAGATCTCAGATATTTTAATCTGCAACTCAATTTATAAGCACATACCTGCCAAGTTTTGGGTTTTTAAAGTTGAGTGAGTGAGCGAAAGAGTGATTTAAATCCAGCCATAAAGTTGTTTACTGCTATGGTAAGCTTTCAAACACTTGCTTTTCTAGAATTTTTCTCTCCATGGATTTCTGTTAGATATTTACTGATATGATTGCTTCAAGTGATACTGTTGCAGACTTTCCCTCTTCAGAAATGTTGTGCCAAAGTTTTGTTTATAACATTGGCCCCATTGTCTAAATGGGACTGCTAAGAGTACCTCCAAAAAACTTGGAGAAATCAGATTTTTTTACATTTGGCTGAATATACAGTCCATTCCGGTTATTTGGGCCACATCGGGACTAGTGCATTTTGGCCCGATTAAGCGGCTGCCCCAATTATCCGAATTTTCACATAAATAGTTAAAATACAATGTACCCCCCCTTTACAATTGGTTCACTGTACAATCAAATCATGTTACGATGGAGTCACCATAGTAAAGTACCGTTTACTATATGATGTGCAGTAAGCGCCGGTCATTGTGATCACGTTTGTGAATTCAATTTTAATTCTATTAAACAGCAATTCTAATTAACGAAAATAGGAGGAATATTATCCACAGGCAAAGATATTAAGCACAAATTCACCCATATTACCTTACCAATTAAAAAATTAAATGATACGTGAAAATCGGAAAAATATACCTGATAATCGGAATAATTAATACGTACTGTAATATGTACATACAAACTAGTTGACATTTGTGGGTGGGGGTTAAAATTTAAAAAGTAAAAAGATAAGCAATCATCAATAACAAAGAACAGGGCACAAACAAATTGCAAGTAACACAATACGCGAAAGTGAGAACGGAGTAACGAGTTACAAAGCTTTAAAAATAGGAATGAAGAGAAGAGCCGAAAATTATTTTTTTATATGATTGAAGATTTCATGGAAGTGTAAACACATTTCACCGTAATAACCCACAGAATTCCAGCTGTCGGTATTATCGCAAATTCTGTAAGGTTGAGTTTACTGTCCGTTTATAATGAATAAATAAATTTGCTGTTTATACTCCGGGATGACCAAACGGTCAAAGGAGTTATAATTTCACTAACAGAAAAGCCCAATAAACAGGTGACTGCTAATTGTTTTATGGTTGTGACCTCCAGAATTTCGACCGAACCATGTGGTACCATCTGAGACAATCATAGGATAATCTCCAGTGCTGCGGTCTCCTGCCCCGATTAAACGGCATGCTGTCCCAATTAAGCTAAGTAAACCCTGGCTATTTTCAATTGGTTTCTGTTTTTTAAGACTTTCCCCAAATAAACAGCTGCACCGATTAACTGGTGGCCCAAATAACCGGAATCCACTGTAGTTAGATTCATTGTTTGTACATTAACCAGTACACATGTATAGCACACTGCAGGTCAGTTTTTGGAATAATTGAGGGTTTTTTAATTTATTTAATATACTAAACTGTGGTTAACATAGTTTGAATCCAATAGTCACGTAAGTTAGTTTAATTTTTGTATTTAGTTAAGTATTTACAAAGCTACCGCGCTTAATATTCAGAAGGCCTTTATCAATATTTTGGTGGAAATTTCATGACTTCACTTCCGTTTGGTATCTTAAATTTAACTTTGGTAGTGGTAAGTTTTGTTAACAGTTTAATTTCTGTAATAGTCTGTTAATTTAAATCCTGTAATATACTGTAAATTTCAATTTTCTAAAGTATACAAAAAAGTTACAGCTTAATATTTAGCTAGCCCTTGTTATTGATATTTTAGTGGGAACTTCATAAGTTTTGTTTGGTAGCTTAAGTTTAACTTTTCTAGTGGTTAAAGTTTTGTCAGTAGTTTCATTTCTGTAATATTTTGGTAATTTAAATTCTGTAACCTTTCTGAAGTTAAAATTTTATTTAACTAATGGGTGATAGAGCATGCACTTACAATACAAAGTCCAAGAATATTGTGACACAGACAGAAATGCCTGCAGGAATTTGTATAGCCTGTGGCATGTATTCTAATGCTAGCCAAGTGGGCAAACCTAGCTCTGATGATTCTTTTCTTTGCATCCGATATAAGGGGCATACCAATCGAAAATTAGAACTTTGTGCATTCCGAGAAGAATTTGAATAATCGAAAAAACAAATGCTTGCCCCTGAAACAAATGTAACTGGGAGCTCATCAGGAACTCAAGTATCTCGTGATCTGTCAAGTGATGCACCCTCAATTCAGGTCCCAGATAAGAATAGTCAAGTGTACTTTTCTGGTTGAAGGTTATCTAGTTTTATTGGGCAACTCCACTGTCAGGGAAATGAGTAATATTTTTTGTAATAAAGATAGGTGAAGCAGAACCAGGGTGTGTTTGATGGCAGCAACTACTCATGATGTTACCAACAGTGTCAGATTTTAAGGGGAGTAAAGAGAGCGTTATTATTCATAAAGGGATTAATGATATTAAATGAATGTGACCTTGATCATTTGTTAGATAAATATAGATTTATAAACAAACCAAGCTGAAAAATATGTTGCAAGTTAGGCCAGAATGTATGTGTCTGCAATTCTGCCGGGACCAAAAAGGAGGGATCATACGTTGAAAGCTTTGTGGATTAACTAGAGGCTTGAACAAGGCTCTAGGGGAAAATTTTATTATCTGCGTGGCCTGCACTTGTAGATAAAAGGAATCTATTTTGTAGACTGTATTAATTTAAACAAAGGTGGTGCAAGGATTTTTGCCAGTTTCATTGAGGATGCCTTAAGGCAGCATTTCTCAAACTGTGTTCTGCAGAACACTAGTGTTCTGTGAGATGTGAACAAGTGTTTAATTAACAATTAAAAAAAAATAATAAATAAATTTTGCACATTTGTAGCGTACACCACTTTGTATCATTATAATATTTAACATTATTTTTTTTTCAGTTATTAATATACTGGCATAGACTGGAACATTATTTTGGCAGGCTTTGCATAGAGAAACATGCATAGAGGTAATGACACCTACGAAAAGGCAGCAATGTGGTGATCTAGTATGGTAAGTATGACATTCATATGCAATTTAGCCGAAGGAGAGGAGGAAGCAAATCAATATCATAACTAAACTCACTTCCTTTTATAAATTTTTTTTTTTTTTGATAATTATTAGTATTTCGAAATATTATTATTAAAATAAATGACCATGAATTTGTGGTTGAAAAAAGGAACTTGAAAATGAGAAGCAAGTACTTCTAGTATTGCAACTGTGGTCGATGAAAACAAACATAATATTGTCACACTTCAAAGTGAGGATGAACAATTGCAGAGTTTTGTTCCCCAGAAATCCAAAGCGAAAAAACAGGAACCAACTAATAAAAGACCAAAACGAAAGTATAATGACAGCTATTTGAATTTCGGCTTTAAATGTGTTGGAAATAAAGATGCTCCTGATGCACCAGTGTGTCATAGGTAATAAAATATTAGCAACAGTTCTTCGCCTCTCGCTAAACTTGTGTTTCGCAAGTGTTCCGTGAATATGTTGTGAGATCAAGTGCTCCGTGACTAAATAAAAGTTTGGGAAATGCTGCCTCAAGGGTTTGGAGAAAATGCTAGTTGGGGGAGGAAGAAGGGTAATATAGATCTGCATTTATCTGATGATATGGGCCAAAGTAATGTTTGAACCCACCTCAAGAATTCTTGTTTGTTGCCACAACAGTTGATGTTGACAAGATGTTCTGATTGTAGCAAAATTTCAAATGAGTGGCATGTGAAAGATAGGGAAACAAGTTTAAATAACTTCAAGGGGTGCTTCAGAGCACCCCTTTTTTTCTAAATTTTTCTAAATATAAAAGAATGCTTAATCTTAATTGTGTCTACAGTAATGTCAGGAGTGTTGTCATAAAATGGCTGAATTTGAACTCCTGGTTAGGACAACCAATGCTAATATAACTGGGCTAACAGAAACTTAGTGTCACCCAGAAATTGGGGATGATGAGTTCCTCTATGGTATGTATAATGTATTTAGGAAAGATAGGAGTGGTAATGGCGGTGTCATGCTTCTTATCAAAAGCAGCACGAGCGCAAAGAGTTTGCCGAGTTTAAAGTTACATCTGCCAGCATAGAATCTGTGTGGTGTGAGTGAGTTGGAAGCAAAGTTATAATGAAAGTAGGAGTAATCTACTGACCAGAAGACTGAAGAGTATGACAAGAGTCTTTACATGCAAATGGAATGGGCAAGCAAGCATGAATGTCTTATTGTGGGCAACTTCAACCTGCTAGAGACTGACTGGAATAAGTGGGAGGGAAACTCACCTTGGAGAAAAAATTTTTCTAAATAAACTAGATTATTTGTACCAGCATGTCAGAGATAATACTAGGAGGGAGAATATTCTTGACCTCAACATTACTGATGAATTAGATGACATCACAGAGCTTAAAATATAAGAAGCATTGGTAGGTAGCGATCACGCAGCAGTCAGTTGGAAGATGAAAGGTTGCAGTAGTTAAAGGTAAAGACATGGGTTTTAATTTCAGAAGAGGGGGCATTGACAGAGTAAGGCACTAAATGGCATTTGTTAATTGAGCAGATTGCAGAGTGAAAATTTTAATATTATTTACATTTGAAGACAATTTAACATAGTATTGATGACTTCTGCTATTGACACAGACCTGAAGGAAGGATATATCTTTGATATGTTAAAGATCTATTGAGATCAGTCAATTGTCTTTAAAAAACAAAAAAAAAAAACCTATGTACAAGTTTTCTTCCATTGAGTTAATTAATGTCACTAGCTTAAAATTGGTAGCCCTAAAATAGTATCACTTAAGCCTTAAGATAACTGCCACTTTTCCAGCATTTATTATAAATAAAAATTAAAGCAGAAAGTGAAAGCATAGATTTTAGTATTAAATAAAACTTATTAATTATGAGTGATATACTATTTTATTTATAAAAGTTTTCTTTAATTTTAAAAAGTATTGAACCATACTGCCTCTGCACTTGGCTAATATGATACAACCATGAACTGTTCATCCATTACAAATTTAAAAAAGAAAACTATTATTAGATGTGTCCAAACTGTTAGATATTAATGCATATCTACCCTTTCTGTTGGACAGGACCTTGAAGCATTACTTCACATTAAGTTAACACATGCCATATAATGCAATTGGAAAAATTAAACCATTATGAAATGTAGTAAACCTTATTCTGAAGTATTTAAATAAGTCTAAATATTTCTAAAATCACCATTTCACTAAAATCTTGCAGATTAATGTAAGGTGTTATGTGGTTGGCATTGTAAAGGCCATTAATTTAGCAGATGAAATGGGAAATCCTTGTCTTCTCCCTCATTTTATGGACTTTTAGTCCTTATGATTCGTTCTGTATAACAAAAGAACCACTCGAAATTCAATGGTTTCACACAACACACAGACATGTAAACAGTGGTGAGCTATAGTGGCCTTGTGAGAGCCCATTATTTATTTTTTTTTTTTGAAAATTTGGAAGCCCATTGTTGAGACGATCATTTTACAAATGAAATCCTGAATGCAATTATTGAGTATCTAGAGCCAAAACTATGGTGGGGCAAGCAGGGCCCCCATTCCCAGCATTTTAATGGTGCAATTGATCTGTTATGCATTTTAAAATTGCTTCATTTTTGATTTAATTACAGTCGGACCTCTGTTTAACGAATTTCTTTATAGCGAATTTTTTGATTCCCCTTGATAATTACATCTAAAATAGTTTCCGTTGAATGAATAAAATCTCCATGTAGCAAACGGATTAGGAGTGACAACTCTGTGTGCATTGTTCTCACCTCTGGCCTTTAGGCAATTTAGGTAATTAGAAAGTGCAAAGTAAGGTTGAAAGGGATTACCGTTTCACAATGTTAGTGGTATCCGTAAAACCTATGCAGTCACATACCGAGAAGTCGCGCTAGTCAATATGCTTTCCATAGCCAGTCAGAAGGATTAAGAGGATTCTCAACACTGATTATCACCTCTGGTCAATCAGTGTTGTGGTTCCCCCTTACTGCAACAAACAGGCATATGTCTTTCGGAGAAGTGAGTGATTAATGCCTTCCATAAAATTTCTCCTGTCTATGTTTAGATGGTCACAATAGCTGAATATCCATGTGATTCTGACATTTTGCACTGTATTCAAAGAACTAGTGAGATTAGCAACGTAGAGGTGGGGGGGGGGGGTATTGAGACAACTAAGATATTGATATATAAATTTTACGAAGACGAAATGTTGGCAGATTTTGAAACTTTGTCGAGCCTTTCACTGTGTAGAAAAATGTTCTAAAATATAATGGCATACAGGCAATATTTAAAAAAAAAAAAAACTGTATTACCAATCTCCAAAAAACTAGAGCGAATTAAGGATGATTGCTAAAGAACTTTACGTGGAAACTAAAAGATCGGTCGGTGTTCGGGCATGAGTAGCTTGCGGACGGCAATTGTGGGTTGGAGGAATTATCCTGCTTTGTGCAAACATTTTGAATCAGAAGTTAAATATTTCTGATTATTAAATAGACTTAAATTTGGAATATCTTAACCATTTAGTACTAATGATCGATATCCTGCAAGAGCTCTTACCTTTCAGAAGCTTTACAGAATCACAATGTTTTGTAAAAGCATATAAATTAATTATTTGAACTATCAATGCTATTGCTAATTTCAAGTTCTGAAGGAAACTATGAAGCTAAAATTGAGAGCATTTTGAAGTGGAAAGAATTTGAAGGAATCAAAATCGAAAGTAAAAAAATTACCTCATGACAAGTTATTAAATGCACTGTTTAATCTTTAAAGGATTAGTTATTAATGCAACAGGGCGATTTTAAATTAAATAAGTTAATTTTTTTAGTTTAATTTTTTGTTTTTAATCTTTTAAAAATAAGTTTATATTTTTAAATTAGACTATTGAAAGAAATTTTAAACATATGCTACCCGAAATCGTGGATGTGAAAGAACTTTTGTCTCAGTGGCAAGACAGTGAAAACCGAATAAGAAATTTAAGTTTTCTGATAAAATATGAAATAAAAATGAATGATTTTAGAGATTTTGTCGAAGACAGTTTATCTTTAAAATTGGGTGAAATTACCTTTTCAATTAAGAAAGCCAGAAAATATCTTTGAAACCATTGCGATTAGCAGTGCTAAAGCTGAGTTCAGCTATCAGCATAATGAATAACATTGTGACAATTAAACACGTTGCAGATTATGATGACCATACATCTAAATGGAAAACCATTGCTTCATTTTGATCCGGATCGTTATGTCAAATCTGTAATCGTCGCTCAGCTATTGAGCAAAGCAGAATATAGACAACAAATATTAATAAAGAAGTAAATTGTATATAGCAATTTTTAGAATCAACCTTTCTTGAATATTTGTGAAATAAATTTTTTTCGTGTAATTGTGATTTTTTGTGTACTTTTTCTAGAAAGTTTATTTTTTATGTAATATTTGTTTTTATATTGTGGAATGTTTTGTGATTGTTTTTATGTTATTTGTGGTATGGGAAATAATTTCATGTTATTTTTTATTTGCAATATTAAAATTTTATCATGAAAAAAAGTATCCATTATATTTCCCTAGTTGTTAAAAAAAAAAGATGAATAAAAAAAGTTGTGCCGAGCATGCATGATAGATGGTTTATGTGAAACATCCTTCATGTTTCTTTTAGGCATTTTGATTTGTATATATCGATTACGAAATAAGAGCTTTATTGTAAATATTTTATTGATCATTTGCAGATTTTCATAATTTCTGGAAGACAAGATACAATGGATTTATGATAACTAAAGTAAGAGATGTATACTTGCGAGTGCAACGTATCTAAATATCTCTGTAAAAACAGCACTGATTGATGTACCGATCTTGTAGTTGAAGCAATATTAGCTGTTAGGGGAACCTAACAATGGATGTAACAAAAATGCGAGACAAAAAAAAGAAATTGTTGACAAATATTTGTATTGTTGCAATCATGCTTACTGCAGTAGTAACTTCAGGAAGCATGATTGTGACGTTATACTATTCAAAAATTCTAAAAGTTAGAACTCCAGACACTGACATATCCAGTTATCATCATAAGGCAAGGCAACCAGGTTTTTAATTTTTTTTTTTTTTTTTTTTTTTTTTTTTTAGCTAGACATACAAACATTTTACACATTCACTTAGACTTTGCACATCACGCACGGTGAATAAATGAAGCAACTTAAATTGCATCACGCGCTCTAATCACACTACTAGTAGTGGGAGCATGGAAAGCACCTCTAGTGGAAGCTGCGGATGACGTCACTTCTGTAACTGATCAAAGTTACTTGGTAGAAAGCTGGAAAAACTGTGAGCCCATTGTTAAAATATTCACAGCTCACCACTGTAACACACTCTCTCTCAGTAACCTTCGATAAAATCAGGCTGCTAATATCAGATCACTGCATGTACCAGAGGTCAGAGATATCTCTGAGGGCATATAGCCATCAAGTACTTTTAAATAAAGCTTGCTTTTTGGTAAGAGTCACATTGACAGTACTTTTTGAGCAACACACATTGTACAAAAAAAACATGGGTTGCTCAAAAAATAGAATGATACAAAATGAAAATTTCATAGAAAACACAAGATAAAATAAAATAAAAAAATAAATAAATAAAAAAAGATGATTTTAGTAATGCAAATTAAATAGCGAAACAAGCAAATTTTTTTTAACAAAACACTTCAGTTAAAAATCAAACCTGGTGTAGAGAATAAATAACGGATCTTCTGCATCCACCCATTCTGGTTCACAGAAATCTGCAGCTTTTGCCATTTCTTCATGCCACCACACATCAAGGTTAGGATTCCACTGTATCTATGCAGTAAGAAAGTAGCTTAAGGAACTAACTGCAGTAGATAATTGGCCAGTTATGAAAAATGCTACTAAAAACAATTTCCAAATTTCACCTATGCATGCATACAGGTTAAAATGCATTCTTCAGCAAGATATAAATTTTTTAATAATATTACATTAAAGTTTGACAAATTCCCTTAATTTTAATCTGAACCAACACAACAGAAGTTGTGAACAGCATTATCAATAAGATCACAAGTTTTTGGAGTGGTACATCCTTTTATACTGTTATAAAATTATGATTTTATATAGCCTTGACCAAAAAATCTAAATGTTTTTAATTTTAGATATATACTTGATACAACTGCTGGTGAAAAGTGTTGAACAGCTGGTGTTCCAATTTGGCTGTATCTGGAAAATAAATGTGGACTTGTAACAGGGGAGAAAATTGTTTCTAATATTGAATTGAAGTTACTAAGGGTCTGGATTAACTAGAGCCCCATAAAAGAGATAAATGTAATATTAAGTATGCAAGATGTGTTTATTTACACTTGGTTACCATAACAATTAAAGTTGATGTCTCCTTATGAAAGCCATACAAATAAGGATCTTAATAGTATTGAAATATTTCAGAAATTGAGGGGGACAGAAACAAGCCATACTTATCCATTCACTGACATGATGCCCAGAGGTACTGGATTATATCAGAGTGGCAGAAGAGCCCAAGTGTGAGGTAACAGCTTCTCCTCTGTGGGGAAATAAGTAGTCTATGTTCCCATTTTAACATCCTTTGATGTTGAAATTGGTGTCAATCTGGATGATCACTTAATTGCAGTCAGACTAAACTAAAGAACAAGTCAACTGGGTGCTTGAGTGATCTCTTGCCTGTTTTTTTTTTTTTTTTTTTTGACTCAGGTCAGCATGACTAAAATTATATTCTTTACATCTTGCAGGGTTCATAAAATTGCCATGGTCTAATCAGGATCAAAGCAAGAGACCCAACAGGTTACAATTGGTACATTTTTCTTGAACACTTAGAAAAGATCACTGCAAAAAGATATGAAACATCTGACCACAATGACATATTTAATGAAATAAGTTAATAAGTTGCAATCTACAGTGGATCAGCTTGCAGAAAACTATTTCTGATGCCTTTGCAAAACTATTCTAGGATTCTTTTTCTTTTGCTAGAAAAACTAAACAGGTATAAAATATAGCAGATGCAACATCACAATGAGAATAATTTTAAGTGTAAAATTCTGAACAGTAATGCCATTTGCTATTCTAGGTATGAATAACTAGATTTAAAATTTACAAAAATTGCTCATATTAAAATTTACTGTTGTAATTGCTTGGTTGTTACCATTTTTAGAAAACATTTGCTTGTCTGTATTTTTTAACAAATACATATACAATGGGTATACAAACTTTTTTGTCAGTGGATTATAATTTTTTTTTTTCAGTTAGGAGTTGAAGAGAATTTCTGCATATTTAAAATGCATGTGTTACACATACACATTTGTTACTGCAAAAAGATTTAAAATCATTAAAAATGATTCATCATTAAGATGCTTGACAGTTAAGGAAATTTCACATAACATAGTACAACTCTACTAGTACTCTTATTTAAAAAACAAAAGCCATCTTTTCACACAGCTATGTACTATCATACACTGTGCTGCCACTTTATTAGGTACACCCTTGCTGTGCACAAAATTGGTTTGTCCCACAGCATTGCAAGTCACTTGACCACAATTGTGGATATAAATGCAGCAGAACTTTTCTAGTATCAGTTAAGCATACAAACCATAGCAAGAATGGGGAAAAGGAGTGATCTAATGGACTTCAAATGTGGTATGGTAGTAGGTTTTTTTTTTGTTAGTTTTTGGTGCATCAGCTTCTGTGACCATATTGCACCTCCCAAGGTTTTAGAATTTTGTACTCTGATCCAAGCCCGAAGCGGGATTTGAACCCACGACCTTTGGGTTGCCAGGCAGGCATTTTACCCACCTGGCTAGCCCAGTTGCCATGGTAGGTGCAAGACAGGCTGGACAAAGCATCTCAAACAGCAGTTCTCTTGAACTTTTCACACACCACAGTTTCAAGGGGGTATCGAGAATGGTGCAACGAACAGAAAACATCCTCTCGATGGCACTACCTGTGGAAGAAAATCGCTTGTTGATGAGAGAGGTCATAGGAGGATGGGCAAGCAAACAGACGGGCCACAATGTCGCAATACAACCTTGGTGCGCAGAACAAAATATCACAACAAACCACTAGTCGCACTTTGTCGCGAATGGGCTATAATAGCCAACAGCCACATCACATACCTTTGTTATCAATGAAAAACAAGACAGCATGCCTCCTGTGGGCACAGCAACACCAGCACTGGACTATCAAGGATTGGAAGACAGCTTGGTCTGACAAGTCGAAGTTCCTGGTGCATCATGTTGATGCAAGGCTCAAAATTTGGCAAAAACAACATGAATCCATGGACCTGTCATGTCTGACGGCTACTGTGCAAGGTGGTGGGGAATGTTTTCTTGGCACACGTTGAGTCCATTGATACCCACAGATTCTCGTCTGAATACCACATCATACTTAAACATCACTGCTGACCAAGTGCATCTGTTCATGTTGAGAGTTTATCCTCAGTCAGATGGTTACTCCCAGCAGGATAATGCACCGGTCCACAAAGCCCAAATCACTATGGAATGGTTCCAGGAACATGACAATGACTTTTCTTTGCTGCAGTGGCCCGCTCCATCCTCCAGATCTCAATCCTATTGAACATCTTCGGGATGAGCTGGAAAGGGCTGTTCACTGCAGGCCTATACTTCCGTTGAATCTCAAGGAACTGCATGACACTTATATCTGCATGGTACTCCATTCCTGCACATTTTCAGCATCTTGTTCAATCCATGCCTAGACAAATTCAGACTGTTTTGAAGGCTAAAGGAGGCTCAACATGCTACTAGGTAGGTGTACCTAATAAAGTGGCAGCACAGTGTATATGCTTACATAAACAAGTATTCTCTATAAACATAGCTATTTATAATATCAAAAGCAAGCCAGACTTTCTCTTTTGCTACTTAGTATTACTTCAAGTCTGCCTTATAATGGTGGAATTCGCTTGAACACTCACTAACACAGACAGTACCCATGTAACAGCCTGTTGAGGATGTGATGGTTGTGAATATACACAAATTGCCAAACTAAGGAAAAATATTCAGCCATATATCCTTTTCCATATAGGATACAATAGCAAATATCCTAGTTGACATCCTCAGCTAACTCCACACCAACTGCAACCTGCATGATGCCAAGAACATTATGATTATAGTCAACTAGAAAAAAACAAGGTGTGCTGGTTTTGTGAGTTATTTCCTTTTAATAGTCAGGCCTCCATAGCCGAGTAGTCATGAGCGGGAGTGGAGTAGCACACGCTCCTTGAGTAGACTGGGGTTCAAGCCCGACTGCTAAATACGGTTGATCTGCCAACCCGCACTGGATCAGCGTGGCAGATTATGGCCCTTTCCCTCAACATGAATTGCTGAGGAGGCTTCCATCCTGCAGTGGGTTGATTTGTTTTGTTCCCCAACAATGATTATATCATCAAAACAACATGCCACATCAACATGCTGAGTATTCAGAGGGCAAGCCTCAAAAGAAAGAATGTATGAATCTGCCACAGGCACTGTAAAGATATTGTGGGATACTCTGTAGGCAGCATGGCACAAGATAAATTTTGTAATCTTGTGATATCCATGCCACAGATTATTAAAGCTATTATCCAAGTACAACATCATTAGGTGGATAGTCATATTTCAATGACTGTTGGGCATATACAAATCATCTGACTGAGCCCTATACACTCAGTCAGATTTTATCCGACAATGACAATGTGTCTGCTGTTTTTAGCTTTTTAAAATCAATAAATATTTTTGCTCGTATATAAAATTTACATTTTTCTTTTATATATTTGTTATACCTTTGGACATAGTGACCTAACTAATTAGGTCACTGAAAGTTTAAACTTTTTTAAAAATGACATGGTCTTGGCGCATTATAGCCTTAGTAGCTAATGCGCCAATAAAATCAAAACAAACCAAACCAAACCAAACCAAGCATATACAAAAATACTTAACTTCTACAGATTCCAATATGTATATTGGAAGTTATGTTAATTTAAAAAATGTAATAACTAAAGCATCTTCTGAAATCTATAGTAAGAAATCATCTAAACCAGCATTTTTCAGCCAGTATGTTATGGCCTATGGGTTAGTGTCACAAATTTCCAAAATTGTGACAAATGAACTGAAATTTTTTGAGGAGGTAATATGTGCATTACTTTCCTAATAGAAAGTAACTGAGTATATTATGGGAACCTGAAATTGTTTTATTTTCAGTAATACCATATTCCTTTTAATTTTTACAGATATACTGTAATTTCCACTTATATTACTATATTTTCTATTATGAATCTTGTGTAAAAGAAGTGTGGTATGCAAATATCATTACAATCAAACAAATCATAAAAACCATTCAGAATATGAGAATGGTAATGCATTCAGTTCTCAATTATATACACAAGCAGATTATCAGCTGTTCTATTTAACATGTAAGCTTTTTTTGTGAGTGAGTATCTCAAAAAAAAAAAAATAGCATACTGTATAAGAAAGGAATGTCACAAATGTAAATCATGCTAAATAAGAGATTATGGTTCCTGTAATATCTGTTCATCATCATATAATAAAATATTAACTTTAACAAAATACAGTATATTTCTTTGTTCCATATGATAGTCATTGTGAGGATCACACGACCTCAGAGCAATGCTGTAGTGTGTATTGCTCTGCAGATATGTAAATACCATTGTAGCCAAACAAATCAGAAAGCAGAACAACCATTCAGAATATGATAATGCATTCGGTTCTCAATTATATCCACAAGCAGATTAACAGTTTGCAGCTTAACTGATAGATTCCAGCTGTTCTATTTCATACATAAGCTTTGTGAGTGAGTATTACAAATAACAGCATACTGTATAAGAAAGGAATGTCACAAATGTAAATCATGCCAAATAAAAAAAATTATGGTTCAGATAAGAAATTATGGTTTCTCTAATATCTGTTTATTATCATATAATAAAATTAAATTTAACAAAAGACAGTATATTTCTTTGTTCAATATGACAGTCATTGTGAGGATCAACTTCTGCACATAGCTGTATGCAGAGAAGTATCAAATGTCAACATGCACTAAGCCTATGTTTCTTAGTATGAATTATTGTTCAAAACAGAATAACGGCATTCTAGACTTGTCAACTGTTGCCATCTAAACATATTGAAAATGTAGCAGGTTATAAACATTGTCCTTAACAATATGCACAATGGTCCAAGCAACAGCACATGCCAAGTAGCAACACAAATCAGGTCTTGCAGACTCATATGGCTGACATTCAAAGAGAATCTGTATCCCTATCACATGCAAGGGTGCAAACATTATTGCCAACTGAATCTTCCACGAGTCAGTTGCTAGTGGTGGTTTCATTTTTCTGTTCTTGACACCAGATTTCTAACCAGACCCCTGTTCCCGGCTGAAGCACAAATCACAAGAAATGGATTCCTACCTTTACATGATCTCTACATCTGGGCAGAAGGCTTCACAATGTGCCACAAGTTGCCAGTAACTATTCTCCAATATGCAAACTGATTTCCTGGGAGATCATGTGATCACCCTCTACATGTTGGGTGAGCATGCACACACTTGTCCATTTCGCAGTGAATGCCACTTACATTTCCTCTGCACAATGCTTTCTGAATCCTGTGTATGTATCCAAACTCATCTCTCTCTCTCTCTCTCTCTCTCTCTCTCTCTATGTATTCCACAGAACTACACTTTGTGGTGGACCTGTAGAAGTGAATGCAGAAGCACAGCTTTACTAAACATCAGGAAGGCTCTTTTGAAACATGCGAAACGGCAGCAGTGGTCAATGAGCATGCCACAAGATATGTGTATGGTGTATTCACAAACTATACACATTCCAAAGATATGTGATGAATTGCATATCATAGAAATGCATATGTCTGTCTGAACTATCTAATTGGAATGCAAGTAAAATGATAGCTTTAAGAGTCTGTGGTAATCAGATATTTTCAAAATTCTTTCAGTAATAATAATAAAAAAAAAAAAAAAAAAGTTCTACAATTTCTGACCTTAAGAAAATTTATGCCTTCTACAACTACTATACACCTCTAGAAGAATAACTCTTAATACCTTTAGGTCATGAACAGGTCGTTTTCCTGGTATAGTGCCCTTTTTTACAGTTCCATCCTTCAGTGTTACACCCAAATGTTGAACAACTATTGTGGCTTTCAGATTGTGGCCACTGTTGAGAAAAACTGATGTTACAAAATAAACAAAATATCATAAAAATTGCTTTCATTAATGAAAACTAATAAATATTTAATAAAATACACTGACAGGAAAAAAAAGTTATAGTATTGATAAAAATGTGCAGTAGTGTCCAAAATAATACAAGTCATATCTTGATACAAGAGTTAAAATTTGGTATGGTAGTATAACTATATATATAATATACGCTATACCAAATTAGAAGTGGTATTTTAGAGAGCACCTATGAAAGTGGATAGAGCTTGTTGATACTACCATGCCTTTCTCTGTAGGTTATGCTTTTGGAGGGTGCAAAGTTTTTAAAAAAAGTCAATAAAATCTGATAAAAAAAAAATTATATAAAGTAAGACTGTCCAATAGGAGTCCACCTTGCCAGAACCACAAGGCCTTGGAGAATGGAAAAAAAAAAGCATAAAATCTGTGAGGTCCGAATCCGTGGTGCTATGGCTCTATGCTGTGACAGCCTTAATCATGAAGTACTCTGAAAAGTTTTTTTTTTTTTTGTTACCTAAGGCCTTATGTTTCCTGACAAGATGGAGTTCCAAAGAATGAAATTCTTGTTTTATAATTTTTTTTATTCCTCTTAATGTACTTTAACCAATCTCATCTTACAAATTTCTTATCTTCCAAAAGTGCAAGGAGATAAGATGATCTGAGGAAGCTTTATGCACTTTTGAATTGGTTTCCCAAAATATCCCTAGCAATGAAGTGTAATGAAATGGTTTTATGATATGTATAAAAAAAACATACATGAGGTATTTATGTACAATTTGGTTTATTACTTTAATAGTAGCAGCTTGCCACTTATATCTGTTTGTGTATAGAAGTGTGTGTGCACAGGCAGATTTGCATGTTGCATGGGCTAAAAAAACCCAGAACTCATGGGATGGGAAATACTGTCTGAAATTAACCACAGGTTTTTAGGAGCATTAGCAACTAAGGCCATATTGCTCCGGGGATATGCGTTGGTCATTCCCCGACCTTTCCGCATCCTCCGTATTTGGCGGTGATGGGCTCGAACCCCGGTCTAATCAAGAATTGTGTGCTATGCACTGCTGCTCCTTCCCACCTGGCTACGGAGGTGCCGCCATATTTGCACGAACCAAGACTATAATTCTCTCTTACTATTTTTACCACAAACATTTATCACGTTTAAAAGTCAGTGTCGCGTTTTTAGCAAATATTTAAAAAATAGACATGTTTCATCAATGTTGAATGTCTTTGGGCTCTCAGTCCTCCATAATATTTTTCAAAGCTATTTCTTTCCAATGGTTAGTCTTCGATTGCAACTCCACTTTCGTCAGAAATAACTTTTTCAAGTAAGTGCATGGCACTCTTTAAATCTGCCACCCAACCACAACAAGCTTGGAATGTTTTATGCCCCAGAAAACATGTGTACTCCATAGCCTTTTCTTTTATTAATGGCCTGATATCAGCACATTTTGGTCTCAAATCAACTTTGTCTATTTAAAAGCTGCTTCATCTACATCTTTACAAAGGCATAATTTCACACACTTCTGACTGGGTCCTGTTTCTTTAAACAGTTTGAAAATCGAAACATGGTTCTTCAGAATAGTTAACCCACTACTGGCAGAAATACCAAATTTTAAAGCAATTTTTTTTTTTTTTTTTTAATGCCCCGATCTACATTATTAAGCACTTTCACTTTTTCACACTACACTCAAGGATTTCCTCTTAGACACTATAGGGTTACTTGCACAGCAGCTAAAACAAAACTGATTTAGGGACCACTTGTACCTACCATGTAAACAGAGACAAGTAAAACTTAATGAAAGTGTGGATGACTCATTTTGTTGAAACAGATCAATTTCCATGATAAAAGAAAATCTCTAACAGGATGTTTTTATGTGTGTAGAAAACAGGTTGACGAGAGCCAATGTCTGTGGCAGGAACATGCCTTAATCTTTCCCAGTTGGTGTGGACACATATATAGCAGTTGACCAGCATGACTTCTTGGTACAGTAGTGCATAAGTTGTAGAGATTTTACTTCTTTTTAGCCATTGCTGACCTGCTGCTGGACAATGGCCTCTCCCAAAACCTTCTGTAAGATGTAGATCTTACAAATATAATAGAAATATTTGTTTTGCTAAAATAAATCCAGGAAGGGTGATGGACAGGGAGCATTAAGTTTAAAAATAGTAAGTATTAAGATTGGATATTTAGTTTTAATGTAAATAAGGTTAAAGTTTGAAGAAACACTGGATTTGGGGATGGGAAAGCTATAGACGTATATGTTAAATAGCGGCTAAATGGAAACAAGCAATTTTGAGTAATATAAGAGAGCAAACAGAGACAGCAGTCAGCACTAGGGAAGGGTGCCATTTGAGAACAGGTGAGAAAGGGTTGCTGAGGGCAGGAACAACAGAACAGTGAAACGGGATTATGAAGAGTCTTTTGATCTAAACCACTGTTAGGAAGTAAACAGGAAATGAGTATGTCCAGTGTTCGCACCAAAAGAAAACTGCATCAGGGTGGCTGATATGTTGGCAAGTTGGCCATATTTAGAAGAGGAGTGAACACTAAATTGAGTGTTTTGGAAGTGACCGGCAAACATGAAAGGGCCATACTGCAATGTGAAAAATAAATAAAATTTCTAGAGAAGAGTTGGTTTGTGTGCTAGGAAGATGGCTGTGGTTCAATGTTTTAGCAAATAGGAAGGAATGAAAAATTAAACAGAGTATGGGGATTGGTTGCGAGTACATGGGGGAGGCATTCCAAATTCAAGGGAAAAAGAAAAGTTTGGAGGAGTAATTGAGCAAGTGTCCACTCTGTATCTGACTTCTCTGTGGTCTAATGGGAGAAAGGTCGTGACTTTGCAGGTCGAAGTGGAAGTAGATTTTTTGGTGGTCAGAGTTACATCTTGCAGTAGCAAGATGAAGAAAAAGAAAAAGAAAAAATGTAAGAGAAAGAAAGCCTTGGCCAGCAGTGGAAGGCAGTGATAGGAGTCACTAGAAATGAAATCACACAATGTACCTCCGAAGTTTTGTTGTGCAAGAGATTACACTTGTGTCTAGGGTCCAGCCCATTGAGAAATGGCCAGTTGTGCAGATATGTGAGCCAAGAAAAGAAAGAAAGCCTGTCTGCCACTAAGGAAAGCAGAGTGCCCAAGAAATGGAAGAAAGCCTGTCTGCTATGAAGGAAGCCTGGACGCAAGGAAATTGGAAGTAGCAGCCATTCTGGAATGTAAGTGTGTTCCTGTTATTTTTTTTTTTTCTCGAATCCTGAACTGAAGGACTCAACCTAGCTCTGTAAGGAACTGAGTGATAGTCCTTTAAAAAATAAAAAAGAACAGTCCTATTGTATTAAGACAGTTAGTTACTAAGGTTGAGATAATTTGTTATGAATGTTAATGATTATGAAATAACATAAGGGTGGTAAAGAAGATGACTGAGATGATAACCACAGTAATTAGCATTAGCAGAGGCATTTGATGCAAGAAAGCAAGCTTATGCAGCATCAGCCAAAAAAAAAAAAAAAAACCCACTTCCACTTCACCCCTCTGTTCGTTCAAAATACCTGTCCAGCTGAGCCTTATACTTATTTAGGCTATCAACATCCACCACAAGGGATGGCAGTCTGTTCCACCAACCAACCACCCGCTGGCTAAAGGCAAATTTCCGCACGTCTATCCTACATCTGTCTTTCCTCAATTTGAATTTATGCCCTCTCAGGTGATTTTTCTGAGCTAGAGGAAGAATCGCATCAGCATTGAGCATGCTTAAACCATTCAAGGCTTTATACACCTCTATCAGATCACCTCGCTGGTGCCTAGTCTCCAGACACTGTAATTTGCAAAACTTAAGCCTTTCTTCGTAAGAGCACCCCTTTGTTCCATTCACTAATCTCGTTGCCCTTCTCTGTACTCGTTCCAGCAGCTCTACATCCTTCTTGAAATGAGGTCTCCAGACCTGTATACAGTACTCTAGGTGTGGCCTGACCATTGCCTTATACAATGGAATAATCACCTCCTTATCCCTGCTGGAAAAATTCCTGTATATCATTGACAATACTCCATGAGCTACTCTTGCAGCCCGTCTGCACTGTCAGAGAACTTCATATCTGCCTGCACAACCACCCCCAAGTCCCTTTCATTCTCTACCACTGTCAGTGTAGTACCACAGAGTTGATATGTTGCTCTGGGGTTGCTGTTTCCCATGTGTAGTACTTTACATTTGTCAATGTTAAACTTCATTTGCCACCTCTCAGCCCATCTGCTCAACCTTTCCAGATCCTGTTGCAGCAGCATAGTGTCAGTAGTGTGCTTGACAACCCTGCCAAGCTTTGTATCATCTGCAAACTTGGACATTAAGCTTGATATACCATCATCAATATCACTTATAAATACAGAAAACAATAATGGACCCAACACTGAGCCCTGAGGGACTCCACTAATAACATTAGTCCACGATGAGCAGAGTCCATTGATTACCACTCTGTCTTCTCCCCCTCAACCACCCCTTTATCCATAGCAGCAATTTGCCTCCAATGTCACACTGCTCCAATTTGTGTAGCAGTCTTCCATGTGCAACAGTATCAAAAGCCTTTCTAAGATCCAAGTATATAATATCAAAGTTATTCCCTGCATCCAGTTCTTTTGTGACTGCATCATAGTATCCAATCAAGTTGGTCAGGCAAGACTTCCCCTTAACAAAACCATGCTGTGTCTGAGCTATAACTGAAGTCTTGTCTAAATGATCCTGCAGCGCTTCTTTAACCAGTGCCTCCATTAATTTTCCTGGAACAGAAGTTAAGCTCACAGGTCTATAATTACTTGTGTCAGCCTTTGATCCTCCTTTGTGAATTGGGGTCACATTTGCACATTTCCAGTCTATGGGTACCTCCCCTGAGTTCAAGGAAGCTCTCATAATTATGGCTAAGGGTTTGCTTACTTCCTTTGCTGCCTCCTTTAATATAACTGGATAGATCCCATCCACCCCGGGTGCCTTTCTTGTGTTTATCTTCAACAGTTTCTCCTCCACTTTACTCCCAGTTATTTCAAGATTCTGTAGCTTACTGCTAGAGTTGAATACACCTCTGGCATTCCCCTTGCTGAATAACTCCTCATGTGTGAATGTCGATGCAAAATATCCATTTAGTTTGTTAGCTACCTGAGCAGGATCATCAACAGTTGACCCATCAATATCAAGTGGACCAATCTGATTCATCCCCTTCCTTCTAGAGTTTACATAAGTAAAGAACTCTTTGCTGTTTTTCTTTGCATCCCTTTCCAAGGATTTCTCGTAATCTGCCTTCGCCTGCCTAACCTCCTTTGTAACTTGGTTGCATATCAGCTTGTATCTATCATAGGCTTCTGTGTCATGTGTTAATTTGTAAGTATCCCATGCATTTTTCTTCTCTGCCATATGCCTCATTAGTTTATCTGACATCCATTTTGGCCTAAACCTTGAACAATATTTCTTAGTTGGTATGTAAAGCCTAGTAGCTTCCAAGATAAGTTCTTTGAATGCTTCCCATTTTGAATTTGCTGTTGGTAACATCATCAGTTGGTCCCACTGTATAGAATTTAAATACTGTCTCAGTCCATCGTAGTCGCCTTTACGGAAGCAATAACCCTTCCCTTTACCCCTAATGGTAGTTACCTCTTTGAGTAAATCCCACTTCAGCACACTGATCACTGCCACCTAGTGGTTCATTTATCTGCAGATTCTTAATGCATGAAGAATCACTGCTGATAATCAAATCAAGAGTATTACTCCCTCTAGTTGCCACCCGAACATGCTGATGTATTATTATTATTATTAGCCATATGGTGCAAGGAAGCCTGAGGCTTATGCTGCACAGTAAAAAAAAAAAAAAAAAAATTTCTGAACTACCCCAAGAGAGAGAGAGAGAGAGAGAGAGAGAGAGAGAGAAATAGAAGGGAATCACCAAGGAAGAGAAGAATGATGATATCCAGCTCAGGACCCTGGGTGTGCCAAGCCCATACTCACCAGATGTGAGCCCCTGGGGTTAGAAAACAATCATCCAATAAATCCACAAAAGCCCTGCTAGTGTGTGAGTAACCAGCCCCCAAATTCCAGTCTATATCTGGGAAATTAAAATCTCCCATTATAAGACTCTCTGATTTACTGGCCCACTATTTCCCTGTACAGTTACTTATTATACTCATCAGAGTCATTAGGCCTATAGCACACTCCTACTCTCAATTTTGATCTCCCAATGCTTATGTCACACCAAACTGACTCAACACTGCACTGTCCAGTGATGTCGACTGGCTTCACTTCCTTGGTTTTTATGTGTTTCTTAACTAATAGCATAACCCCTCCCCCCTTCCTATCCTGTCTATCCTTTCTGTAGACGTTGTACTCCCCAAATTGCAGTTCTGCATCCTTTATATCTGTGTGACACCACGTCTCTGATATCCCAACAACATCAGCCTTTGATGTTTGGAGCAATACCTCAAATTCATCAAATTTATTTACTAAACTCCTAGCATTGGTGTACACGCAAGTATACCTGCACCTGTTTCTATTCTTAGCTACCCTAACACAACCCATGTGTTTACTTGTACCGCAATGGCTCCCAGCAGTCTCTGAAATACCATGCATCTTGTTTTTCAGGCTTCTGCTCATTCTAATAGAAGCAGTGCAAGAATCTCTTTCACCTCTGCCAGTGGCTACTGTCAATCTATTGGTCTTTGTCTCCCCCCAATAAGGTAGAATGAGGTAATTAAGGTAGAATGAGGGATTTATAGTGAATATTACTGAGGTACGAGGATAGCAGTTGTAATACACTTCATTAGTTAAAGATCAAAAAAAATATATATAAAAAGAGTAATAAGTGTCTAAAGAGTTTTACTAATATAAGTGATAAAAATTGGTAATGTAAGAGAATGAATGATTGAGTAATCAAGGATTAATATTAAGTAAGATACAACTGATAAAAACTGATGTTAATAATTGTAAATTGAGAACAGTTGATGAGGGAGAGACAGTGTATTGTACTAGTATGGTTTATGTATATAGAAATTGATATGCATATACGTAGTTTTTTTTTTTTTTTTTTTTTTTTAATGTAAAATGTTGTGTATAACGTTCATCAAACGGTTCGTAAATTTTTTGTAAATAAATGGTGTCCTTAATGTTCTGCATACACCCGGCTTTACACCCCCTACAATCTACAATTTTCTGTGAATTGCAGATAGATTTGCAGTTTGTGGGGTGGGCTTGTGACTTCAGTAGGGTGGAAGTCAAAATGCAATAAAACAAGACAAACAAAAACATTTCCCACACCCCAAAACACTTCCATCTTTTTCTATCCTGTGTCATAGTTGGCCAGTTTCTTCCTGCAGGGTTTTACAGGCACCACTAAATTGTAGAATGTTTGGCTCTTAATTTGTGGAATTAATACCTTTAGATCTTAAGAGCTAAAGGGATCAATTCTTAATCCTTTTAGTTCTTAATTTGTGCTTTCTACAGCATCAGCTTCACTGTCTAAGGGCCAAAGGTGTGAACAATGCATACCCATCTCAAAATCAGTTTGTTGTATGGAAACTATTTTCATTGTAATGACCAATGGGAAATCCAAAGTTTGGATTTTCTATATTTTCTATATGGAAAAATTTTCTATTTGGAAGTTCATTAAAGAGAGGTCCAACTGTATATATACAGGGTGTCTCAAAAATATTGGTACAAACGTTTAGGGGAGGCAGGTAACATCTAAAGGAATGTGAATCACATAGGAACCAATAACCAGAAACATCACCGTAAGTCGGAGCTGTTCATCAGTTTGCGAGAGGGAAAATTTCTGGTTTACTCATTCAAGAAGCAGTCACCGCACGAAGAGCATGCATCGATATATGAACTGTGAGCTGGCAGACATGCACTTAGTGTATTAGCAGAGGGCAATGGACAAGCTGCTTAATGAATTTATGGAGAACACTTCCCAGATAGGCATGTACCAGACCACCATTTGTTTGCGCATGTGCATCAAAATTTGTGCGATTATGGGTCATTTAGAGGTAACAGGAGTAGTGTGGGCAGACCACGTTTGAAGCAAACTCCCGCCATGGAAGAAAGTATGCTGAATGCTGTCCAGAATAATTCTACTACCAGCACACGTGCCGTTGCCTCAGGAGTGTCTCACTGTAGTGTACAGTGTGTCTGGCACAATGATTCCTTACACCCTGTTCATCTCCAAAGGGTTCAGTTACTGCTCCCCCAAGATCATCCTGCGCGTGTGGCTTTTGCGCAGTGGTTTCTTCAAGGAAGTGTTCAAAACTTGAATTTTCCAGCCTATGTTTTGTTCACGGATGAGGCTTATTTCACTCGGGAAGGCTCAATCAATCAGCAAAATGCTCATGTGTGGGCTCACGACAACCCACATGGTGTGTGGCCCCCATGCGGCACAACATCGCTTTGCAATAAATGTGTGGGCAGGTACAGTCTGTAACTGCTTAGTCGGCAAATACCTGGTACCATCCCGCATGAACTCCACTAAATATCGGATCTTTCTTGAACAAGTTCTACCAGGGATACTTGATGATGTTCCAGAAAATGTGAGACGCAACATTTGGTTTCAACATGACAGGGTGCCTGCCCATTATGGAAGGTGTGTTCGTGCCCATTTGAACAGGCGTTTTGGGCATCGATGGATTGGCCGTGGTGGACCCGTTGCCTTGTCCCCACGCTCACCTGATTTATCGAGCCTTGATTTATTTCTGTGTAGGGCCCTCAAATTTATTGTGTATGAATCGCCTGCGGAGACGGAAATGAATCTCGTGGCGAGACTCGTCTGCGCTGCTGCTACTGTCAAAGAAACTCCAGGTGTGTTCGACCATGTCCGCCAATCCATGCTGTGTCGGTGTCATGCATGCATCGCGTCTCATGGTGGAACCTTCGAGCATCTATTGTAACATCATGAAATGCATCCCTCTCTTACTCCATTGTTAATATTATGTCAAATAAATGTTTGCCACTAATTACTGTCTTGTGTCATTTCTGCTTCTTGTGCCTCTGCTACTACCTTCCCATGACGTTTCCGGTTATGGGTTCCTATGCGATTCACATTCCTTTAGATGTTACCTACCTCCCCTAAACATTTGTACCAATATTTTTGAGACACCCTGTGTGTGCGTGTACACACACACACACACACACACACACACTGTGCTGCCACTTTATTAGGTACACCCCTGCTGTGCACAAAAATGGTTTGTCCCACAATGTTGCAAGTCCCATGACCACAGCTGTGGATATAAATGGAGCAGAACAACCTTTCTAGTATCAGTTAAGTGTACAAACTAGCAAGAATGAGGAAAAGGAGTGATATAATGGATTTCAAATGTGGCATGGTAGTAGGTGCAAGACATGCTGGATAAAGCATCTTTGAAACGGCAGTTCTCCTGAACTTTTCGCACCACAATTTCAAGGGTGTATCAAGAATGGTGCAAAGAACAGAAAACATCCTCGACGGCACTTCTGTGGAAGAAAAATCACTTGTTGATGAGAGGTCAGAGGAGGATGGCTAGAATTGGGTAAGCAAACAGACTGGCACAATCGTACATCATGTCAGAATACAACCTTGGTGTGCAGAACAAAATATTGCAAACGGACCACTAGTTGCACTTTGTTGTGAATAGGCCACATTGCGTACCTTTGTTATCAATGAAGAACAAGAGAGCACGCTTCTTGTGGGCACAGCAACACCAGCACTGGACTATCGACAATTGGAAAACAGTTGCTTGGTCTGACGAGTCGAAGTTCCTAGTGCATCATGTTGATGCAAGGCTCAGAATTTGGCAAAAACAACATGAATCCATGGACCTGTCATGTCTGACAATTACTGTGTAAGATGGTGGGGGCAGTGTTATGGTGTGGGGAATGTTTTCTTGGCACACATTGGGTCCATTGATACCCACAGATTCACGTCTGAATGCCACATCGTACCTAAACATCATTACTGACCAAGTGCATCTGTTCATGTTGACAGTTTATCCTCCGTCAGATGGTTACTCCCAGCAGGATAATGCACAAAGCCCAAATCACTATGGAATGGTTCCAGGAACATGACAATGACTTTTCTTTGCTGCAGTGGCCTGCTCAGTTCTCCGGATCTCAATCCTATTGAATATCTTTGGGATGAGCTGGAAAGGGCTGTTCGCTGCAGGCCTACATCTCCATCAAATCTCAAGGAACTGTGTGACACACTTGTGTCTACATGTTACTCCATTCCTGCATAACATTTTCAGCATCTTGTTCAATCCATGCCTAGACGAATTCAGACTGTTTTGAAGGCTCAACACACTACTAGGTAGGTGTACCTAATAAAGTGGCAGCACAGTATATATACAGGATATTTCAAAAGTGATGGTCAATAATTTAAAGGTGAACTGTACAGACTACAATATGCAAAAAAAAGTCTAGTAAACATGGGTCCTTAAGTGAATCATTTGAGATATTGCACATTTCTAGTTGGGATCCACCACTGACTTGTTTGTTTAGGTTAGGTTATGCTCATTCTATCCATTTCCTCTCTCTCAATGCTCTGAGACATAGCAGGCATACTAGCACTTGTCAAAGGATAGTCAACATGGAAAGAGGTTACAGCAAAGAGTATGTGGACATGCACTTTGTGTATGGTAAAGCCAACGGCAGTGCACTCGAGGCTGCACGTTTGTACCAAGAAGCATTTCCCTGCCAAAGGCAGCCCAACAGGCATACATTCATTATGGTACATCAACGCCTTAGAGAACATAGGTTCTTCAAACATGGAGTATGAGCAGGTAGGCCCAGAAGCATAACACCTGATGTTGAGGAAAGGGTGTTAGAAAGAACATCCTGTAACATCTGTAAAATCCTGTGGTGTTGAAACCACAAATTACAAATGTATTAACTTATGTTTAATAAAACCACCCTTAGCAAAGGATTCAAACCTTTTTGCTAAACTAGTGCTCCCATAGTCAGTGGTGGATCTTAACAGAAAATGTGCATCATCTCGAAAGCGGTTCATTTGCAGCCCGATGTTCACTGGGACTTTTCTTATCTTGTACTTTACCTTTAAATTATTGACCATTTTTGAAACATCCTGTACACACACTTCAGATGTTCTCCCACAATTACTTTACAATAACCATAAAATTTCACTTTACAAACTGCCTAGTAGAACTGTATATATTTAAGGAAGGTAGAGAAAATTTTGGTCATAACCTCAAACCAAAAATTTCCACACACACACAGTTGTCAGTCAGTGGAAAAAGTGACATGTCTGGTCCCTCATCATATCCTTGTAGTTAGGCTCATTTAATTTTACATTATGCAGGGTGTTCATTTTAAAACACAACCCATAATTGTCAGTTTCCATATTTTGTGTGAGATTTTATTGGTCATTGGTAGAAGGAGCTGATTAAGTTTAACCAGTAGGACAAAACTTTAAGCAAATGAGCTGTGAGGAACATGTAAAAATTTACCCATGTTGGTGTACTGTGCTAGAGAAAAGTGAATTTTTGATCAAGAAAGATGGTTCTGACTCTTGAACAAAGAATTTTCATAGCAAAGCATTATTTTGCTAATACATTGCATTGTGTCAAAAAACTTTCCAACAAGTGGTCCCAGAAGTGGAAGCACCAAACAAAACCATAATTTACTGCTTAGTTAGCCAGTCTGAAGAGACAGGGTCTGTGTGCGATTGAAAGCGTAACTGCAGGCATACAGTCCTAAACAATGATACACTGGAATATGTGAGGCTCAGTTTGTTGCAGTCTCCTGTTAAATCATTATGAAAACTACCACAGCAGAAGAATATCTTTAGGTAGAGCACACAAAACTGCTTGTTTGCTGCATTTGAGAGCATATCATCCATGCCATGCCATGTATGAATTGCAGCTTACTGATCACATGTTGCTAGGCTCCATTACTGGAAATGGTTTAGGGCCAGGCTTCTCATTAATTCAAGTAAGGGACTACTAACCTTGACTGCTGAATCTCTGGTGGTCCAATTATCAGTCAGTGGAAAAAGTGACATGTCTGGTCCCTCATCATATCCTTGTAGTTAGGCTCATGGCTTGTGCATGCAATTCGTGTGTGTGTGTGTGTGTGTGTGTGGTATGGATGTTTAATGGCGCACAAGCTGCTGTGGCTATATTGCGCCTATTCATAGGTATGTTGAAAAGATAAAATAAATAATTAATGTGAAGACTGTTCAATCTCATTTCATGCCAGAAACTAATCAGAGTCGCTTATACATTCCTATTTGTTTCAAATAACAGAAAAGTTCATTAATATTGGCATTTTCACCAATGATATCATTTAATGTTATCCATTCACGGAAATTAGCCAGAGAATGAAATATTGAAGTTCGATGTTGTTGATAATGTGGACAGTCAATCAAAATATGTTTGACTGTTAGATGCTCAGAGCACTGTGAACAAAGAGGAGGATCATCGCCTGTGAGTAGATGGAGGTGAGTCAGATGAGTATGTCCTATTCTAATCCGCGCGAGTACCACTTCTTCTCGCCGAACTGTCTGAATGCATGAGTGCCAACATTTTGGGTCCTGTTTTAACTGGAACAGTTTGTTATTTGTTTGTTTATGCCATAGCTCTGTCCATTGTGCATGATATGCTGTTTGAATTATAATATTATAATCAGAAATTGGAATAAAGGTAGAGGTTAAGTCTGAAGTTGATGGATTTTTAGCCGAAATATCAGCCAACTCGTTCTCTTTGATGCCTGAATGTGCTGGAATCCAGCAAAAGTTCACTCGTTGCTGGCGATCTTCGATTTTCAACAGCAAATACTTGATTTGATTTAGTATAGGGTGATCCTTATAAGAGAAATTCTGCATTGCTCTAATTGAGCTGAGAGAGTGTGTAAATTAAATATTTTGCAGATGGGTGAAGACTCAAATTTTCTAGAGCTAATTGAATTGCATATAATTCCGCTGAAAAGCTGCTGTACTCAAGTGGAAGAGAGGCTGATATGATAGCAGAGGGAAACACTGCTGCTGCTCCAACAGTTGAATGAGATTTGGAACCATCAGTATATATATTGATAAGAAGTCAAAACAGTTTTGAATATGGCTAGCATGGAGTTGTTGCACATTCAGAGTTGGTAGACGATTCTTCCCCCATTGGAGAAAATAATTATCACAGGCTGGTTGAGGAAATGGGGTCCATGGTGGGCAAGAATAATTCTTTCTGTGCTGCCTACTCTGGAGAGGAACATTCCAATTTTGTGCTATTTCAAGGAGCCGTAGGCCTGCTGGGCATATTTTATTTGGTTTATTTCTATAGAGATTGTGAAATGATGGATTAAAGAGATATGGTTGGATGGGGTGCGGAGAACAGTTTCGTATTCTGACTGCATATTTAAGTAGTAACATTTTTCTGCGGAGGTAAAGAGGGGGCTCATGGGCTTCAATATATCGACTATAGGTTGGTGATGTCCTATAAGCACCAAGAGCAATCCTCAGTGCATTGTGTTGTACAGGATCGAGCCAGCGTAATACACTCTTTCGAGCAGAATCATAAACTGGGGCGCCGTAATCTAATCAGTGCTCTATATAAGAGCAGCAAAGTTGTACGATCTGCTCCCCAAGACTGGGCAGATAGAGCTCTAAGCATGTTCAGCTTTTTCAGACAGGTAGTACGTATTACTTTAATGTGCTCAAGGAAATTTAACTTGCTGTCTAATATTAATCCCAAGAATCTAATATTGTCGGTAATCGGGATGCTGGAATTTGATATCCGGAGTTCAGGGTCTGTATGTAATTTGCGTTGGTTACAAAAGTGGATAGCAACTGTTTTCTGATGGGAAAGCCGATATCCATTGAACTCGGCCCATTTTTGAATTTTATTGAGGGACATTTGCATTTGGCGTTCAACAGATCTCATGTTCTGAGAGTGGCAAGAAATGGAGAGATCGTCAGCATAAAGATAGGCTTCTACAGTATTTGGAAGTTCTTTGGAAATGGAATCAATTCTAAGGGCAAATAGGGTTGCGCTCAAAACCGACCCCTGTGGTACTCCTTCCTGCAAGAATGTAGAAGAAAGGGAGTTTTGGTATAGAACCTGGAAAGAGCGGATCTGGAGGAAGTTCCTAATGAATATAGGCAGGTTGCCTCGTAGACCAAGATTATGTAGGTCACTGAGAATGCCATACCGCCAGGTAGTATCGAATGACTTTTCTATATCAATGGAGACCATGACAAGGTGTTCATTTTTCACAAAGGCATTGCGAATTTCAGATTCAGCCTTGATCATCAGATCTAGAGAGGACCTATTTTTGCGAAAGCCATGTTGACAATTACTCAATAGTTGTTCAGTTTCAATGATCCAGCTGAGTTGACTGTGGATCATTTTTTCAAGAATTTTACCAAGGCAACTTGACAGAGAGATTGGCCTGTAACTATTAGGACTGGAAGGATCTTTTCCAGGTTTCAAAAAGGGAAAAACTGTAGCATGGTGCCAAGATGTTGGATAAATATTTTCCAGGAAGATCCGGTTAAAGAAAACTAGCAGCATTTGTAAGTTTTGCTCATCGAGATGTTGCAGTATGACATAATATATGCCCTCTGGCCCAGCTGCACTGTTTCTCATTGTTTTTATGGCTTGTAAAAGTTCACAATATTCAAGGGGCTGATTATACGGAAGTGATAGTGAGGTTCTAAAGTTAATGGGCCTCTGTTCGGTGGAGGTCTTAATTTTTTGGAATTTCGGAGCGTAATTTGATACAGCAGAGACTTCGGCAAAGGTTTTACCCAAGGCATTCGCTATATCTAGAGGACCAGAGAGTTCTTGTCCACTGTATGAAAGAATTGGGGAAGGGATGATTGGAAACTTCCCAGAAAGCTGTCTAATTTTCTTCCATATTAATCTGGAGTCTGTATTTCTGTTGATAGTACATGCAAACCGAGTCCAAGAATCTTTCTTGGCTTGCCTGTGAATGAACTGCGCTTTTGCCCTTAGCTTCTTGTAGCTAATTAAATTAGCTGTTGTCGGAAATCGACGGAATAAATTGAATGCTTTATTTTTTTCCTTCTTTGCTTTCGTGCACTCTTCATTCCACCAGTAGTTGAAGTGCCGTCGGGTTGGGGGGTTTGATAATGGAATTGAGTATTTTGCTGCAACTAAAAGACTGGATGTGATATAATCGGTTACTTTATCTATAGGTTGTAGCTGAATAGTTTCTTTGTCCAGAATGATTGCTGATTGAAATTTGGCCCATTTGGCTTTAGAAAATTTCCATTTTCTGCAGGGTTGGTCTAATGGTAGTTGTGTAGTGAGCAGGTTACTGACAATTGGAAAATGGTCACTTCCCATTGGATCATCCATAGCGGACCACTGAATGACTGGAAACAGTATCGGAGAACAAATCGAGAGGTCAATTGCAGAGGTCTGTCCAGTAGTAACTGTATATGGGTGTGTGTACCAGTATTAAGTAGTAGTAAGGTTTTGTTTATCTAGTAGAGTTTCAATCAGTCGGCCCTGTCTATCTAATTTAGAGGATCCCCATAAAGGGTGGTGGCCATTAAAATCCCCTAGCAAGCAGACTGGTGAGGGTAGCTGTACTAAAAGTTCTTCAATATCTTTGAAAGAGTAGGTATTGTTTGGTGGGAGATAGACTGCGACTAGCGTAAATGCAATCTCAGCAATCAGACGCACAGCAACGGCTTCAATTTTGGTTTGAAGAATGATTTGACTAGCAGGGATCTTTGAGTTAATCAAAATAGCTACACCACCACGAGCAGAGTCAGATGTATTCCGATCTCTTCGGTAGACTGAGTAGTTTTTTATAGAAACAGAAATTTTAGCAGTTAAATAGGTTTCCTGCAGACAGAAACCCACTGGAGAGTAGCATCTAATTAAGTACTGAATGTCATCAATGTTGCATCTAAAGCCTCTACAATTCCACTGTAAAATATAAGGCATTATTTGAGTTTAGAAGAAGCTGTACCTGACGTGGCTGTCTTTTGGCGTTCTGGCTTTGGTTTATTTCTTTTTGGAAAGGTGGGGCAACCTGTGTCCATATCTTCTTCTTCTTCTGCAAATATTTCAAGAATCATCTTCCTGTTTAGAGGGGTACTCTTGATCCACTGATGTTTCCTGAATACTGTTTTGAAGTTGAACTGGGATTATTTGGTGTGGTAGCAATCATTGGCGAATGAGGAGATTTTGCTGGAATCATAAGAGGCGTATTACTTGCTTGATCTGATTGCTTCTGGATAATGGGCTGTTGCTGAGAAAGAACAGCTCGGGCCCAGTCGGAGATTGATATGTTGGATGGAACAGTAACATCAGTTTGCGTGGCTATTGTTTGATATTTTTTTGCAATACTGGCATAGCTACGGTTAGATATACTGGGTGCAATTAATTTTCTTGCTTCCTGATAAGTAACTTTGTTTTCGACTTTATATTTTACAATTTTTTTTCTCCATTTTCCACTTCTCACACGTTTTAGAGTAAGCAGGATGGTTACCCTTGCAATTAGGACAAGTCATTTCTTTTGCCGAACAGTCGTTTTGACTGTGATCAGAAGATCCACAGTTGGGACAAGCTGGGTTCCCTCTGCATTCCGTCTGAGAATGGCCATACTTTTGGCATTTGTAGCATCTCAGCAGATTAGGAATATAAGGACAAATGCGACAGAGTAGATATCCTGCTTTTACTGTTGAGGGTAGATTTGGACTGTTAAAGGTGAGAATGATACTTCTGGTGGGTGTGAGTATATTGTCCCTTTTAGTCATGATTCTTTTGACAGCAATTACATTTTGTTCATTTAGCTCTTCTTTAATTTCTTCTTCTGTCACATTCAAAAGGTCCCAACTAGATATAAACACCCTTAGATGTATTTAGGATTGCATGGGCAGTTACCTTTACTGGAATTTTTGCAAAGTTTGTCACTTTCAGGAGTTTTTCAGAATGCCTGCAGTTGACAGTTTCTACTAGTAAGTCCCCCGATTGCAATCTCTTAACCATCTTGGGAGACCCTGCAATACTTTCCAAGTGTTTTTGGATAAGAAAGGGGGGGTAGCTTACTAAGAGGCTGTTCTGATAATGAATGCATTATTAACAATGCAGGAAACTCGGTCGCAGAGGAAATGGTTTTTAACCTCTTTGCTTGCGAAGAGTCATGTTCATGCTCTGTGTTTAGCCGACTGCTTGTCGGTTCTAAACAAGGAAACATATTTTGTTCCATCTTGGCTCCTTTTAGCCCCTGGCAGATGAACTTTTCTGCCAAGGTTACTGGCCCTGCCACGGGGAGGCAGGAGCAGTGCCTGGAGTGACCAAACGAAATTAGGAGTTAGTCTATTAGATATGAAAAATAAAGAAAGGTTACTTTCCTTCCTTGCTCTCTACCAGTACTTTTGATACAAGAGCTGCTAAATTAAAGGATTTCTCAAAGAGAGGAATGTAAAAGAGAACGCAGAATTCACCTATCAAAAAGTCGCAGTGAAAGCACAAATAGAAATCGCTCAGTCAATCGCTTGGCACCCGGGGCCCATGCAATTCGTAGGAGATGTTCCATTATTCATCAGTAAGTGAGCTCCTGTACCTTGATTTGATGAAATGTTAATGAGCTAAAAGCACTTTCATGAATCCATGTTGACCCAAACATTATTAGAATTTATGGCCACAGTTGCAATTTCAGGATATTCTTTGTTGGTGTACAGCTCTATCCAAAATTTTGTGTAGAAAGTAGACTTAAATATATCTGCAATAAGGCCTCTAAGGTTGGGATTATTCATACCACGAATTTAAGCAGATACGCCAACTGTTTAAAACTGATTTAATAATTTAACTGATTAAATTAGTTTTAAACGGTTGGTGTATATAAAAAAAAAAAGCCGAGCACTATTGGGAAAAACAACACCAGGTCTCCCCCGACAACGCCGTTATACTTGACCGGGCGCATAGCTTCTGGGACCGCAAGTGGCTGGACAGTCTGGATTGGATCCTCTGGCAACAATAGCATGAATAGAGATAGGGGAGTACGACTTCACCCTTTTTGAGGCAGTGGTTTTTGCCAGAGATAAATGTTTTAGTTTTCCACACCCTCAGGCCACTTCCGGTTCTGGTACACGTGAAAGGAATACCGAGTATGCGCCTGGTCATCCACGTGTGCGGTGAACCTGGTATTTAAGGATGTGTCACTTAAGTTTCATTATTGCTGAGGAAGGAGGCAGACACCTCCGAAAGCTTCAATAGTGTTTTTATCGCTTTTAAATTTATATTTTAATGCATTTTAACGTATTTACTTATTTTATTTTAGTTTTGTCTTAAACTAGTTTTTTGTAAATAATCGATTTTTGTAAATATTATTTTACAATCTTTTGTATCATTTTATTATTAAATCAGTTTGAATCAGGTGTATCTGTTTAAATTTGTAGACTTAAATAATTCAGTAATCCTTGATTGTTGTTAATTCACACATTTCCAATTTAAACTGAGTCTCATCTATTTCACACCATTCTTTTATTTCCTGCATCCATTCAGATGTGAATTCTACTGATAGATAATGGCAGAAATCATAGCACTCTGTTTACATTATATTAGTTTCATACATGTTACTTCATTTTGAAAATTTTTAAGAGTGGGGAAGAAAATAAATTCATTACTTCTTACACCTTGAATGAAAAGCTCAAGTTTATTTTGAAACTTAAGATAGACTCAAGAGTTCACAGGTGTTTTTATTTTTTCCTTGAAGACAAATGTTTGGAGCATTAATGTAAGAAAAAATAAAATAGCAAACAAAAATGCATCCCTCAAAATGTCAGCAAAATGTTTACTTTTATCACTGTCTTCAATCTGCTGCAAAAAATTCAATTTCACTTCCTAAATACCACAACCTTTTTGGCATTCTTCCCTTGCTTACCCACCTCACATTATTGTAAGCAACCAGGTCGAGAAACTCAGCATCAACATTTTTTAAAAACTGTTTTAGTTGCCTGTGTGAAAGTGCTGATTTTGATTGCAGAAAATTAACTAAATTGGTCATTTCAGTCAGGAGAAAGTGAAAGGTCCCCACTCAGTTTTGAACAGTGTTGCACTAAATATAATACAGTAATAGAAAAGATGATTTTTTGTTTGTTTCTTTAAGTCTGCCAACGAGCCCACTACTTCCACCTTTCATGGCTGGAGCCCATCTGTTGCAATGGAAAGCACATCTACAGTTCTAAGTTCTTTGGAATTTAATAATTTTAAACTTTGTTACAGATTATTTCTCCTGTTGTCCATCCACATAGAACTATTGATTCCAACAAATATATTACCATTAATAATTATCATTTTTGGCTAAATAAAAGTACTTGCATGCACAGTTCAGCAAGTAATTGATCAGCTACATTGCGAGTTTGTGATGCCACATAATTTGATAAAGAAATCCTTTGAAACTTTTTAGCTGTTCCTTCTTCCTCTAATAACTTTACTGTTTCTAACATGTATTATTTCACCACCTCAACATGAAGGGTAGCATTTTCCTAGCTAGAATTCACAATACTCTCAAAGAAGCTTCCATACAGAGAGGGCGCCGACTCTTTAAAAATTACAGCTGTGAATTACAGGCTCCGAAAAAGTGATAAGTGTTTGCCTTTTTATTTACCTAATTGCTATTTTATATTGTACTTTATACGTAGGTCTTATAGTTATTGTTATGCTGGTTATTTTTAATTTAGATAAAGAGTTTTTGTAGATTACTACTTAATATACGTAAAACCGTTATTTCATCCAAATCTTGCAGCCATTGTTTTTGTATAGAGTAGTAGGAAATTCAAATTTTTAATTGTGGTAACTAGGCAGCTCTAATGTATAATTATATAGCTTAATATGCATCACTGCATTTCAGATTCTATTAGATAGTGTAGTATTGACAATTAATTAAATTTATTGATCTTATTAATTTAAAATATCATGCCCCAGAGTAGAGCAACAAAGCAATGGGCACAAAGGGGCAGGAGTGCTGTGACTTGGGGGAGAACTGAGGGGGCAATTCTCCAATGCATCACAGTCTAAAAAAAAAAATGTGCAACTTGTGAAATGTTTGCCGAACTCTGGAACAGAACATGATCTAGCCAAGGAGGATGTCTTTGTGTGTGCCAGGTGCAGAGAGTGTCTAGAAATTAGGCATCAACTCAGCGTTCTACTGGGGTCTATGACAGCTTGAGGTGTGGGTAGATGCCCTCTAAGAAATTAATGAGGGGGCCTGTCAAGCTCTCAGCTGCCCAACTGAATGCCAGAGGCATCAGGCGTTCAGTTGGGCAGTTCAGTTGCTCACTCCTGGGCATCAGGCAACACAGCAGCAATCTCCAAGGCAGAATGCACTGGTCCCAAAGGAACTAGTTATTGTTGGTGACTATTGTCAGGGTGACGGGGAATATATTGTGTAAAAAGGATAGATGGAACAGGACCAGGGTATGTCTGCCAGGGGCAAAAGTTGATGACGTTATAAAGCATATATCATCTTTTAAAGGCACAAAAGCTGATATTGTTGTACACATTGGCCCCAATGACATTAAGAGTAAGAGATCTGCAGATTTACTTAACAAGTACAGGTTAATGTTGCAAAAAAGTCGTGAGTCAGGATTAAATTTGAAAGTGTCTGCAATTCTGCCCAGACACTAGGAAGGAATACACGAGAGCCTTGTCAATCAATTCGGCCCTGGCAAGATTGTGCAAGGCTCAAGGGGTAGAATTTTTTCAGCCTGGTCTGTAGTTGTTAACAGGAGAGACTGCTTCTACAGGGATGGGATACACTTAAATAGAAAGGGTGCAAGAATATTTGCTGATGCTATCGAGGCAGTGTTAGGTGGGTCGAAAAACTGCTAGCTTTGGGGGATTCACAAACTAAAAGGTTAAAAGTAGCCGCAGGCAGAGGTGAAGGTGATTCTTGCACAACTTCTATCAGAATAAGTAGCGACCTGGAGCGAGGGGTGATGGGGGTTTCAGGGACTGATGGCAGTCATCGTGAAACAGGTGGGTATATGGGATATGTTAGGGTAGCTAAGAATAGGTGCATGTATACTTGCATGTATACCAATGCTAAAAAGTATAGTAAATAAATTTGATGAATTTGAAGTGCTGGTCAAGACATCAAAGGCAGATATTGTTCGGATAGCAGAGACGTGGTGTCACACAGATATAAGGAATGCAGAACTGGAATTTGGGGAGTACAATGTGTACAGAAAGGATAGGAAGGGAGGAGTTGTTATGCTGTTAATTAAGAAAAACAAAATCAAAAGAAGTGCATCCAGTTGATATAGATGAACAGTGCACTGTTGAGTCAGTTTGGTGTGACATAAGCACTGCGAAAGCAAAAATAAGAGTAGGAGTGTGTTATAGGCCTAATGACTCGAATGAGTACAATTGTACAGAGAAATAGAGTGGGCTAGTAAATCAGAATGTCTTATAATGGGGGATTTCTCGTAATCTGCCTTCGCCTGCCTAACCTCCTTTGTGACCTGATTACAAACTAGCTTATATCTGCCTTAGGCTTCTGAGTCACTTGATAATTTATATGCATCCCATGCATTTTTCTTCTCTGTCACGAGTCTCATTAGTTCATTTGATAACAATTTAGGCCTAAACCCTGAACAATATTTCAGTGATCAGTACACTGATCACTGCCACCTAGTGGTTCCTTTATCTGCAAATTCTTAATACACGAATGATCACTGCTGATAATGAGATCAAGAGTATTACCCTCTCTGGTTGCCTCTCGAACATGCTGCTGCAGAAAACAATCGTCCAATAAATCCAAAAAAGTCTTACTAGTGTGTGAGTGACCAACCCACAAGTTCCAGTCAATATCTGGGAAGAAAAACAGCAAGGATTTCTTTACTTATATAAACTCTTAAAGGAAGGGGATGAATCTGATTGGTCCACTTGATATCTATGGTTCCACCGTTGATGATCCTGCTCAGATATCAAACAAACTGAATGAGTATTTTGCATCTACATTCACACATGAGGAGTTATTAAGGTTTGAAAATGGCAGAAGGTTATCAAATTGTAGCAGGGTGCTTAATGATTTTGTAATAACTGAGAGCAAAGTGGAGGAGAAATTGTTGAAGTTAAACATAAGAAAGACACCTGGGGTGGATGGGATCTATCCAGTTATATTAAAGTAGGCAGCAAAGCAACTAAGCAAACCCTTAGCCATAATTATGAGAGCATCCTTGGACTCAGGGGAGGTCCCCATGGACTGGAGATGTGCAAATGTATCCCCAATTCACAAAGGGGGATCGAAGGGTGACATGAGTAATTACAGACCAGTTAGTTTAACTTCTGTTCCAGGTAAAATAATGGAGTCACTGGTTAAAGATGCATTGGGATCATCTAGACAAGACTGTAGCAATAATTCAGACACAACATGGGTTTGTTAAGGAAAAGCCTTGTCTGACAAATTTGATAGGATATTATGATGTGGTTAGAAAGGAACTGGATGAAAAAAATAATTTTGATATCATATATTTGGATTTCAGGAAAGCTTTTGACACTGTTGCGCATGGAAGACTATTGTACAAATTGGAGCAGAATGGTATTAAGGGTAAGTTGCTACAATGGATAAAAGGATGGTTGAGTGGGAAGAAGACAGAGGGTGGTAATTAATGGGTACTGCTCTTCGTGGACTAATGTTATTAGTGGAGTCCCACAGGGTTCGATGTTGGGTCCTCTGTTGTTTTGTATATTTATCAATGATATTGATGAAGGTATATCAGGTTTAGTGTCGAAGTTTGCAGATGATACAAAGGTTGGCAGGGTTATTAATGACAATAATGGCAGTATGCTACTGCAACAGGATCTAGATAATTTGGGCAGATGGGCTAAGAAGTGGCAACTGAAGTTTAACCTTGACAAATGCAAAATACTACATATGGGTAGAAGTAACCACAGAGAAATGTACCAACTGTGTGGTACTACACTTAAGGTGGTAGAAAATGAAAAGACCTGGGAGTAATTGTGTAGTCAGATATGAAGTTTTCTGAGTAATGCAGACAGGCTGCCAGGGCAGGTCATGGGGTTTTGTCAATGATATATAGGAATTTTGCTAGCAGGGAAAAGGAGGTGATTGTTTCTTTGTATAAGGCAATGGTCAGGCCACGCCTTGAGTACTGCGTACAGGTCTGGAGCCTCATTTTAGGAAGAATGTAGATTTGCTTCAGTGTATACAGAGAAGGGCAACAAGATTGGTGAGGGGAATGAAGGGATCCTCTTACCAAGAGAGGATCCCTTCTCTTGGTAAGAGGAGGTTAAGTTCTGCAAATTGCAATGGCTGGAGACTAGGCACCTGCGCACTGATCTGATTGAGGTGTATAAGGCCTTGAATGGGTTGAGCATGCTGAATTCTGATGGGATCCTTCCACTTGTTCAGATTATGAACCTAAGGGGGCATAAATTCAAATTAAGAAAAGACAGATGTAGAATAGATGTGCAGAAATTTGCCTTTAGCCAGCAGGTGGTTAATTGCTGGAACAAACTTCCATCTGTCATTGTGGAAGTTGATAGGCTAAATAAATTTAAGGAGGAACTGGACAGGCATTTGGAGGGAATGGTGCGATTTTTTTTTTGGCTGATGCTGCATAAGCTCATACACTTGCTTTCTTGCATCACATGCCACTATTATTAGTACTACTACTACAACATACATTTTCCCTGTGATGCAGAAGGCCCACACAATTTTATGCTGGCCTGCCTCTACGGCACTTTTATGTTATCTAGCTTACTTTCTCTGGATTTCAAGTGCAAGGGAAATTTTACATGAAAATCATTATATGATTGGTCTCAATGTCTTTTCAGATTACATACTTTAGCAACTGACAGGACTTCATTAAGGATTACACACATGGGTAATTATTATTAAGTACAATTCCAATGATAAGGTTCAAAAAAGTAAGTAGTTCAAGTAAGCAACAAAACAACAAAAAAATTCTGATAGTATCTGAGCATTAGTTTCACATATTCCTCTTCCAATATTCCATTAGAATATTGTAAGAGGACAGCACTTCACACCTGCAAAAAAGCTTCCCCTTTTATCATGCTCACTGGGTAGCCAGCACCAGTAAACTCTCAATCGAAGTCCTTGAATTTTCTAGCTTTCAACCTTGGTAATTTATTCTAGTGGTGAACAACTGGAACAGGTTACCAAAGGTAAACCTCCTGAGATCCAATCCACTGGTATTCCTCTTCAGTTTATATTTATGCCAACTGGTCCTATCTCCCTAACAGCAAAAATATGCAGCCCTCTAACCCCACCATTCATTTACACACCCCTTTACAGTCTTGCACACCTTAATCTGATTTCTCCTCCCCAGTTATCTAATTTCTATTCTCTGCAGTCTTTCATTGTAGGAAGATTCTCTTGAATTCCTTACTAATTTTAGTTGCCTTGCTCTGAACCTATTTGAGAAGTTAAATGTCTATTTTCAGATGCAGCTTCCAGACCTGAATACAATATTCCAAGCACAGCCTCACAGTTGACTAAACACAGAACCATAACCACCTTTTCCCTACATATAAAGGCCTGGTTAATTATTTGATAAGACACTGTGCACTATCTTAACCATCTGTTTCCATTGCATGGAGAATCTCAACTACCCATATTATTTTCATCTCCCTTCCATCAATTCTTTTTTTGTCACTGACCATCTTTAACTGTTCCCCCCTCCACTTTATAAATTGCCTGTGGATTATTATTCCTCAAGTGAAGAGCCTTACACTAGTAGTATTAAACCATAACGAACCATAACTGCCATTTTTTTATGATTATGTAGCCAGTGTGGACTGTTTAGGAGTAGCATGACCTATTTGTGATTGTTTATTGCCCTACTTACCCTCAAAATTATCTGCAAATTGTCATAACAAAACTAAAATCAAGAGGGGGCCCCAATATCAATCCAAAAGGAACCTCACTTGTAGCTCTGGTCTTCTCTGAACAATGTCTGTCTTCCATCCTTCAGACAACCCTTGATCTAACTAAGGATTTTGCTCATAATTCCAACTTGTGCCACTTCAAACAATAATCATTCATTCACAAGACTATGCCAAATGCTTTAAAGCCCAAGTACAGAGTGTCTAAAGTCCTCGTGCACTTTAAAACTACAATAACTTAGGTTCTATATGAGTAAAATGCACTGAAAAGTTAATTTATACTAGTTTTTATACACAAAAATAATTACTTAATTTACTCTAATTTTTTCAAATTATCTATCCTACAAGAGATGTCTTCAATAGAAGAGAGAGTGAAATGTGTCCTCTGGCTAGCAGAGCTTGAGTCCAAATCAGCAGTTAAAATAATTTATGAGACATTAGGCAAAGGAAGCATCACACAGAAATTCAAATTCAATGAAGGAGTTTAAAGAGACTCATTCTGTTAATGATAAGCCACAAACTCTAAGGCCAGGATTAAATGAGGAGACTATGGTATTTGTCGAGGAAGTTTTTCAGCAAAGCCAATGTGTGTTTGTGATTTGGTTTTTAGGAGCATTAGCAACTAAGGCCATATTGCTCCGGGATATGCGGTGGTCATTCCCAGACCTTTCCGCATCCTCCGTATTTGGTGGTGACGGGCTCAAACCCCGGTTTAATCAAGAAGCGTGTGCTACGCACTGCTGCTCCTTCCCACCTGGCTACAGAGGCGCTAGCAAAGCCAATAAAAATCAATAAGATGGGCATCTCTAGAATGTTGTGTTTCTAAAGCAACACACAAAATTCTTGGAGTAAAATTGCACAAGCAACCTTACAAGATTTGTGTGCACCAAATATTGTTGGAAGAGGACTACCATGAAGATTAGCTTTCTGTCATGAGTTTAATGAAACCCATCTTATCTCTTGACAATATTTCAGTGATGAAGCAACATTTCACTTTAGTGTAAAGGTTAATCACAATAAATGCTGTACTGGAGGACAGAAAAACCACAAGAAGTCTGGGAACATGAAAGGGATTCCCCTAAAGTCAATGTCTGGTGTGCCCTGGAAAAAACATTCATAACTGGTTGTTTGTTTTGAATAAACAGTGGTCAATGGCGAGACATTTATCTTGCGGTGCTGCAGTATTTATTACTATTTTTTTTATTCCTAAACTAAGACAATTAATAATTGAAGCCAATGGGGTTTTTCAACAAGATGAAGCACCTTCCCACCTTGCTTGCAATGTTCAATTTTTAAACAGTTTTCCCAAACAGATGGATCAGCAGAGGCGGGCCAATTGCTTGGCCAGCTCTCTCACCAAATATGTACCACATTGGACTTTTTCTATGGCATCATGTTTAAAGTGTGGTTTACTCCTCAAAACCTAGCTCTTTACATGATTTTCACAACAATATCACAAATGCATTTAATGCTATAACATTGAATTAGCAGTGGAGAAAACAACTGGAGAAAGTGTTTATGGAATTGTGAAATTATATTACATTTTTTATCAGTAATGATGGAGGCTATGTTGAATATTAACTTTATGATTACATACCTAATGAAACTAAAACCTTTCCAATGAGATTGTTTTTTGTAATGAACCAAATTATTACAATTTTAAAGTGCACAAAGCCTTTATGGACACCTTGTATATAATACTAGTCATTTTTTGCATCCATTGTTTCGTAATAATGCCATAGTAATTTAGCAGATTGGAGAAGAGCATGATTTCCCCTTTTCAGACTAGGGCTATGGCCTTTTAAGACTCCATTCCCGCTGGAACAATCCTGTAATATACCCAAGCCAATAGATTCCATAATTTTCTCCGCAAAACTTACAGGTCTATAAGTCAACAGGGTTTAAGAGTAATGATCCCTAATAGATCAATGTAATGTAATGTCATATATTACAAAATTTATAAACAGAAATACTATACTTTAAAACAATAATTATATGAAAACATTTTACAAAAAAATGTACAAAAATGATAAAGTTCCTGATCTCATACAAAAGAATTACCATACTTAACCCAACAGCTTGGCTGGGGTTTACTTTATTAATACATAATATTCCTTTTCCTCAACTGCTAAAATTGCAACTTCAGAATTTGTACTTGAGAATGGTTACTCAAAAACCTCGGTAAGCAACCACTAGCCACTCCACAAACAGTATAGGGGGGACACACACACACACACAAAATTGAAATATCCTACTTGAAAGGATATTTAAGAATACTGAAAACAAACAAACATTAAAATTAGTCACGCAACGTACAGCAAAACATGAATATTTGAGCCGGATGCTATGGTAATTCATGATTATGCCATAAATATTTAAAACTGCATCTGGTGAGAAACTACTATAAATAATCTGACCCAAGTATTACTTACGTACCACACATGCAAATTGAATTTACTCCTATTTGGACTTAAGATCTGCTGATAAAAACAATGTTCATTATTATTATTACCGATAATGATAACACATGACATTCATTTAAACTCAATCTCTTACAAAAATTTGTCTTCTCAATTTTTACCCCCTTGGAAATTCTGCTCGCTGTACTTTACTTTGATACTTACTTTTTGCTACATATTTCCTGTGCTTTATCAGCTATATTTTTAAGATCAACAAGCTTAGTTCCCCTCCAAGATCCATCTATTAAAAGTAAATATAAATATTAATGAATGAATATAAGAATTCTCAAATTAACAATTTTAAAATTAAAGATAATTTTTATAGCAACTACTTTTTAGTTCCAATGTTATTAATTGTTAATATAACAACAGATTTAAATCTTTTATATATAGGATGATTATATAGTATCTTCCAGACTTTCTCTCTAAAAGAAATTGTGAAATATTTAGGCATACACCAAAGTTATTTGGCATTAACTTTGTATGATTGTATAACTGTAGTTTGAGAGGACTGTTAATGTCCACAAATAGCAAAGTAATCATTTATTCATGATGACATAGGCAAATATAATAGAGCAAATTAGTGAAGCATTTTTACATGTGGGGATGCGCTATTGAAGCTTCACTACAAGCCTCCATAGCCAAGAGGTCAGGAGTGGGAATACAGTAGCACATGCTCTTTGAGTAGACTGGAGTTCAAGCCCCTGACTGCTAAATATGATTGATCTGCCAACCTGCATTGGACCAGCATGGCAGATTATGGTCCATTTCTCTCAACATTAATCATTGAGGAGGTTTCCATCCTGCAGTGGATTGATAATGGCTGCAGTTTTTTTTTATAATAATGTGATAAAAAAAAGGTAAAGTCTCTCCTGTTAACAAGTACTGGCCATGCTGAGAAAAATTCTACCTTATGAGCCTTGCACAATCTCTGCAGGGGCTGAATTAATTGAGGAGGCTTTTGCCATTTGCTCTCACCATGTACATTCTCCTATCATATCTGGGAAAAATTCACTTTTAAATTTAACCCTAATTCACAGCTTTTTCTCAAAGTTGCCTCATACCTGTAAAGTAAATCTTCAGATTTCCTCTTCTTAATATTATTAGTACCAATGTGTACAACAATATTCTGTCCTTAAAAGACAATGGTCCTACAACATCAACTTTTGCCCTTAGCAAATATACATTGGTCCTATTCTGCCTATCCTTTTTGAGTAGCATATTATTCTCTGTTTCCCCTGACAATAGACACCAACAATTACCTCCCAGATTCAAACTCTTCAAGAAGATAACATCTTGACTTTCTACAATTTCTTTGCCCAGTAGAAAGAAGAACAGCCTAACAACTTAAACATTACTCTATTAAGTTATGCAAATACATGAAACTGAGTCATGTAGTCAGAATCAAACCTGTATTCTTCTTGTCAAAACTCCCCCCCATGATTACAAAAGGGATAGTTCAGTGTGAATTTATTACTCATTTCATCCTCTGTTCATACTTAACTAATGGTGCAAAAACCAAAAGCTATCATTAAACCAGTATAGTACAACAGGTTGCAAGCTGTCCAAGTAATATAAGAACAACAGAAAAAGTTATCTTCTTGCAAGAAAGGCATATTAGCTAACCCCATCACATTTACCAGACTTAACACCAGCAGATTTATACTGATGGGGATACCCAAGCCCAAAGTTTATACAGTGGTTCCCATAATAGTAACAGAACTGAAAGCAGCTTTAATTAGAGAAGTAACAAACATCAAAGGTGGACCATTTTCATCAACTTTTCATGGGAATGATGTAAAGTTTTCAATGTTTGCAAAATTTATTGGCAATAAAGCTTTGAGAACAATTTTGTTATAATTTTGGGTGTCAGTTTATTTGTTCTAATAACTCATGCAGAATGATTATTATAAGTAAAGATTCAGTGGTTTCCAACAAGTAATTTGAGAGATACAACACCTCAAATCCCCTGGAAGTTATTTTCTAATCATCCTATATTTATAGATCTTACCTCCTCCAAAATTGTAATGATGATGGCTGGAAGACAATGAAATGAACCGAAATTTAGAGCTAAAAACCAAAATGCATTCCTATGTGAGCAAAATTGCAAAATGTTTATAGTTAAAATTAAAAGAATGTACAACAGAATTAAAAGAAATTAAAAGTGAGGAGAACCTGATATCATCAGCAAGGTTTGAAAGAAACCATCAATAAAAAAATCTTCAATAAGAGAGAAATAACATGCTACACAGCATGTTATTATTTACAGAAAGTTAATACACGAGCAAACATTTTCTTGTTTCATGGAATTGATTTCTTCTCTTTTGATTTCTCTTATATTTAAGGCGAGAAGCATAGTAAAACAGTACAAAACAATTTACCACAATTGGAATATTTAAAACTTTTGAAAAGTTTTTTGCAAGAAAAGGATAAAATAAACTAAATAATTTGAATAAACTAAATAGAAGCTTAAGAAAGGATAATTCTAGAATGGATGCATTCCCCTTGTAAAAAGGGTTATTAACTATTGAAAAAAAAAAAAAAATATATATATATATATATCTAATCTTGAAGACCTACCGAACTTTTGTAAATTTAAAGAACCATCACAGAGACAGATTTATAGTTTTTTTTTTTTTTTTTTTTTTTTAAGTAAGCTTAACTTCCTATGCATTATTATTTTGCTTTTTTATTTTTTATTAATACCACTTACTTCAGTCAGTTTAGGTCAAACTATGTTATTTACTCATTAGAACCATTAAAACAAATGTGAAATGGAAGCCAGAGCACCAATGTTTCAAAAGATGCTTTCCTAGATATACAGCTGTAAACTCTTCCTGAATGATCAGACATTTTCTAATAAAAGAACAGTTAATTAATGTGCAGAATGGTCCCATGTGTCTCAGAAATACAGTCAGTGATATCATGATGTTACACTGTTATGTCAGCCAAGAAACTTATGACATGATTAAGCTAAATCAAAAAAAAAAAAAAATCCTTAATAACCATAATAAACAAAAATGAATATCAGAGTACTTTAAGTGCCTAGTACCCTATGCAACTGCAGTGAAAACTGGCCATTGTCAACAAGTGTTAATTTACATAAAATAATGTTTAGTTTTAATTTTTTTTGGACTTGAAGGAAAGCTCTAGCATTCTATATAGTTCATAATTTATTCCTGTGGAATTGTTCTTTAAAAGGAAGGATAAGTTTTTCATATGCAAGGGCATAAACCTAACAACAAATGCTTCAACAGCTGGTTTCTGATTAGTGTAGTACTGGTGAATAGTAGTTTTTAACAATGATTTATGTCTGACACCTTAGATTTTGCAAAAATTTGTTTTTTCAGTAAGCATGAAGTTATGTTAGTAACATAAGTCTTAATGAAAACTAATTCACAACATGAAGAGAAAAACAACAGTACAAAAACAAGAATGGCTAAAGACTTTCTCTAAAAGGTTTATGCATGAGCAACCTCTATTAAAGTAAAATTATGCATCTTGAAGTATGATGCCAATATCATAAGCCATAAAATTGTCATATGATATTTGACCCATGCAAACTAGCCAGTTCCTGGAAAGCTGATATGATCTGAACAGGTCCAAAATGTTTTTATGTAGGATTACTACAAAAAAAAAAAAATAAAATAAAATATATAATTTATCTATCTCAGTAAATACCGTTGGACCTCTATATAATAAAATCAATTGTTTGCTTGAAAAAATTCGTTAAACAGAAATTATTATAAAGAAATATGAACCTTATCAACAATGAAAAATACTGAAAATTCAGAAATATATTAAAAGATGGGAAATAAATCAGAAATAAGTGGGAATGAATAAATTTTCTAACATTTTAAAACAATTAATACATATTAAGAAATTACTACTTACACAATGCACACAATGTATTAGTACACTTAAGAATTATATCATAAAATATTTGGTTATTTTTTGTTGTATACAGTTCATAAAAATATTTGCATTTGTTTAAACACTCAAATATATTTTCTATTACATTTTCTTCCTACTGAAGGCCTTGATGCAGAGTTTCAAATGCTGCCAATAATTCTTGTTTGGAAATTTTACTGTTGCACTCATTTTCACCCAATTCATAGTTGATAATGTCACTAGTTCTTTAAATATGCTCCAAAATGTTGGAGTCACTCGGATATTCAGCTATGACAACATTATCAACTCCTAAAAATTCATCGAGAACAATTTCTCCACTGATAAAACCTCGTTTGGAGCTCTTCCTAAAATTGCTCAATGTCTTGTAGTAGTTCATCCCTATCATTGCTGTTAATTAGCATTTTAGCAAAATGCTACTTTTGTGAAGTGAAACAATTCTTAATCTTTGTTTCTGTCACATTTGACTCCACACTTTTGCTAACTCTGATATGTACATCCACAATTCTATAACAGAATCTATAGGTTGGATGGTTTCTTTCCTTGGTATAATTTTTTTCAGTATGTGCCTTCGATAGTGCATTTTCAAATCATTGGCCAATTGGCTGCAGTTTAGATGAGGTATTTGGAGGGAAGAAAGCAAGCTTCACACTCAAGTTTTGAAATTACAGAGAAAGGTATGTAGGGCAGTTGTTGACAATTAACGTGATTTTTCCGTTTCATTCGTCATCTTTCTATCAAAATTTTAAATCCACTGTTCAAAAACTTCACTTGTATCCAAGATTTTTTGTTGTACTTCAAAGCTAACGACTTTACACCTTTGAAACATCAGGGCCCGTTACGAAACTCTGAAGCTTTTCGTAACAGGCCTACTTTGGCCTGTTACAAAAAAGCTTCAGTTTTTCCATTACCAGCCACATTTGCATCACCCAAGACTGCAATTCTCTCCTTACTATTTTTACAAACGTTTACCACCTTAAAGTCTGTCATCTTGTTCGGCAAACATTCAAAAAAAAAAAAAAATACACGTTTCATCAACATTGAATATGTCTTTGGGCTTGTAGTCCTCCTCTGTAATTTTTTTCAAAACTGTTTCTTTCAAATGGATATAGTTGTCTTTGATTGCAACTCCACTTTCATCAGAAATAACTTAATTGAGTAAGCCATGTGCTCTTTAAATTTGTCCAACCAACCGGAACTTACTTGGAATGTTTTATGCCTCAGAAAAGATGCATACTTCATAGACTTTTCTTTTATTAATGGCTCTGATATCAGCATGTTTTGGTCTCGAATCAACTTCATCCACTTAAACTGCTTCATCTACATCTCACGCAGTCATTTTGCATGTTTCCGATTGGGTCCCATTTCCTCAAATAGTTTGAAAATCGAAACACAGAATGGTTAACACACAATTGAATGTTTTTCAGAATGGGTAACACACTACTGGAGAATACCAAATTTTAAAAGCAATTTCTTTTTTTACGCCCCAATATACACTATTAAGCACTTCAACATTTTCACACTACACTCAAGGATTTCCTCTTAGATGCCAAGGTTACTTGCACAACAACTAAAACAAAACTAATTTAGGGACCATTTGTATCTTCCTTGTAAACAGACAGGCAAAATTTAGTGAAAGTGTGCGAATTTCCAGGATAAAGGAACTCTCTCTCTTAATTTGCTAATAATCCTATTAGAGAACAATAGAAAAAAAGGTCGACCAGAGCCAATGTAAGCGCCAGGAATATGCCTTAATCTTTGCCAATAGCTGTGGACACAGATAGCAGTTGGCCAGTGCAACTTTTCGGTACAAGTAGTCTATGCGTTTACTTCTTTTTAGCCATTGCCTACCCACTGCTGGGCAAAGGCCTCTCCCAAAGCCTTCCATCTTTTTCTATCCCACACCATGGTTTGCTAGTTTCCTCCTGCAGGATTTTATGGGCACCACTGAATTGTAGAATGTTTTAGCTCTTAATTCATGCTTTCTACTGCATCAATTTTATTGCCTAAAGGCCAGAGGTGCAAACAATGTGTACCCAGGTCTCTCGAAATCAGTTCATTATATGAAAATTTTTTTTATTATACAAAGACTATTTTCAATGTAATGGGGAAATCAAAAAAAAGTTTGCTACATAGAAAAATTCACTATATGGAAGTTCGTTAAAGAGGTCTGACTGTATATAAAAATACTAGGGTTTATTTCTTTCCCATATGCCATGGCTAATAACAAAATCTATTTTTATCTATTGTAAAACCCATTAATAGTTTCTTGATATTTATCATGGCTCAACAAGAGTTTCACAAAAATTTCCTCTAACTTCGGCTCTATATGCAAATCTTCAAAACCTATGCAAAACAAACTTCACATGTACCATAACAGTATAGTTTTCTTTTGTTATATTTAGACTACATATTTCAATTACTTACCAGCAGTAATGAGCAAGCAGCAGCCAGCATCTCTGATCCTATCTGCTAGAGATTCAGCAGAATAGCCTCCAAACTAGGATGAGATTAAACAGCTATCTTAAGTTAAAATTAGATTTAATGTTAATTTTTAATAATATAATACCATATTTTCTTATACTACAGTACACTGAAAGGACAAAATTCATGGGATATCTGGTTTCTGCGTAATGTGATGGTGTTACCCCTCTCCTAGTGGATGAACCCACCACTTCGCAGGTATATAGGTATGCTACATCACTTCATTCACATAGACAGTAATCCAAAGTCAGTTAACTCACTATGTTTGTTAACTGACTTTGAAAGAGGGATGATGGTGGGTTCCCAACACATGGGTCATTATCGCAGAGGTGGTACAGAAACTGCACCATCTCTGTTAAACAGTATCAAGAGTATCGGGAATATGCCATTTCCGGAGTAACATCTCATCATGGATAGCGCTGTGGGCGAAGAAAGGTGGTGGATGAACGTGGCCACTGATGTCTGTCTTGCATTGTTTCAGCCAATTGGAGAGCGACAGTGGCACAAATTGCCACAGACTTCAACGAGGGAGGTGCCAGAAACATCTCCACCAAAACTATCGGGCAATCATTAGCCGCAACAGGTTATGGGAGCCGCTGACCAGGCAGAGGGTGCCATGCCTCAACTGGGTGAAAGAACATCGGCACTGGACCTTGGATGATTGGAAAAAAAAAAAGAAAAAAAAGTCTCCTGATATGACAAGTCCCATTTCCAGTTATTTCAAGTGGACAGGAGAGTGCATATCTGGCAGAAACCACATGAAGCTATGCACCCATCATGTCAACAAGGCACTGTTCAGGCAGGTGGACAGTCAGAAATGGTCTGGGGTGTGTTCAACTGGCACATGTTGGGATCTCTGGTACATCTAGATGCATCTCTGAATGGGCCAAGTTATGTGTCCATCCTTGCAGACCATTTGCAATGCTTCTTGGTCATCGTGCACCCACAGGGCAATGGACTCTTCCAGCAGGACAATGCACCACCCCACAGAGCCATGGTTCAAAGAGCATCCCACAGATTTTACCACCATGGAATAGCCTCCCCATTCACCGGATATGAACCCTGTGGAGCATTTCTGGGATTCTGTGGAAAGGTCCTTTCAAGCTTTGGATCCTCCACCCAGGAATGAGATGGAATTATGAATAGCGGTGCAGCAAGCAAGGATGGAAATACCTATGGAATGCTTTCATGAACTAGTGGACTCAATGCCTCATGTGACTGCCCTTATCTGGGTAAAAGATGGGCCTACTCGTTACTAGGTAAAAATATCCCATGATTTCTGTCCACTCAGTGTACATCTACATACATTATACATCCCTAAACTGCTGTGCACAAAAGCACAATGAAATACAAATACCTACTTAGTAATGTGTTGTAAGCCAAGATATGTCTCCACTAGACCTGGAATCAATTCCACTTCTGCTATGCTGCCCGAATACCCAAAGTGATTATAGTTTGTTACCTTAAAATGCCCTTTCCAGGATTCCCCATGAAATTAAGACTGGTAAGTTTGCTGGCTAACAAAGAATGAGTAAGGTCTTGATCATGTTCCTACACCATATATGTGCAATGTTGATTAAACATTTATCAGAATGTCACTCTGTTTCCAAATGAAAAAAAAATGACTAAGAACTTAATCAGCAGTTTCAGGATAATCGACACTACTTGCGTTATTAACAAGCACTATTCAGAGCAAAACATCCCATATCTTTTAAAATATGCATCACCACCATGACAATTCTTGTGGTTTATCCCAACAAATAATACCAAGTCAAGCCTGTTATCTAAACATATCTAGTAATTCTCACAAAAATGTCTTGGCCATATTCAGTTTTTGTCATGGCAGTAGTGAGCTGCACATAAATATAAATTCATTGGCACCTTTTGTATTTAAACTGAAGTATGATCTTTAATGTTTAACATTAAAGTTTAACAGTCCTTGAGGTTGTCACAGACATTCTCTCAGATATGCCAGACAAGCTGTACTTGCTACCTGGGAGTCTAAAATGCTGATGGAACTGATATTTGGGAGACATTCAAGTCAAGTGGACCCAATTTTGGCAAAGTCCGGACAGTCTGTGACAGCCAAATCCTCTGCTTGCACCTTCATGATGGTGGGACTATTAGTAATCCTGGGTATAACCTCCATGCACAAGCACACTGTGGGTGACCACCTAGGTGTGAACCAACGTAAGCAAGCGTCAAGGTGTGGTGCCCACACCACATGGAGGAATGCCACCCCTCTGTTATCAGGCAATACTAGGTAGTAGATGACTCATCAACCGGTGCAATACCACCACTTGCTTATTGGAGGCTTGAAGTGGTGGAACCCATGTTTAGTCTCCAGAGCTAAGTTCCGATCAACCCTTCCCCATCTCTTCCATCATGCAGTGTGATTTATGACTTTTGAGGTTATGCTGAACATCATGGTAAGATCCAATCTTCCTTACATTGAGAATACAGTTCTAAAACGGTGTTCGCAGGCCAGCCGCTAGTAAGTACACTGGACAAAACTTATTGGTAACTCTTTAGGAGGATTCCGAATCAACTAGTGTATAATCTTGCTACCTCTACTCTGCTAGATAGTGACTGGAGGAAGTCCGAGTAGTGTGTATGCGGGGGGTATTGTTGAGGCCACGTTGTGTCAAGGATCTGGGTATATTCTTAACATGTGTATGCCATACCCAAAAATTCATTATTTCATACAGCATGTCCCCCTCCCCACTTTTCCTTACTCTATTATTGAATACATGAATTGTCATGGTGTATTCAATAAGAGTAAGCTTATCTGTGAAAAGATCTAAACCTCCCAAACACTTCCTAGTTCATTTCCCAAATATATGTGGTCCCAATTCTAATCTCAAAGATGTCCATTTCCACTAGCAGTCTGCCAAACCCCATGTACTTTTTCTAACAGAATCTCAGTTATCAGTTGATTCAACCATTGCTTATCTCAGTTGCCCAAATTATTTGCTGATTCCTTTCACCTCAAAAGGTGGTACTTGTGCATGTCCGTTTCAATATTCCCTGTCAGAGACTTGGTAATTTGGAATCTCCTCTTTTCGATCTTCTCTAGTCAAGTCTGTTGTCTCTACCGTTCTCCCAACTCTACTAATCACTTGGAGCTCTTTGACTTCCTCTCTTTACAACTTTACTTTCTCCACTCCAACTTTCCTAACAGTGGAAGTAATTTTCCTTGGCGATTTTAATGTTCACAACTCCAGCTGGCTTCAGTTTTCTAGTCACACCGACTCAGCTGGCCGAGATGCTGAGGTGTTTGCAATTACTAATGACCTTGCACAGATTGTTCATTTACCTACAAGAATACCGGACAATCCTAACCATACAGCCAACATGCTTGATATTTTTCTCACAAACAACCCTTCTAAGTACACAGTCAAAGTGAGTGGTCCTTTAGGCACCTCAGATGGAGCCTTTATCTCATGGCTATTCCCAACTTCTTATTGTTTGGCATTACAAGAATGCAAAATGGGATGACCTGCGAGATTTCTTTTCCTTGGTCAGATTACTGTTTCAAAACTTCTGATGTTAACGTTTGCTCAGATCGTGGCAGTGAAATTATTCTTGTAGGAATGGAATCCTTTATTCCACACTCCACTTTAAAATCTCATCCTTTATCTAAACCTTAGTTTTCCAATAAATTTGCTAAGGCTGTTCAAGAGAAGAACATTGCATATCGTAATTGGCTTGTTTCACTAGCGTAGCTACCCTTTTTCGGGCCCGGAGGCAAAGAACATGTTCAGGCCCCTACTTAACAAAAATTGCAAAAACGGGAGACAGTCAAAGACGACGGGCCGCTAAAGAGCTCAGGCCCAGAGGCAATTGCCTTGCCTGCCTACATGGTAACTATGCCACTGGCTTGTTTCCAATTCTTCAGTTTCATTTTCTGCCTACACTAAAGCTTGCAAAAATTGTAAAGCAGTTATTAATCAGTCCAAACCAGATTTTGAACAGGCTAAGAGTAGAAAACTTGCTTCTTGCCCTAATGGTAGCCGAGCATTCTGGTCTCTTGCCAAAGCTATTGGATGCAACTTTTGCCCATCTCTGTCAAAACCAGATGGTTCTGTTGTCACTTCAGCCAAGGATAAAGCGGACCTGCTAGCATCCCATTTTTTTTCCAACTCTCATATTAATGATCTTGGTAAAACACCTCCCACCATCCCAACACGCTCCATTCAATGCCTCCTGTGGTCTTCCGTCAAAAGGATGTCAGAAGGATTTTGACAAATCTTGATGCTAAGAAAGTTCCAGGTCTCGATGGTATTTCTCCACTTGTTCTCAAAACCTGTGCTCCTGAACTTACTCCTGTTTTTTGCCGCTTTTTTGACTTTATTCCAAAAGGTGTTCTTTCTTCAGCTTGGAAATTTGCTCATATCCAGCCAGTTCCTAAAAAGGGTGACAAATCCCTCGCATCCAATTATTGTCCTATTGCAATTATTTCTACTCTTTCTAAAGTAATGGAGAAATCAATTAACCGCCAACTCTTAAACTACCTAGAAACCTTCCATCTGATCAACGATCGCCAGTATGGATTCCGTCAGTGTTGATATTCTTGCTTATTACTCATTTATGGACTAATTCAATGGAAAGGTTTGGGGAAACACAAGCAGTTGTGCCGACCGGGCTAGTTGGGTGGGTAAAGTACCTGTCTAGCAACCCAATGGTCGCGGGTTCGAATTCCACCTCAGGCTTGGATCAAAGTACTACAAAAACCTTGGGAGGTGCATTATGGCCACAGAAGCAGATGCACAAAAAAAAAAAAAAAAAAAAAAAAAAAAAAACAAGCAGTTGCTCTTGACATCTCAAAGGCTTTCGATCATATTTGGTGTGAAGGTCTTCTAAACAAGCTTCCATTTTATGGTTTGCCAACTGTTTTTTGTAATTGGTTATCCAGTTCTCTCTCTGAGGGTGATGGTAGATGGCCGTCTTCTAACTTCTCCACTAATGCTGGTGTCCCCCAAGGTTCAGTTCTTTCCCCCACTCTTTTCCTCTTGTATATTAATGACCTTCTTCCATTGACTGAAAATCCTATCCGTAGTTTTGCCGATGATAGTACATTGGATTCCACTTTCCATTCTGAGAAACCTTGCCTTGCTCAATCAGCTTCAACTTCTCAAATATCCAGTACCAGTTCCTTAAATGCCAATTTCCAGTAGGGCAAAGACAACTTAGTTGATTTAAATCCTTCTAAAACTCAGTCTTGTCTTATATCTCACAAAAAGGATTTTTCTGCTCCTATACTTATCTTTGGTGACACTTTGATTTCTAGGCAAAATCATATATCTCTTTTGGGGATTACCCTGACTTCTAATCACTCTTGGCTCAAGAACATTACAAATATTGCTTCCTCTGCACCTAAAAAAAAAAACTTCATTTTCTCTTTTTCGGCATTACCTTTCTTCCAAACAGCTGTACAGTCTGTACAAATCGCAAATCTGCCCTACCATGGAATATTGTTCCATGATCTGGGGTGCTGCCCCCAAAACCTCTCTCAGGCTTCTACATTCCATTCAGAAGAGGGAAGTTAGGTTAATTAATGAATCTTCTCTAACACTCTCTCCACTCGCTGTCCCACAGACAGTGTTTTTTTTTTTTTTTTTTTGTTAGTTGTTGGCACATCAGCTTTGGTGGCCATAATGCACCTCCCAAAGTTTTTGCATTTTTACTCTGATCCAAGCCCAAGGCAGGATTCGAACCCGCGACCTTTGGGTAGCCAGGCAGTCACTTTTCCCATAGATGTACTGTTTCTGCTGCATGCCTTTTCTATAGGTACTTCCATGGGCACTGTTCTTCTGAATTGGCTTCTATAATTCCCACTCTTTCAAAACAGTCCGACCACATGTCACCACCAGCCAACATCCATTTACTGTCCAATTTTGTCGCCATATATTCATGTGTATTCAACATTCACATTCGTATATAACGAGGTAACATCTAGTGAGAATAAATTGTCATTGTCACCAAGTATACAGTCTTTAAGATTATTAAATAATGTATCATAGTTCTTAATCCCAAATTGTATTACCTGTCTAAAGGGTTTTATAATGCTATATACATGTGTGGCTAAAGATGAAAATGCTGAGTTCCTGTAGGAAACAATAGGTCGAATAGGAAATCCAGTCTTGTGTAATTTTACCTGACTGAAAAGTGCAGGAATATTGTATGTTCTGGCCTTCCATTCCTTTAACTGAGCCATAGTAATGTACTCATTTTTTCGATATGTGGTTAACATTTTATTGTATTGATTGACAAAATTGGTAAATAGTGTCGGGTCTATTTCAAGATAAGTGGAGGTATCTGATACAACTGACCCTAACTTATTAACATAAATCAGGTTTATCAAGTATTACCACTGTATCTCCTTTACCAGCTCTCTGAATAATATCTTTATTTTTCTGAAGTTCACATAAAGCTGAACTGTCATGTGTATTCAATTTTGGAAGTCTCGTTTCTTTCATGTCATTCACCACCTGGTTAACTTGTTGAATAAATAAATCTTTTTGTGGAACATTACGGAGTCCAAATTCAATATCGATTACACTGTTTTTTTTAGGTAGTTTTCAAAGTGGTAAATTGTAATTTAATCTGTTGGATAAAAGTGAAATCTGGTCCTGCGATAGCATATACAAGGAAAGATTTGTAACCTGTTGATATGTCAGTTCGTTGAATTTGGGCGAGGGGTCTTTGCAAACTAGCTTTTAGATTTTTTAATTGTTTTCGTTTTAATTTCTGGAGAGTATCATACGGAAGTGTTCTACGTATCATATTGAGGTAAACTTCTTATTCTTTTACAAATATTGATATCAACGTAGAAAGTATTGAGCATTATAGCTCTGGTTCATACTTTCATAAAAATGAATTAAAATTCATTTTTAATCTCTTATTGACTATTTCATTACTTCCTTTCTCTCCAGTATAACTTACAGATACACACAATTATGGGGAATTTTTTGAATAACTTAGTGCAAAATTACATTAGATTAACATTAAGATACTCTGCCCAAAATTACCATGTTTCTTTTCTAAATTATTGCCTTCAAAACAACTTTGTTCTGAAGTTTTCCAGGGTCAATTTAAATCATAAAATTTCAGGCATTAAGCAACTAGCACTTGCCACATTGCTTAATATAGTTAAGCTTGCCTTAAGATCTCTGTATTCTAATAAACAAAAATACCTTTCCCAAGTTAGGAAACTTCGCAACAAATTAAAAAAATAATTATCTACATCCTAATGATTGCTCTGTATCGAAGACCTCCATAGATTTGTGACATGAAGCATAGGCCTCAAAAATATTAAAAAAAAGACACGTTAACAAATTGAATACATTATTGGGAGGGTCAAGACGTGTTCATATGAGTTTTAACAGATTGCTGTGAGCTTGCGACCAAATGCATAACAGTTGTGTGACAACCCCTCCACATATGCACAACGGTCTAGAGAAAACTAGCTGAAGAACACTTCAGCTAGTTTGCGAACACCCAACATTAAACAAACCGACATATCAACAGGTTAAAATCTTTATTCATATATGCTATCACAGGACCAGAGATCACTTTTAGCCAAAGGATTAAATTACAGTTTACCACCTCAAATTATCTAAAAAAAAAAGAGTGCGTAACTAATACTTAATTTGGTTAAATCAAAAAAGATTTATTTATTCAACAAGTTAACCGGGTGGTGAATAACATAAAAGAAATGAGACTTCCTAAATTGAATACACATGACAGTTCAGCTTTACATGAACTTCGGGAAAATAAAGACATTATTATTCAAAGACCTGATAATAGAAATACAGTGGTAAAAAAAGAGTAAAGTGCAGCCATTATCAACCCACTGTGGGATGGAAGCCTCGTCAACAATTCATGTTGAGGGAAATGGGTCATAATCTGCCACGCTGGTCCAGTGCGGGTTGGCAGATCGACCGTATTCAGCAGTCAGGGGCTTGAACCTCGGTCTACTTAAAGACCGTGTGCTACTGCACTCCCGCTCCTGCCCACTCGGCTATGGAGGATACAGTGGTAATACTCAATAAACCTGATTATATTAATAAGTTAAGGTCAGTTGTATCAGATATCTCCACTTATCTTGAAGTAGACCAGGCACTATTTATCAATTTGGTCAATCAATACAATAAAACATTAACCACGTATTGAAAAAACAACTATAATAATTTTCATTCTAGACGCAAATTTACATTGGAGAGGGAGAATACGGATACTAAGTCACGAATTTTCTAAATTTCACGCTTACTAGGGACGCAAATAAAATCCAATGTAACATTTATTGAAAACCTACAAACACCAGTATGCTTCTTCATTATAACAGCTATCACCCATTCACCTACAAAAGATAGATTATCATCTTTAATCAAATTCTCAATGCTTATAAATATTCAACGACGGAATCTGCTTTGGGCTCAGAAATACAAATATTAACCAGCAGATTCTTAAACAGGGGTTATCCACTTGCTACAATAGACAGAATTAGGGTACAAGCTAATGATAGAATACAAATAAAAAAATAAAAAATCAACCAACAATGGTAATATCAAAAAATTACTTTATTTCTGTCCCATATGTTGAACAGTGGCACAAACAACTTAACAGATTCTTTAAAGATACTGAATTTAAAGTTGTAGCCAGGCCAATACGGAAATTAAACACTATACTGAACAATCGCTGTCCTTTCCTCATTTGCAACGCAAATGACCTAGCATACATTTCTTGCTGTGATTGCAACTTGTCTTATCAGGGTTCTGTGCATTTTTCTCTGAATTTGTGTTAATCAACACGCAGCCTCAGTTCATGTTTCTCGTTCAGCGGCATCAGAATTAGCCTTTCATGCCGTTAATGAAAAACACTATTTAATGAGGCCAAAATACTTAGTGTCCAACCTAATTATGCAAGACTAATTGCAGAAACCATCGAAATTAAATTGCATGAGAATTCTGCTAAATGTTTGCCGGCCATTTTTAACCTCTGACTCGTGGTCCTTTATGTGCATGTACGAAGATATAATCCCTATTTAAGTTCCATGCTCACCCCTATTTGATAATTTTCATTCCTGTGATCACAACATACTGTCGAAAAGCATTGTCAGCTTCAGGAAGGAAAATCTTTTTGCAATTTTTTTCGTTGAATTAAATTTACTTAATTTTTAATTGCATTAAATTGATTTTTAAGTATTGTTAATTATTTCTTACTGTAATGCAAGATTTTTTGATCGTTTGTTTTAATTTCTGGAGAGTATCATACTGAAGTGTTCATATTATAATGAGGAAAACTTCTCTTATTCTTTTATAAACAAAAGTATATACACTTAATACTACTGTCTTACTCAGCAAGTTGCAAGATAGGCCAGTAGATAATACCTAATCACTAAAACCACATTTATAGCCACACACACACAGAGAGAGAGAGAGAGAGAGAGAGAGAGAGAGAGAGAGAGAGAGAGAGAGAGAGAGAGAGCTACTATGAAAAATGCCTGAGAGCCTGCCTGAATGTGACATCTTTTCAAGTGCCTTTAGCTATCAATTTCCAAACAAAAAAACTTTCTAAACCTTCCAATGGGCATTTTCATATTGCTGAATTTTTTTAATTGATAATGCCAAAGATGGCACAGCTGTCTACTACTGATCAGGTAATGAATTATTCATTGCATAACCAGTGGACAATTATATATAACAAAAGTGATGGCTTTATGAATTTAGCACCTCAGTGCATTAGTTCCATATATATATATATTAACTGGTACAGGAACAACAAAAAAAATGGTATTAAATCTGAGAAGTGTTTTGAACTATTAATGAAAGTTAAATATAAATGTTACTCAATGCTTCATTTGCAACATAAAAGGACTTAGATTTTTGTCATTGACAAGAAAGTAAAAGTACTCCAAGAGCTGCAAAACTAAACTTCATGCTATTTTAAATACTATCTATTCAGTGTTAAACTGACTACTTACCACAATGGAATGAATAACACCCAAGCGAGCACAAGCCAATGTAGAAATAACCAGTTCAATAATCATTGGGAGGTATATAGCAACCCGATCTCCTTTTTTAACTCCTAGAGAAAAAAAAATGCAATTCTTATTTCACGTTTCAATTTTTTATTAAAAGCAAATGCTTCAATTAAGCAATGCATCTATTGAATTATCAGCAATATTACACACAATGACATTGTGAATCACACATACCAGCATTTTGTTTTTCACTCTGCTAAAAATTTTAATAAATATTTAATCTTTAAAAATACCATTTATTCACCTATAATGGCCATTTTTAGAGGTCAGGAATGAAATGCAGATAATATTCTTGTTGATGCTGACCAGACAGGAAATATGACTTAATTTTATTTGGGGCTTTAATAATAATAAATAAAGAATAAAAATGCCAAAAACTTGTGAGATGGTATGGCTTTGCAGGATTAGGCTCTGTTTTAAGGTCTCTAAAAACTGGCATTTCAAAAGTTGGCAATTTTGCTTCTTTACTTATTCCTTTTATACAGGATTTTATTTTATTTTAAAGACTTTATTTTACTATTTTAAAGTTCAAGTCACATTTTCTGCCTCTGGTCAGTGTCAATAAGAATACTGTTTGTCTTTATCTACCTGTTCTCCAAAGGTTCTTCACCTCCCAAATGCTATTTAAAAGATTTAAATTTACTGAATAGCAAGGAATTTTTTTTTTAATGAAGAATTTGAATTACCAACACTTAATTGAATTTTAAAACATCTTAAAATAAATATATAAAATCAGGACATGACTAGTTTTGTTAATTTAGTACTCAATATACACAGTGATCACTGAATTATGACAACATACCTAATACTTCGTAGGTTAATACTCCCTTTTCCCTCAGTACAGCAGTTATCCGACGTAGCATTGCTTCAACAAGATATCAGAAGCGTTTGGGAGATATGGCCAACCAAGCTGTGTATAATGCAGCTAGCAAAGCAGGTATGGAGGTGATGGTGTATCCAGATGCCTGATATGCCTTTCCATGGTGTCCCACAAGTGATCTATGGGATTGATATCGGGGGAGTTCCACTTCTAGCAGGTCAATCGACATGCTAGAAGTCAGAACTGTGTTCCTCAAACCATTTCTGCACATCAAGTGCCCGATGGCTCAGCGCACTGTCATCTTGGAAGACACCACCATTTGGGAAAAATTTAAAATAGTGGGGTGTACACAGTCAGCAAGCAGTTGACTATAGTGGAGACCACTGATACGTTGTTCCACATGCACCAGGGGTCCAAGTTCCTGTCAGTGAAACATGCCCTACACCTTACAACTGCTTCCACTGGCCTGCACTTTTGATACCATGCATGCTGGATGAAGAGCCTCATGTTGTTGACACCAAATCCATACAAAACCATCCACGGTAGGAGTAAATAATGTGACTCATCCAACCAGCACACCTTCCAGTCTTCTAACGTCCAACTTGCATGATCTTTGCACCAGGCAAATCTTTTACACCGATGAACCTTGGTCAGGAGAGGATGCCGTAGGGGTCGTCTGCTGATATAGCCCATGTCTGCGACGCATGGTCTTGCCAGATATCGTTCTGGGTTGGCCCATGTTGTATTGGGCAGTCAACTCTTCAACAGTCTGTTCGCCTGTACGAGTCGTCAGACCCGGTGCTCACCCCTAACATCAACCTTTCGCTGACCTTTGCAGTTTTGCCGTCAGGTCATTATTTGACCATTTTGATGCCAGTCCTGGTACACTTTAACAATAGCAGCTCTCGAACACCCCACCAGTTCAACCATTTGGGAAATTGAGGCACCAGCTCGTCGAGCTCCCACAATCTGTCCTTTATCAAAGGATGATAAATCCTTCCTTTTACCCATCACACTCTGAATTTTGCTACCTACCGAACCACTGACACCTTATCTATGTTACGTAGGTCGGCTAACTGCACACTCTTAGTCAATGGGTAGCATTCAGTTTTCATAGGGGTGGTCATAATTCAGTGATCACTCAATACTACACTGTAACCAGACTGAAAAAAATATTTTCATCTGTTAATTCAAAAATGTGACAACTTTAAAAAAGCACTAATTTCCTGTGGCAAGATAGTCTCAATGAACTTTGTTGTGTTTAAACTTCTGTAAGTGCTTCTAAAATAATTTCTTTCAGTATAATGCAATGTAAATTAAATAGTTTATAAAAGCTATGTATTTTTGGCCTTTGAATACAGTATTTTGTCAAAAAAAAAAACCCAGAGTTCCTTGGAGTAAATGGCAGATATTCTGTAAATTACTGTATCTGGCATAGAGGTTGGCAGCAAGATAGTACATTGATCTATTAACATAAGGATGTCACTAGATTTATAGCAAAACATTTGACTCAGTCCTACAAGAGTGCATGTTGGGCAGGATCCATATGTGGATCATACTAGAGCCACAGGACAGAGGGCTATGATTGATGGCTACTCTTAAGCCTGTACCATTAGAAGTGGGATAACTTCAGCATTTACTGCTGAGACCATTGTTTACCCAATTTCCTTAAATGACTGAAAGGAATACAGAGCATGATAAAAAAAAAAAAAAAAATTCAGATGTCACACTAGGACAGCAGTTAATGACCAGTGCCAAGAAGTCCTATTTCAGGACAACTTGAATAGGATTTTGCTTGAGGGATGATTGGAAAACCAACAGCTATGTTTCAATACTACAAAATGAGCAACTTTTTGCTTTGAACTTAGGAAATAATTACCCCTAAACAACAGAGAGAGAGATTGATTGTGAATTAAAAGTTAAAAATAGGGATTTGGAGATTAGCATTAGTAAAGGCACATGAATGATGCAAGAATGCAAGCTTATAGAGCATCAGCCAAAAAAAAAAATTAAGAAATCCCTTCTCATTTTCACCCATACACTCGCTCCAAATGTTTGTCTGGTTCTGCCTTGAATCTAATTAAGCTATCAACTTCTAAAACGACAGATGGAAGTTAGTTCCAGCAATCAACCACCAGCTGACTAAAGGCAAACCTCTTTACATCTATACTATAATAATTAATGATAAACATCAGCCAAGAAATTAAACTGAAAATTTACTATAAAATAAATAAAATAATATACAGTGAAATGTGATGAAAATAAAATAAAATGATTAAATTATAGTTAAAATATAGTTAAAAGCAGTAAAATTATCTAAAATAAACTGGGTTAAAAGAGATAAAACAATGAAACCTGGAGCTTTCGGAGACTGCCGTCTCCTTCAACAGCATACTACTAGTGCTAAGACACATCCTTAAGTAGCAGGTCCATGGCACTCATGCACGTATCGGAAACTGAAGTGGCTCGGGAGCGTGTCAAACAGAAACGGTCATCCCTTCTGAGAACAACTGCCTCAAACAGGGGGTGTAAACGGATCCCACTGTCCCTATTAATAGTATTGTGACTGGATGAACCGATTCGCAAGCTCTCGAGCCACTTGCGTTCCCAAAATCCATGGGCACGGTCAGTAATGACCGCATCTTCAGGGAAGATCCGATGCTGCTTTTCCCAGAAATGCTCTGCCACAGCAGACCTCGCATAGTTAGCAGTCTTGATAGCGGTCGTGTGTTCCCCCAGACGGTCCTTTAAACGTTGCCCCGTTTCCCCCACATAACACTCCTCACAATCAGGGCACTTGATCTCTTAGAGCCACATTGCTAGTATGTGTCCTGGGCTACGGGATCTTTAACTTGGGATATCACTGTGTGCAACCTCCGACCCGGAAGTTGCACACAGCAAGTCTGGCACTCCCGCAATGCCCATACAATGCATTCTGAAAGGCCCGGATAGTAAGGAATGTATGCAGTAGCCACAGGGGCAGGCGACTCCCTACGATTGGACTCAGCCCTATGAATATATTTGTCCAAGACCCTCTGGGGGTATCCACATTTCCTGAGGTCTGCCGTGACTCTGCAAATTTCCATTTCCTTTTCTTCAGGGGAGATTAGCATTAGTAAAGGCACATGATGCAAGAATGCAAGCTTATAGAGCATCAGCCAAAAAAAAAATTAAGAAATCCCTTCTCATTTTCACCCATACACTTTTATGGATGGGTGAAAATCTGGATGTCTTGGTAAGCAGAGATGGATCTAGATTAAAAACTACAGTGGGTCCCCGCCCTATTCAACAATGCCCTGGCTACACTGTTCTTATGATGATAAGCCTGTGCTGAGCTATAATGAACAAATTGGCCACGGCACATAGGCTTTCTATAGATCGTTGTTTTTAATCTAGATCCATCTCTGCTTACAAAGACATTCAGAAACGGGAGGGACCCAGCTTCTTCCACCTCCGAGGTAAATTGTATAAATGTGGAAAAGCTTGTTCAGTAAATTGAGCACCTCATCTTCCTTTCCCTTTTTTAAATAGTGAAGGTATCGTCCACATATCTCCTCCACTCGTGCACGGGGAAATCCAACTGATGAAAAACCCTAGTTTCCAGTTCCTCCATTGCCAAATGGGCCACAATGGCACTGATGGAGGAACCCATGGCCGTGTCATGGACCTGCTTATACATAACTTTTTGATACACCATGGTAGTGCTTGCGAGGCAAAATTCAACACCTTTACAAATATCATCAATGCTTAGTGAAGATCTAGCACTAAAGCAATCATCCTGTTCCAAGGCCGATCTTACACAATGCACCTCGTGTTCAATGGGGATACATGTGAACAAGGATACCACGTCAAACGAAATCATGAGTTTGTCTTCACCTATAGATTGGCTTCTTATAAAGTTCACAAATTCCTTGCTGTTCCTGATTAATAAACTGGAGCATCCCACTATAGGAGAGATGACTCCAGCTAAAAATCCAGATAAAGCATAAGTAGGACTACCCACAAATGATACTATAGGTCTCAACAGAATGCCCACCTTGTGCGTCTTTGGGAGGCCATAAAACCGGGGTAATCAACTACCTGAGGCATGAAGAGACCAATAAACTTCTTTGGTTATTTTACCAGCCTTATGCCATCCCTGTATGATGTTGTTGACTTGTCTCTCCAAACCAGCTAACGGATTTCGATGGGTAACTTTATATATGTTGCTATCCTGTAAAAGATCCAGAGCTTTTGCACAATAATCATCCTTATTCAGAACCACTATGGATCTGCCTTTGTTGGCAGGTAAGATTATGATATCCTCATCTTTTCTAAGTTGTCTTAATGCTCTTTCATGTTTATGACTGAGATTAGAATGTGCTGTCCTGGTCTGACTCAAAATAGCCACAACCCTAACCCATATCTCATCAGCTTGGGTAACAGGTAGCTTGTTGATGGCTTTTTCCACTCCCATAGCTATCTCTGCAATGGGAGGTCTGGTAGGAACTAAAGCAAACTTTAGACCCAGGCTCAATACTTCCTCTTGTTCTCTAGTAAATTGTTTGCCACTAAGATTATGAATAAAGTTGCCAGTATCCCTATTACGCACCACCACAGATTCCTCTAACAATCTATTGAATTTGTTGATTTGCCTGCGCTTGTAAACCTCAGCAACCCTAGTTACCTTATCTGCCACTACTCTCAAGACCAACGCACCATGCACTGGGGTTAAATTGGTATTAATGTATTCCAACATCAGTCCAATACGACTTCTAATACCTCTCAGATCATTAAGTGGAGGAGATATGTGGACGATACCTTCACTATTTTAAAAAAGGGAAAGGAAGATGAGGTGCTCAATTTATTCAACAGCTTTTCCACATTTATACAATTTACTTCGGAGGTGGAAGAAGCTGGGTCCCTCCCGTTTCTGGATGTCTTGGTAAGCAGAGATGGATCTAGATTAAAAACAACGATCTATAGAAAGCCTATGTGCCGTGGCCAATTTGTTCATTATAGCTCAGCACAGGCTTATCATCATAAGAACAGTGTAGCCAGGGCATTGTTGAATAGGGTGGAGACCCACTGTAGCGGAGATGGGAGAAATCCCATGTGCCGTCTGACACGAACATACCTTATGTAGTACCTCTGAAGAAAAGGAAATGGAAATTTGCAGAGTCATGGCAGATCTCAGGAAATGTGGATACCCCCAGAGGGTCTTGGACAAATATATTCATAGGGCTGGGTCCAATCGTAGGGAGCCGCCTGCCCCTGTGGCTACTACATACATTCCTTACTAACCGGGCCTTTCAGAACGCATTGTACGGGCATTGCGGGAGTGCCAGACTCTCTGTGTGCAACTTCCAGGTCAGAGGTTGCACACAGTGATATCCCAAGTTAAAGATCCCGTAGCCCGGGACCATACTAGCAATGTGGTCTACGAGATTAAGTGCCCTGATTGTGAGGGAAACGGGGCTACGTTTAAAGGACCGTCTAGGGGAACACACGACCGCTATCAAGACTGCTAATTATGCGAGGTCTGCTGTGGCAGAGCATTTCTGGGAAAAGCAGCATCAGATCTCCCCTGAAGACGCGGTCATTAACGACCGCGGCCATGGATTTTGGGAACGCAAGTGGCTCGAGAGCTTGCGAATCGGTTCATCCAGTCACAATACTATTAATAGGGACAGGGGGATCTGTTTACACCCCCTGTTTGAGACAGTTGTCCTCAGAAGGGATGACCGTTTCTGTTTGACACGCTCCCGAGCCACTTCCGTTTTCGATACGCGCATGGAGAATGTAGATCTTGTGTCTGATGACCACGTGCATGAGTGCCATGGACCTGCTACTTAAGGATGTGTCTTAGCACTAGTAGTATGCTGTTAAAGGAGACTGCAGTCTCCGAAAGCTCCAGGTTTCATTGTTTTATCGCTTTTAACCCAGTTTATTTTAGATAATTTTACTGCTTTTAACTATATTTTAATCATTGTATTTTAATCACATTTCACTGTATATTATTTTATAGTAAATTTTCACTTTAATTTCTTGGCTGGTGTTTATCATTAATTATTATAGTATGGAAATTCCCAGCCCCATAGGCCTGTTTGAAGATAACTCTTTACATCTATCCATATAAGCATTTTCTGATCTCAACAGGTGTTGAGATCAGAAAATTTAGGTACCTTATAGGAGGTGAGATTTGATAGCAATCTACAAGACTCTGAAAGCAAATAACAAAATAAAGATTAAGTTTTAATAGTTGTAAATAATGATACTAGAACTAGGAGCCATAAGTTCAAATTATGGGGAAGAAAGTTTTAGACTGGACTGTAAGAACTTTTCTTTTAACCTGCAAGTCATTGATTACTGGAGTAAATCACCTGTAGCCATAGTAGACACTGACAGCTTCAGGAATATTCAAATTTCAGCCTGACTTGTATTTATGAGAATTTTTTTTTTTTTTTTTTGGTTCAGCAAAAGTCTGGCTTACCTACACCATATCTCTAGTAGTAGTTAGATTAGATTAGCATTAGTAGAGGCATTTGATGCAAGAAAGCAAGCTTATGCAGCATCAGCCAAAAAAAAAAAAAAACATAAAAAATAATAATAAAATAAATAAATAAAAAATAACCACTTCCACTTCACCCCTCTGTTCGTTCGAAATACCCGTCCAGCTGAGCCTTAAACTTATTTAGGCTATCAACTTCCACGACAAGGGATGGAAGTCTGTTCCACCAACCAACCACCCGCTGGCTCAAGGCAAATTTCCTCGCGTCTATCCTACATCTGTCTTTCCTCAATTTGAATTTATGCCTTCTCAGGTGATTATTCTGAGCGAGAGGAAGAATCGCATCAGCATTGAGAATGCTCAAACCATTCAAGGCTTTATACACCTCTATCAGATCACCTCGCTGGTGCCTAGTCTCCAGACACTGTAATTTGCAAAACTTAAGCCTTTCTTCGTAAGAGCACCCCTTTGTTCCATTCACTAATCTTGTTGTCCTTCTCTGTACTCGTTCCAGCAGCTCTACATCCTTCTTGAAATGAGGCCTCCAGGCCTGTATACAGTACTCTAGGTGTGGCCTGACCATTGCCTTATACAAGGGAATAATCACCTCCTTATCCCTGCTAGAAAAATTCCTATATATCATTGACAATACACCATGAGCTACTCTTGCAGCCCATCTGCACTGCTCAGAGAACTTCATATCTGCCTGCACAACCACCCCCTTGTCCCTTTCATTAATTATTTAATTAGTATAAGTAGTAGCAACAATGCAAGCTTACTACAGCAGCAGACAAAAAAAAAACAACCCTTCCCATTTTACCTGTCTATCCCTTATAATAGTTTGTGTAGTTCCTCCTTGAATTTATTCAAACTACCCACTTCACCAACAACCAGGTGGAAGTTTACACCAACAATCAACTACTCACTGGCTGAAAGCAAATTTCCACACAGATTCTGCAACCATCCATCTCAATTTGAATTTATGTTCTCATGTGTCTAGTCTCAGCAAGAGATAGGATTCCATCAGTATTGAGCTAACTCAATCCACTCAAAGCCTTAAATACTTCAGTCAGACCTTGCATGTGCCTAGTATCCAGGCATGGCAATTTGCAGAAGCCCTTCCTGGTAAGAGCATCCTTTTGTTTCTCTCACTAATCTTTTTCCTCTTCTCTGCATTTCAACAGATCTACATCCTTCTTTAAATGAGGCTTACAGACCTGTATACAGCACTCAAGATGTGGCCTAACCATTGCCTTATACAGTAGAATAATCGTCTCCTTATCACTGCTGCCAAAATTCTTGTTTATTATTGATGAACCCCATGAACTGTCCTGGCAGCCTGTCTGCACTGCTCAGAAAACTTCATATCTGACTGCATAACTACCCCTCAGGCCTTTTCATTTTCCATTACCCTGAGTGTAGTATCACACAATCGGTATGTTAATCTGGGATTACCGCTACTCATATATAGTAACTTGCATTTGTCAATGTTAAAACTTCAACTGCCATTTCTCAGCCAATCTGCCTAATTTTTCTAGATTTTGTTGCAGTAGCTTACCTTGATTACTGTCATTAACCACCCTGCCAGCCTTTGTATTATCTGCAAATTTATACATCAAGCCTGATATACCTTCATCAATATCATTAATAAATATAGAAAACAATGGGGGCCACCACTGAACTCTGGGGAATTCCACTAATAACATTAGTCCCCAAAGAGCAGTGTTCATTAATAACCACTTTGTCTTCTCTCACTCAACCACTTCTTTATCCACAGCAGATAACTTGTCCTTAATGACACACTGTATGAATTTGTGCAGCAGTCTTATATGCAATAGTATCAAAAGCCTTCCCGAAATCATTGTATACAATATTAAAATTATTTTGTATCTAATTGGATTGGTCAGACAAGATTGCTCCTTAATAAATTCATGCTGTAACTGCAGGAGAATTGCATTCCTGTCTAGATGATCCTACAGTACTTCTTTAACCAGCGACTCCATGATTTTTGCTGAAACTGAAGTCAAGCTAACAGGTCAGTAATAATTTATGTTACTCTTTGATCCCCTTTGCAAACTGGGGATATATTCTCATATCTTCTTTCTATTGCTTGATCACTGCCACTAAAAAAAAAAATTATACAGGAAAGCCAAGAATGCAGGAGTTTGCTTTGTGATATGGATGGCAATTTGTTTATCTCCTCACCCCAACTGAATTTAAAATACAATATTAGCTATCTCAGAGTATAAACAATGTTTATAAGAGAGAGAGAGAGAGAGAGAGAGAGAGAGAGAGAGAGAGAGAGAGAGAGAGAGAGAGAGAGAGAGAGAGAGAGAAAACATGGGCACAGCAACTTAACATAAAAGAAGAATTTTAAACCTTACCTTTAGCTTTAAGCACATTAGAAAATCTGCACACTTCTTTGAGGAGTTCCTTGTAGGTAATAGTAGTACAATCATCTGGATCATTTCCCTCCCTGAAAAGGTACAGTGATTAAATTATTTTGTATGCATATAACAGTAGTATCAGCAGTAGTTAATACTAACCCAGAATATAAAGAAAACCACACATCCTGCATGCTATTTTATAACATGTAGGATAATACTATTTTGGAGTTACTATATTAAACTTTCAAAGAGCCAGACAAACAAAACCTATAATTTATTCGAGAACTGATTTTATAATAATTGTTCAAAGTTATGTCCTTACACTTTGACTGAATTATGAACTGCCAAACATACTCAAAACATCTGGAGTGTGGTGGTGGTGGTGCTGATTGTTTCACAGCCATGTTCAATTTATTGATCCACTTTCACAATATACATAACTTCTGTAGACAAGACCCTAAAGTGGTCAGATTTTAGAACACACACAGCATAAATAAAATATTTGTGGGCAGTATTTTTTTTTTTTTTTTTAATATATCATCTTTCTTCATTACTGCACTGAGAAACTCCTTTCAAGAGTTGGCCAAATTGTATTTAACAATTTGAATGGTCTTCATTATGTCTATTGTCAGACACTTTTTTTCCCCTCCTGTAGTCCATAATTTTTTCAACAAAAATATACTTTTGATGATAGCATTCATTCCAGGTAAACATAGAACAAATCAGTATTTTTATAGGGCGTTTTCTTTATCAAAAGACTCATATTTCATGACATTAGTAGGAATTTCTTGTTCCATTCTTTTATTTTGGAATGAATAACATATGAAATTTATCAAAAAACTTTTCCTATCCCATGAACTTTTGGGAAATTAAAAATATTGTACTCTAATGATTTTTTCAACCATGCTGGAATATGAAGTTTAAGACTCCTCCACTTAATGTATCCATTTCTGCATATGGATGCATTCAAATATTTATTATTATTATGATGATTAGTAGCCATACGATGCAAGGAAGCCTGAGGCTTATGCTGCACCAGCCAAAAAAAAAAAATTCCGAGTTACCCTGAGAGAGAGAGAGAGAGAAGTAGAAAGGAATCACCAAGAAAGAGAAGAATGATGATATCCAGCTCAGGATCCTGGGTGTGCCAAGTCCATACTCACCAGATGTGAGCCCCTGGAGGATAATTATCACTTTTGCTGGACTTTCCATGGTGGGTGATAGATTGAATGCAGAAATTTGTTTGTTTACAAAACCTGAAATTTCATTGAAATTATTATCCTAACTATGTGAGAATAACAATAAAGATTAAAAAAAACAGTTCTTTAAAGATTAGTTCCACCTTTTAAAAAGCAACACTGGTTGCAAAATTCAACAAAAGCTGAATATAGCTAAAATTAAACTAACAAAAGTATAAAATGACTGCAAAACTTTATTAAATTAAAAAATACATGTCTGGTATTTGGTCAATTTGCTTTCTGGACAAAAAACTCAAAAAACACTGTACAAGACACCAGGCAACCCTACTAGTCAGGCTGTTTACCCAGGGGCCCAAGCTGGCTTTCAACACTCCAGTACACAGGCATTGCAAGTAGTCTTTGGTCTTCAAGAAAAAACTTCTACCAGACATATGAAACCATCATATGCCATAAAACTCAAGGAAAAAGTATGCTTTAGTAAAATATGCTGTTTCATAATCTGTTCATAATGTTTTTTTATTTCTGAATCATCACAAGAACTTAGCAATGTCATCAGATAAATGCATTCAGTTGGATTTATCTGGCAGTTTCAACCTCTTACGTTGACACCCCCACCTCTCCAGGTATGCAATGGCCAGACCTAGGGAAGCTGACCCATCCCTAGGGGTGGGGGGAAGGGCCATTCCCTGGGTCTGGCCATGGTGTAGAGTCCCCATATCACTGATATAAGTTACAGATATGAGGAATTTCAGAGAAAGGTGAGCAGGGGAGTGCAGGATTCTTTCCCCTGCAAACTGTGCTAACTCTTCATGTACCCAACAATATCTTTAATTGTTCTGGATGGAGTATTTATTTTTGATCCGTTCACTTTTGAGAAAAAAGGTGAAGGTTACCATTTCTCTTCTTAAAATCTGTAAACAATGGCTTCAATATAAAGAATTTATAAAATAAAGATAAATGATTATTTCAATGAACAGGATTAAATACTATAAAATATTTAAGGGCAAAGGCCTCGTGCTACAAGGTAGCATGACTAACATGTAGTTTAGTGCCAAAGCATCATTTTAACGTAGCCATCTACCAAAGTAGTTAAATTAATTAATTAAATTGGCATTGTTTTGGTTATATCTCATTGTGAATGCCTTCACAATGAGTTGCCATAGTATTGCACACTACCTCGAATAAATAACACTTCACCAGTGGAGAAGACTACTGTTATTTATTCTCAGCAGATACCACAGGCCAGATGGCACCGTTTCAAAAAACTTATTGGCTTCTCTTCAGTGGGTTTCAAAACCAAAACAAGCTTTCAAATGATGCCATCTGGGTGGTGGCATCCACTGAGAATAAATAACAGTAGTCTTCTCCACTGGTGAAATGTTATTTATTCGAGGTAGTACAATACCATGGAAACTCATTGTGAAGACATTCACAATATGAGATAACCAAAACGACGCCAATTTAATTAATTATCTCATATTGTGAATGTCTTCACAATGAGTTTCCATGGTATTGTACTACCTCGAATAAATAACATTTCACCAGTGGAGAAGACTACTGTTATTTATTCTCAGCGGATGCCACCACCCAGATGGCATCATTTGAAAGCTTGTTTTGGTTTTGAAACCCACCGAAGAGAAGCCAACAAGTTTTGAAACTGTGCTATCTGGCCTGTGGTATCTGCTGAGAATAAATAACAGTAGTCTTCTCCACTGGTGAAGTGTTATTTATTTGAGGTAGTGCAATACCATGGCAACTCATTGTGAAGGCATTCACAATGAGATATAACCAAAACAATGCCAATTTAATTAATTAATTTAACTACTTTGATAGATGGCTAAGTTAAAATGATGCTTTTGCACTAACCTACATGTTAGTCATTCTACCTCGTAGCAAGAGGCCTTTGCCCTTAAATATTTTATGGTCTTTATCACTGCACACCATCAGGCATCTCTCATATTGTGAAGTTATACTTCATAACTGGGTTGTCACTATTGCAACACCAGGGTACCTGCCCACCCACCGAAGAGAAGCCAACAAGCTTTGAAACGGTGCCGTCTGGGTGGTGGTATCTGCTGAGATACCTTTTCCACTGGTGAAGCGTTATTTATTCGAGGTAGTGCAATACTATGGCAACTCGTTGTGAAGGCATTCACAATGAGATATAACCAAAACGATGCCAATTTAATTAAACTACTTTGGTAGATGGCTACGTTAAAATGATGCTTTTGCACTAAACTACAGAATTAAATTTAATTTAATACACAAACTGAACTGACACAGAAGCTTTCATTGGGAAAGTGGATTATAATATAATGAATACTAACCAATTTATAATTTCAATTTGATTAAAGCATCAAAAAATTTTTTTTTTCTTTCTTTCACAGCAAAACAATTAAAAAAGGTATATTATTATTAAAAAAACAAAAAGTTCCTTTGTACAGATTCAAGCACAGAACTACTAGAAAGCAATTTACCCAATTGAAATCCTTGGTTGATAGCCAATTGAAACTATTTTGGCTAGGTGACTAAAAAAAAAAAAAAAAAGTTCTACTCCAGCAACAACAACAGTCGCAAAGAAAACAATTACAATAGAAACTGAAAGTAAATAAAATTAAACAAATTTATAAAAATAATAAAACTGAATTAAAAAATTCAGTCTGTTATTTTCTCAATTTATTAACCAAACATTAAGCACAAATACCACACAGATCCGGTCAAAACTGGAATAGTTTGATATATTACCATTGTTGGTTGGTGTATTTTTTTTGTATTCAATCCTTAGCTTAGATCCGGTCAAAACTGGAAAAAAATAGAATATATTTTTTGAATATTGGTTTCTTATACGGACTTTTTTTTTTTTTTTTAAATCACAATGGGGAGTTTGCTGAAAGAGGCTGAGTAGCATGTAAGTCGCATAATCCAGTCTGCTATGCAGGCAATTTGTTTTTTTAGTAATGATATCAAAACTAGCTGTTTCACCAACACCACTTCTAAGTCCAGCAATCAACCAGTAACATTAAGTTCTGTCATGGTCAACTGCAATTGTGAAATTGCTTTTTTGATTTGGTACAACTCATTTTTCTGCAAATTATTTAACTCTGCCATTGACTGCCTTGAAACTTTGGTTTATGTCATGGAAAATTCTCATGAAATCCTCATGAACAAAGCCAACTAACTAGAAAGTGCTTGTTGCCAACCGAATTTGGCAACAATCACTTTCCTTTTTTTTTTTTTTTAATTTAGACTACCTTATTCACAATAGAGCCCTTCTTATGTTTGTTATTTGGTTTTTAGGAGCATTAGCAACTAAGGCCATATTGCTCCGGGATATGCGGTGGTCATTCCCTGACCTTACCGCATCCCTCCGTATTTGGCGGTGATGGGCTCGAACCCCGATCTAATCAAGAAGCGTGTGCACGCACTGCTGCTCCTTCCCACCTGGCTACGGAGGCGCCGAGCCCTTCTTATCAATGTGTTAAAAAAAAAAAAGAAAAAAAAAGTAAATCGAATGGATCTTGACAGTCCAAGGACAGCCCATTCGTTGTTGTTGTATCCTTTCACTCCACCCACCTAGACTTTACACAAGTCTTCCCCCCTCCCCCAATAATAATTGTACTTAGTACCATTTGTGGGTTGAAGACAAGATTTTGAAGTGCGACAGTAAACGGAATCAGTCCGAATGTGTGCCACATTCGGACTGATTTTTAAGAGGGAGAAATTATAGAAGCCAATTCAGAAGAACAATGCAAATAGAAATATCTATATAAAAGGGTATGCAGCAGAAGCATAACATCTATGAGACAGAGTGTGGAGAATTTATAAGAGATGGGTCATTAATTACCTAACTGCCCTCTTTTGGATGGACTCCAGAAGCCTGAGAGAGGTTATGGAGCACAGCCATGAATGGAAGAATTCTATGGCAGGATGGATTTTAAATTTGTACAGAGTGGATAGCTGTTCAGAAGTAAAGTAATGCCGAGAACAAAAGAGAAAACCCAGAGGAAGCAATATTTGTGATGTGCTTATGTCCAAGAGATATTAGAAATCAAGATAATCCTATTAGGGATTATCTTGATTGTCTAGAAATCTGAGTGTTATCAAAAATAAGCATAGGAGCATAAGAATCCTTTTTGCAAGATATAAGACAGCACCAAGTTTTAGAAGGATTGAAATTAACTTCAACTTCTGGAATAGCCAATGGCTATTCCAGAAGTTGAAGCTGTTTATGCAGGGCATGGTTTCTGCAACCTGGAAGATGGAATGTAATGTGTTATCTTCAGCAATAATATATGGATAGGATTTTCAGTTAATGGAAGAAAGTCATTAATTTACAATAAGGAAAGAGTGGTATAAAGAACTGAACCTCGGGGAACCCAGGCATTAGTGGAGAAATTAGCTACCATCACCTGCAGTGAGTAGTCAGAGGATGTTGTAATAGGGTTTTAAGAGCATCAGCGACTAAGGCCACATTGCTCTGTGTTTATTGTAAGTAAATTTTGTGTGTTCTATTTTCTGTACGAAAAAACCAGTTTCCAGGAGCAAAAACCATGCTGCCCTTACCTGAGATCGACTAACACAGACATCTTGTGAAAAAGGCACATAAAAATTCCTGACATTATTGATAGAACTCTAACTCTGGTCTTTCCCACCTGGTGTGGGGAGGACAGTGATTCTACCAACTGTGATGCCCACGAGGGCTGGTCAGAGGGAAAACTGGATACCCAGATACAAAAAAAAAAGGTCCACAATCAATAAAATGGAAAAACTTATTTAGAAGACACTTATGCCAAACACAATGAAAAGCTTTTGAAATTTTCCACTGAATTCGTCCATAGATGGGTAACAAAAGCAGTATATCAACCTTAACGGAATCCACATTGGTGATTAATAATCAGATGCAAGTTGTCCGTTAATGGATTTTTCTATTACTTTAGAAAGAAGAAAATTAAGTGCAATGGGAGGATAACTGGATGGGAGAGAGTTGTCACTGTTTTTATAAACTGGCTCGATATGAAAAAATTTCGAAGGAAAAGGGGAAAACACTGGTGGAATAAGAAAGTGTAAACACACCAGGAGTAAACTCAAGAGCACAGGTTTTAGAACAAGTGGAGAAATACTATCAGGACCTGGCACTTTCTTGGCATCAAGACTGATCAAAATTCTTCTGACAGTCTTTTCATGGAAGATCACAATAGATATTGAATGGAGTGTACTAAGAAAACAGTTTTGGCCATTTTTTACCCTGTAGTGGCAATCCTTCGCTCAGCTGTCCCACTCACATAAAAAAATACCAGTATTTAGTGCATCCACCTTGCAACCCAGTCAGCAAAGCTACCACTTTTATGCTGATAGATATTCCATTTGTATTCTTGATAGCATATTTTTTACAAAAGAACCTGTAGGTACTTGTGCATTTCCTTCATGTGAACTGTATGGGCTAATGGTATATATGGATACTTATTTCCATTATGGAGCAAAACTGCTTTCACTGTCCTTGGATGAATCAATGTAAAGCCTTCCCTGCTGCTCGGGGACATGCTCCAGATACAATTCTTTCATTAATTCCTGGACATTGTTACAACATACCAAAACATCAACCAAGGAGTAATAGGTTATTATGCTAGATTGCATCTTCCTATAAAAAGACACCTAGAGACCCTATTCAAGAAGATTCCACTGATAAAGCAGTCACTCTAGTAATTGAGCCTTGGTTTTGGAGAAGTCCAAATATCTGACCAAATCGTTCAATTCTGCCTGAGTAATTAGATGTGGTTTTGCAGTATCAAGAGTTGAAAAGTCTGGATCTGTACTTGTTCTGGATCTTCTGGAGATCCCTTTTCCTATCCTGAATCAGAGTTAAGTCCATAAGTGTCTGGTGGACTTTGGCACTGTATCATCGTGAGAAACTGGCCTTAGAGCTAAAGGCATGTTGGGATACTCTATTTATGCTTGGATTTCCCAGAAAAATTACAAATATTGGTCATGCAAGAGTAACAATCATTTATGAGATCAAGGTTCCCCCATCATATCACTGGAATAGCAAGGGGCATCGATTGATGACTACCTCTGAGCCAGCCTGTTAATGTCCTTGGGCTACAGGAAATCTTTGTGGCCCATACTATCTCCGACCTTACATCCAAAATAGAGTTCATAGGCTTGTCTCACAAGTTGACAGTTACTTCCTGCGATTTTAATACCACTCCTCCGAAAATGTAGCAAAAGCTATCATGCTTGTTTGGGCAAGAACGCAACATATTTCATGTAAAGTTTAGATAAGCGCACATAACACAATTAAGAAATTGTAGATTTTTATTTCTCATTTAAACACAGTTTACGATTTATACCAATGTACACAACACTTGTTTACAAACACTAATTCACTAAAACACCTGTTCACGACTCTCTCTGAAACACTTTTTGAAATATGAAACTGCTAGCTTGGTGCTGAACCCACTCGTATATATACACCGATAGAAAAGTTTCTAGAAGGCTCAATGTTTCCAGAGAACTCCATTGAAAGTTCTGGAACTTTCAAGAATCAAGAAACATCCGGACCGTTCCTCTGCACGTAACAATATTCTGGAACATTTCCGCATGTTGTAGGAATCTCCCGAATGTTATAGAAAAAAATAAAATAAAAAATAGATAAAAAAAGATGATTAGACCAACTATAGGTCTTTGTGTTTGGTCTATTTGATATTTGACAACTAAGGGCGATGAGAACTTTTTAAGCACAGATGAGTTTTTGAACATATTTCCTACAAGAATCTGTCGAAATCACCTCACGGAAGAAATTTATGTAGAACAACGTTACCTGAGTAACGTTGTTCTACATAAATTTGTTGGTAGTAGTAGAGGCGCGTGATGCAAGAAAGCAAGCAGCATCAGCCAAAAAAAAAAAAAACTCCCACTTCTACTTCACCCCTCTGTTCGTTCAAAATACCTGTCCAGCTGAGCCTTAAACTTATTTAGGCTATCAACCTCCACCACAAGGGATGGAAGTCTGTTCCACCAACCAACCACCCGCTGGCTAAAGGCAAATTTCCGCACGTCTATCCTACATCTGTCTTTCCTCAATTTGAATTTATGCCCTCTCAGGTGATTTTTCTGAGCTAGAGGAAGAATCCCATCAGCATTGAGCATGCTTAAACCATTCAAGGCTTTATACACCTCTATCAGATCACCTCGCTGGTGCCTAGTCTCCAGACACTGTAATTTGCAAAACTTAAGCCTTTCTTTGTAAGAGCACCCCTTTGTTCCATTCACTAATCTTGTTGCCCTTCTCTGTACTCGTTCCAGCAGCTCTACATCCTTCTTGAAATGAGGCCTCCAGACCTGTATACAGTACTCTAGGTGTGGCCTGACCATTGCCTTATACAATGGAATAATCACCTCCTTATCCCTGCTGGAAAAATTCCTGTATATCATTGACAATACTCCATGAGCTACTCTTGCAGCCCGTCTGCACTGCTCAGAGAACTTCATATCTGCCTGCACAACCACCCCCAAGTCCCTTTCATTCTCTACCACTGTCAGTGTAGTACCACAGAGTTGATACGTTGCTCTGGGGTTACTGTTTCCCATGTGTAGTACTTTACATTTGTCAATGTTAAACTTCATTTGCCCCCTCTCAGCCCATCCTTTCCAGATCCTGTTGCAGCAGCATAGTGTCAGTAGTGTCCTTGACAACCCTGCCAACCTTTGTATCGTCTGCAAACTTGGACATTAAGCTTGATATACCATCATCAATATCATTTATAAATACAGAAAACAATGGACCCAACATTGAGCCCTGAGGGACTCCACTAATAACATTAGTCCACGATGAGCAGTGTCCATTGATTACCACTCTGTCTTCTCCCCCTCAACCACCCCTTTATCCATAGCAGCAATTTGCCTCCAATGTCACACTGCTCCAATTTGTGTAGCAGTCTTCCATGTGCAACAGTATCAACCTTTCTAAGATCCAAGTATATAATATCAAAGTTATTCCCTGCATCCAGTTCTTTTGTGACTGCATCATAGTTTCCAATCAAGTTGGTCAGGCAAGACTTCCCCTTAACAAAACCATGCTGTGTCTGAGCTATAACTGAAGTGTTGTCTAAATGATCCTGCAGTGCTTTAACCAGTGCCTCCATTAATTTTCCTGGAACAGAAGTTAAGCTCACAGGTCTATAATTACTTGTGTCAGCCTTTGATCCTCCTTTGTGAATTGGGGTCACATTTGCACATTTCCAGTCTATGGGTACCTCCTGTGAGTCCAAGGAAGCTCTCATAATTATGGCTAAGGGTTTGCTTACTTCCTTTGCTGCCTCCTTTAATATAACTGGATAGATCCCATCCACCCCGGGTGCCTTTCTTGTGTTTATCTTCAACAGTTTCTCCTCCACTTTACTCCCAGTTATTCCAAGATTCTGTAGCTTACTGCTAGAGTTGAATGCACCTCTGGCATTCCCCTTGCTGAATAACTCCTCATGTGTGAATGTCGATGCAAGCAAAATATTCATTTAGTTTGTTAGCTACCTGAGCAGGATCATCAACAGTTGACCCATCAATATCAAGTGGACCAATCTGATTCATCCCCTTCCTTCTAGAGTTTACATAAGTAAAGAACTTCCCTTGCCAAGGATTTCTCGTAATCTGCCTTCGCCTGCCTAACCTCCTTTGTAACTTGGTTGCATATCAACTTGTATCTATCATAGGCTTCTGTGTCATGTGTTAATTTGTAAGTATCCCATGCATTTTTCTTCTCTGCTATATGCCTCATTAGTTCATCTGACATCCATTTTGGCCTAAACCTTGAACAATATTTCTTAGTTGGTATGTAAAGCCTAGTAGCTTCCAAGATAAGTTCTTTGAATGCTTCCCATTTTGAATTTGCTGTTGGTAACATCATCAGTTGGTCCCACTGTATAGAATTTAAATACTGTCTCAGTCCATCGTAGTCGCCTTTACGGAAGAAATAACCCTTCCCTTTACCCCTAATGGTAGTTACCTCTTTGAGTAAATCCCACTTCAGCACACTGTGATCACTGCCACCTAGTGGTTCATTTATCTGCAGATTCTTAATGCATGAAGAATCACTGCTGATAATCAAATCAAGAGTATTACTCCCTCTAGTTGCCTCCCGAACATGCTGATGTAGAAAACAATCATCCAATAAATCCACAAAAGCCCTGCTAGTGTGTGAGTAATCAGCCCCCAAATTCCAGTCAATATCTGGGAAATTAAAATCTCCCATTATAAGACTCTCTGATTTACTGACCCACTCTATTTCCCTGTACAGTTCCTTATTACACTCATCAGAGTCATTAGGCCTATAGCACACTCCTACTCTCAATTTCGATCTCCCAATGCTTATGTCACACCAAACTGACTCAACACTGCACTGTCCAGCGATGTCGACTGGCTTCACTTCCTTGGTTTTTATGTGTTTCTTAACTAATAGCATAACCCCTCCCCCCTTCCTATCCTGTCTATCCTTTCTGTAGACGTTGTACTCCCCAAATTGCAGTTCTGCATCCTTTATATCTGTGTGACACCACGTCTCTGATATCCCAACAACATCAGCCTTTGATGTTTGGAGCAATACCTCAAATTCATCAAATTTATTTACTAAACTCCTAGCATTGGTGTACACGCAAGTATACCTGCACCTGTTTCTATTCTTAGCTACCCTAACACAACCCATGTGTTTACTTGTACCGCAATGGCTCCCAGCAGTCTCTGAAATACCATGCATCTTGTTTTTCAGGCTTCTGCTCATTCTAATAGAAGCAGTGCAAGAATCTCTTTCACCTCTGCCAGTGGCTACTGTCAATCTATTGGTCTTTGTCTCCCCCCCAAGCTAGCAGTTTTCCGACCCACCTAACACTGCCTCGATAGCATCAGCAAATATTCTTATTTAAGCTATCAGCTTCCACAACGACAGTTGGAAGTTTGTTCCAGCAATCAACTACCCGCTGGCTAAAGGCGAATTTCTGCACATCTGTTCTACAACTGTTGTTCCTCAATTTCAATTTATGCCCCCTCAGGTTTGTAATCTAAGCAAGAGGAAGAATTCCATCAGAATTGAGCCTGCTCAACCCATTCAAAGCCTTATGCACCTCAATCAGATCACCGTGCAGGTGCCTAGTCTCCAGACACTACAATTTGCAGAACTTAAGCTTTTCTTGGGAAAATAACCCCTTTGTTCCCCTCACCAATCTTGTAGCCCTTCTCTGTATTCGCTCAAGCAACCCTACATCGTTCCTAAAATGAGGCCTCCAGACCTGTACGCAGTACTCAAGGTGTGGCCTGGCCATTGTCTTATACAAAGGGATAACTACCTTTTCCCTACTAACAAAATTCCTGTATATCATTAACACCCCATGACCTCTGGTTTCTTATCTAATATTAAATTATAAAACAAAGTTATTAAAATTATCCGAAAACCTGTAGCTTTAATATAATAGTCACAGACATATATAACAATTCAATTAGTTAATAAAAATTGTAGTCATATTTAAAATAAAATTCTATTATTCAGACTTTTGTCATCATCCATTTGATGCCTACCTATAGCTGAGGCTACACTTGCAATACCCTAGTATGCCCACTCAGGTTTACATTAATGCAGACATAATAATGGCAATCATCATTGAATATTCGGAAAGCTCCTGGCATAATGTGTAGGATATTTATCCCGAAAGGTGAGTCAGTCACCTTTCAAAAACTGGAGTCATTCTGGAGGCATCTGAAAAACTCAATCAATGGAATAACAAAAACTATTATAGTAGTTGGAGAATGATATGCAAGGATGTTTTCAGGCATCCTTTTTGCTTCAATTAGTTATCAGACAGATGGTGCAAAGATGACAAGCTTTCTGTTGCATCACAAACAGCCCATGCACCTCGTGTTTCCCTTCTGTTACAGGTAACGATTCAGATGACCTTTGAATTTCTCCAGGCCACTAGCTTCAATCAATTAGACATAGCAACTTATTTCAATGAATAATAACTTTATTGAAAAATCATTTAGCCAGTAAGTTAGCAACTGTGCCATCCTTAATTTGAATTTATGCTACTAGTTCTAGCACCATTTAATAATGGTGTGAAAACTTCACTTTTAATCATTTTACTCTCCCTTATCAAAATTGTATAAACCTCAGATTCCTTCTAAGATATCTACTTCTTAAATTCTGTAATTCACAAATTTGAAGTCTTCATATAGGTGCCATTTGGCCAATCTCACTATGAATATTTCCTATCTTTCGGAAATTTAAAAAGCTCCACATATATATATATATATATATATTTTTTTTTTTTTTTTTTTGTGTGGTCTCCATACCCGTGGACAATATTTCAAGTGAAATCTCACAGTTGCCTTGCATAGTGATATTAGGGCCTTCCTATCTCTGCAAACAATTGTTCAATAAATCATTAACAGGGCACCATGGACCTTCCTAGACATCAGTTTACATTGAATGGAAAACTTCATATCTGCCTGGATTGGATCATAACTCCTTATCCTTTTATTCTTCTATTTGTAATTCAAGTAGAACTTATTTTAGGACATATTTCCTAAGTATGAAAGCTTCCATTTCCAGCTAACCACGTTAGTTAAATATAATTTTCTCTCATCAAAATTGTTAAGGAGCCTTCAGAATTCCATTTCAATTTAAATGGATCTGAATACAGGTCTAACTGTTATAACATCTTTACTAAAATTGAATTCCCAAACCAAACATGACAGTGCTCTGGTGGTTTAGAAGTTACTTTTAAAAACTAACATGCTTCTTTCGTTCTTAAATACTGTATATTGTAAATTCCACAGGAATACTAATCCTCTTCTATTTCTGGGTGACAACAAAATTCCACTGAATTTATGTCAGCATTAGTTGTAATGAACAAGAGCAAAATTCACTCATTCTATTAGCAAAACAAATATTCAGGTTATGCAGAGTAAGCGTCAGAGTTACTAAGGCTGTGAGGCATCAGTATATTGTGTTTGTAATTCCATGCATTCTTCTGTTCGTTTGCTTGTTTCCTAGACAATGTTAAGTCCCAGTTAAGACCCCTGTTTATCTCCCGTTTCCAAGAGAGATAAACTGGAGCCTTAGCTCGATTCTGTCTCATCCAGCAACACACACTAAGTTAAATTAAGTGAAGGAAGCATCCTATATTCCATCAAGACAGAATATCACTCCATTCAGTCGAAGTGGAACTAGTCTTCTTGAGAATGAATTCGGTAATAGTCTCCGAAGAGGTGCCATGGGGCTTCTCAAAAGACCGTTTACAAAACCAATCTTTCAATTTTATTTTAATTAAAAATGTCAAAAGGGGTTTCAATATTGTTCCCAGGCTATTTCACTACCTGTACGTTAGTTATAAATATTTCTGCAACCTTTATGCTCTTAATTTAGTATGGTTTGAACTAAATAAGATTAAATCTGTCATGCAAGATGAAACTTCAGTAATTTTGGTGACAGCTAAAATAAATGTTTATATCTAAGAAACTGATTTCAAGAGGGCATATTTATTAATTAAGGACTGTGCAAATATTAACATCGAATTTTTATTTCTGAATTCTAAATTATTTGTTTCAAAAATACTGTACTGGAAAATACGATATTTGTATGCAGTTTTTCGCTCAAAATAAATTCAGAACAAACCATAATGTGTCCTGGGCAAATTGCCCAATTGTTTGTTCTGGTTAAGATTTTATGCTTAGGCTACTCGGACCACAGTGCATTAGTTCTTGTGGTACACCACTTCATACAGTTTGCAGTGTATTATGCCTGTACAATTGTTTAGGGCCGATTTGCATGTTAAGAGGGCTGCTCACTATGCAAATCATTCTACTCCCTTCCCCTGCTAACTACACCCCAACTGTAGAGGCCTTTAAGAATTCACCCAGAATCTGAGAAGATTCAAACCCAGTTCTCTCCAATCGATGACATATAGTAAAACCACTACACTGTCGGGAGAAACCAGCTTATCTAATTCTCGGCTAATAATGTGTAATCCTTTTGATTATATATTTTTGATGAATGCGCGTATATTATCAGTCCCGCTTATTTTCCTCACACACACAATTTTTAGTTACGTAAGTGTATATTAGTTTCCTACGAAATGCAAAAAACAATGGCCGCCGTAGCCGACTGGTCAAACGCGAGGGTACATTTTACTCGCGTTTGCGTTCAAGCTCGCATAACTGCTAAATGAAATATGGAGATGTTCTTGCATTCTACCTATATTTCGAACTCTGACTTTGTAGTCGTCCCTCAAATGTAAACAGAAAGCTTATTTTATTTTACTTCGAAGAATTATTAATAAGGACTTGCTACGTGATCGAGCTGTTATGGTTAATTAACACCTACGCTATCGTCACGTTTAACAGACCGCTTTATTAGCAAATGGGCAAAATGCTTTAACAAATAAACAAAACCACGTAAGTAGGAAAAAGCGACTATGAGAAGAAAGTTACAATTATATTGGATAGCGCAGGGGTCGGTAATCTGTGGCTCTTTGAACATGTAACTGCGGCTCTAACTTTTAGCCCACATGAATCACAATTTGAAATGGAGCTAGAGAACTTAAAAATCAAGGACATGTGGAGTGCAAGACTAAAATGCCTTAAAACTGAAATTAAGAATTTGGAGAGGCAAAATGCTGCCCTTGCAATTCTACACAAATGGCCGGCGACAGATGAGTTTAAAATGCAAGACCAAATTGTGTTGGGTGCGTGGAGTAGCTTACCAGACACGTATATAAATTTTAAAATATTTGCGTTTGGATTCCTCTCCGTTTTTGGTTCGACGTATTTCTGCGGGCAAATATTTTCGAACATGAACTGTTGTAGAAATAAATCAAGAGCATCTGAACAATGCGAGTCTCTCAGCATGTTTAAAGATGAAAATTACGGCAGTACTCGCTTAAAATGTTGAGACTAGCTCAAGGAGTTCAGCAGAAAAATTCACATTAATTCGTACCTAATTGGAAGTTTGTTACGTTTTTTCGGTATTAATAAATAATATTTCAAAATACACAAAACAATTTTACCTCAGGGGCTCACATCGTATGGGCTTGGCAAAACCCAGGGTGGCTGGCTGGTTCTCTGTGTGTGTGTGTGTGTGTGTGTGTGTAATGCGGGATTTATTTTTTATTTTTTTTGGCTAGTGCAGCATAATCCTCAGGCTTCCTTGCACCGTATGGCTATTAATAATAATAATATAGATATTACAAATTATGTAATATTTTTTAATTAAAAAACCTTCCCACTATACCATTTAAACCCCCCCACCTCCTCGAGCTGAGGCACGGCTCTTAGGATTCTTTTTTTTTTTTTTTTTTTTTTAAATAAGATCAAAAGTGGCTCTTCACTCAAAAAAAGGTTTCCGATCTCTGGGATAGGAAAAACGCTACTTAGAAGGTACTTCAAACAGATGGAACCAATTTATGTAAGCATTGTTTATGGATATTGTTTTCAATTTACGAAAAACGACATTAAATTCATTAAATACCGTCCATTTGGTTTACTCGCTGGAGGATAAACTTCAGCATGTTTTCTCATCAATCTCCATTGCCTTGAAAACCACCACAGGTAGTAAGAATTTCTCTTATAGCCAATTTCAAAATACCTTTAAGGATGGTCGTAATACCACAGATGGAATGAATAGCATTAACAGGAACAGAAGCAATACAGAGAGCGTAATTTTCCGATGAGAGGACGGAAGCTGCTCAGCGGGTACAACTGAAATGAAAAACATTACGATGCGGCGGCAGCTAAGATTAAAACACAGTAGGATGTGTATTGAAGACAGCGAAAAGAAAAATTGTGCGCAAGTCATCAAGCTGTGGGAATAATTATTGAAGAACAAAATGAGAAATATCACAGGATGCACAAGTACAGTAGCATAATATCCTAAATCATTCGCATTCAAATTAAGACTGGATGAAGTTGCTAAGCAACAACATACTTATCTAGAAGTTCTTCCATAATTTAACATTGTTTACTCGAAGCCCTTAAAGTGACAGACCACAGACCATGTTAGCGTTTTCTCAACCCATAAAGTTAATTAAAAAATAACTTTACATTTGTTATTCTAAAAACTCACATTGAAAAGTATATTTGCAACATCACCTATTAAACAATTTAATAGGTTAATTTCAGAGGAATACGCTCAGGTGGAGGAATCAAAGAAGAAGCAAGAAATTAAACTTAATTTCAGCAGTTAAATGAATAATTAAGAATAGAATGACGTTTACTCTCAGAACCTAACAGTAAAGTTATATTAGTTTATATTATATTATATTAGTTATATTTCTTTGGAAATTTGAAAGCCACATTCCAGATAATTGGAATAAGATGAAATCATATGCAGTAGTAGATAAGGATCAGTCAACCGATTGGTGATGGCCCAGGTACCATGATCCAAAGGAAGCAAAGTGTCCAAAGAATCAAGATAAACAGAAATGGTACAGGAACACAGAAGACTTTGGTAGGGGGGTTGCCGTTTTAGTATTAAAAACGCCAAATGATGCAAGGAAGCGGAATTTTTTGCAAAATACAAAAAATAAAACAATCAGTACTTTCTGTTATCCACTCGCCACTGTAAGTTACAAGTCTAATCTAACCTAGCCAGTGTATATTTATTTATGCATACATAAGTTAGGTTAGGTTAGACTTACCGGTAACTTACTGGCAGGAGGAAAATAGACAATTATCCAATAGTCATTATTCCGATTTTCCAGAAGGACACCACTCAATTCCACTTTGAGTTTAGCTAGATTCAGTGCCTCTGCCATATTGGAAAGAAACCTTATTCCTGTTCGGCAACCCCCTGCCCCATAAGTGAACTTCATAGAGAATGTCATCTGTTATATCCTGAGATTGTATGCCTCCCCGGTTCTTGTCTCGCCTACGAGAGAAAAAGACCTTCATTCGTTTTACTTAACCTATTCAGCGCCTTATACACGCTTAGTCAAATCTCCCTTTATATGTATAATTGACAAATTCCGCAGTCCACACCTAAACAATTCTTTACATACGCATCGATATACACTCATCACTAATCTGGGCAGCCCTTCCTTGAACCTTCGGCAAATTTTTTTTTTTTTTTTTTTTTGGTGCAGTCTCCAGAACGGAATACAATATTCTAAATGGGATCAAACCATCACCTTGTACAGGGTGGTAATGTCATCCTTATCCCTTCGTAGCTAAGGTCCTATAAATCATGGACAGAACACAAATGTGCCTTCCTAGCAGCCTATTTACACTGCACAGAAAATTTGTCAGATCGAATCGTAAACTTTGAACCAGTTCCAGCTTCTTTTCCCTAGTCTGTACGTGATTCCAGGATTTCTGCTCCCCAGATAACCTTACATTTGGAGGCAGTGAGCTTTGGTTGCAATCTTTTGAACCAAATACACAACCGATTCAAGTCTTTTTAATGCAACATGGTCTGACTCGAAGCCGACACTGGTCAGGGTTGTTTTTTTTTTTTTCTTTCAATTCCCAGATGACATAATATACTTGGGATATGTTTGGAAATGAACGTGCGAAATTCAGGAGAAAGTGGTGAAGTTGTGTTATAGGATATGGCAAATTACGCAACTTTTCCATGATTGAAGGGTTTTTTTTTTTTTTTTTTGAAAAATCTCCACAACGAGTAACTCGTTGTGGAGATTGAAAATTCCGGAACTTGTGTGAGAGAGAACTACACCCTCTCCGCCTATGATGTGAGAAGTATGGAAGTAAGTACTGAACCCACTATACTGTCACTGAGGGCATATTAGCGGTGGAATTACATCATAAAAAGGTTGGTATATGCATCACAGAAACGAGGCGAAAAATCTAAATATTTAGATACGTTGAAAAACTGAATAAACGAATACTGGCTATGGGAAGTGTGGGGGGGGTATCTTAACTAAGAAATCTTTATTATAATAATAATACAAATCGATACATTGCAATATTGCCCTTCACAGCCACCAGGCCAACGGTTAACAGTGATAATACAATATAATAATAAATAGAGAACATTGATAAATCAAAACATAAGGAAATACACATATGTGGGCAAATAAAAGTACAACCTAAAACATAATACAGTTATATACATCATAATATACAAAAAAGATATAGATCGAAACAAATAATTTTATATAGTAATATAAAACAGGCAACGTTCTTTGCGCTGGACAGGAGTTAGTTCATCATTACTCACTGTAACATTAGTAAGCATCTTCATATCAGATGGTATTGTTGGCTTGCGGCATTAAGACTAGCTTCGAGGAGAAGGATCAGGGAAGTAAAATTCGAGGCTGCGGCTTCCTTATTCCCTGTCACAAGCAAACTTAAGGTTAGCATCCAAAGACTGGGCACATGAAAGTAGCTGAAAAAGCAGGAACCTATCAGATAGGCGTAGACGACTGAGATGTGGACAGAGTTGGAGTCGCTCTGAGAGACTCTCCAAGAGCACAAGTCCCGGGATGATGGTGCCGAAATCTTGCCAACAATCATCATTTTGACAGTCGTGGTAAGGAGTTTCGCCCTAATCAGCATGGAAAGCCAGTGAATTTGTATTAAACTAGCCATTTAGGCCTGACGTAGCCGAGTGGTCAGGAGTGCATAGCACGCGTTCCTTGACAGGACCGGGGTTCAAGCCCGTGACTGCTAAATACGATAACATTTGTATTGATTGATTTATTGTAAACTCCACTGACCTGGTGGTCGTGCCGGAGTATAAACAAGAACATTTCAGTTGTTCTTAGCTGTGGAGGAAGTTTTGTTCATGGCCCATTTTAAGAGCAAAAACTCAGCATAAAAAAGTTGCCTAATTGTGCTAAAAGCAGCGGATGCCCATATCTCTGCAGCATATAAAAGCGGAGAGTATACTGTGGTTTTATATATTTTCTAGTAGTTGTCACTTCATTAATATAATGCAAATGCTGTGTGGCAATCCGTCGGAGTCGAGCTGCCAGGGTGAGCAGCTTGTCTATGTGGTTACTGAAGCAGAGTTTAGGATCAAAAACAACCCCAAGATCAGTATGCTTATTGGGAATAGAATTACACAGAATTGGCTGAATATAAGAATGCGTTTTCTTTAAGGAGAATATCATAAATTCGAACTTTTCTGGGTTTATTTTTAATCCGAACTGGTTGAGGCAGTTTGCAAATTTCATGAACGTATTATTAATTGATGCTGTTATCACGAGATCATCGTGTGGAGAAGTCGGTGCGAGAAGCTTCATATCATCTGCATAACAAAATATCATGCCTGGACTCAACGAGTGGGGAGATAAGCGCTGTAAACAAAAACCCAGATAAGACACCACCCTGTGCATGCCAGAAAAGATACATCGCTCATATATGTGCCCATGGACAGTAAGCTGGATTATTCTATTTTGAAGGAGTGGCGTGAGGAACTGCAGAGCGTCTCCCTTGATCTGATAATGGTCTGAAAGTAGCTTTAGCATTGCAGTAACATTTAGAGTCAAAATCTGCTTCGAGGTCTGCGTAGCCGACTGCAAGCTCTGCTTGAGATTCAAACGCAGAAAGGATAGATCTGGTGGTGGCTAATAGGTTAGTTACAGTGGATCTACGAGGAAAGGAGTAATGAATTTGAGGAGGCTGATGTGGAAGAAGTTTAGTTAGAACGGGGAGGAGTACCTTCTCAAGGAGTTTAGAAGACTTGGGGCGTTGGGGATTGGCCGGTAATGCTTAAGAGTAGGAGACTGATTTTGGGTATAGGCTTTACAATGTAGATGCTCCACTGCTGGGGAAAGAAACAACTTGACAAAATAGCATTAAAATAGTTAGAAAGGGATCCAAAATATATGGGCTAAGACATTTGATAATGAATTGCGGGATTCGATCTGCACCTGCTGTAGAATTAATGGCAACAATAAGCGGTTCTCTGGAGATTGATACTGCAGACAGTGTTTCTGTCTGCAGTATCAATCTAGATATGAAGTCTAGCCACTGGTCAGTTTCAAGATTTAGGGGGAAATCAGAAGGCCACTCAGAGTACGACCATTTTCCTCTACGAAGGGTTATCCATATAGTGCTTAATTGCTTGAGATTTTGCTTATTAAATGTTGCGCGGGCTCTAGAGGCTTGGGCACTTCGCGATTGCTTCCACATTTTGTGCAGATTCTGTTTTAACTTGAAGCTCATATTAAAATGGAGAGTCCATTGCTCTGGACCGAGGCATGATTGTTTGTTATTTGGTTTTTAGAAGCATTGGCAACTAAGGCCATATTGATCCGGGGATATGCGGTGTCATTCCCTGACCTTTCCGCATCCTCCGTATTTAGTGGTCACGGGCTCGAACCCCGGTCTAATCAAGAAGAGTGTGCTACGCACTGCTGCTCCTGCATACCGAGGCATGATGAAAATTCTTTGATGTTGCAAAGGTCACAATCGTCTTAAACCAATTAGTAAGATCACAATTTTCTAAGACTGTCCACGGGATGGTAGAGGCAGCTTCAACACTAGCAATATTCAAAAACCCTGTTTTTAGGGTGTGTCTGTCTCTCTCATTGCAATACGACGCAAAAAATAAATAAAATAATAAAAAGTTGGCAACTGAACCTGAATTTGACTACGCCGCCGAAAAAAAAATTAACGAATAGAAGGATGGAACTGGAATACAAAAAAAATTTTAGAATTCATTTTTGATAGATTTGTGTTGATCGTAAAGCATAACGATTAATACTAATTTCTATGCAATTTGAATTATACCACAAACTATTGACGGCGAGGTACATAACATTTGAATGTATTTAGAAACTGCTTACAGATGATAACCGTGAAGACATCTCCAGCATTGATTTACACAAAATTCAAATATTTGCGAAACCTTTTCCAAGACTAGTATTCTCCACTGAAAATCCAGGTTCATGTGCTCAACCAATTTGATAGTATCGTAGCAAACGTTTCGTAGCGCCAAGAATTCTTGAAACGTTGCCAGTATCAGTAGCCATAGCAGAACGGAGATTTAGAAGATGAAGTTAATCAAAACGTATCTCTGTTCCACGATGATATAAGATCGGTTGGATGGAGTGGGAACTTTATCAATAGAACATGGATGAAATAATCCAAAATATTGCAGCTTTTAAGACCGAGAGAAGTTCCTTTGAAGGCGAACTTTCAACGAGTATGTAATAATTAATGCTACTTGTTTATTAAATTTAAATTACTTTTTATTTTAAGATTTTAATAAGATGAACTGAATTAAATAAGCAATTTAATTATATCAAAAATTTACAATTTATTTTTGAACTGAAAATCTTTTTTCGGCTTATGAATGGACTGGTAGAGGGGGGGGGGCGCCAAAGCAAAATTGGCACAAGGAGCCACAATCTCGGAGCTGGCTCTGCTGTATTGTAATCTTTCTATAGAGTCAACGGGGGTAGTTCCTCTCCGCATAGTAGAGTCAAATTCCAGTTTTAGTACGACTGATATAAAATGAATACGAATGATATCATAATGATATCTAATCTATCGAATGATAATATCATTAGCTAGGTGCAAGGAAGCTTCTTTTGCTGAAAAGGTTTAAGAGCTCACCGAGTCCATGTATACGATTAGCATCTAAAAAAAGAAGGCCTATATCTTGACAATTTGCATTATCAAAAACAGTTACTAAATCGATAGTTCTATGTGTAATTGGTCTTAAACTATAATTACCACTACACTGTTCTCTATAAGTATTTCCTCAAACAGTGATTTTTTTTTTTTTTTAGGATCAAGTTCCAGTATTGATCCTAGAGTTTTTATGGGCATTAAATTTGACTACACGAACAAACTAAATTGGATAGGATGTTGTTGTTGTTTGGTTTTTAGGAGCGTTAGCAACTAAGGCCATATTGCTCCGAGGATATGCGGTGGTCTTTCCCTGACCTTTCCGCATCCTCCGTATTTGGTGGTCACGGGCTCGAACCCCGGTCTAATCAAGAACGTGTGCTACTCACTGCTGCTCCTGCCCACCCGGCCACGGAGGCGCCAAATTGGATAGGAAACTACCGCACTGTGTATTCCAGTTGAACAGCTCTGGTGATCTTGGAACCAGCTTAAGCTCTCGCTCACTGTTTGTTTGTGAGAGTTTTTTTTTTTTTTTTTTCCCTTAATCCATCCATTTGGTTGAGCTCCAGTAGTCCTTTAGTCCAGATATTAGACTGCAAGCATTTTACTTTCCCTATTGCTGAAATATTTGACTAATACTAGCTACTTAGAATATTTATACACATGATATTTTCAGGGGAAACAAAAAAAAAAAAAAAAAAAAAAAAAGTAGGCTTACGAACTGGATGGCTACTATATCTAAAGCAACTAAATGTTTGCCTTTTACACAAACTACTAGTAGTCTGGTGTAAAAGAACTAATGGCATCTCCAATATGAGACTCAAAACTTGAGTCTCATATTCCTAATCAACTACAGAGGATTTGCAAACATTTAAAATATTTTATAGTTTGGGGGATTCGCATGATACTAGATGTGATCTTTATTCTATGTCCATACATCTAAATATAGTAGTTTTATTGAAAAATAAACCATTTCGGAAAACTGAAAATGCTTTAGCTCAAAAGCCACTGGAAATTTACAGTTAATTTTGCATACAGTTATCGGAAGATACCTGCATGCAAAATTAACCCTTTAAATAAAGTGGAAGTACCTAAGAATTTAACTGGACAAACATACTGACTATTTGATTAATGTATATTACGATGGCCAAAAAACTAAGAACTTTGTTCGAAACAGATAATGTACACGCGCAAAGCATACCTTCTCATTTCCGCATTTGTGACAATAAACTGCGAACGCCCCAGTTGGTGACAGTCTGTCTGGGAACATGACAGAATGGAATTTTCATATAAAAGTGATGCACGGTTATCGAAACGCGCAAGTTTTCTGACATCGCTCTAGCAGTTCAGTAATGGTGCCATCATTGATCTATAGATCAACTGTGCCGCCATGATGAGAATTTGCGTGAAATTAAAACAGCCCTATATACGGGTACCGCAATTTAATATTACAGACTATGGCTATTAATCGCGTTTACGTTAATCTGGATTGAAATCCATATTACCTCCAGTAATAGCCACATTGGGTATCCACGAAGCCAATGCATCTATTGCTAGAGGTAATCTTTACTTTCTTTTGTACCCGCCATCGTCCTGTCACTGAGGCGTTATAAAGGCTCACACCTGGTTCATTCCCATTTAGTAATCTAGCCCGGATAGAGCAATTAGCGGCAATGAGACCAGTAGAAACGCTTGCGAGTTGGTTCACTTTCAGTGCCACCGAAAGTGAACTAACATGTGAATTCGTGTATCCTCTTGATGATCTTAATACGTCAAATTAAATCAATTTGACGTATTATGCATCGTTATAAAAAAAACAAACCAACAATGGTATTTTAGCTTAAAAAGCGAATAATCAAAAACTGTAAAATGTCCACGAGTACAAGAATAAGATTAGGGTCTGAAGAAACCGAAGCGTATGATATACTGTACTGTATTAAAAGAATCACAAACGAAGAACCTCAAATCCGAAACTGCACGGCCTGAGACATGGAGCTATTTCTAAAAGGATAGCTTAAAAGAAAATACACTTGGTTTTTTTACTAAAATCGCAAACGTAAATGCATTTCTTAAAGTTTAGAAAATAAAATTTACTTCTGAATTATAATTCAAGCAAGCAGAAAAAAAAACTGGAAAAGTGAATTGGAGTAGTATGTACACTGAGTAACGCGATTTTAATTTTCAGCTTTAATTCTTATGCAGTTCAATTAAATCTTGCATCTTTTATGAAAGATGCTGTCCCCATCAGGTAACGAGCTACTCTAGTAGATCATTTATTTTGGGAAAAATTATTACGTAAATTCCTGCGACCATTCTCCCACTAACAATTTATTTACTCTTCCCTTTTGTTACGTAATCTGTAAATGGATCCTTTACATTTCCAATTAAAAAAAAAAAATCATCCAGGAGAGCACAAGCTGATTGTAATGATGCCTGATGAAGTAGATTTAAAGAGTATTGAAGGTCTATAAAAACATGAGCTTGCCAAAAAAAGAAGAGTGAACGTCTTTAGGACTATATTATATTGAAAAATCAAATATAATGATCATGAAATTCTCATCCAGTGTCAGCATCTAGACGGAGTTTTAGTTCTTCATTCTCGTTTAGCTACAACCAGTATAATTAATCAAATTGCAGATCATTATGAGGAAGGACTGATTCCACAATTCCGTCTTCGGGTGTAATATCCTGTGTACTGATGAATTAGCTTGCCTATAACAGGCAGACTCTTGCAGTTCAATTAAAATCGTATTTAGAAGATCCCTTGCATATCTTCTACCACTTAGCTGAGATACAATATCACGATCTTAATGCACCAGAAGACAAGGCGAACTTATATGGTCCTTAACGTAATATTTATTTTGTTCATTATGTGTACAAATGTGTTCATGAATATCCATCTATCTAATCTGAGAGAGAGGCTCATGCTCACTGGAAAAACCATACCCTCTCCGCTGCAATACATTATACAAGCTATAGAATCTGTTTTAAGTTATTTAGGGCAGAGTAGTATTAAGTTAACATACAGTCACTGCTACAAACGTCTCGAAATGTAATCCACATGCTGTCACAAAAATATGAAATCCTTTGATCATCAGGATCGAAGAGTACAAAAGAAACTACTTCCTGAGATGAATAATACATGTATCTACAAAAATATTGAATGTACATCCTATTTTAAACCCACCCAAAAATGGCAGTGTGATTCGGCCGTTAACGATAAAGCTGTCCAATTTTTTTTTTTTTTTTATTAAACTGAATACCATTAAAAAAAAAAAAAAAAAAGTTTAAGAGGTATACCTTCAGTAATTTCTTGCAAAACGCTCCACTATCAACACTTACAAGAATTAAATATGATGAATTTAGTAAAATTACTAAATTATTTTTACACACGGAGAATCGATGATCTAACGTTTCCGGTACAATAATTTAAGAGCTCCAAACTTGACGCTCAGGTGTACAGTAAATCACCAACCACTACTTAAGAGTAGAAAAAAAAAAGACATTTAAAATCGACAAAAACGAATACGAATATTATGCGAATACGACCGGCGTGGCAGATTACAGTCCATTCCCTCAACATGAATCGTTGAGAAGGCTTCCATCCTGCAGTGGATTAATAATGACTGCAGTTTATAACACGAAAATGTTATTAGTATTATGTAACAATATGAACGTAGATAACAAAAATTAATTATATTTCGAAAAATAGCATAATTATTGACAAGAAACTGGTCTTGTAGCCAGCAATCCGCTTGCAGCAACATTGAGCATTTATGTCTTGGATCCTATAGCCCAAAAAGGTTGCATTACCTTCAACTCCTTTGATATATTATTTATTATCTACGTTGAGGAAAACTATATATCCAAACGCCCTAATCTATTAAGGGAAATGCATGGTGTAAAAGTTTTGGAATCTGTTATCTTATACAATTAGTATCTCCAAACATCAACCACGTAGGCATACTATATTTAAAATATAACTTCAGAACTGAATATAGAAGTCTTTTTGAACTACTTTCTGTTCACATTAATTAATCACTATAACCTTAATGCCTTTGTCAGCTCTACATCTTCCAAATTCAGGAAAGGTTCATTCTATTTGATTTGTGACACTATAAAAAAGCTTGGTAATATGCTTATACACGGGCATAATTGCATAAATATAAAAATACTTTTAGTCAACTTTTCATGGTTTTAGATATGTTTTTCTTTGTTTATTTAGATAACATATTTCACGATATAACACAATATTCTTATCTATTCTACTTGATCATTTTATTGCCAACCTGATTTGCTATTGTAAATATATCATTACACACTGTAATTGGGTTGATTAATGTGTAAATAAGTGTGCAAGAAACATGTCAAGAGACGTTCGAAGAAGCGCCCCAGCGAGGTGCGATTTATCGGAATAGGCATTTAGTTTCTATACTTTTTGCTCAATTCTCTTATTCGAACAAAATAAAGTTGGTTCTGTTTATATATACTCCGGCACAGTACGACTACACAGATCAAAGGAGTTCACAGCTAATCATTTTCACAATGAATACAAAACAGAGCGTATTTAGCAGTCACGTAAGCTCGAACTACTGTTAAGCGCGTGATACTGCAAAGTCCCGCTTAGATTACTCGGCTACGTCCAAGTTATCTTACTATATAGGCACTTTGTACAGTATACTGGTATGGAGAATAGTATGCATGCACAATAACTAAGGTCGTTATTTTTGTAACATACGCTACAAAGGAAATATATTTTAGACCAAAAGTACACACCCTTTTGAGGATCAATTTAAAAATAACTCGGATACGCCTGCCATAAATAAGCCACCTGCTCAAAACTCTTCAGTTTCTACCTTCCTTTTACGGATAATTCACTTCGTGAAAGAAAAAACTAGAGCTACCACCACCTGGCATGGATCGATTTTTTCCATTTGTTATTGCTTCTGCTATACATGGATTTAGGACAAGCACTGAATTTTAGATAACTACATAAAATATTAATTCGCGTCTGCACGAGAATGAAACTCGTCTGGTGTCTCGTATTAGCAAGAGATGGAAGAAAACAGGATAACAACTTCATCACGTAACATCAAGCGAGGGAAGCCGCACTTAATGAGTACCTATTCCTAGATGGCGCAAAGGTGCACGTTATGTAATACTTAAGTGTATATCACATATTTACACTTCTATGAAAATAAATTTTACCTTTGTGCACTTTTTACTCAAAAACAAAGTCAAATTTTACAATCACTTAACAAAAATATTTGTTAGTGTAAATACAAGAATACAACAAAAAAAAAAAAAAAAAAGTTGCAGGTGAGTGAAAAAGACTGGAATGGAAAAAAATGTATTTGCAAAGAAGGCTTGTTCACCATAAGCAAAAAAAAAAAAAAAAACACCTGTCACTAAATTTCATCCCTGTATCTGTCAATCCATTCTTAAAATTTACATAAGCTTTCCGGTTCTACAAAAGAGGCGACAACTTTTGAATAGTTGATAATCCATTTGCTTAAAAAAAAAAAAAAACACCTAGTTAGTTTACAACTATCCTTCCTTAATTTAAGTACAGTATTCTCTTATTTGCTCTATTTCTGAACTGATTTTAAAAATCCCCCATTCTTCAGCCTACCTATACAGCTAAAGAATGTCTGTAGGAATACTTTACGAAATTAACTTTTCTGCGCTCTTACTTTTTTAAAAAAATTAATTTAATTTAATTCGTTAATTTAAAAAATTATACTAATTTTGATCCCACTATGTTTTAGGTTGTGCTGTTGTAACAGAAAGGAAGACACCTGGATCAAATTATGGATTTGATAAAATTGGAGCATTGTTCAGTGATCAAGTTTCTCACCAAAGAAGGAAATGGGCCAAAGGCCATTCGTGAAAGGATGGCGGCTGTGTATGGTAACAGTGCACAGTCAGAGTATCGGGTAATTCTGGTCAAAACAATTTAAATGGGGTAGAGAGTCCATCAAAGATGATACATGTCCAGGAAAGCCTGTGACAGCGACCACTCCAGAAATGTGCCAAGCTGTGAAAACCCTTGTGCTCAATGACAGACGTTTAAAAAGGTGTCCCAACTTTCTAGGGAATATGAGATCTGAGGGAACAGTTATAACCATTCTCCATGAACATTTGGGGATGACTAAATGTCAGTGTAAGATGGGTCTCCAGATTTTTTACCCCCTTAAAAAAGCAATTCAGAGAATGGCGCTGTGAACAGAATTTAGTTTTATTTATGGAAGAGATCCTGAAACTATCTCCAGAATTGTTACGGGTGGTGGAAACATGGGTTCATCACTGGATCCCGAGACCAATCAAGAATCGATGCAATGGAAGCACTGGCCACCATTTTTGGGATGCCGAGGAAGTTTTGTACATTTACTAGCTGGAACAGACAGTCACTGGGGAGTCATATGCATCCGCATTGTACAACCAAAGGGATGTCATAAAGGAAAAAACTAGAAGAATGCTTTCCAGAGGTGTGCTGCTCTCGTACATCCTTCCTCAAATGGAGTCTCTAAACACGTACACAATAGTCAGGGTGTGGCCATTAAGTCACAGTGTTGTATACAAGAGGAATAAACGGATAATTGTTCCATTATATGAACAAGTGTTAGCTATATATAATAGAACAAAATAAATATATAATAGAAATAATATATATACATATAATGGGCGCATTTCTATTATATATAACAGAAAGATTTCGCAATCTGTTTCTCTGCTTCCTTTGATATCATTGGATAAACCCAATAAGCATCTCGTGTCTTTTTAACATTGAAGAATCTTTCAATCTGTTTTCAGTGATTACACAATTGTCTAGTTGCTAATGTCTATTATCTGGACCAAAAGCACCATCTTGCATGAAAGAATGCTTCTGACGTATAAATATTTATGCTAAAAATTTATATAGCTCACGGCTCTATTTAGGGTCATCGATGTTACCAGAAATATCCTGGAGTGGGCCAATATGGTTCTATCCCTTCCCTCCAGTGCTCAAGAGCTCTTTTTGCCAGCAGTTTTTCCATATCTGATCCTACTTATTTCTTGATTTTATAAATCACATTTTTTACAACCCTCCCAAATAAACAAAAAAACAAATAAATAAAAATTGCGTTTGGCTGTCAGAAACACGAAAAGTTTTAGACATATCATAAAAGCACAGAATTGTTTTACAACATTAGTCTACCAGTCTCTACAAACTTGTAAAGTTTAGTGGATAAATTATTTTAATTTCAACAATAATGTTGAACTTTTGAATTTGAAACATTAAGCTTACATAACTAGACCTTTCCATACTTTAATTCTGCTGGATGTTTTTACCTTTACACACACACACTATATATATATATATATATATATATATATATATATATATATATATATATATATATATATATATATATATATATATATATATATAAAAAAAATCGCTGGATGTTTATGCCGAAATATAAAATCAAATGGGTGGATCTCAACTGTATGGACGACTGAAATGAAGAAGCTTGTTTCGTGCGAAATACATTTGGTTACTGTGGTAACCTGCCGTGTAAGTCATGAAGAAAATTCAAAACTTAAGTCAGGAATTTTCTTCAGTCAGTCTAATAGCAATTATAGAAACTAAGTATATTGATTTTAACTGGATAGGCAAGTCATCTACAATTACTCTAATATATGAATTCCACAGTTATTTAAAGATGGAAGGAAAGTGACCGATTCAACATACGTAGCTCAAGATTACCAATGTTTTCAATGGAATTTAGGTCCTGTGATCGAACAGACCATTCTAAAGTCGAAATTCTGTCTCGATACTATGCATTCATCCAAACAGTTGCATATCAGTGGTCTACAAACGTGAAGCATTTTTATGAAAAGTTTGACAGTCTTTAAGGTAACTATATCTTCCTGTTGTTATTTTGGTTTTTAGGACCGTTAGCAACTAAGGCCATATTGCTCCGGGGATATGCGGTGGTCATTCCCTGACCTTTCTGCATCCTCCGTATTTGGTGGTCACGGGCTCGAACCCCGGTCTAATCAAGAAGAGGGTGCTACGTACTACTGCTCCTGCCCACCTGGCTACGGAGGCTTGTTGTTTGGTTTTTTTAAGGATCATTAGCAACTAAGGCCATATTGCTCCGGGTTATGCGGTGGTCATTCCCTGACCTTTCCGCATCCTCCGTATTTGGTGGTGAGGGGCTCGAACCCCGGTTTAATCAAGAAGCGTGTGCTAAGCACTGCTGCTCCTTCCCACCTGGCTACGGAGGCGCCAATATCTCCCTGACCATTACACGTGACACGACTGTACCACTGCGATAAGTGTTTCAGCGGTGTAGAGGAAAATAACGGGGTCCCCAGTAAAACTAATTGGATTCTAGAACAGAAGTCTACATAATTAATCTTTAAACGGAACATGATGTATTTTATAAAATTGCATAATATTTTTATAAGATGTGATGCTTATTTTCTATGATATTTAAATTATTCTGGAAGTCTCATCTAGCTACGAAGGACTCTCCACAAAGTGAGATTTCTAGGAACTTCCGCTAAGCTGCTATAAGGTGGATGCATGATTCTACCGGTGAGTCTACTTATTAACGTCCTATATGTAAGCAGATACAATGCTCCAATGCATCTCCAGCGTTCCAGCTTTATCAAAATGGCACTCTGGCTAATGGAGACTTTAAATATAGAGAATGATCGTATGACAGTTTAGAAGAAATTTCTTACCCGAGGTATATTTCTAGTATATATGTATCCTTAAAATAGCTCCCTTTTGTGTTCATTATATTATTTTTTAAGAATTGGATAATTATTCATTATTGTTAAATATTTCGTAACATTCATGGGGAAACTACGCTCTTATTTTCCCTGTGTATATCAGTGAGAATTTTATTGTTAAAAGGCCAGTTGTGAAACTGAAGATATGCATAACCATAAAATATTAAAAAGAAAAAAATCAGTGTACTGTACTTAAATTTTTTGCTCAACTTGTATTTTTCTTACAAGAAAAAGTACTTGGACTACAGATAGTATGTTGAATAACCAGTTCAGATTCATTAAATATTTAAGAATGGAAAAGTGGGAAAAAAGATTAAGCTTACCAACAATAAATGAGATTACATTTTGTTGAACCTAAAAAAAAAAAAAAAAAAAAGTGTTCGTTCAACATCGTTTTGTATTTATCTTCCATTTTGATTATTCTATTTCAAAATTTTTGGATGGGCTTCAGTACTACTGATATTAGTTTTTCAGCTCAGTGTGTTATGACCTGCCATGAATACTTCTTTCGCTTAACAAAGATTATGACATAACAAAAATAGGCTTCCATTTTTAGAAGTATGATGAACACAACCCCGTGCTATAGTTGTATCTCATTTAACTCTAAACGCTGGTAACAGATGCACGTGAAAAGAGATAACGCTACATCCTGAAAGCTTTTTGCTTCTCACTCCCGCTATTTCTCGTCTGCTCTCTTAAAAATCAGTAGATTAGATTGGTAGACTTGGATAGCATACCAATGACTGCATGGAGGCATTGTTTTTATTCGCAGGGGTGCCATATCGCTAGAAACTAGGGAAACGTAGCCGGACAGTGATTATGTCGGTATTCACTCCGTCTCCACTGATGCGGCACGCTCATGGGCTTCTTTCTGTAGTATTGGGAGAGAGGATGCAATATAAGAGGCCAATTTTCTTGTCGGTCACGTTTCTTACAAGCCAAAAGACAGCGTTAGTTTACACATTTTTCTTTTTTCTGCTTAGTAGTTTAGTGTCACATGCAGTGAAAAGGAACACCCCCCCCCCAAAACACGACGACTTAGTACAAACATTTTTTGTTGTCTCTATCCTTCAGGATTCCTATTCAGATATAACAGAACTGAAAAAAAAAAAAAAAAACTTGACACGTAGACAGCTTTCGTTCGTTATTCAGTTTACCTATGCTATAGCAAATTTTGATTTTGAAATCATTTTAAACGAAAGCATAAATCGAAAGCTGAATTTAGTCATACAAAGACTAATTAAGAATAATTTTAAAGCCTCGTTTTGTAAGAGATCAAAAACTAAAGATAGAGTAATACAGCCACTTAAGCCGGGTGTCCGGACGCCATTTCGGAGCTCTTCGCAACACTGAAGCCGCTTAACATTTTATTGGAAAACTGGGTGAGCAACCCTCTCACCCAGTTCTCCATTCATAGTAGGGTTGGCACTAAATACAACTACCATTAACAATAATAAACTTAGAAAATTATTTTTAATATTCATACTAGGGGGCTCGTCCCCCTGCTTGCTAACCCCCTTCTTAATGGCAAACATTTCTTTGCCAGATTCGTACACTTGAAGAGGGTTTTAAACATCATCGCGTACAGGTTTTCGTTCATTGTACTTTGAATGATTTCAAAGACAGTCATTTTCATTCTTTTAGCTCGTTCCATCAACGCTTCTCCATCGACGGAGAAGTATTGATGGAATATTTACAAACTGTACAAATATTTACAAAATATTAAACTATAATACAGATATACAAACTATATCGGGTTCCTTCATCAGCTGACAATATACAAAAAAACGTTACAATGGAACATCAAATTATGCCGGTCGTGGTGATGTGTTAGACAGTGAAGCACGTGCACTAGGTTGGTGAACGTTGCGTAGGCAGTTGTCTTGCAATGCGACGAACACTGGCATGCGTGCCACGTACGCGCTCTACGTTGTCAAAAGCAAAATGTCTGATTCTGTCCACAAGCACATTTGTGTTCCATTGAAACTTTTTTTGTATATTAATGTCAGCTGATGAAAGGACCCATCGTCCCGATATAGTGGAGGTATGATTAAACAGTTTAGTATTTTGTAAATATTTGTATAGTTATGTATTGTATAATGTTATTATTTGTATAATAATATTATACAAACATAACGCACTGATCGAAATGTAATCAAGAAATGACCTATGTAATTATTTACCTGCGCATTTGTAATGACGTAATTCCTCCGCCATCTTCTCCCATTGGCTCGAATAAATATCACTAGGAGGAAAACAAATGTATAGAGAGATACTCTACTTAAATTGCTTTTAAAAAAAGTTGGATAAAGTGAAGTCTGGTTTTAAGTGATAAAAATCATTTCTATTTGACTGTATTCATCTAGGAAAAAAATATTTAAACTTATTGATTCATTCACGTTAATTCTGACTAGTTTGAAATAAGCAAAGTGTAGACTTTATAATGCTGAAAGAGCTGACATGCGACTATAAAAGGTGCAGCTGTACTGCATCTCGCTTGGCTCCCACTAATGAACTTTATTCATTTTAGCCAGAGCATCCAGGGAATTTCCTACCTGTAAACAGGATTTACAAAGCACTCATATCTCCTTAATACTTAGTTCTATTAAGAGAAAATTTAACCACTTAATTCTCACTGCATGTTGCTTGTTGGTAACAAAAGTCACTTAATTTAGATAAATGCTGAAACTGCATGAGTTTACGCTGTAATTTTGGAAATCATCTTGTGTTAAATTAAATTTTCGAATAAACAAGCAATACATGATGCTAAATAATTAATTCTAATTTATCTTCATAAAATTAAGATGTTATGAGTGTACATCATTGTTTATACACAAACTCTTAGAGCACATTGAGTTATTGTCCACTATTGTTTTATTTTGCAGTTTTTATTTAACGGAATTCTGGCGTAAAAAATGTTTGTTGACGAAATTTAATTACTAGTGTTATTCTTAATTTCCTCAATAACTATGATATCCTCTAATTTCGACATGAAGAAATCTATCAACAACCGTGGCGCTATTCAAACACTTACAAAATAACGGACAGCGTCCACTGGACCAGGTTTTTCATCCGTACCTGCCTCAGTGGGATGACATTTATCAGCAGTTAACACTTTAAATCAATCACAAAAAGGCAAATTTAACTCAAGTACTGAGACGGTGGCTTTGCTGTTGTTCATTAATGCGGAGCTCCACATACAGAATGCCACTGACGATTTTTTAACGTTGATTTATGTCTATATTTTGATATCTTCCATCACTCAGGCAATCATTCTCTTCAACGTTTTATCTATCCAATTCTATGCTGTCAATTATGGTATACAGCACAGTATTTCTTTAACAAGGTTTGGCTTGCCCATCCCATGTTTGAGACAATTATTATGATGGGCATTGGAGGAGTAATATCTTTTCTATTTTCTCTCAAAATTCCTATGTTGCAAGGTATTTCCAGACAGATGACTCAAGAACAATAACTAGCAGGCTCTTTCAGATCTCATGTGGCACTGACAATTTTACCTAAACTATCAATTCGGCTGAAAACAGACTAATCACTAAAGGTAATCCTGAAACTTTGCAAAAAAAAAAAAAAGTCCCCTACAGATCGACCCGCTGAAAACTAATCAGAACATCCTTATTATAGGGACCACAAATGATCACTAATGCATTTAGTGATTTATCTGCTTCTTTACTTTATTTAGCAATCAAAGTACTAAAGACATTGATTATGCATTAAAAAAAAAAAAAAAAAAAACTCAGATTGTTGGCTCAGACGGTATTCCACTTACTGTATTTTCTGATTACTTCTATTCTCTTATGCTTTCATTGTTTTTAGCCATTCATCACGAACTGGAACGTATCCCAACCATTTCAAGTAGAACTTTGTCCAGTCAATTTTTAAACATCCTTCAGAAAAGAAAATCTGCTCGTGCCAATATTTTTAGTTTTAGGCGTTCATTAACAATGGTCACCCAGTGAACTTCCTTTATAGACGTATTGAAATTCCATCTGACAGGTTCAGCGCGTTTTAAACGAAATTCGAAAACTTTGACCTTTCTCGCTCTCTCTCAGACGAATCATAACGCCATCTTGGGCAGTTCTTTCCAATGCTTTTTTATATACATTTTTTTTCTCTGATTATACAGTACATGTTCTAGTTGTTCTCTTGGAGTTTCTCAAAGTAGAAGAGATTATTTGGCCATTATCCGGAAACTGTCCACTCAAAATGGGCAGTTTTCAAACTTCGGCATTTTATTTTCGGATATTTTTTGAATTGTTTTTCATTAAATCCTAACCGTTTAGAATAATGAAAAGGGGAGAATCGTTAAACTGCATACGATTTTTTTAAGCTTGCTTTCTTGCATCATATGCCACTGCTAAAAATAATAATAAATTAGGTTATTCTCAAGAGAATGCTTCATACTGAAACTAGACAATTGTAAAGTAAGAATTAAGATAAACAGCATAAGGAATAGTTATATTTATCTATTTCCCTAATTCTTAAGGTAAGGAATTAAGAAATATATTACTGGATTCCTCTGATGGATTGCGGGAGTGTCATTGTGCTCCACATACGAAACTTTCATGTGTTTGCCAAGTTACAGAGGAAGTTTTAGGCTTTCAGCGATTAATAAAAATTGTTAATCCATCAACGGATTAATTAAATAAATGGTGATCTTGATCACCTGCATATATTATGAAAAGTAGGGCTTTGCGTTTTATTGGTCAGCAGGATTTAAACTGTCTAATAAATTTAACGGTGGGAGAGAACGAAGTTTGCCTTACCAAGAGTTGCCTTGGTATTGCATTACATTTAAAAACAAATCGCATCACCAAAAGATTAATCTGATTTATTTAAAAGAGGAGACGCTACTGTAACAGCTTGTTTCAGGACTTAACAAATCTCCATGAGATCACAGGTGGTGTCTAGCGACAATTCCCTTACAAGACGGCGGTAATAAAGTGTTTGACCGCCGTCTTGTAAGACCGTCCACGGCGGCTCTGTGGGGAGGCACAGAATCCTGCTGAAAGAGTGAAATACTACGCGGTATTGTGAAGTTAAAACTTCGAAATTATAATTGTACTAGTGGCGGAAAATTGATGCAAGGAAGTAAGCTTACACAGCATCAGCCAAAGGGAAAAAAAATTACTCATTTTCCCATTCCTTCTATGATTATTTCCAATCCTTTTAATTTATTCAAACTATCCACTTTTACAACACCAGGTAGGAGCTTATTGCAACAATCAGTCAACTTTCCAGCTGAAAGGAAATTCTCACATCTATCCTGCAACCATTAATTCCAAATTCCAATTTAAATTTATTCCCTTATGTGTTCCGTTAGAGACAGTGTGATGAGCATTTAATTATTTACCCAATCCATTTAAAACCTAAGACATTTCAATCAGATCTCCTCATAGGCTCCTAGTATTAGGACTTAACTGCAAGTTACAGAAGACTTTCTTGATTTCTGTAGATTGCAGATTAGTAAGGGGCATGAAAGAATACTCTTCCCTGGTAAGATACCTTTTTGTGCTCATAACTAATCTTGTATCTCTTCTCTACACCCGTTCCAACGGACCCACTTCTTTCCTAAAACGAGGTTTCTAAATATATATATATGCAGTAACCAAGATGAGGCCTAACCACTGTCTTATTCAACAGGTTAATTACAATTTGTCTCTGATGGAAAAATTCCTGTATATCGCTAATAGAGCCTCATGAGCTACCATAGCAGCTTGTCTACACCCCTGAGAACTTCATATCGGTTTCACTTGCGGACAGCTTATATTATAAGATGACCAAGACGTTTGAAGTGGTTAATCGACGTCGTCCTACACCAGGTGGAAAAAGCAAGGGTACAATTCCCATAAATGACGCTTGGAATTTAAGATCTTTTATCACATCGTGGCTGCTGAATTATTTTGCCTCAGGCAAAGCTGCACAGTACCCCAGCCAACTTTCTTCCGGAAACTCGAATTTTTTGTCCAAAACAAACCGACTGAACAATACACGCATTTACAGAACACAACACACTGCGCCTCATAGCCTTAGTTGCTTTGATGCTAAACATCCTCCTAACCTAATCATGTCTGAGTGTATAATTACTCCTAGGTCTTTTTCGCTCTCCCAATTTAAATGCAGTACCAGCTAACTAGTTGATATACACTGAGTGGACAGAAATCATGGATACCTACATAATAACGAGTAGGCTCACCTTTCGTCGGGATAAGGGAAGTCACACGGCGAGGCATTGAGTCCACTAGTTGACAGAAGCGTTCCACAGGCTTGCTGCACCGCTGTCTATAATTCCGTCGCATTCCTGGGTGGAGGATCCAAAGCTCGAACGGACCTTTCCACAGCATTCCAAAAATCTCCACAGGGGTCATGTCTGGTGAACAGAGAGGCCATTTCATCGTGGTAAAATCTACAGAATGTTCTCCGAACCATGTTCTAGTCACCACGGCTCTGTGTGGAGGCACAGAATCCTGCTGAAAGAGTCCAGTGCCCTGTGGGTGCACGATGTCCATGAAGGGATTCAGATGGTCTGCAAGGATGGACACAACCTGGAACGTTCAAAGATTCGTCTAGACGTACCAGAGGTCCAACATGTGCCAGCTGAACACGCCCCAGACCATTACCGACCGTCCACCTGCCTGAACAGTTCCTTGTTGACATGACGGGTGAATAGCTTCGTGCGGTTTCCACCAGATACGCACCCTCCCGCTCGCTCCAAATAACTGGAAACGGAACTCATCGAAGTAGAAGACCCGTCTCCAGTCATTCAAGGTCCAGTGCCGATGTTCTTTCGCCAGGTTGAGGTGTAGAGTCCTGTATCGTGGTGTTAGCAATGGGACTCTGGTGGGTCGGCGGCTTCCACAACCTATTGCGACTAATGATAGCCCGATTGTCTTGGTGGAGACGTTTCTGGCACTTCCCTTGTTGAAGCCGGTGGTGATTTGTGACTGTCTCTCCGGTTGGCTGGCTGAAACAATGCGAGAGACGTCGACGGCCTCATTCATCCACCACCCTTTTCCGCCCACAATGAGATGTTATTTCGGAAATGGCGTAATCCCGATACACTCTTGATACTGTCGAACGGGGAGAGCACAATTTCTGTACCATCTCCGTCGGGCAACCACTATCATCCCTCTTTCAAAAGTCGGTAAACTCACGACGTTTATCCATACCGACATCAAATTACCGTCAAGGTGAACGCAGTGTACCTATATACCTGCCAAGCGGTGGGTTCATCCACTAGCAAAAGGGGTGACTGCGTCGCGTTGCCCAGGAATCCCATCCTTTCAGTACCTTGCATATACTGTGTCAGCTTTAAGTGTCAATTGCCACTTCTCAGCCATCTGCATAATTTTTCTTGGTCTTGTTATAGTAACATATGATTACTGTCATTTAATCACCCTGCCTATCTTGTATCACCAGCAAACTTAGACATTAAACTTGATAAGCCTTCCTCGATATCGTTAATAAATATTAAAAACAGTAAAGGATACAACACCGAACTTTCTGGTATCCCACTCTTAACATTACTCCACGAACGGCAGTAGCTATTTATAACCATTCTGTCATACCCACTTAAAACGCTTAGTAAAAGCAATGAGATCACATCTGAACTAACTTCGCTTTCAAAAGTTTGCTTTACTGTACTACACTGGTGTGCAAAATTTAAGGACCAATCAGATTTTCACCTGTAGCTTCTCATAGGAGTGGCCTGGATATGGGAAAAGCATACCAAAGGAACCTCGTGAGGTACAGAAATGATGAATGAAACAACACAGACACAACGGAAACAAAACGGTACAGAGCAACTTTATTCAAAATGGCAATATAGCACTGGCTGCCATGATACAGATGCATCACTGCCAAAGAGAGAACAAAGGGAAGAGGTAGTCCTCAGTAGGAGATATGGCCACCCCTAATGTCGATGCAGGCTTTGCACCGCCTGTCCATACTTATGTTGATAAGTTCTTACGGTAACGCCGTCCATTCTCTTGTCAGCGCCATCTTCAGCTGGTGAAGATTTTCTGGTGGGTGTGGACGTGCCGCTTGGCGTCTCCCCAGATCGTCCCATGTGTTCGATGGGATTTAGAACGATAGAACGGGCAGGCCAATCCATAAGAACAATGTCCTCACTTTCCAAAAGCATATCACAGCTGCAGTGCGATGAGGTGTGGCGTTATCATCCATAAACACGAACTCTGGGCAAATGCCGTCACCACGGAACAGATGCACATGGGGAAGGATTACCTCAGTACAGTAGCGTCTTCCAGTATCTGGAGTTGTGTACGTCCATCCAACATAACGCCTCCCCAGCCAAGAACACCTCGACCGCCATATCGATCCCTTTCAGTGATGTTTGCGGGGTGATAGCCCCCAAAAAATCACTGAAATCTCTCGCCAGATTAGCTGACGTCCAGAATCGCTGCTGAGACGGCATCTATTCTCATCAGTAAAGAGTACCTTAAGTAAAGATTTTGTGGTTGTAACCTTTAGAAAAATGTTAGTCCTTAAATTTTGCACACCAGTGTACTTTTCAAAAAAGTGGTATCAAAAAAGGCTATTCTATCATTTATTTAAATAGCAGCAATGCTATGACAAACTGTTTACTGAAGGTCAAATAGCATTAGCTGTTTTACGAATGCAAGATGGAAGCAAATTATGATAATGTCTCGCATGAAAGGCTGCTATACGAATCGGAACAATGTAGCATTAGGAAAAGTTTACTATTTCGGATAAAAGGGATAGGTAGGTCAGCCCCCAGTCGTGCTGGCTAACGATAAATAACAATCCTCGTTCTTCGAATTCATTGGAAACACCAAAGTTCGAATCCCCTCGAGGAGGGAGGAATATTTATCGTTGCTTTTTCCACTGTAGTTGGTCTCGGGTGGTTTTTAATTCCATATTTTTATTATCCACAAGTGAGAAATTGCAAACGAAATCCTGCCAGCCATGAAAACAAAAGGAGGAGATAGCACTTTTTTTTAATTAAAAAAGTGCTGTGCTAAAATGGTAGCGAATCGGACAGTAAGGTAGTTTCGCCACTCAATTTATTCATATTAGTGTACTTCATGCGCTACATAAAATTATGCAAATGTACATTAATTAAAAATACGCTACACTCTACATATTTTTGTGTTATAAAGGTAACTTCTGTTTTATATTTTTCTATATACTACTCTACAGGTTTAGCTTTCTTTGCTCTTTAAGGATTCAGAATCACTGAAGTATTCTCATTCCGTATATTTATAAATATCTCACTGGGAGAGAAGTCCAGAACCAACACCGCAAACTGTCAATAATCTTTCTTGTTGAGCCGCTAGATGGCAGTACGCTATACAAAACTGCTTCTGTAACTCCCCATCCGCTAGTAACGCAAATATAACAATTTCATGAATTTGTGTTTCTTTTTACAGTGATTAAAATGTTTTGTAGTCACCAAATGAAACTGAAAACTAAACTGGGATATCCTCAAAGGTTCGTGGACACTAAAATGACAAACAACACTTTCCGGAAGGAAATAAGCCTTTAGTTTCACCATAGCAACTGGGAATCCCCAAAGTCAATGTGCGTCAACGGACATTTCTGATTAAGCAAAGGCTAGCAAATTGTAGACATCAATGTCAGTTGTTTCCGTATTGACAAGGGGTAAATGGATCGTGACGTTTATAGTAGCTATTATAAAGGTCGTTAGGAGTGTCGATCGGAAGTTGCCCTTCAAATGTGGCGTCACTTCCGGTATGAGAAATGGTAATCTAATTCTACGAATTAGATTTACTAATGTTCCGAATTTACCAATAATATATTCCAAGTGCATTGTCAAAAACAGAAACATCCCCACTGCTAAATACTCGTATAAATGAAGATTTAAAGAATTCTAAACATTTATCATTCTGTAGAGTATTCGTAATTGATGGCTAGTATAAGATTTTTGTTCTTCTGTTTTGCAAGCTATCTGGTATAAATCAAGAGATTATTCAGAATTTATAAATTCACCATGCGTACTTGGGAGTTAGAACACGACTAGTGTTTAAAAATTATCTTTTCTACTGCTGGAGTAATTCTTAAGTATGATACGTGGAGAATTTCTCCAGCAGTAACAAAGAAACTGGATGCAAAAAATTATTTTGATATCATATGCTTGGATTTCAGGAAGGCTTTTGATAACGTTGCCCATAAAAGAGTGGTTTAAATTTTCGCGGTGTGGCATTAAAGGCAAGTTACATTAAAGGCTAGGGAAAAAAAGGGATGGAAGGACACAGTGGTTATTAATGGACAATGATCTTCGTGGAGCAATATTAGTGGAGGTATATCAGGCTTAATGTCTAAGTTTGCAGATTATACAGAGGTTGGCAGGGTAGTTAATGGCTAATCAAGGTGTTACTGCAACAAGATCGAGAAATTTTTGGAAGATCGGCTGAAAAATGGCAGTTGAAGAGCTCACGATATTGTCATGAGTGTTTTAGGAACGAAGGTTTCTTCATTCTGAGCTAAGGAAGCTCAGTTTTGAGGGCAGTATATCACAATGGGCGAAATATGGGTGCACCACTTCAACCTTGAAACAAAAGAACAACCGAAAAAGTGAAAGAATCCCTCTTCCCATCCTAAACAGTTTAGTGCAGAAGTCTGCTGGGAAAGTCATGGCATCAGTCTTCTGCGATGCAGGAGTGATCATGGTTGATTTCCTGGAACGAGGTGGCATCAATTCCAAGCATTGTTCTAATCTACTGAGACGTTTCCATGAGGAATTCAGGTTTAAGAGGCGCGGGAAATTGGCCAAAGGAATCATCTTGAATCAAGACAATACACTGGCGCACACAGCGTTTGTGACAGGCTGTGTGACTGTGGGTTCGAGCATTCGCCGTACCCATTTATAAATATGAGTACGATTATTCGATCGCATTTATTTTTTTTCACTACGGGGATTTTTTTTTATTATTTTAGTTTTTTTTTCACCACCGGTTTTTTTTTTTAATTTATTATTTTTTTTCCACCACGGGAGTTTTTTTTTACCCTCTCTGGAGTGCGCCCCCAGACAAATCTGGCCCACCTTTTGGCAACATCAGGTGGGTCAGAGTCTCGTATCGAGATAGTACGTGTTCCATTGGGACTGGCCCACCTTCCCATGGTGTGGAAGAATTCTGTCCAGGTGATTGATGCTTCTGGGTAGCCAAGTGACCATAACATAACAGAACACACACAAAACTATACTGCTCACATTTCTGGTCCTCTTACAGTGGTACTGTTCTTCACAGAGATACGAAGCGGAGATTAACTCGCGTTCTAGGAGCCGCCCTTTACAAAAACACATGTCCACATTCCATCGCATTATTTACTATTTCCAAAAGCACCGAAATTCCACAATGACAATACTGTGATGGATGTAGTCAACTGGTTCGAGTCAAAATATTCTGCATTTTATTTGATCGGATTACGAGATCGGATTATAATTGTGCCAGAAAGTGTTTAATTTAATGGAAACTATATTGAAAAAATAAATAGATTTTGACAACTATCCAGAATTCCTTCTATGAGAGATTAGAAACTTTAACCTCCCCTCGTACGCATCACTACCAAAATATTATAGAATCGAACATCCTATAGGCGAGTGAATCTGAAACAGACTTTTCACTTAATGCATAAATTACAACTAACATGCTATAATATATGCTTTATGAGAAAAGTAGACGATATCAGCGAGTTCATGATTATTGGTGGTCGCGAAATTGGAGCCCAATGACAACGGCGGAATATATACAGGAATCAGTGTGGACTGCATCAAGAGTCAGTGGTTTGTCCACTGAACGAAGGAGATACGATAGTACAGCGATTTCTCCTAAAAAGCTGACAGTATTAAAATTCAGGGACATTTTTTACGTTGGGTGGTTAAAACAACCTGATAACTAATATGCTAGAACAGCCGTAATCAATCCGCCGCCTATTTCTTCATATTATGCAGCCCGTGGCTATGCAGAAGCAATAAGTGTTAACCTCCAATCCCTATTAGCTTAACTACCGTGGATCAGTTTATATATATATATATACATATATATATATAGTATATATTTTTAATATAAAAATCAACGCTTCTTATTTCGTGACGACCCGAATAATATTGTTAAATATTCAAACATCAAGTATTACAAAGAACGAATATTTTAAAGTCAGTGTGAAACTATATTTTATGACACGGCATCAGCAGACCACAAACGGACTGATGATGCTGTGACAGCTCCTCTCACCTTGCTTGTCTAAAACTGCTCTATTTTGGATACAGGATTCAATTTCTTTTGGGCGTGAACAGCAATGGATATAGAGAGCATCCCGCTTTCTGTCCAGGCTTAATGGTAGCGATCTGCTAGGGGCAACATTTGTGCCACGGTACTGGTTTCCTCATTATTATTGGCAAGTGTGTGCGTGAAGTGTCAAAGTAACTAAGGCTACGATGAGTCATATGTTGTATTTGTAAATCGCGTATATTGTGTGTGGTTAATTTCCTGTTTGCTGGACAGAAAACTCAAACAACCCTCACCTGAGATCGAAAAAGGCCCATAAAAATTCCTTGGGTCATTGATGGGATTCGAACCCAGGTCTTTTCCACCCGATGTGGAAAGGATGGTGATTATATCCACTGGGCGTACCCGCGAAGGCTGTCAACTCTGAGCTCTTATATTCCTTAGCATTCTCGTGAATCGGGGTGTTCTTAAGTTATTGACAGTATGATATACCAGGTCGACAATATCACTGTGAACAAGAACGGGATTGTGAAGGGATGGTTTGAAAAGCACTCAAGAATGAACATATTCGGGAACTTCCCTGAATCAACAGTCGCCGGATTTCAATCCAGTCGGGAACAGTGGAATCATTTGGAATGATCCATCAGAAATAGTTGACGAATTTGGAAAGCTTTAAGCGTACAATTCTCTTATATGAATGGACTACGAACACATGTTAAAGCTTTCATTGAAACAATTCTGTAAATAAACATTTTCGTAATAAGTTATCTAAATAAAATATTTTTCAATAATTTATATCCACCGGAAATTTACTTATTTAAATTTTTTCCCCAATAATCCATATATAAAATTGTTCATATAAAAAATAATCATTTACTTCTGTTCATACTCATGAAAAGGAGAATGAGGCAGAAAATATATTCTAAAATAAAAGGCAGTTAATAAATTAAAGAAAAAAAAAAAGGACGTCACTGATTTTGGTGATACACACTGTTTTGCTTTGAGTAGAATTAATAAAAGTATTTTAATAAGCAAAGAAAGATTTAGAGTTACGGCGTGCGAGAGTTGTGGCACACGGTGTCCGTTTATGCTCCTGATATTAATTTAGTTTTAGATAGTTATACTTAACTTTATAGAAAGATTCGCCCACCAGTGAATTCCTCTTCCTCTGCTCAAGCCTGGCGTGGTATCATCTTCGTGATATGATGAACAGGTACTTTTAATTTTTAAATATTCCTGCTCACTTTTGAATTCCTCCATTACATTGTATGCATAGCGCTTTAGCCTTCATGAACCAGGCAAATTTCCAATTACCCTAAAGGCATAAGGTGACAATGCGTCAACCTTGACCAAATCACAAAGCATGCTCACTCTCTTCAATCTTTTGTGATAAGTACACCTGTCTCAACCATTTAAGCTTTCTTGTGTTATCACAGTCATCACTGTGGAACGCAAATATAAAAGATGCAAGCTTAATAGTGCCAGAGGGAAAAAAAACTACTAGGAATTAAAGACTAACTCCTAAAAGTGAGCATTGTTTACTGCTTCCAAGTGATTTTAAGACCCGAAATCAGACATGTCACAGAAACAGAATAACTTGCAACAATCTGTCTGCCTAGCCTGCCGCGACAGGAAGGAACCGACCATTCGATGTCATGTGTGCAAATTTACCTTTTGTGCCCACTCGGTTAAAACAGACATCACACATCTTTCCAAAGAACGTCGGAGAAGGTTCGCATGTGACAAATGCCTTCGAGATGTCGCTGAAATATCTGAACTTCCTCTCTCCCAGGCTGAAACTAGCTCTAGTGACCAGACAATCACTGATCCAAGTCAATATTCTCAGTGAAATACTGGTTTGCCTGAACGTTCAATCATGACAGAGAAGAAAAATGCATGGGATGCATATAAATTATCAAGCGACTCAGAAGCCTATGGCAGATATAAGCTAGTCTGTAATCAGGTCACAAAGGAGGTTAGGCAGGCGAAGGCAGATTACGAGAAATCCTTGGCAAAATATGCTAAGAAAAACAGCAAGGATTTCTCTACTTATATAAACTCTAAAAGGAAGGGGATAAATCTGATTGGTCCACTTGACATCGATGGTTCGACTGTTGATGATCCTGCTCAGATAGCAAACAAACTGAATGAGTATTTTGCATCTACATTTACACATGAGGAACTAAGGTTTGAAAATGGCAGAAGGTTATCAAATTGTAGCAAGATACTTAATGATTTTGCAATAACTGAAAGCAAAGTGGAGGAGAAATTGTTGAAGTTAAAGATAAGAAAAGCACCTGGGGTGGATGGGATCTATCCAGTTATATTAAAGGAGGCGGCAAAGCAACTAAGCAAACCCTTAGCCATAATTATAAGAGCGTCCTTGGACTCAGGGGAGGTTCCCACGGACTGGAGTTGTGCAAATGTATCCCCAATTCACAAAGGGGGATCGAAGGGTGACACGAGTAATTACAGACCAGTTAGTTTAACTTCTGGTCCGGGTAAAATAATGGAGTCACTGGTTAAAAATGCATTGCAGGATCATCTAGACAAGACTGCAGCAATAATTCAGACACAGCATGGGTTTGTTAAGGGAAAGTCTTGTCTGACGAATTTGATAGGATATTATGATGTGGTTACAAAGGAACTGGATGCAAAAAATTATTTTGATGTCATCTATTTGGATTTCAGGAAAGCTTTTGACACTGTTGCGCATGGAAGACTATTGTACAAATTGGAGCAAAATGGTATTAAGGGTAAGTTGCTACAATGGATAAAAGGATGGTTAAGTGGGAGAAGACAGAGGGTGGTAATCAATGGGTGCTGCTCTTCGTGTACTAATGTTATTAGTGGAGTCCCACAGGGTTCGGTGTTGGGTCCACTGTTTTGTATATTTATCAATGATATTGATGAAGGTATATCAGGCTTAATGTCGAAGTTTGCAGATGATACAAAGGTTGGCAGGGTTGTTAATGATAGTAATGGCAGTGTGCTACTGCAACAGGATCTAGATAATTTGGGCAGATGGGCTAAGAAGTGGCAACTGAAGTTTAACCTTGACAAATGCAAAGTACTGAATATGGGTAGAAGTAACCCCAGAGAAACGTACCAACTGTGTGGTACTATACTTAAGGTGGTAGAAAATGAAAAAAAAAAAACCTGGGAGTAATTGTGCAGTCGGATATGAAATTTTCTGAGCAATGCAGACAGGCTGCCAGGGCAGGTCATGGGGTTTTGTCAATGATATATAGGAATTTTGCTAGCAGGGAGGAGGTGATTGTCCCTCTGTATAAGGCAATGGTCAGGCCACGCCTTGAGTACTGCGTACAGGTCTGGAGGCCTCATTTTAGGAAGAATGTAGATTTACTTGAGCGTGTACAGAGAAGGGCAACAAGATTGGTGAGGGGAATGAAGGGATCCTCTTACCAAGAGAGGCTTAAGTTCTGTAAATTGCAGTGGCTGGAGACTAGGCACCTGCGCGGTGATCTGATTGAGGTGTATAAGGCCTTGAATGGGTTGAGCACGCTGAATTCTGATGGGATCCTTCCACTTGTTCAGATTACAAACCTAAGGGGGCATAAATTCAAATTAAGAAAAGACAGATGTAGAATAGATGTGCGGAAATTTGTCTTTAGCCAGCGCGTGGTTAATTGCTCGAACAAACTTCCATCTGTCGTTGTGGAAGTTGATAGGTTGAATAAATTTAAGGAGGAACTGGACAGGCATTTGGAGGAAATGGAGTGATTTTTTTTTTTTTTTTTGGCTGATGTTGCATAAGCTCATACACTTGCTTTCTTGCATCACATGCCACTACTACTACTATGACCGTCGCATGTGATGAAGCAGTGGACAACTTAACGTCACCTGATGGCACTGCCAATCACGTTATATGCAACACTAATCAACCCAATTTTCCATCAGAAAATGATACTCAAAATTGTGCCTCAAACGCTAACGTATTCTCCACCTCAAGCCAGTCACTAGTCACAACATACTTTTCAAGACGAAGGTAATTCTCCAAGAATTAATGCCGAAATTACAGTGTCTACGCCTCTTCTACAGCCAGACAGTGCTGATTTCTTTATCCACCTAATTTACCGATTGAGGTCCCAAATTGAGGATCTCAAGGATGAGGTCTGCTCACTGAGGAACCAAAATAAGCATATCACTCATGTATTCTTTGGCAAGCCGCCATCTCCGCCACCGATAATACCCAAAAGGACAAAAACTACTCATCTAGTAGTAGATCCTCCTAGCCTTATAAAACCTGGCTCCCACACCCAAATCTACTCAAGACAATCACTAAGGAGGTCTGCAGACACCCCGACTGAGCACGTTAGCTAGGACCGATCATGCACTCATCAGAAAAACACTCACACTCAGCGGCTGGCGAGCAACCACAGCTGCACACTATTGAAGTATCCCAGCCAGAGAACAGACCAGGAAATAACAAAGATAGGCCAAAGAACTAAACAATAATTTAACTAACGCCCATCATGTTCTGCCCACCTCATATGTTGGTGGGATTACCAACAGCCCTTCTAGCGATACCTACGTCCTATCTGGAGATAATACAAAATTCCCCCATTCCAACAGCCAACCCCGCCTTAAATTCTTCAGGATGCCTTCGATCTACCAATATTGATCGCCCTCCCCATCATGCTGTTATTTCTAACCAGACCTCTTTATTCCACCAAGTAACAGCGCCCAAATCTCATCTGACGCTGGTCGAGAAATATATCTCCGTCATTCCCACCAGAGCCAAAATCTTTGCCTCCAGATTTGGACCTAGAACATCTCCTGAATCTATTAGTAGAATGTTTATGAAGGAGCATAACTTCTCAGTTCAGGTTAAACGGCTTAAAAGTCGGCAAATGTGCTATGCCTCCTTCCTTTTGTGTCACCCGCTGTCTACCAAAAGTTTGTAGATCCTGCCTCCTGTCCCCAAGGAATATATATCAGACCTTTTCTGAGGAAAACAGACCTCCCCCATCAACAATCTCAAATAATCCACCTTCCTCGATAGCAATCAAGACCTCAAGGAAACAAGTATGAATGCTCCACGCTCTAAGTATTGTCTCAAAATGTGCGCAGCATAAGTCGCAATTATACTAGTGGTGAATCACATCAGCAGCAAACTGATTCCATCAGCCTGCAATCACCAGTAATAAACAGTTCGGGAATACTCATCCCAACATGGGTAAAGAATCGACAAACTCGAAAGCCTGCCTTAAAAAAAAAAAAAAAAAAAAAAAAACACTAGAGGTATGCGCCTTAAAAAGAACCCCAGGAATTGTGCAGTCAGAGTCTTTTCTGGAATACCGTTGACCAAATTCTCCTCGTCAATGTTATCGATATCCTCTGTGCCACCGAGACCTGGCTCGATAAAGACCAAGAATTTTTTTATATCTTGTGTTCCAGCTGGATATAAATCTGCTTTCACTTCTAGAATTGGGTAAAGAGGAGGCGGTGTTGCAATTTTCTTTAAGAGCCCAGAGTCTCATTTATTCATCAAGTCTCTGGCCAAACATCAGCATACGAAGTTCCTGCTGTTACTCTCAGATACCATAGGGTCCTCGGAGATGCGCGCGCACGCACACACACCTTATAAATCCATCCATGAAATATCTAACTGGATCATCAACCAGCTTCATCCTCCCACTTCCACTGTGCAGACTTTTATCTTCCTCCTTCAGCAAATGCTCCAATCAAACTTATCTTGTACAGGGTTACAAATGATCAACGATCTCCCGACCAGAGGTAACAACCAATTAGATCTCATCCATGCACACCTGATTACCTGCCAGAGACTTATTTCAATTCGCACCACAAGCCAATTGTTATTCTTTTACACATACCTGCTCCAACCTTCAATGTTGGAAATTCGACTAATAGCAATAGTAAGTCCCAGGTTTTTGAGTATTTCTAAATGTGTTGAGGTTGCCTCTGTCATCCCGTGAAAATTGTGATCTCGAAATTGCAGTGAGTTTGCTTAGTAGTTGGCTTAAGACTATTGCGACCTTTGCAGCATCAAACAGAATTTCCATCATGCCTCGGTCCAGAGCAGGGTGGACTCCCCATCTTAATAATATGAGCTTCAAGTTAAAGCAGCATCTGCACAAAATGTGGAAGCAGTCGCAAAGTGTCCAAGACAGGATAACCTACTCCGGAGCTGGCGCAAAGTTTAATAAGCAAAAATCTCAAGCAATTAAGCATCACATGGACAGAACCCTTCGTAGAGAAAAATGGCCCTACTCTGAGCAGCCTTCTGATTTCCCCCTAAATCTTGAACCTGACCAGTGGCTTGACTTCTTATCTAGATTTGCCTCGAACATGGAACAATGTCCTGATCTTCATACACCAAAAACTGGATTGATACTGCAGACAAACACTGTCTGCAGTATCAATCTCCAGAGAACAGCTTATTGCTGCCATTAATTCTACAGAAGGTGCAGGTGGAATCCCGCAATTCATTATCAAATATCTTAGCCCATATATTTTGGATCCCTTTCTAACTATTTTAATGCTATTTTGTCAAGTTGTTTCTTTCCCCAGCAGTGGAGCATCTACCTTGTAAAGCCTATACCCAAAATCAGTCTCCTACTCTTAAGCATTACCGGCCAATCTCCAATGCCTCAAGTCTTCTAAAGCTCCTTGAGAAGGAGCTTCTCCCCGTTCTTACTAAACAACTTCTTCCAAATCAGCCTCCTCAAATCCATTACTCCCTTCTGCATAGATCCACTGTGACTGACCTCTTAGCCACCAGCAGCCCTATCGTCTCTGCGTTTGAATCCCAAGCAGAGCTTGCAGTCACTTATGTAGAATTTGAAGCAGCTTTCGACTATAAACGTTCCTGCAATGCTGAAGCTGTTTTCAGACCACTATCAGATCAAAGAAGACACTATAGTTCCTCACGTCACTCCATGAAAACAGAATAATCCAGCTTACTGTCCATGGCCACATATACCAGCGAAGTCTCTTCAGGCGTGCTACAGGGTGGCGTCTTATCTGGGCTCTTGTTTACAACACTTATCCCTCCACTTGCTGAGTCCAGGTATGATACTTTGTTATGCAGATGATATAAACCTCCTCATACCGATTTCTCCATACGATGATCTCGTGATAACAGGATCAATTAATAATACACTCACAGAAACTGAAAACTATCTCAACCAGTTCGGATTAAAAATAAACCGAGAAAAATTTGAAATTATGATATTCTCTTTAAAGAAAACGCCTTATATCCAGCCAATTGTGTAACTCTCCTATTCCCATCGTCAATAAGCATACTGATCTCGGGGTTGTTTGATCCTAAGCTCTGCTTCAGTTACCACATAGACAAGCTGCTCACTCTGGCAGCTCGACTCCGATGGATTGCCAAGCAGCATTTACATTATATTAATGAAGTCACAACTACTAGAAAATATATAAAAACGACAGTATACTCTCCGCTTTTATATGCTGCAGAGGTATGGGCATCAGCTGCCACTAGCACAATCAGGCACTTTTTTTTTCTGCTGAGTTTTGGCTCTTAAAATGGGCCATAAACAAACTAACTTCCTCCACAGCTAAGGAAAACTGAAATGGCCAGTTTGATTCAAATTCACAGGCTCCCCACGCTGATTAGGGTAAAACGTCTTACCACCTCTATCAAAACGATGGTTGACTAGATTTTGGCACCATCATTCTGGGACCTGTGCTCATAGAGTCCCTCAGAGCGACTCCAATTCTAAAACCCCAAACAGTGCTCCTAAAGCAAAATCTCATATTCGCAATAAAACATCCTCGCGACTATTTATTTTTCAATTTTTTTTTTATTTATTTTGGTTCTAGCTACTGAAATCTCAGGAAAGTAGGTGGCAAGACCACCCAGAGTACTTTACAAAATACTGGTAACATCCGGCTGGCCTCCCTGTTGGCGAGGTATGGTAACGTCGGGTCCCATCTGGGACCCGGCGGCTAACAGGCCGGAAGAACAAGGGGCATTACACAGTACAAATCCCACATAATTCAAATCTTTGGCTTATCCGATACAACGAACGGAGATGGGGTTTCTCCCACCTCCGCCCGGAGAAACCCCAGGTGCTGCTAGAACCCAAAACATCTCATCTCAGCAGTCTCCACCTATCCGATAGGTTCCTGCCTTTTCAGCTACTTTCATGTGCCCAGTCCTTCGATGCTGACATTACCTTAATAAGTTCGCTTCTGACAGGGAATACAGACGTCGCATCCTTGAATTGCACTTCTCTGCCCCTGATCCTTCTCCTCTAAGCTCGTCTTAATGCCGCAAGCAACAATACTACCTGATGTGAAGATGGCATACTAACTTTTCAGTATGACAGTGAGTAATCATGAACTAACTACTTCTGTTCAGTGCAAAGGACATTGCACTGTTTATATTACTATATGTATATGAAATTATTTGTTTCCGCCAATATTTTCTTTATATATTGTACTGTAAATAACTGTATTATACTTGGAGTTTTGAGCTGTACTTTCACATATGAATTTCCTTATGTTTGATATATCAATGCTCTATTTATTATTATATTGTATTATTACTGTTAACCCCTGGCCTGGTGGTAGTGAAGGGCAACATTGCAATGTATCGAACTGTAATATGATCATTTATTATAGTAAACGATTTCTTCTAAACAGCAGAATATTATTTTGATAAATTTCTGCTGTTACAGAAAACGGTCTGTGACGAAATACCTTACAGAGATGTCAGGTGACAACGAATACGAACCGCGGTACAGCTACAGATATTATTACATCTCGCAGACAACTTCCTGGAAGGGACTGTCTATTGAAATCGGAGTTTCACAGTAATGTCAAGAACAGGCCAATTCCTTTTAAGTTCTGGGACTCTCAAACTTTACCTCTTTTCTTTTTGACTACACAATTAGTATTTTCAAGAGAAGAGAAAAAAAAAATAAAAGCACCACTCTCTGAGGATGATTAATTCCCAAAATGGAATGTCAAGTCTCAATTTCCCTGCTAAGCAAGCTCCCGTGACATCTTAAAATACAGGGCAATACAAATGAAATGGGCCACTCAATCTTTCATAACTTATTGGGTTAGTTGATAATTAACAATACTGTTTAAAATAAACAGTATAAAAGTTGTATACAAATTTAATACAAAATTTACGATTGTATCAGGCGCAGCTTTTAAAATACATTGACTGACAGGCTATTTAGGAGACTCCACTATCATTTTTTTGGAAGAATGTAGTGCGAAACCTCACAAGCAAAAGTCTACGCAGCTAAAACCTGTATATTAATTACTGTTGACTCAAATGTGGCAATTAAATAATTTTTTTTTAACACATAAAAATTACTATACAGGTTACAAAATACGGAGGACATACCTTTAAAAGTGTCAAAAAGTTAAAATAAATTCCCGTGAAAAAAAAAAAAAAAATTAAAAGTTCGTACCACAATATAAGCCCTTTGGTGCATGGATTAACATAATCTGCGCTTACGGGTCACTTTATATTTAATAGGCAAGCAAGGTATTTGTATGTAACAAATAAGATGACACCTAAGCAGAAATCTATACAAATATTGTAAAATTAGGTACAGCGATATCAACTTAGCTCTCAGATGTTCATCACTGGAACGTATTTTTAGTTCAGATTTTAAGCGTTCTAGTGACGGATCTGCGCACTGTCCTAATAAATAAATAAAAAAAAAGCTCACGACTAGCGTTTGACCCTTGTCAAAACTACACAAGCCCCATACTCAATTTTTTTAGCTCTATCCCGCATAACTTCTCTTTCGGCCTGACGCAATTTCTAGCGCCCCCCCCCCTTCCCATTTTTTTTTTTTTAGGTCCTAGCCACTGAAATCTCAGGAAATTAGGTGGCAGGACCTGCCAAAGTAAATCTCTAAAATACTTGTGTACCTGGTCTGCCTCCACGAGGTATATTGTGGGCAATGGCTAAAAGGCCAGATGAACAACGGTACAAAACAATTTCACACCACAATATCCATACACTTTTAAACCTCTGGCTTCTACCGTTCTGTATCACACCACAATGTATACTACACGGAGATGGGAGAAACCACTGGTGCCGTTAGACCCTAAATACCCTAATAAAGTCAGCACTCTGATGTAAATTGTTAAATCGAACCACAGAATGAAAATATTTTAGTTGTATCAATCGTCATCGATACAGTCAAATTATTACTCCAACACCATTTCTAGAAATGCTGCATATCTAACCCAAAAGAAGACTTTTGGAATATTTTTATGCTAAATCCAAATTTTAGGGTGGGCCCTTTTATGTCTGCTATATTGTGAAATAAGGGCAAAATTCTCTATTTCAGACACGTTTTCGTCAATTCCTTCGATGACTTTTGAATTTCCGCTTTTAACTTGGAAAAGTATGCGAATTCCTGCACTAGGTACAATCTCTAAGAATACCAGCTGAAAGCACACTGCTCGGCAAAATTAACAGTACAAAATATTTTTTATGAATATTTAATTGTGAACAACGTCGCCAGGCGAATATTTGACATAATGGCATCCTGGCATGCAAATTCCGAGTATTCGATAGAAATCGATCCTTACAGAACCACGCATTACCACCTTATAGAACTTCACATAATGTAAATTATTCATGCCTATAAAAAAATAGGGTTACGACTGCATCACTTCATTTTTTTTTTTTATTTTATTTATTTATTTTTTTTTTTGCTTGCTCAGTGGGAGAGCCACATTTTCAGTACTGAGGAAGGCAAGTCATCGTCATTTAGATGATTCTTTGAGATGGCGGGCCGTTAGACGTTTTGAAGTCTCGCAGGCGGAGGTGACACGTTGCCTTAATGTGTTACGCAATGTAGTCTCGGCACTATAGAAGAAGTGCAACTTGCGATAAAGCGGGACAAAATTTGACATGGTGGTGTACCATAAAATGACGTGACAGCGAGAAACTTCAGACTGGTATAAGGGACATTTAATAGAGGTGGCATGTGAATTACCAAAAAATATCACATTACAGATGTCGATACAAGATGCTCGAAAATGTGGTCACATGACCTCAGTACCTCCTCCAATGGCTAAACTGGCCTGAAAGCGGTGTCTAAGAGTCTGTGGCAAAAAATTCCATTCTTCCACCAGCGCAGACCAAGTGAGCTCACCAAGTGACTGAGGAGTTGGCCGTCGGCGTGCCACATTTTCGGATTTAAATCTGCTCATTGTGCTGACCATGGCAGTCGTTGGATATATTGTTTCAAGATTCCTCCACCAATTGAGCTATGTGCAGTGGCGTTGTTGTGCATGAAAATAAAATCCAACCGAACCCCAAAAAAGTCGCACATACGGTTCGTGGGATCTGTTTTCGGTATCTCTGCCCTAGTTACAGTATTCGTATCAAAAACATGGAGGGCGTGGCCATTGATTCCGCCCTACAGGAGAACGCCGCCTCCACCGTAAGTGTCCTTTTCTATGATGTTGGAGGGATGATACCGCATTGCTCCTTGTCTCCAGATGAAATAAAGTGTAGAATCTGTTTGGAGGCTAAAACGAGACTCAGAACAGAACTGTACCCCATTTGTCAGGGCTCCAAGGCACATGCTCATGGCACTAGTTTCGACGAGCTCTGCGGCGGTTTGGGGTTAATGGGATACAAATAACTGGCTTCCTTGCGTAGAGTCCACTTGAACTGAGCCTCCTTAACACAGTTCGGTTAGAAATGTTTTCACCTATGGCAGCATCAACCTCAAGAGACGGTTGATGACAGGATATCATCAGGTTTCGTCTTGCTGTTAGAGCCGGATAGCGGTCTGTTTTGGTTGATGTAGCCTTCGGGCGACCTTGGCCAGCTCTTCTTGTAATACCTCCTGCCTCCTGAAAATGCTTCCATAGTGAAGAGACGAAACTGGGTGACACATTAAGCCAACGTGCCACCTCCGCCTGCAACTGCCCGCCATCTCAAAGAATCATTCCAAATGCCGATGACTTGCCATCTTGAGTACTGGCTGTCCCACTGAGCAAACCAAAAACAGGAATGAAGTGATGTGGTCGCAAACCAGTGTTTTTAGGCATGAATAATTTGCGCCTCTGTAAGATGGTAGATCGATTTCTATCGGATGCCTGCAATATTCGCTTTCAGTGGCACTGCTCACAATAAAATATTCATGAAAAACATTTTGTTCTGTTAATTTTGTCAGGCAGAGTAGTTCCAGTGTAGCGTTTCGAAAAATAATTTCCTTAGTTATCGCAAATCTGTGACCTTTTAAGGAGACTTCAAACTTGATTACAACAAAAAATGAGCTATGTGAAACCCATGTAGCCGCGTATTTTCTGCAACACACAACATAGGCAATCACATTCAGCAGTACACCACATGCATGTTGCAGCTTGACCCTCTCGACAAATTTACTCCGGTAAATTCGAAATATGCATGTGAAATTGTTGCAAATACACTCCCGTGTATTTGCAACAATTTCATGGTTAGAAAAAAACATTTCATGGTTAAACTTATGGTTAGAATAAACATTGTAAAAGTCGACGGAGAGTCTAGCGTGAATGGATCAATTAATTTAATATCTACACATCCCTTAGAACTCGTATACAGAATAAATTCTGCGGCAGAGCAGGTCTGCCTTTGTGACGACGGAAAACTAAGTTTTTGCCTTAAAATTGCTTCAATGCCTTAAAATTGCTCTGGTTGTCTGAATATATTCGGATTCCTTATCTGGATTCTGGTTGTATGGATATATTTGGATTTAAGGATTGGTTCAGGTGGATGACTGAACATTAAAGGAAGTCCTAAATGAATATTTTTAAAAATTTAAGATGTGGCAGTCGAAATAGGGTGGGTAACATTGATCATACTGGATAGTATCTTTTACAGTATGCTTTCGTTTCACCACATACAACGAAAGCATACTATAAAAGTTAGTTATTTCGTAGAAACAGAAATTGTCTTTCTGTACAGTAGTATTGGACGGAAGTAGGATATTCTGGGACCACTCCTCCATTAAGCAAGTCTGATGGTAAAAATGGTACAGCGCATCCTGCTGAAAGTAGCTGCCATCAAGATAAGGAGGGACGTAGTTAACATGATGGGATGCATCTGGTTCGCAATGTTTGGATGTTGAATTGCATCCATTTATCAATTGGTATCAGGAGCTGCAACGTCTCTCCAAGATATGCCAAATACTGTGCTCTTCCTCTGCCACACTACAATGTCTCCACAAAGTATAATCAGAGCATAATTGCCATACTGATCCTGTAACTGGGATTCTTTAGACCAAAAAATCCTTTGAATCATTCGGCTTCCACGATTCTTGGCCAACAGTCAGCATTTCTGTTTGCTTAGTGATAGAGACACAGTAGTATGCGGTTGGGTCTTCTGTTACCGTTCGTCTCAATCGGACGATATCCGATGCATAATAATTTTCCGCGTTGTACACAGATATTTAATTGCATGACTCTTCCTTGCCCATTTAATCATAATCGGCAGAGGATGCAGACTGCTCTTTTTACAGCTACGACCAATTGCTGGGGAGCTACTGACACTCCTTTGCGAAACAGTAATCGTGACTACTGCGACAGTAACCACGATGGCTTTTTGTTGGAATTATTATTATTAGCCATATGGTGCAAGGAAGCCTGAGGCTTATGCTGCACCAGGCAAAAAAAAAAAAAAAAAAAATCCGAATTACCCTGAGAGGAGAAGTAGAAGGGAATCAACCATTGTCTCTTATCAACCTACAGTGTATTACGTAATGGTACATTCTATTTCCTGGCGGAAGGGGAGTTCCATTTCCAATATCTATATTTAAGCTTTCCACGTAAATGACAGGGACAGCACAATTCGAATTACAGCGAAACTCTGATTTTACGTTTGTTCTAATAGGTCCAACAGAAATCCCTGAGAGCAATATTTAGATTTCTCTGCAATTGCCTGTTATCACAGTTTACTAAAAATGCAATTTTATTGATACTTTTATTTTAAAAGCTACCATTTCGGTAGCAAGATATATCAGGTACTGGTCCAAGAACTCCTGGTTTGTTCATGTTACCCACAATGATTAGTGTTCACTTCGTAATGCTTTCGTTCTTCACGAAGTATGGGTATAATTTTCCGGTTATCACAACCTAGTACAGTGTTTCTCAAAGGGTGTGCCGCGTCACATTAGTGTGCCGCAAAATTTTCCAAGTGTGCCGCAAAATTTAGAAATTTCTTCTTCTATGACTACGTAGGTGTGCCGCGAAATTTTTCTTCTTTGGAAAATGTGCCACGAGAGTAAAAAGATTGAGAAACACTGACCTAGTATACACAAGGACGTGTTGTTGGAGTTCATCTTATTCTGTTTAGTTGTGTAATACCTAAGTATATTTATTTGTTTAAATTTCTATAACATAGATGGTTTCCGACCCATCACGACAAACTCGCTGTGTCAGTGTGGAGGTATCGTTCACGATAAAGGCCAATCAGTGTTATGTCGTGATATGTTTGTGTTGTGGTTGGCCTTTTAGCCCAAAGGCCTACAAAACGCTGTAAACTTCTGGTTTTCGCCATTCACGGTGTATACCAAGGTAAGAACAACCATTTTTAACCGCCCAACGTGATTTAGATGCCACACTGCCGCAAAGTGTAAGTGAAATAGTTTTTCCTTTTTTGGAATGGGGAATTTTCTTAATTCCTTCAAAACGTAAAAAAGCAATTCCGTTGTATTTTCCGTCCTCAATTATCCGTTCTACGGCTGACATTAAAGGTCAAATAAGAAAAAAAACAAAAAAAAAAAAAAAAACAGAATTTTCTTCTTGGTTCTTTACGAAGATCGACCACGGAATACGATCAATAGCGCCTCTTACGAAACAGATAGGAAGAGCGTATATTGTGGCGTGTAACGATTGTAATTGCATATTAGAGGGGAAACTTGTAGTTACCAAAGTATGCGTATTATCACTTTCGGTGATAATACGCATGTTCTGGTACTTTGAACTTGCTAACAATGGTACGACAGAAATTCATGGTAGCTGTTTCAATCGTTATTCAAATTGAATAACGATTACATCCTGGTCCCACGTAATCATTTTTAAGAACATGCTTTATACCAGCAAAAAAAAAAAAAAAAAAAGTTATGATAAAGGTTTTAAAATATTTTAATTACCATAATAAATCAGAAAATATGCTACTGTATGTACAACACGACTACTCCGAATATCCAATCAAGAGTTAGTTATGCGCATTGCAACATGCAAATTAGCGAAGCCTAAAAAAAAAAAAAAAAAAAATCGATCTAAGTCATTTCAGAGCTGTCCCTTCTTAAAATTGAGGGGGGGGGACAGCAATTCTACCTTAAAATGGCGCACACAGTTTAAGATTCCTTGGATCAAGATGGTCGCTGGCTGAGGTAACCCGATGTGCTCAGCAAAATAGAGTCAACACTTTGGAAACAATGTTGAGAATGGAACCGTGACCAAAAGCAGAGGTGAGCTTTAAAAAAAAAAAAAAAAAAAAAAAAAATTGAAAACGAAGCATCTATTCTTCCTCAAATGAACACCGGTGGTCAACAGTTCATACAAATGCCTAACTAGAGACCACGACAAAGATGGCCTTCCATTTTCCCCGATGATACTATATGAATACCTTTAGCTCTAATTCACCACATCCAAGGACTTTTTTTTCTACAAGTTTTATATCAGCTCCTGTGCAGAAATACGATTTGCTACCTCTTGCTTTGGTGGACAGCTCCAGATGGAGTAAAGGAAAAATGATTCCTTTCATGGCATAATTAACATAACTCTTATTACCAGTCAAATGTTTGTCATATATACGCTTATTTAAAAATTAATTCGTATGAATTTCCGTACAAGTTGAATAAGAAGTTAAAAAGGCAAGTAACTTCCTTATGGATTAACTTCCGTTATCTTTGATTAGAGAAACTGCAAACTGAAACTGCTTTAATTTTACTTGCACAAAGCTTGGCAAAGTATTTTGTAACTGCTCAAGAATCCTTTTTTTTTTCCCCCTTTTATTTATTAAGAAAATATTTTTCTGGGGAAACCCTGCTCAGGCAATGTGTAATTAAATAATCAGAACAAAAAAACTTACCAGTAAAAAGCGACGCTGTTTGCTAATCCCTTCTCAACGTTCCGATCCAGAACGTTATAGCACAGGTTGGTGAGCGCTCCTTCCATCCATTTGATGGAGATTGGACCTTTTCTGACGTCAAAATTGAACTGAAAGAAATCTTCCTTTGGTGGAGATTTCCAGTAAAAATTCTTAGCTATCTCGACCCAGAATTCAATGGGTTGTTCAATTGACTTTTTATACATTTTCTGGTAGTCTTCCATACTTGACAAATAAGCATTTTTGCGAAACTCCTTGTTCGGCTGATACACTTCCCGTACGTCGTTCTGATCCGAGGTCGCCATCTTCAGTGATTGAAGAGTGTGTACACTGCTGCCCTCTACGGAGGAGAAGACCAATTTAAACCTAGCCGCGCCGTGTTATCAGTGTTGATATTGAGAAAGTGTGCCACCTGGTTTTCGACAGATGAAAAACAACGTTTTAATAATTACTGACTTGATGTGACTCGCGTAAGGTCGTTGGCAATGACAAGGAGAGCTAAGTTGGTATTCTGATATGACACGTCAAATTAGTGTTTGTTTATAGTCCCGCTGACTTTTTTAAATTCTGAACATATCTACTTTTGTCACGGACATCAAGTTCCTTCACGAATCAACTGAGCTATCGAGGGTGGGACTGATTTATAATGTGCGAACAGCTGGCTTGGCCTAGTTATAGACTTTGCACCCTACCTACTTTTGGAGTTTCTTGTGTCTTATCCAAGATTTCCTCTTCCCCCCGCCCCCACCCTATTGACATTGCCTGTTTGTGGGTCATGATATGTAGGTTCAAAATACTGTCAAAAATTACTTTAAATCATTGGTTTAGAGACGCGGTAATTTACGTATTGGAAAACTGCCTACGGCTCCAAATTTTGAAGGTTTCATAAGATGTCTAAAAAACCAGTGCCGTATTCTAAATCTGTAATAAAATTAGAAATAATAAACCATTATAAGCATGAAACATAAAAATCGTATGGAAATAAATATATAATATTATATCCTTTAGTGTGAATTCTTAACTTAGTGTCTAAGGATATAAATACCTGAAATCCGGGCCTTATGGTAGAATGTTTAAGAGAAGGAGAAAAACTTTCCACCATTTAGTTATCCAAAAATCAGATATTTAAATAAATCAGGTCGCATATTATAATCCAAATATTCATTTCAACAATAAATATAAAAGTATAAACAACAAATTCATTTTTAATTAAAATGCAACAATTCAAAATATGCAAATTCTATATTTACTTTCTACATTTTTTTTATACACGATCGGTGTATAAATTCATTTGCGTCCACCAGAGCAAAATCTACTAAGTACTTTCAAACTTTTACAGGAAGTAGTTACTTAATAGGGTCAGCAAATTCATGGAGTTACTACATTGCCTTATTCAGAGTTTATATGGTAACGAAGTTCATATTCGTGTAACTGGCACACAATCCATGGTACTGACTGGCCTTCCAACAGTTTATTCGAAGAGTGCAATAACTTCTTTCTTTTGCCCTCGCATTTAGCATCAGTTCCATCAAACCACTTAAAAGTTCAGAAGTTGTTGTTCCATTCTGCGTCAGATAATTCATTATGCGTGTCTTTGCACTGTGGTCTTCTCCCATCACAGATGTGAGGTGTCCAAGATATTCAGATTCAGAACCTTAAACCAGAACTACTGCTTCTCCTTTACATATGGCATTCTTCCTCTTTTTCCTTATCAATTGTTATAGTGTTATCTTTTCGAGAATCGAAATACAAGCGTTCTATTAGTTTTAATTTTTCTCCATTTGTTTTTTCAGAAGCTATATCACATTTCTTCACCACCCCATAACCTGCTTTCACCTATTACTTTTGATGTGTTCTGCTGCGTAATAACTTTCCTATCCGCGAGTACTGTACTTGCTGTTATTGAAAGCGCTGCAGTTGGCCACGTCTGTTGTATCCTTGTGGTAGTATAGTAGTTATAATCACCGTCTTCCCACATTGTGTATAAAATGCCCGATTTCTATTCCGGTCAATGACGCGAAGAATTTTTACGAGCTTTTTTCACAAAGTGGCTGAGTTAGTCTGTCTCAGGTGAGGGGAGTGCGTGGTTTTTCCTCCGGAAACTAGGGTTTTTCGTTCAGCAAACAGACTCGACCTAAGGATACACGGAATTACAAACATAATATATTGACGCTTCACAGCCTTAGTTGCTTAACGCACAAATCTAACTTGGATAAGCCTATCCTATCACAGGCCAGTAACAATGATGGTGAACAATTTTCGTTTCCCGTTACATCAAGTTTTAAGATTTCATGGATTTGGAGCCAAAAAAAAAAAAAAAAAAATCCAGCCTTTTTAAGTCTCCATTTTAGAATTTTGAAGGACATGAATTTCGTGCATAGACTTTACTGAGCGGTACATTGATTAACGGCTTTACCAGGTGCACCTATCCTTTTCATGAAATGGGACGCAAGTAATAGCATCGCATGTTCAAAATGCGATATAAATAAATAAAGCAGGTGGACGGATATGTAAGAATACCGTACGCGATAAATTCAGTGCGAGGATGGACAAGATGAAATATTTAAGGGACTTTGAACATGGCACAAATAGTCGGCGTTAGACATGCGAATATGAGTATCTCGGAAACTGCAACCCAGTTGGGGTTCCCCATAAGACTGTGTCTCGAATGTACTGAGATCGGTCCAAGAGCCAAATGATTTCCAGCCATCGGCGATCCTGTGGTCAGAAACAGCTCGCTAATGCGAATTCAATGGTGGCCGATAACGCGTGCAGATTAATAGAAAGGCTACAGTCAGTAAAATAACTCAGTATAACAGTGGTAACCAAACAGGCATTTAAGAACTTTTGTCATGGTTGGAGTATCGCAGTCGATGACCAAACGGGGTTCTACTCCTATCAGAAAAAAACAAGACTGTATGGTTACAGTGGGCTGAGGAACACCAACACCCAACAGTGGAGGTTTGGAAAACGTTGCTTGGTCGGATGAATATCAGCTGTTTTACGTTAATATGAACAGAAAATGGCATACACATAAGTTCATCCTGTTAGGTGTCAATAATGTGCAAGCTGCTGGTAGCGATGTAATGGCGTAAGGAGTGTTTATATGGTCCAGTGAAATAAAATTTGGATGCCACAGGTTATCTGGAAATTGTTATTACCAGCTATATTCCTTCATGGCTGCAATGTATCCATCTATGATTGGGCTCTTCTAACAGGATAATGCGCCATGTTACAAGGCTAAAAACTGTAGGGAACTGCTTCCAGGAACATGAGGGAAAATTCAGCCTACTGCAGTGACCTTCCCAGTCACTAGAACGTAATCCAATTCATCACTTGTGGAGTGAGCTATTCGGAACAGAGATTCGAGATCATCCAATTTGCAGCAACTGTGGAAGGAAATTGAGTCAACATGAACCAGCATACCTGTGAAACACTTTCGACACCTCGCTGAGACTGCCATGACGAATCCAGGACGTTCCAAAGGATAACAGGCGACCTACTCTCTATTAGTAGGTATACCTAATAAAATGACCACTCAGTGTATACTAACGCAAATCATTGTATCATGTTTGCTAAAAAAGTCACTTTATTCCCTCTCCCTTTTCTGGAGTTTAAGTTAGTTTCAAATTTCCCCACACACACCTTCTGTTCAGTTATGTGGTCTGTGAGAAAGGCGTGTCCCTTCTCCGTCATCTTCCGACGTTTTTGGCAAAGGCATTGAATTTCGAGAAATCGGCATTGCAATTCGAGAAATGGGTCCAGTAACTCGGATGTTTTTAGAGCTATTTTCAATTGTCCTTTTCTCTTAAGTCTTACATAACAAAGAAAAATATCGCGTGATATCCTGGTATGTAGATAAAACATTGTTTTCCTCCTTTGGCGCTTTGAAATAAGGCGAGTCATTTGTTCCTTTTTTTTCTCATTTTCACTGCTAATGATTTTTCAATTCCACTTTGTACATTAAGCTTTCAAAATTTACATGAATCAGCCCTTAATTACTCTTAAAATTGCTTAAACACTACATAAAGAGGCGGCAGAGAGCTACAACTCAAACAACAGTCAGCGCAACGATTGTACAATTCTCGGTAGAAAGTTGGAATGGAAATCGGGACAATCTTCGCTAACAAAGAAATGGGATTTTAAAGAAAAGAATACACACAAGGTCCCAGAGACAACAAATATTTTCCAGTGCAAACACAAATTTGCAAACATATAAGAGGACTCAATTTTTCATTTGCACTCAAATTGAAATGTTACTTGTATTTCCCAAAAAACAAATTATAATTTTTTGGCAGGGGATACACAAATTCACTTTTTCACTATAAAAGTGAGATATTAAGTTTTAGCAGAAGGGGCGACCTCACTAGGCAGCAGAGCAGTCATAGAATTTCAACTAATAGTCATAACATAAGTGATTCAGATGTGGCCAAAACCTGCCAGTCTGTTCAGCGGTAACTGAAGAAATTGCGTGATATGAATCAAATTTTGCACACATTCTTGTGGACCACTGAATGAAACTATTTTTCATTAATGCAAATTTTAAATCTCCAAAAATTTCTGTGCAAAAATTTTCCGAGTACCCTTTTTGCACTTGAAAAAAGTGAAAAAAGGAACTCAGAAAATGACATGAAGCATTACCTTCACAACAGGTTGCCTTGTTATTGCATCACTTCAAATATACAGTACTTTCCTTGTGACATTTAGAAGCATCATAATATTCATTTGAATGTGGAGTATTATCTACCTTCGTAAGTTTTCCTGGTATGCACTACTTCCAAGGCCAGAAGGGCTCCAGTGCTACAGGGTCCCATGTCCTTATTTTCAGGAGCTCCAAACATGTGTATCGAGGGAGGCCCAGGCTACCTAAATCCGTATTGACTATTTAGACAGTTTTCCTGTTGGAGTAGGAAACTTTTCAAAGTAGTTCAGTACCAAGGTAAGTCCTGTGAAGGTGGTATGTGCAGCATGATAGATGAGAATACAAAAGTAATAATAATTCGCGCCTAGTTAAGCCGGTTTTAGTTAAAAGCTGACTTTTATCTAACAAGTATTGAAAATGCATTGTTACAGCTTCTCTTTTCATTTGATTAGATTTGATTAGATTCGATATTTGATTAGATATTTCTAACTGCGGGTGACCCAAATTAAGTATGTAAAAAAATTAATAATAATCGACTAGTGAGGTTACAGTATAAATTTCGGATATATCGGATACCACATATCGTAAGAATAATACGATATAGTTCATGAATATATCAATATATCGTTGTTCCTACGTCTAGAGACATGTATTTTGAATTGTGGAACGCATAAGCATTTTTAGTCAAATACACGCCTTTTAACATTTTCATATTTGCAGCACCACTTTAAAATTGTCCTGATTCAAACGTCAGTCACAGGCTTACCGAAAACACATAAGGATGTTATGTACAAAAATATAGCTTAATTATAAGGTGTAAATGTTTCTGTTGTTATCACGTAGGAGTTTTTAGGAAAAATAAGATATGGTATGTCAGTGTTGGAAGCAACAGAATATCTAGAAATCCATTGGGGAGCAATACAAATCCAATTCTGTTTAAAAGGAACTGATTTACTTGCTAAGTAAATTAGTTTCTTGTAATTAATATGTAAATTAATACGTAATCAAACTTTAAATTTAAAACTTAAGAGCCAATATTACAATGTAGATGAAGTCAAAACAATATTTAAAAAAAATGATGCGCCACTGATCGTGGTTGTTGAGTAAAAAACGCTCCTAAATGAAGCAGTCTAATCAAGAACTGAAACTCTACCAGAATTCAGTACTTTAATAGCAGAAAAAGAAAATTAAGGTGGTATTTCTACATACAGGATTTGATATAAGTGAATGGAAAACACTTCTCAAACTAAATCCGATATCAAAGCAATTACCTACGAGAAATAAATTTTTGGTTGGGGAGAGTTCGCCGGTAGAACTGTACATTTTGTGTTTTGCATGTCTGTTGTTTTATGAATGCATTGATAATGTCGCTATTTTTATGTTTCATAGCCGAATCCTTGACGTCACCAGGAATAATAATTAATATTATTAATATTTAAAAAGCGATAAATTTTCTCTTTAGTCAAGGCCATTGTTGTAATGGTGATACATCTGGAAGAATTAATATGGAACTCGTAAAGCATCAATTATCGTTTAAAGATTATATAATATTCATCTTATATATGTGTATTCTACTTTTGGCTCATTTTTGAAAACATTGAAAGGAGGGGGACAGTAGTAAGTAAATATAAATATATGCTTATGAAGTTGTGAAAAATTATAACCTTTTTTGCAAAGGAATGTATAGCACCTGCAAAGGATGCTTAGAAGTGGCCAGATTTTCTGGAGCTAAAACGAGAATTCTTTTAATGGATGCAAACAAAAATTTCAAAACTGATAAATACCCTGTGACAGACTTGTTCAATCGTGAACGCTTCGACACATTGTAGTGCAATTGTAGTTTCTGCCACTTCCAGGCTTTCTGCAGGAGTATTACACGTCCATATTAGATTATGTTCACTGCTTCAAGAAAACCAATACAAGAGCAGCACTGATACAGCCATCAGCGCAGCTTTTATAATGCTGTTTTTATTCAGTATTTAAATATGTTTGACATTAAACTTTACAGATTTATGCCCTTTGGGATCACTCTGGTATTTACGTCCGTAAAAATCAATTTCAGAAGTTAGCAACCATGGCAAGTAGGGTGGGAATAGAAAAAAAAATCGAAAAATTTACTACAGATTTTGCTTTGAAAAAATAAATTAGGCACAAAATTCGAAGGATAAATGTTCGAGAACTGTAATTCTTGCACTCGGTGCCAATGTTTAATAGCACTATGCATTGCGTGAAGTTTTACTTCTCTGCTTATTTAATGCACATAATTTTCGATGTATTTGTTAATTACTGTGAATAATTACCACTACGTCACATAAGTGACTTGCTCATACTGCCTTTTGAACTGTCCTATCTACCTGAGTAGCTACCGATTTTAGTTGTATTCCTCAGTCAGTAGTTTCAGATTAAGGACGACAAAATCTGAAACTTCGAGGTATAAAGCTTGATCGGTTGGCCCTTTGAACAGCATCAAGTTCTGCTAAGTAACAACCCCCCCCCCTAATATTTCTCTCTCCTGCTTATGATGCTTTCACTTGGCCCGCAGCTTGTTTTACTTTTATATTTTCATAAAATGCTTCCCTTTGCCCCAGCGAGTTCTGAATTCTCCTCACTGAAATAAGTCAAGTCATCGTATGTGAATAAAATTTTTCATCTTATTTGTCATTTAGTGACTTATGAAGGAGGCACTTCGACACTTAAATCGACTGAAATTTCATTTGTTCTTTTATGGGTAAGTCCAATTTCAGCTCCTTCGTACTGGTTGTCCGTAAATTTAAGGACAACCAGTAAAGAAAGGTGTTTACAAGGATTTTGACTGGACTAACACCCTTATTATTTTAAAAACTTTTCAGTGTAAAAGTTTACATAAATACAATAATAAGAGTATTTAGTCGGGAGTATAACGATTTTTTTATAAATTTTACACACTTTTGTTATCCGAGTTTTTTCTTAAAAGAAAAAAAAAAACATGAAAAGGGGATTTCAGTTTCACGGAACTACTGACTAAAATCATATTCGGGTCCCTCAGGCCCAATTTGAAACTTCTAAACCTCTAAAGGATAGGACCGACTCTCTGGTTTTACAGCAGTTAGTGCCAAATCCTTGATTTAAATCAGATGGATACTACTTACAGTAGCTAACTTTAATCCAGCTGGACAGGGCCGTAGGTTTCGCAATCATACATGATCAAAACCATTCTTGAATATATGGTTTTTATTATAAAAAGCTGGTGCTTTTTATTTTATAATAAAAAGCACCAGCCCTTTAAATACGAAAGCTCATTTGTACCTTGGCTTTCTATCAGTTTTCAGGCTGAAAAGAGGATGGCTACTATAGACCACGATTAATGAAGGCAGAGTGGAGGGTGAGGTCACTAAACTCCGAGACTACTAATCAGGGATTTATTAAATATAACGGAACTGTTCAGCCTGGATATATATAGATTTTTCATATTTCTCTCCAGGTGTGAATATGCAGAACTAGCTGAAGTAGCCATGTTGTCCGAAGACATTAAATATGATATTGCGTTAACGTAGAGGCATATCCCTCTGTAAATCATCCATAAAACTTAATGATGCCCAACGAAATAACTTTCCATTTCAAATATTGGGTTTATAAAAAGAATACGAAAAATGCTTTATACTGTAAATTTCTTATTCCAGGCAAAAATTTGTTGACGAATTCATAATCATGGTAGAATTCCTATTATCCGGGTTGTTGGGAAATAAATTTGCTCGGATAATCCACAAAATGAAAGAAAACTCCTAAATGTGACAGAAATTGAAAATTTATTTACATAAATATTTATGAAAATATAACAGCGTGAGAATATTTGAATATATCATGCTCTTATAATTTCAGTAGGCTCCCTATTATCGGGGAGATTGCCTCAACTGTGATTATTAATCAATGGAATAAGGAATTACTAAGTTGTCTTCTTAAATTTTATTTATCCTGTTCGTTTTTTCATGTTCAAATATATATATATATATATATATATATATATATATATATATATACACACACACACACACACACACACACTTATTGTTTTCTTTTTTCAAAAAAAAAAAAAAAAAAAAGTTCGCTTTTCTCTTGGTCTGTCTTTCTGAGAACGATACTACATAAATTTCGAAGCATTATCATGTCACAAAGCGGCGTGTTCGTTCCACATTACCTGTCAACTACTAACTTCCACAACATCGATGGAAGTTTGTTTCAAAAATCAACTATCGGATGGCTGAAAGTCAATTTCCACACATATAACTTGCAGCCATCCTTCAATTTAAATTTGTGCTCCCTTATATGTGTTATCTGAGTAAGGATGCCATCAACATTTAGCTTACTTACTCACTCCATTCAAAGCCTTAAACACCTCAATTAGACCTCCTCGCGGGTGCCAGGTTTCCAGACGCTGCAATTTGCAGAACTGAAGTTCTTTCTTTGTAAGAGTTACCTTTTTAAAGATTTCAACATTGTGGATGCAAATTAAAAAAAAAAAAATAAACTCTGAAGAGACTATTACAACTAATAGTACAGTAGTGAAACTGTACGGTTAGTAATTGAATTACTGAAACATGTTAGAGTGAGTTGGTCGGCAGAAAAAAAGAAGGATAGTGATGAGGTTTCTGAGAAATTCAAGGGTCTGTCTTGTTTTAAGGACCATTACAAACGTAAACAAACAACTTCTGTGATGGATTCCACCTATATCTTTTTGTTATCCGACTCAGACTGACTTAGACTTCGTAGGCCATAGAGACCTTGATTAATCTGCGACCGGGATAACCGAGAGTCTACTGCACGTAAATACATGAACTTTCATTATGGACGGGCAGTGTATGAACTTTTCATGTGAGAAAAACTTCATGTTCTTAATGACAAAATATAAATTTATTTTCGTAAATTTTTATGTAATAAATGCAAATATATTGATATGTTTTCTTTTTCTGGGGTGCCTTAGGTAGGTAGGTAGGTCCCAGTGAATGCAAATAAATTTATCTTTTTGTTGTTTAGTGGTCTTGGGCCGTTATGTGAAGATGACAGCCGTAAGAAAAAAAGAAAAAAAGCCACACTAAGATTACCCGGAATATTATTCAACTACCCAAGCGTATTATGATTGCGAATTGCGTGTGTTCTCTGGTCGATTTGCTTGTTTTTTTCTGGACGAAAAACCCGAGTTTCCAGGGTGGGGGAATCGTACTACTCCGCCTGAGACCAGACCGACTAACTCAGCCACTGAGTGAAAAGAGCCCATAAAAATTCTTGGCGTCATTAACGGGATCCGAACCCAGGCCTTTCCACCAGCTGAAGGACGGTGACGATGCCACTGTGCTACCACGCAGAGAACAGAAAGTACTTCATAAGAAAAAAAGAGCATCGTGACTTATTGTCTTAAAAGTATGATGAATGAATAGAAAAAACTTCGTCTTTTAATTGGCTTTCGAATTTCGTGTATTTTTAGTGTAGTCAATGAAAGAATAAAATTTCATAATAATCACGCAAAAAACATTTTATAAATGATGTTATGGTGATACTAAGAGACTTGTACGCATGGCCAAAGTTTCCGAGAGCAAATCTCGGAAACTTTTCGAATTATGAGTATTTGAATTAATGCTCATATTTTTTAATATAAAGACGACAATATAAATGAGCTCTTGCTTCGGCTTGGAACGTTTCTGATATGCGTATTCTAGCATAGCAATAAATAGACTGTTACAAAAACTTTCATAAGAAATATTATAGATCGATTTATTGGTGTTTTCAAGTATGGAAGCCCAAACTGTCCAATGCATTGTTGAATCCAGCTCTGTCTCTCTGGGAGTTTGGAAATAGCTTCTTTGAATATATAGTAATTATATTTGCATTTAAATGCATTCCTTTCAAACAATCGCCCATACTATTTATGCAAAAAAACAACGAATGGATACAACTGCCATCCGCATTATCCTATTGTTTAACTAGTTATGAGAGATCTGAAAAGAAATCTCGAGTGATTGTATTCGAAATAGAAAGAATAATCAATAACTTCGAATATTTTAAAATTTATGAACAGTTCAGTGTGATATTTTGCCACTGAATGCGGATTACGAGAATGGACGAAGGTGTTTCATAGCTGTTAAGTAGGTTGGTAAACGAGGGTTTTATAACAGACTGATTTAACTTTGCTCCCTCAATAACGTCGGTAAAACAATCTCTCGAGTGCCTCCTTCTTCAAAACAAAGGGATTCTTATGTAAATATAGGTGCTCATTGAGTTGTTTTGTTCTTTCCACAGTGTATGGTCATCTTTTGTGTCATATTAGACTGTTTCAAAGATATTCGAATTTCTCTAGATAATTTGTTGTTTTATATTTATGACGATTCGCTACTACAAATCATTGCAGTTGTAGAATTCCGTATTTGAATTTCAGGAAATGAGTCCGCAGAACTCAATTTTCTATCTATAATTGCCATACATGGGTAGGGAATCGAAATAGGCACACAAATAAATAGAAAGATACAAATTGGTAGAAAGAGTGATATATTCATAAATGGAAAGCCGGATTTACAGTTAGATGGGTAAATAAATAAATGTGGTGGTATTATTGTTGTCAATGAGCTATTATTATAGAAAGAGAGCATCTGGTTTTCCTACTGAAAAAATCTGAAGGAGAGATCGCGTGCATGATCACCTGCATTACGCCAGGGTTCGTAGTAGCGGAGGGAGAAAGGCAATAGCACTTCACAGATAACGTCGACTGAAAGAATACAGGCGTAGATCGAATATGAAGTGCTTCCACACCGACCTATCGCGTTTCCGAAGCGGAAGGAAGATCAATAAAGTAGGTCGATTCTGCCGTTTGTCCCGCCTCTGGCGGTGTGCAAGGTGGATGGTGACGGAGGGGTGAGCAGAAAGACATAAAGGTCACCTTGTGTGGGATCTATGTGTGCGCGCGCCCATGGTGCACGTGGGCGCGGATATGGAGTATGTGTGTGTATGTGCGTGCGCACATGCGCTCAAGTGAATATGTCTCAGCCACTATTGCCCAACTACAATATCCTTACAGGTGAGTTACAGCTGAACCATCTATCTGGTTTCTTTTTGGAGAAGGAGGGGATACAATGGAAAAAATTAGAATATTAGAACTTACAATTTGCACTTCGTACACTGATAATTTTTCCAGTCTCAGTGACAAACAATAGATCAATTTATTTCTCATTTGGGTAACTTTATTATTCTAAATGCTTTCCAGAGTAAAGAAACTGAACATAGAATATGAACGTCGTGTACAGTCTAAAATGATGGTCCGTGATGACTGACCTTGAAGATGTCATCATTAAATCACTGACGCAATTGTAAAATAGACAGAACTTGGCCGAGGAAAAAAAAAAAAACTCCAACGAATCCCTTTCTTCCATGACTTTTAATACGTTTCCATCTTCAATAGTTCTTCAGTTTAGGATACAGGTTCGTCTATGTTTTCCTAAATTTATATTCATTGGGATAGGGGTTTTCAAATTGTGAGAGGAAGGGGATAGCGAGTAACTTAAAGAGTGGGGGGTTGCAATTTTTTTTTTTTTTTTTCAAATTTTGCTTTAGACATGGCTGAGCAAGGACTTCTGAATCTGTTTATCACCTGCTTACTTCTATTAGCAGAAGTATAAGGGATTTGTGAAACTACCTACAGTATTGTAGTATTTAAGTTATTATTGAAGAAGTTTATTTAGACATGGCTGAGCAAGGACTTCTGAATCTGTTTATCACCTGCTTACTTCTATTAGCAGAAGTATAAGGGATTTGTGAAACTACCTACAGTATTGTAGTATTTAAGTTATTATTGAAGAAGTTTATTTAGAAACTTGCAAGTATATTTATTTTACAATTTTTTTATTTATTCGTCAAATCTATGATGTAAAAAATTTTGATATTAGTTTTTTAATTTGCCTTGATTACAGATTACGATTATGCTTTAATCGCCACAACGATTAAAGCATAATCGTTGTAATCAAAAGTAAGTAATACATTTATTTCTTCCCAACTGTAACCCAAATAAAATCATTAGCTTTATTCATGGGGGTTCGCACAAATTCATTTATAATTTTATGGGCTTGAGGTATCGTAACGTTTGAGAACATTTGCATTAATGGAACATCATAAACGCCACATTAAACTGCGTTAGCGCTTTTCAATTCAGATTAAAGGCACGACCCCTTCGTCAGCCTGTGTCCACGATAATGTCCGTAACAGAGATGTAACCGAGTTAAAATTTCGTGCGAGGGTCAACAACGATCCACTGACTTGCCTTTTTGTACATGGGGGTGCATGCAATTACTGTAACTAACGTTCTACTTCATAAATACGTGGTGGTTTTTGTCACATGTTTGTGAAAGGTTTATTCGATGATGAGTTAATAGCAAGAACGTGGCTTACAGAAAAATTAGTTTTTCTAAATCGAATTTTTATTGTTGAGGAAGCTAACAACTACTATAAAAAGCCCAACTTTTACTGAATTGCTACACTCGAAGACGATGTGCTACTAGATACTAATTGCGTGTTTGTGAGGTAATGCACTACTCTTAAGAAAAATCTTTATTTTTAAAATTTTCATTTGTATTTTGCGTGTTCAATTATTCTATGTTATTTTTGCATCCTTTAAGTTCTTTCTCCTTTGATAAAGGAATGTAAATGGCTCAGATGTTTTGTGTTTTTCTCTTGAAACGATTACCATTCCATGATTTTCTTTTATGATGATTTTCGTTGATGGTCTTTACAGTACTGCTCAAACTTTATTAAAATCCGAGATATTTATTTAAACGATAATCAAACATATTTCGGGCTCCAATATCTTAAAACAATATCTTACATACATATATAAGTGAGTATGTAAGCGATAAGAAAGCACGGAATGATTACAAAATCATCGTTTGTTATTGGACACGCGAAAAGAAAATCTAAATGCGGATAAAATCTTTAGACTCTTTCAAGATGGCACCTTTTATCGAAGATTGTTACGACCCTTAGTTTTGTTGACGATAAAAGTTTAACAATGCGCATGAGTCACACAACGTTTCGTTATTGGTTGAAATACAACAGCGGTGCGCTATTTCGCTCCTTTCTGCCTCCTGGTATGTTGCTGTCCCTGTAAAGGTCCATCCTCTGCAGAACATCTTATGTAAAGCAAACAGCCTGTCAGCCATTAGTCACAAAGGGCAATTGCCCCTTCGAAGCGTTATGCTTACTTCTGTACACAATGGCATTGATGCAATCACGTCTTAGCATTGTATGCGCCTTTTTCTTCGGCTCTTTTGTGGATACTGAGATCTGTAAGGCGATTATAATTGAAGGGATGAAAGAACACGCATTACGAACAAATGTTATTTCACGCAATTTCCATTGTGACTAAGACGATTCCGGATTTAATACCAATTCTGTTTTCTTAGGACATTCATTTTAGTTAAATGGTTCCATCTCTCTCGCTCCATTCCATTTTCTGAATATTTGTCTTTCTCTCTCGTCTTTCATTTTCTTTCAAAATGGAAAGAAATCTCCAAAATATCAAAAAAAAAAAAAAAAAAAAAAAATTAAAAAAACGATAACACTTCAACTTAATCCATAATCTCGCAAAAAAGTTTCATATCGCAATATTACTTTTTTCAATAGCAAGATGTCAATTCATTTTGTGTTTTCAATACAGTTACAAAAATCACAATCACCGGAATAAGCTTTTTAATTGGGACTACAATCATAGATTTAAAGAACAGAAGCTGTTTTAAGGTACTGCATAGAAAATGTATAGAAACGTTGACCTTATTGAAAATCTTGATTGACATGAATGGCATGTCCGATATACACGTACGTGTAGGTTTACACAGCATAAAAATAAAGGTAATTTTCAATAACCACAAAAATTTACAGACAGTATATACGGGGCAATATGACCTTAGTCGCTGATACTCCTAAAACTACAACAACAACGAGCCTTTAATGACCCCAGCTAGCTCCTCATGATCCAGTGCATAAATGGATACCGAAGTTATGCCGATAATAATGGTAATAACCAACGCATCATAGTGAGATTTCTCATGTGAAAAATACCTATGTTCAAATCCTGTTTCGATGGAAGGGACCTTTATCAGCTTTTTATCCCAAGTTGGAAAGTTAGTCGGTCCCAGGGGAGGTTTATATGGTTTTATACCCCTGATACTCGAGTTTTTTTGTCCAACAAACTAGCAACGACAGAAGATACACGCAATCACACACAATATATGCTGATGCCTCATGATCTTAGCTTCAGTGGCGTTCAAGATTCTCTAACACCACCACCACCACTGCGATGTAGTGTTCCCTACACTAAAGAGCATTCGCTGGAAACATCAGAGTTCCGATCCAAGAATCACGAGTTTCATATTCTCTGTGAATACCAGAGAATATGAAACCACCTTTCTGGAAAGAGCCCAAGATTGGTGAAGGAAAGCAGGCAATGATAATATTTATCCGATTCAGATTCGCCGAATAGTCATCAGAAACTGATGACTATTCATGACATGAAAGGTCACCTCCTGCTCACAACATAAGAATTTTATCTATGTGTGGACCTACACCTTCGACCCATCAAACATCAAGACCATTGTACAATATACAGGGAGATCACTTCCAGCCGCTACACAAATAAAGACGTTTTGAAGTGCTCTGACTGTGCCTCTTTAAAGGCTTCTTCATAAACTCTCAGCCAAGTAAATGTTTTGTTGACTTATGGTCAAGCTAAGAAAGTTCTAAAGTTTCCTGCATGCCTCTAAGGTTAAGGTTATGGTTAAAATGTTATGTTCAGATTTCATGAAGCTGCTTTATAATGTTATTTTAAGATTTCATGTTATGTACTGACAATGTTAATGTGTACTCGTTATTATTACAGCTGTATATTTACATCTCTTTGTGTTATTATGTACACCCTCCTCGCCAAACATGTTGTGCAGGGCTGAATGTAAAAGCAAACTGATTATTATTAATAATAATAATAGTTCCAAGGAGTCAGCATAATAACCTAGCAGAAATGAACCTCCCAGAGAGCACCTGCAAGGAATTCCAGAAAGCCGTGATCCCGAACACATGTAGGATAATCAGTTCTTCGACCAATAATAGTAACCGGACATAACCACCCCTCGCACCTGTTACCCATACCTGTCGCGGATGGGGAAAACCCATAAGGAGACGAATGAAATAATAATAACACGCTACTCGTCTTTATTTATTTACGAAAATACGGTACGCATCAATATAAAGTATGGCCTTCATGAATAGCGGCCAAACGTCATAGTACAGAGTCGAAAAGTAATCTTAGTAAATATTGAGCCCTACTTCTTGCACTTGTGTTGTGAGTTCGGCAACACTGACAAGAGGCTGAGAGGCGGAGTTACATAAACATTCCATCATATCCAAAGAATATTCGATGGACAACAGATCTGTGAATATTCAGGTCAAGGAAGCATGTCCGTATCACATAGGCACTCTCGGGATATGAGAGTTGTCTGGACGGGCATTGTCCTGCTGAAAAATAGTTTGGGATGGAGCATAGAAAAGATAGAAGAATTGGCCTTAGAATGAATAACATACGTAATATCTTACCATCATTGTGCTATCAATGACGACCAGATGTGAACAACTATTGTAACTGATGACTCTTCCATACCATGATTCCGGTTGTTCTCCCGGTATGCCATTCCCTGATGCAGGCCAGATTACCTTTCTCCCCAACCGTTTTTAAACGGACTTGCATACGGCTACCATTGGATCCCAAACAGAACCATGATTCGTTACTGAAGATGACATAATACCACTCTTATCCAGCTCTGTCTCCCTATACCCCAGAAGACGGTCTGCGCGGGTTAGAACAGTGTTATATTCACCGTCCTCCCCACACCGGGTGAAAAAGGGCCGGGTTCAAATCTCTTCGATAACGCGAGAAACTTTTATGGGCTTTTTTCACTCCGTGTCTGAGTTAGTTAGTCTGAGACGTAGATGGCAAGGTTTTCCCCCCGAAAAACTGGGATTTATCGACCAGAGAATACACGCAATATACAGACACAATACACATGGATAGTTGAAAGTAACTTTCCAGGTGACCCTAATGTAATAGTTTAGTACCCCAGAAGACGCTGGCAACGATTGAATGGGGTAAGAGTCAAATGGGACAACGGACAGGAAGAATATAGCCCCCACTTCTCGCAGTAGTTTGCTTGTCATGCTCCGAGACATAGACAGGAATCGCGTTACGATGTAGGAAATGTGACGAATTGTGACGGTTCTGTTCTCTCGGAGAATTCGTCGATCTTATTCCGACGTTCTTCTGAAGTCACCAGAGCTTTGGCAAAGCATTCAAGCACCTTCTGGTATCCACTGTTGCCAAAAGTGTCCAATTGTTTAGGCATCACGATTCACATGAATGGCGATTTGGCGTGTTGACTATCCAGAATCTGACACCCAATGGATCGACCATTTTAAATGTTCGTCAGCTGTTCACAATGTCACCTTATGCGTGTCAAATGCATTGTATACTCTTCAGCGGTCATTCGCTCACCTGTATTTTTGCTTGCTTGCTAATGTTTACACACATATTTATAGCACTTTCAGATTCTTACGTAAAGGCGGTAACAGACACGTTATTGAACGTTGAACTGTGCCGAAAAGTTTGACACAATCGTTTATGACCATATAAGTCACAGTTATTCATGAGAAAATTTTCCATTAAAGCCCTCCATTCTTTGTAGATGGACCATTTCGATGACGAGCAGTGTAATAAGTAACATCTGTAGCTAAGATCGCTGTTCTACCACAAATTGATCTACTTCGCCCTTCAAATGTGGAGTAGTGTCCATGACATTACATTTAAACTGATTGATTTTTGTGGCTATTTCTAAGGGTTTTTTTTTTAAACACAGCATTAATATAGAGATATTCAGTTATTCGATAGACAAAATTCGCATTTTTGTAAAATATCACCTAACGTTACTTGAAATCAAACCTCAGTATTGTAGAATATTATAATTTTTTACCAAACTGCTCTGCTCGACAAAATTAACAGAACAAAATATTTTCCATGAATATTTTATTATGAACAGTGTGACCAAAGGCGAATATTTGATACAATAGGCATCCTGGCATGCAAATTCAGAGTATCCAATAGAAATCGATCTACCACCTTACAGAGCCGCAGATTATGCAAATTATTCATTCCTATAAAAACACAGGTTGAGACCACATCACTTCATTCCCCCCCCCCCCTTCTTTTTTGCTTGCTCAGTGGGATAGCTACATTTCCAGTACTCAGGATGGAAAGTCATCGTCGTGTAGACGATTGAGATGGAAAGCCATTGAATGAACTTGAAGCCGGGTAGTCGCATGCGGAGGTGGCACGTTGGCGTAATATCACGCACGTCATCTCAGTACTATGGAAGCAGCTTCAAGAGACAGGAACCATTACAAGAAGAGCTGGTCAAGGTCGTCCAAGAACAGACCACTACTTGGTTCTGACAGCAGGACGGAACCCTACGATGTCCTGTCATCAACTGTCTCTTGAGGTTCCTGCGGCCACAGGTGAAAACATTTCCAACTGGACTGTGTTAAGAAAGCTTCCTTGCTTGGAGCCCACTTTCAAGTGGGCTCCAAGCAAGGAAGCTAGTGGTTTGTGTCCCATTAACCCCCCCCCCAAACCCCACAGAGCTCGTCGAAACTGGTGACATGAGCATGTGACTTGGAGCTCTGATAAATGGGGTACAGTTCTGTTCCCTGCGAATCCCGTTGTAGCCTACAAACTGATTCTAGACATTATTTCATCTGGAGACAATGAGGAATGCAGTACCATTCCTCCAACATCAGAGAAAGGGACACTTACAGTGGAGGCGGTGTTCTCGTGTGGGGCAGAATAATGATCAACAGCAGCACCTCCTTCATGTTTTTCGAAGGGCACCGTAACTGCGCAGAGGTACTGAGAACAGATCCTCCAACCCTATGTGCGACTTTTTAGGGGTACAGCAGGTACAGATTTTATTTTCACGCACGATAGCAACTCAAGTGGTGGAGGAATATGTTGAAATTAAATATCCGGTGACTGCCGTAGCCAGCATGATCACCAGATCATGCTGGCTACGGCAGTCACCGGATATTTAATTTTAAGTAGCCAGCATGATCACCAGATCATGCTGGCTACTTAAAACCGATCTGAAACGTGTGGGACGTTGCACGCCAAAAGTCAACTTCTCGGTCACTTGGTGAGCTAAGGTTTGCGCTGGTTGAAGAATTGGATTTTTTTATCACAGAATCTTATAGACACCCTTATATCGAGCATGGTTCACCACTGTCAGACCTGTTTAGCCACAGCCGTTGGAGGGGATCATACTGACGTGACCATATTTTCGGGCATCTTGTATCGACTTCTGTAATGCGACCTTTTTTTGGTAATTCTTACATAACCCCTATAAATGTCTCTTATACCTGTTCGAAGTTTCTCGGTGTATCTTCATTTCATCGCTATTTTATTACACCACCATGCCAAATTTTGTCCAGCTTCATCGCAAGCTGCACGAGTTATACCACGTTTTCTATTTGTTCTGTTAATTTTGTCGAGTAGTGTGTTACAAGAGTCCTGAAACGGTAAAGAATTTCAAAATAATGAGGAAGTCATCGATGCTGTGCAGTTCTAGTTTGAAAAGCACAAAAATTCTTAGAAAAAGACATTCGGATGTTCGAAGAAAAATGGCAGGAAGTGTTCAGATAAAAAGGGAGACCATCTCGAAACGTAACAATTTTGGTATTATTGATATTAAGTGCCAATAATATTTTTAAAGTAAAAAAAAATTTCATTCATATTTGAACTACTCTCTCGTGTGTGTATATATATATAATTTATTTTTTTGATATAAAAAAAAATTTTGAAATTTTAGACAATATCGAAACAGTAAATTAAATTTTTTCTTACCGATATGAAAAAAAAAAAAAAAACGAAAATCGCATCTAGGCACCAAATGGAATTCATATAAATAGGGAAGAATGCCATGCTCCCAAGTTACGAGATGAAAAAAAAATCACATATGGAGATTACGAGCAAACATGTTTAAATTTACTTTTTTTATGCTTTCTTTTTTTTTCTTATTAAAAAATAAATTGGAAGTGTTAGGTAAGAATATTATAATCATACCAGCGGAAGTCTAATTGATGAGTCCATCACTGAGAGGGGGGGACAAGTACCTAAAGGAAATTTCGGAAGACGCACTATGCGAATCACGTATTATAAAGATTTCTGAATGTTGAATGTCCAAATTGCGCATTGCACGCCTCTAGGCCTATAGAAATTGACGTTTTGAAGTAAAGTTTGATGTTTCCCAAGGCTGACGATGACTAAGATACTTATACTTATAACTAGAACAGAAAATTATGATTATCCACTATCATACTTGTGGGTACATAATTCTCCCAAGGTGGATTATGATTATCCACTATCATACTTGTTGGTACATAATTCTCCCAAGGCGGATTATGATTATCCACTATCATATTGTTGGTACATAATTCTCCCAAAGTGGAGCAAAGTGGAGCAAAAGGTAGCGACAAGCCCGAGCACTTTATCTTGCTTGTATAAACCGAACAAGAATACAATACAGTATTTCTTAGAAGGATATGACAATATGAGGGTTGGTGAGTGACCGTATTTCCCGCAAAAGAGAATCTGCTGCGCCTATGTTTTCTTGGCATAAGCTTATCACAAGTTTATCTTCCTCTACATCCGGAAAACTTGGCTGGTTTCACTTTCGCTTCCGGCGCAATTTAAAATCTAAATAACCATTAAAAAAATCCTAATTTCTGATTTAATTAAATTTCTCTCTTTCTCTCCCCCCCACTCCCTGCCCTCGTGGGCATACGAGGGCAGGGAGTGGGGGGGGGGGAGGCCCGAGTAAAAGGCCCGAGTTCGAACCTCGTCAATAAAGCGAGGAATTTTTACTGATCTTTTTCACAAAGTGAATGAGTTAGTCGGTTTCAGACGAGGGCAGAATGGTTTTTCTCCTGGAAACTCGAGTTTTTCCCCAGAAAATCGAACGCAGAACGCATGCAGTTTACAGACATGTATAGCGCTGTTAAGCCTAAGTTGCTGGTGTGCCTAAAACCCTACAACAACCAACCTCCACACCCTATCATAAAGACTTTCAGTTCTGTCAAGGCCCATTTCGATAAGTACTTCCTTGGGCACCGTTTGAATTTGCATCTGTAATTCCATCTTTTTTTTCTAGACTAGAAGAAACGCGTGCGCCAACTAGTCAGCATCTGTTCATGGTTCTATTCCAAACCGAAAATTATAACACAGAATTTCAGTCCGACGACAAGGTACCTTACCTTCATAACCTATTCGTAGTATTAGATTATTAAAGGTTTTAGGACTCTTTCGTGTTTGAAATCATCATAAAATTACATATATATAGCAAAAAATAATAATAAATAAATAAAACCATATACTAGAAAAAAAAATCTCTGTAATGAATGATCAAGAAATAATACTTTCCAGACGGAAGATACACTTTCGAAAGAAGAAGGGTGAAGTTGAGCTTGTACGGGTACCCGTACAAATCCAACTTCGATCTCTCCCTCCTTCGAAAGAGAGAGAGAGAGAGAGAGAGAGAGAGAGAGAGAGAGAGAGAGAGAGAGACTAAAAGAATTGAAGAACTTGGAGTACGGGTTCGAATGCCCCTACGAACCGTGTACTCCAGTCATGGCTTTCTCTAGATCGTTATTTTAGTGTGATGGAAGGTTTCATTCCTGAAATACTAAATTGGGACATTCCTTTATAGCAATATTTTCTAGCAAGTTGATTTTTCAACTGAATATTCAGATACATATCAAAATGATTTTTTTTTTTTTTTTGATTCGTCCACTTTAGCCATCCTTGATTTCTGCATGCAAAAGTATGGACCAACACTTCTTCATAGACATAATTCGATGCATTCTTCACGTCCTGGTGCATACATTCCGAGCTTCGTGGACCAATGTCTAGTTTAGGGTAGTGAATGCATAAACTATAAAGAAAACCATCCGAGGAGACATTTTATTTTACAAGTGAATCCTCATGAAATGATAAATAATCAGAAACTCTTGACATTTTTATCAGCTTATTTTCATATAAATGAGTATCTACATGGTCTAAGGCTAAATGAACACGCCCTGAATTAGCATTCGAATTTGGTTTTTCATCAAGGACTTACAGCGACGCTTACAATCTAGCTTAACGACAGCCACATGTCGGGTTTAGGTAATTAGTTTACTTCGCTTGTAGGAGAAGAACGTCTTTGCATTTTGCGATCCTTGTTATCTTCGTCGAAGCTTAAGCAGTTTACATTTGTTATCTTTGTACTGGAAGGTTATTGGAAGGTCGTTTCCATCAAATGAACCAAAGAGCGGACTACACCGATAGCAGAGAACGATGAATAGTGCTCTTTTTTTATTTTATAGTTGTTTAACATTCAAGAAGACTTAAATTAATCAGCATTAAATGTCAGAGGTCATAATAACGAGAAACGGCAACTACTACAAGAAAAGATAAAACAATTGTAATAATAAGCTTTACGAAGTATTGGCTTAAACCGCATAAGGAATCAACTTAATAAGCCCGTCCATGGGTATATACCCTCGAGAGAATATGGAATGAAGGTCTTTAGCAATAGCCTCATAAACCTCCTAGTATAAGGACCACACAATTTAGAAAAGGAGAAGATAAAAAAAAAAAAAAAAAACTGGGGAAATCCCAATAAAAATCCCAACCCTCTGCTTCACATAGGTTGGCTTAATCTCACCTGAAAAAGCCCAATAAGTTTTGCTGCAACCAAATTATTTGAAAGGTTTGATCAACCAGGTAACAAGTAAAAAAACAATTTTACCATAGAAGTCATACATTTACATGTATACATTTTGCTATAGAGGTCATATATTTACATGTATGACGTCTATAGCAAAATTGTATGGCAAAATTCTTATAACCAATGCGCATTTTTTATTACTGCTACACAGGATATTTTAGAAATTTCTAATAAAGATTACTTGGCAACGACTATCAATTTAACCTTGCTGTAGTGTTAAAACTCCTTGATTTATAAACACCAGTTTTCTTTAAGCAGCTCATAACGTCAACTAATGAAAGATCGGACCTTTACGTAAGGGAAAGAGGATAGTATTAAATACACCAGCTGCCGTTGCAGACGAACTGAACAGTTATTTTGCATCGATATTTACAAATGAAAAACCTTTTGTGGCAATGGGAAATTGTGGGAGCCAAGTTGAAAAACATGTAATTAATGATATTGAAATTTCGCAAGATTATTTAATGAAAAAACTTTCGAGCCTACGGGCCAGTAAGGCTCCTGGAGTTGATGGAATATACCCTATGATCTTAATGGAGGCGGCAAGTGAGTGCATTGAACCATTGAGGCTAATTATGCGAGCATCACTAGACTCTGGGGAGATTCCATTGGATTGGAAAAGTGCCAATGTATCTCCCATACATAAGGGTGGCTCTAAGAGTGAAGTGGAAAATTATCGACCTATCAGTCTGACTTCAGTGGTAGGGAAAATCATGGAGGCAATGATCAAGGGTGGAATTCAGGATCATTTGGATCGAATTGAAATTCTCAAGGATACTCAGCATGGTTTTGTAAAGGGAAAATCATGTTTAACAAATCTGGTTCGCTATTTTGAAAGGGTCACTCACGAGCTGGATTTAGAGAATAATTTCGACATTGTTTATTTAGATTTCAGCAAAGCTTTTGATTTAGTCTCACATGAGCGGTTGCTTTATAAGCTGGAACAGGTTGGAATCACTGGGAAAATCCTTAGATGGATAGCAGGATGGCTTCAGGGCAGGAGGCAGAGGGTTGTGATAAATGGCTATTCCTCAGATTGGATTGATGTAAGAAGTGGGGTTCCCCAAGGATCAGTATTAGGACCAGTGTTGTTTTTAATTTTCATAAACGACATGGATGAAGGGACAGAGGGCGTGATGTCTAAATTTGCAGCCGATGTTAAAATTGGTAGAGTAGTTAATGATCACGGTCAAGCTGAGCTTTTTCAGAGAGACCTAGATGGATTTCAGGAATGGTCAGAAAAATGGCAGCTATGCTTTAATCCAACAAAGTGTAAGGTATTACACCTGGGAAACAGTAATCCCAAAATAACTTATTCACTTGGTGGAGTTCAACTAAACCCAGTACTGTAGGAAAGGGACTTGGGTGTTACGATACGGTCAGACATGAAATTCTCGGAGCATTGTAAACAGGTTGCAAGGAAAGCCCATGGTGTCCTATCGATGATCTATCGACCTTTTGCAAGTAGAGATAAGGACGTGATAATCCCATTATATAAGGCTTTTGTTAGACCACACTTGGAATACTGCGTTCAAGTATGGAGACCGCACCTAAAGAAAGACATCGAACTTCTTGAAAGGGTTCAAAGACGGGTAACTCGCCTGGTGAGATCGGCAAAAGGGCGTCCTTATGAAGAAAGACTTCTAAAATGTGGGTTGCAGAGTTTGGAAACTAGACACCTTAGAGGAGATTTGATTGAGGTGTTTAAGGCTCTGAGAGGCATCAGTAAAATGAATGAGGACGAAATTTTCAAGATTATAAATGATGCTAGAACTAGGGGACATAAATTCAAGTTACGGGGGGGAAATGTTTAGATTGGACTGCAGGAAGTTTTATTTTAGCCAGCGAGTTATAAATTACTGGAATAAGTTGCCTACATGGGTGGTAGAGGCTGACAGTTTGGGGAAATTCAAAGATCATTTGGATAGTACCTTCGGGTGAGGGAAGCGCATAGGATGATAGGTTTATTTACTTTTCTTTTATTAATTATTATTTATTTATTTATTATTACTTATTTTTTTATTGTTTTATTTATTTTTTTTTTTGGCTGGTGCAGCATAAGCCACATGCTTTCTTGCACCATGCGGCCATTACTAATACTAACTCCACACCATTTCGATAAAGTTATCAGAGTCGTAGATTATAGGTTTTCAAATTGGGTTCCATGAGAATTTTAATGAAAGAGGGGCAGAAATCGTAGAAAGAAGTTTGCGGTGTTCAGATACATAAACAATATTTTAATACGAGTTACGAAATATCCAAGATTGGGTGACTGTTATTTGCAATCTTTTGAATTGTTTCCCTCATCTTATTTCCAATGCAAAATGACACTTTGTAGGTAACAATTCTAATAGGTTATTTAATCTAGTTTAACAGCCCTCCGTGAGTACGATGGTGATTATACCCTCACCAGGTGATATTGGTATGGTTATTTCTGGCGCAAGGGCTACTTAGGCCATATTGCGCCTATAAACGAGATGAGGATTACACGGTGTCTGTAAAAACAGTTGGAAACAATTATACAGATATATCGGTTTTAAGAAGCAGAAAAATTCCGGGAGATTTGCATCATTACCTATGAGCTGTTGGAGTGTCAAAGGTTCTTGAAGATTTTGGAGATTACTGAATGAAGCTTTTCGGGCATCAGTGTATAAGGTACATTCAACGAGTATGTGCTTTATTGTGAGAACAGAGTTGCAGTGCATACACTGTGGAGGATCGTTTCCTGTAAGAAGAAAAATATGGGTGAGCTGACTGTGCCCGATTCGTGCTCCAGCCAGGATGACTTCTTCCTTTCTGTTTACACAAAAACTGCAAACCCATAGCTGTGGTTCAGGTTTTATTTCACGGAGCTTGTTATTCGGTTGAGATTGCCATAGAAGTGTCCATTGTTCCTTACATGTATTTCTTATATGGGATCTGTAGTCCATATATGGAACATCCATCCAACATAGCATCTGGCGATGCTATGTTGGATGGATGTTTGGCTGCATAGTCTGCTTTTTCATTCCCTGATATTCCAGTGTGGCCTGGGATCCAGCAAAAGATGACTACTTGCTTCACCGGGTGGAAAAGACCTTAGCGTTCGAATTCCGTCACTGATGCGAGGAATTTTTAGGTTTTTTTTCACAACGTGTCTGAGTTAGTCGGTCTCAGGCGAGGGCAGATGGTTTGCACTCCCGGAAATTTGAGTCTTTCTTCCAGCAAACTGCAAATCGACCACAGAAGACACGCAATTTACAGACATTATATACGGCGCAAAATATGGCCCTCGTCTATCGGGCGCCGTAACTGGCTTTTGGTTCATCCCACAGCGCCAGTTCTGCTTACCAAAAGTGGCCCACTGGACACTCACCTGAAATCCTACAACAACCAAATATATTTACCTACCGAAACTTCATTTTTTCAATTATAGTTCTACATTATTAGTGATAAAGAATGAGAATGAGAATTATTTTGTAACCTAATTGCTTCAGCTGTTGTATGCAAATCGGCTTATGTTTTAAAAAGCCACCTCACATATAACAAATTTATATAGTTACATAAATGCATAAGTTCATATAAAAAAAGAAGAAAAACTCATTATTATATACAGAAGGCACACTGCTGTACACCACTCCCTTCATGGCTTGTAGCCATGAAGGGAGTTGTATAAAAGAAATTATACAACATAATAAACAAAGATGAAAAAAACCCAGCATTATGACTCCAGAAAGGTGTGAATACTGGAGTGATGGATCCATGGCAGTGATGGACAGGTCCTGGGGAGCAGGTTCTAATGTCCTGTGACGTGGTCCTGGGAAGGACGTCGACCGAGTACTTTTGCCTATATTTCTTATCGACTGCGAACTTGTAGAGGTCGCTGTCCAAGGAGTGTATGTCCAATAGCATTTGCACGGGTAGGAACCGATCAGATAATTTTAACCAGTTTGGAATGGCCTGACGGATCGGATTATCCCTAAGGCTTGGGACCGGGATTCTCCATCCGCAGTTAGCCCAGAAATCTGGTACGGAAATAATGCCGACCATCATTTTGATGGCAAAGACGAGTCTTCTCTCGTGAATGATAGCAGGAAGACGTCTGATGTTGAGAGCTGCCACCATCTGGGTGGTCCTTGGTGCAGGGGGAAGCTGAAATTTCCATATGGCCCACTTCAGTAGCCAGAATTCACCCGCGAAAATCAGTCTAAGATGGGTTGTAGCAGTTGAAGTCCAGACTTCGGCGCCATAGAGTATTACCGGCTAAACACGTCTTAATATATCTGCACCCAACAGCCTGGTCATAGACGCGCATAAGTTGTTGTTTAATCATCCAGCGGAGTCGACAGAACTTTATTTACAGGTGGTCTATGTGCGGTAGAAAGGAGAGATTTTGATCAAAAACAACGCCAGATCTGTATGTTGTGGGACGGCAGAAACCGCGGATCCTCTTAAAATGGGTTGCACTATTGTTGGGTTCTGTTTGAGAGAGAAAGTCAACTGTTTCGACTTCTCGGGATTGATGTGAAGCCCGAAACCGGAGAGGAAGGCCTCAAAGTTCCGGATTTTCTGAAGGATTAAGGCATTGATGTATTCAGCAGTGTCTCCAGGGCTGATGGGAGTAAACAGTGTTATGCATCAGCAAAGGTGATGATATCAGTTCGGCCCGTCACGAACGGCACGAAAACGGCTGAGAACAAGATTCCGGACAGAACCCCACCTTGTGGGACTCCAGCTGTAATAGTCCTGGTGTAGCGCAGACTGCCATCGCGAACAATAATGGTCCTGTTCTCAAGCACTGTCTCAATAAACCAGAGCGCGTCTCCACCAATGAGGGAATAATACTCACGTAGTAGCCCTGCCAACGCGTGAACGAATATGGAATCAAATGCTGCCTGGACGTCAATATACGTAACGGTGATTTCCAAACGGTTCTAAAATGCCTCGAGGATCTTGGTAGTGGTGGTGACTAGATTTGTAGCGGTGGATCTTGACCGGGTAGCATAGTGGATCTGCGGTAACTGTTATGGCATAATTTGGATGGTTAATGTTCTCAGAAGAGATTTCTCAAAGAGCTTTAATAGGCTTGATGCAGAAAAAATTGGACGGAAGTGACTGGGCTGAGAGCAGAGCGTATTTTCGGCAGCGGTCTTACTAGATAGACATGCCACATAGGAGGAAAAAAATTTGATTAAGGATCTTGTAACAACAGGATAGGATCAACAACAAATGTACTGAGCCATTTCAGCATAAACTGAGGAATTCCGTCGGCACTGGATGCGGCTGTAGGTGCTAAGTTATTTATTCCGTCGATCAGCTGGTATTTGGTGAGGTGAACTGAATTTAAGGGGTCTGCTGAAATCGGATTTGTTGAGAATTCCATTGGTGTAGTGGATTCTGGCTGAGCAGCGAACCAAGTTATATGGTCGAGCCAACTGCTCATATTAAGTGAGTCAATGGCATCCTCTGATTTGCTTTTATGGAAGGGCTTTCTCTTATTTATGGTAGCCTCTAGGTAAAGTTTTATCGCCTCCCTCTATATAATAAGTTCACTTACATATAACAAAGTTTATTTGTAATACACTTGTAATTTACAAATGTAATACATTTGTAAATGTGCACTGCCTTATTAAAATATTAGATAACGTTCCTAACTGTATTTCCCCGTTCCATTAAGCGTGCACAAATGTGTTTCTGATGATGATATTAAATTTCTGTTCAAGAAGGCCCATTTTATTAGTCAGCTTTGTTCGCTGCTGAGGCCTCTCTCAGATGCATAACTTATTTAGGCCTGACGTAGCCGAGTGGTCAGGAGCTAGAGTGCATAGCACGCGTTCCTTGAGTGGACTGGGATTCAAGCCCGTGACTACTAAATACGATAAATATTTGTATTGACGATTTATTGTAAACTCTACTGACTTGGTTGTCGTGCCGGAATATAAACAGAAAATTTAATTTAATTTTTTTAAAATTCATTTTATGTTTGTTACAAATCATCCGGGCATAGCTATAAAGGCTAGGAGAGTGGATCATACATGCTTACAATCTCTTGTTTACACAATTTGTATGCTTTAAAATAAATTAATAATAAATGAATATATATATACTTTTTTTTTCTCTTTCAATATTTGTTACAAAAGACAAGTTTACGGTCTGTTCCTTTCCTTCTACATTAAATTAAAGTTGCTTATACCTACATTCCTGGTATTGCTCCTGTTTACTTCTGTAATTCCTTTACTTTTAAGAATGAATTACTTCTCCTTAGGCTTAAAACTTTAAAGCATAAAACGTTAAAACTTAACATAAATTATTATAACATCAGAGTTAAAGAATAAATTATTTATATTTTGCATTGATAAGTTAATATTGTTAGTTTATTTGGAGTTCTTACCTTAGCGAAGGTGATAATTATTAATTTTAGTTATCTTTTTAGACCTTTTGAAAGTCAAAAAATAGTAGACTTAGTGTCTACTATTTTTTGAGACCTCGCAGATAAAATTGAAGAACATTGTCCCAGAAAATCCCACAAATTTTTAATGGGATTCATGTCCGGCAACTGTTCGGACCCTGGTAAATAATGCACGTATCTGGAGGGCTCTGCATGCAACAGAATGGAGGATATGGCATTATAATCTTGGAACGCATTGCCCCAGCATTATTAGATGAACCTGATTCACGAATGTTCAGATACACCCTCCAGGTGTCAAAGCTATCCAGAAAAATGAGAGAGGCTCCCCAACATACACATGAAAATTGCTCCACGCGAGAAAACCACCACCGCAGTTTCAGTAAGGAAAGAAGGATACTCGCAATTTGTTTACTGCTACTTCCTCCACACAGTCATGAATCCATCAATGTTAAACAATGTGAACTGTGAATCGTCTGGCTACATTACATGCTTCCACTATTCTACCGATCATTTCCCATATTCCTAAAACCACTGCAAACGATTAGTCTGTTACGTTCATACATGAAAAGCTTACATACTCGTATTGCCATACAGCTGTACAGTTGCATTGTCCTCAGCTCAAGGAGCTGAAGAACTGAATTTTTACGGCTCGGTGTCGAAGGTTTTGTGATTTTCTACTGTGGTGCCCCTTCGTGAGCTTTTCTGGATTTTTAACCCGCATGTCAATAAATCGGAAAGTGGATACACACTTGAACAAACAATACAATACGCAGAGAGCAATATAGCTTTACATACCAATGCGCTATATAAATCGCAACGACAACAATGGTGCCTTCGGTAGATGTCACATCTGTGGTCCCAGGCATGCAACATCCTCTTCCGGCCGGACTTGTTGTTCTCGTTGCTGATCATCAGTTGAAAATACTACACTTTCTGCATCGAAGACCATGAGGCTCGAGTAATGTCCATAATCATGCTCCCGCTGTACGAGGGCCTGTGATCAAGAGGTCGCTGATATCTGTCTTTTCCACTTTCATCTTTAATGACTGCAGCGAGGCACTGCAGCTTTTATTACAGATCCGCTGTACAATGTGACCCGGCAGGACTGTTTTATTTGTTACGACAGGAGGGAAGTATATGTTGAATATTATTATTATTAATATCTGTTTATTGTTCTGCTTTAGAGCCAACCCCTGGACAGCAGTGAGCTAGGGTGGGGGTGATTATTACATTCACAGGTTACGGGGCAGGGACATGCTGGGGTTACATGGAACCACATGTATGCTTAACCTGAAAGGAACAGTATTTACAGACTTCTTTAATTACATACCTGAAAATTGTGGAACACCGTAGTATCCCAAACTAAGCAAGATAATATTTAATCAAAAGTGCTGGATAAGACGTGAAGTATATGTACAAGCAGGTATTTTCTTAGTTGAGGCAGTCCATATTTTCCATCTGGTGGTGTCCCTGAGAGCCATAACGGTAGATTTATGTATGTGTCCATTAGTTTCTGGAGTCTGTAAGTGTGATACTGGCAGAATTTCTCGAGGTCGATGGTTATCAAATCAACCGTGTTTCCTGGGAACATACGTCTCAGGCCTTTGAGGTTGCTGAAACTGATACTCAGCGAGAGCCTTGTGTCCACTTGACTTCTTCCGGAAATTCGGAGAGTTTTTATTAGGTCGCTGAGATCAGAGGCGTCAAGCATCCTATAATTACTGGAGTCTGCGCGTGCAGCACAGTGGTATCGTCACCGTTCTCCCCACACCGGGTGGAAAAGGCCCGGGTTCGAATCCCGTCGATGACGCGAGGAACTTTAATGGGCTTTTTTTACTCCGTGGCTCAGTTAGTCGGTCTCAGGAATAGATAGCAAGGTTTTTTTCCCCCAGACTCTGGAGTTTTTCGTTCATCAAACAGACAAATCGACCATAGAACACACGCAATTAACATACATAAGACACAGCACGGCAGATGAATTTAATTATTCGGGTGGCCTAAATATAATAGTTTATAATTACTGGATCCTCTAATAAATTCACAGGATAGTGTATACACTCAAAATTTACATATAAACACTATCTGACAAATATGCATTAGGATACTAGATGGGAAAAAAAATATCTGGTTATAGAAAAAATATATTTTTAATATCGAGTTTCAATCTGGTGGTCTTTAATGACATCAATAATCCTCTGGGGAACATTTACAAGTTTGTAGTACGTGGGTAGCGAAACCTTTCTTTAGTGCTCCCGTAAAATGCGGCTAGCTCTCTGCTCGAACTAGGAAATTCTGATCTGAGTCTCAATTGCTGTTCTGAAACATCCCAGAGGTGTTCAAATGAATTCAGAGATGGACTCGAAATGGCAGGCTCACCACATTATACTTCTCAAACCACTGTCGTACTGGACGTGCCTTGTTACACGAAGGGCATTCTCGTGCTGGTCAGAAGCCCATTATCACGTTCCACCACTGTAGAATCGTCTATGTTTCCAATTTTCTTCACCACAGTAACTCGTGTGTTATATGGAAAAAAGCATTGGCTCATGAGCAGTTGCGCGACTTTGGTGCCCTGGTGGGTAGCACAGTTGGTAGATTCGTTATCTTTCCCGCACCGGATAGAAAAGATCTGAGTTCGTCACGTCATCGACGGGACCTCAGTCCCGTCGACGACGTGAGGAATTTTTATGGTCCTTTTTCACAAAGTGGCTGAGTTAGTTGGTCTCAGGCGAGAATATTATGGATTTTCGCCCAGAAAAACAGAAAATAGACCGCAGACCACATTATATACGGAGCAATATAGCCTCAGTCGCTGATGCTCCTAAAACCCTACTACAACAGCGACCACAGTATCCTATGAAATGCTTTACCGATGGTTGTTTGTCCTAAAATTATCCTGAATCTGTCAAACGTCTTTCGAGTCAGCTCATCAAAGATACTTCCCTTCTCACTATCCGTTTCTACTCTCGACATATCCTGGGTGTCATTAATAGTGGTGACATAGCTTGTGATGAAGGTCGTGTTGCCGTCTGTCTTCCATTGGCTTATGACGTTTCCAACAATTGAGTTTGGACATCCCACTCTTTAGCGGACTTTACACGGACAATCTTTACCGTTATCAAGAGTGTGACTGGAACAGCGATGGTTTACTCGCACGCAAGTCCACAGTTTTGAATGCGGGTCGGTTAAAAAACAGCCACCAGCTCTTAAACTGGGCCGTTTAAGAGCGTGGTAACCAAACTGCAGCAAACTCTTGGGCGCGGGACTGGAGTGGAAACTCCAGATTTCGTTCAAGAACATGTCTAAATGCAAAGACTCTCGTTTGTACAACACGCTCTTGAGTGGCGCGTGGAGCGATCCAGTTTCGAAAAGTTCTGATGACACCCCAGAAGTGAACTAGCCGCCGCTGTTTGGAGTTATACTTCTGCGTCCAACGTATTCTGTTTCGTAGTAGAGTATTCGTCTTCAAGTTAGCAGACTTGCGCGTGCATTGACACTGATATTATGTTTAAAAGAAGAAATCGTTGCCGGGCAATCGCATGTGTTGTATAGAAAAAAATTGATACCGAAGTGTGGTGTGTGTGGGTTAAGTAATATAGAAAACGTTTTGGGCATATGCCATCAATTACAAAAAAATATCTAAGAACGGATGGTGAAACATTTGATCATTTATTAAATTTGGTTCTAAATAAAATTATCAAAAACGACACGGTGATGAGGAAAAGTAGATCCTCACTGTTCCAGTCACACTTGTGACTGGAACAGTGATGTAAAGTGTAAAGGTCGCATTACTGAGACGAGAGACAATATGAAGCGACCAACCGTGTGAATTAAGTTACAGACGGCGTGTCTTTCAAGAATTGTGGAATCACCAATGTCCTTGATGGTCTAAAGATGATGCACTTTTGAAAAAAGTGAAATTTTGTACGAAAACGTCAGTAATGACGAGTATGACAGTAGCCAAGACACGTTATTGGTTATTTCATTAAGAGGAGTGTTTCCATTTACAATCGGTTTCCTCAGCCTACAAGTTATTTCTTGTTAGGAATTTTTTCCCGCCACAAAGTGCGGTTCAAGATGTCTTGGTCGGTTAAGCCTCGGGCTATCATGCACTCCCGTACTCCATCCATCCATGTCCTCCTAGGTCTTCCTCTTCTCCTTCTTCCAGGAGGTATCCATTCCAGGATAGCCTTTGGATATCTGCTTTCTTGCATCCGTTTAACATGTCCATACCATGTTAGACGCTTTTCTTTGATGGTGTCAATAATAGTCTTTTTCACTTCCATTTTTTCCCTTATGTCTTCATTCCGTTTTCTGTCTCTTCTAGAAGTTCCTGCTGAGCGTCTCCAAAAATCCATTTCTGTGCAGAGCAATTTGTTTTCCGCTCGCCTATTCAATGTCCAGGTTTCCGCTCCATACAATAGAAGACTTTGTACAATCGTTTTAAATATAAGTTTCTTTGTTTTATTTAGGATATTTTTTCTCCACAGAACAGAGTTTAACATGCCGATAGCCTTTCTGCCGTCTGTAATTCTCTTATTGATCTCTGCTTGGGATGATCCATCACTTTGTAAGATTGATCACAAATATTTGAATTTATCGACTTGTTTGATTTTAAAACCTGCAATATTTATAACGTGTCCTGGCCCTGAAGACAACATTTCAGTCTTGCTAAAATTGATTTTTAGACCCCATTGTTTATATTCCTCAAACAGTTGACGACATGCATACTTTGCATCTTCTAAGTCTTGTGTTATCACCACCTGATCATCTGCAAAAAGTAAATTGTGAATATAGGTGTTCTTATTAATCGGCAATCCCATTTTATTACATTTTTTTGACCAGGATCTTAGGTAGACGTTATTGGTTATACAACAAATAAAAGCTTAATTTTATATTGATATTTTGTTTATGAAGTTTGTTTATTTAATAAGCACTTGTGAATCTGTGTTTGAAATACAAGCAACAAAATACGTGTGTGTATATATATTTTATTATTTTTTTTTTCCAAAAATTTGTCATCTGAAGCGCGGGTGCGTCTTATCATTCGGAAAATACGGTAATCAACAGCCCTTACGAGGATCATCTAAAAAAGTTCGCGCATTTTTAATGCATAAAAATTTAATATTTCAAGATTTTGATTATTATTTTTTTTTCTGGGATGTTTTTTCTCTTTTATGTAAGTTGGCGAAGAATGCCAACAGAGTAGAGAAACAGAGCTTGAACATCCGCTCTATCGTTGGTATTCCATTAGTTCAAATCGTGGATTTTTGATTATAGTTAACGCATCAGGGAACTTTCTCCATGCCCATTAGAAAAACATAAAATCTACGTACTGTCAAAATATATTCTTTATTTACTACATATAAAATTAATACCTTTGTAGTCGAAGCACTCGTACAAACCAGCTAAAATGCCATTGATATATCAGGTAACTGCTTGAATTCTTATAAATTCTGCATGGAATCTGTCCGTATTTGGATGATGTAAACCAGAAGATTCTCTGTGTATCGATAGTGATGATATCTTAACTGGTGATCATTAATTTGGCAGTAAGTTTCAATGTAGTGCAAAAGATTATTATTAATGGATTTCTCCATTACTTTTAAAAGGGTTGAAGGCAATAGCATGATAACCGTATGGCAAAGTTTTGTCGTCCTTTCAAGAGACAGACTGGGTAAAGATGAATTTCTGCTCCACATTTAAAAACACACCAGCAGAACAAATCAGTTCTGCTGGTGTTTATAAACCCAAAAATGGGTTTATAATGCAGTGCAACCATGCAATGACAGACTTGTAAGCAGGCGTGTTACGTTGTAACGAGACACTTTTTTTCTGTTTTCTCGGCGTTCGTGTTTGATGTTTTTATGCAAACGCCTCAAAAGGTCTGCGTAATATGGCCCTGTGACTGGCCTTTCTGAAGATAATCCACTAGCAACGCAACAACTGTTTAACAACTGTTTGCATCAAGGCATCTTCCCAAGAAACTGGAAGACTGCGGGACTGAAGCTGATCCCAAAAACACCCACGAAGCCTCCACAACAGCCAACCACTTACAGACCGATAGCTTTGCTACCAGTGATCAGCAAACTATTTGAGAGAATGCTATATGCCCGAATTGACACACATTACAAGAGTGCTGAACTGCACATGTCTACCCAGTTCGGCTTTAAGCCTGAGTCTTCGACAGTAGAGGCACTTAGACATCTGCTGCACGGTGTGGCCAGTTGCAACAGTAAATACTACCTAATCATCTCCATAGATTTTGCCGGGGCTTTCGACACCATTTGGTGGCCAAGTGTCCTGGCAAGGCTAAGGCGGGCCAACCTTCCCTGCAATTTGTATCTCACTATCAAGTCTTACCTTACCGACAGGAGTATTAGTGTCGTGGCACCCTATGGTAGGGTAAACCGCCGTGTCTGCAGGGGTTGCCCCCAGGGTTCTGTCCTGGGGCCGCTGTTGTGGAACATTGTCTTGGATGAGTTCCTGGCCATGGACCTTGGTGACGTCCAAACCCAAGCTTTTGCCGACGACTTAATCTTGAAAATTGCTGCCGACAGTAGAACCCAGTTGGAGGTAAAAGCAAACCATGCCATCAGGATACTACAGGACTGGACCATCTTACACTGCCTAAAAATCTCACCAACTAAGACATCCTCAATTTTACTGAAAGGCTCCCTTGACCTGCACAGGCCACCTCAAATAAAGGTGAACAACACCACAGTGAAACTCCAAAGCCAGCTTAAGTACCTGGGGGTGATATTAGATTGTAATCTTTCCTTCAAGCAGCATCTCACACATTTAAGAACAAAGATAAGGAAGTACTCTGCACTGTTAGCACGTGTGGTTCGTCGGGACTGGGGACTTAAACGTCGCGTGCTCTCCTTATATTATAAAACGACATTCCTACCAGCTATAACATACGCCTCTGCGGTTTGGTATCACAAGGCATCAACCGCCGTAAATAGACGCATAATCGACTCAATCCATAGAACTATCCTGTTAACCATTACCAGAGCCTGTAGCACCACTAGCACTGTTGCCCTACAGGTCTTGGCCGGAGCCCTTCCCCTTGACCTGGACATCATACGTACTGGAATAGCCTATTATATAACCAAAGGAATGCCTTGCACCCACCAAGACTACACAGTGGATAACAATGCAACCCACAAGGCTGAAAAGAACAGGCTGCAGAAATACCTAAAAGAAACCTGGCAATACCGCTGGACAAACACAACAAAAGGGAACATCACCAAAAAGTTCATCCCGGACGTAGACAGAGTATACCCCATTCTTCCAACCTGGCTGCAACCCGGACTTTACACGACCTACCTCCTTACGGGTCATGGGGCTTTCAATGCAAAGCTTACAGCATTGGGAATAGTGGAGGATCCGCGTTGTACTTGCGGGGAACAAGAAAGCTGGGTGCACATTATGTTTGAGTGTGTCCAATACGAAGACCTTAGATGCAGACTAATAACTAGAGTTCACTATTTACCGAGGGATCTCGAGTCACATCTACTAGATACACAAGAAGAATATTTAGCCTTAACTGATTTTGCCCAGGGATTATTTAGCAGGCGCCAAACACTAGCCGCCATATACCGAAGACCTTAACGGAATGAGACAAAACAAAACTGCAAATAGCTGCGAGACGACACAGAGGAACCGACTATACAGACCTTGGACTGACTACAAAATGCACTAGGAAAAGACAAGTGACAATAGATTGTCGAACTACAAGAGTCATGATTACCGCCAATAGAAGCGAAAAAACACCTTTAAATAGTCGTGACATCAGAACAAAGGGACACTGCCCCAAGACCTTGCAGCATAGACCCACTACATAATGACAAAAGGTAGTGTAAGGACTAGCAAACATCACGGAAGGGATAAAACCCCATAATGACAGCCAGTAGACTTGATTATGACCCCAAGATAATGACCAGAAAATAAGCCCCAGACCACATGCAGTCTGGAAGGATGACATCCAGATTTAATCCCCTATTAGTATCCCACCTAGATGAGACTCAACGGCCAATTTTTTAGGGCCTGCAAACTGATGGAGACGACATACGTGGCACTCTCCCGCCGGAACAGCCTATTGGCGACCCAAATCCGCACTCTCTTGAGCGGATCTTTCTTTCCAAACTCCTGGGGAGGAGAGGCTTGCCTCTCCTTGCCTCCCCAATTTTTTCACTCTGGTGGGGCACGGGCATGCCTCACTACCTGCAGGGGCCATCTACTCTGTCGGCCCCTTATTTCCAATTTCTTCCCCCCAGTCTTCATCCTCCCCCCAAACTTTTGTCTTGCACAGCGTTTAGCCCTACATGTCAAAATCAAAAGAGAACATCAAAATTCTTGCCCGAACCTATTTGGTTTTTAAAACTCACTTTCACCGCACAGCCCCACGTCGCGCAATATTAATACTAACTTGTATCACTAATATCAACCTCGATTTTTTTTTTTTTTTTTTTTGGTCCTAGCCACTAAAATCCCAGGAAAGTAAGTGGCAAGACCAGCCAGAGTACAAATATTGGTAACACCCGGCCGGCCTCCCTGTGGCAGGTATTGGTAACGTCGGGTCTCACTAGGGGCCCGGCGGCTAACAGGCCGGACGAACAATGGGCACAACAAACTACACAGTACATATCCCACACACTTTTAAATCTCTGGCTTGTCCGATACAGAGAACATACGCGGAGATGGGAGAAATCCCAGGTGCCGTCAGACCCCGAACATACCTAATACCTAATACCTAATAGCAACGCAAGAAAATCCCCGGAATTGTGAGCACCTGATTATAATGGACGAGCAGCGCTATGCCGCCTTTACAGAGTTTGCGCAGTCTGTCTTCACTGCTAGACGGGTTAGGCACCCAAACACCACCCATTGAAGATCAAAGTAAGAAACTTCCTGGATATGAGTCCTCTCAGGAGAAGGAAAAAAAAAAAAAAAAAAAAAAAAACACTCCTTTCTTCCTTCGTCCCGGGAGTGACAGAACCTACACCAGCACAGCTGAACTGCTGCCTTTAGGCCTCCCTAGCCACGCTCCCTTGCGTGGTCCTTTGCCTCCACTCCCTGGCGGGAAGGGGAGTTCATCCCTGGTGTCCTCCCCCCTCGCCACCCCTCTTTTTCACTCTGGTGGGGCATGGGCCTGCTCCACTGACTTGGGGTCATCTTCCCTATGGACCCCGTATCTCTGTCTTTTCCCCCCAGTCTTCAGTCTCCCTCCCCTTCTCTAACTTACAACTAGTGTCTGAATCAACTCCAAATTGTTTGAGCCCTACATCCAAAAACTTAACTTTTAAACCTCTGGCATTGACAGTGTTCTGATTCACACCCACAATGTATAGCACGCGGAGATGGGGGAAACCCCTGGTGCCGTTTGACACTAAACACACTCTACACTCTACTAGCAACACGAAAAAAAAAAAAAAAAAACGATGCCAGCAGAAGGAATCGACTTGGCTTTCTTTGAAGGTGGAGAAGAGCTATATTTCCACTGTTTGGACTGCTCCTTTGTCTCTGGATGAAATTGATGGATTCACGTCTCAAAAATGGTCACAAACCTTGAATGGAAATTTTCTGGATCTGCTTGAAAATGATGAAAATGTTCACACTTGACTTTTGTGTGTTTGATCTGCTCAACAACTTTGGGACCCACCGTGCCGACACCTTTTTCAGAGCGAGAACCTCTATTATTATGTGGTATACACATTCAGATGAGCTGCTCTCTCTTGTCGATCACTCATCAACAGATCATGCACACTGTTAACAACTTCTGGAGTGATGAGCGTTGCAGGTCTTCCATAATGTGAATCATTTTCCAGGCTCTCCCTCCCTCGTTGAAGTTTTGCTACCCACTTCTTAACGATGGACTAGGAAGGGGCATCTTCCCCCAGTGTAACCATATCCTCATGAATCGACTTTGGCGTTAGTCCCTTTTACCCAAATATTGGTTGATTGCACGGCGACTGATTTTGTCCATCTTTCCTCATTCATACAACTTTGTTAACTACATGACCTGTAATTAGAAAAATACGTTATTGAAACTACATTAAACTTGGTAGGTTACTATTTGAAGTGATACACATTAAGTACTGAAATTTTGAACACTGTACCACTATCCTTTCATATTCAGGCCACAAACCTTCCAACCCCCCCCCCCACCTCTTAAGTCTAGTAAAATATTCACATTTTTGTTAAGTCCTGCAAAACAGAACTTGGCATTCACCTTTCACAAATGACGCTGGGTAGCGGTTAAACTAATGTTTCTCTTCCTATATAGCCAATGAATACCCCTCCACCTGATGTCGCAATATCTGCTTCTCATCTTCCATGTTTCTTAATTAATAAGTTGTGTAACGCTGTCTGAAAAAAAATTTAAATAAGCTTGGAAAGAATACATGAAAGTATTCTTTTATTTATTATTTCGAAGCTTATTTAAATAGACTGTATGCAAATATGAATAACTGCTATGGGCAAAGTGTTAATTATGAGTTAGCTTACGTTCAGCAAAAGTGGGTATCAGAATAAACCGTTTCCTTCGCCTCCATGTAATCTGATTGAACACTGTCTACCAAAGAGCAGGAGTTTCTAGCACTTTTACATGAGTAACACTAATGAAAAAATATATTTTTCTTTGTACCATTTATAGAAAAAATGCGATTTTCTTATACTTCCAAAATTATTTTGTAATATGAAAAGTGACAGTTATTTTTATTCCTGATTTCTTATCAACTTACCCAATAGGGTGAGAGAAGTTGATAAAAATATAAGCATTTGTAAAACTTAATGTTTCTTCTGCTCTAAAATAGGCACATTTTAGATCTTGTTTAATATCTCCTTATGCCAATGGCATACAAAACTGTAGCAGCTGACACAATACTTCTATATTTTTTACAATTCAAAACAGTTTCAAAGTCTGAGTTGTATAATTTTTTTTATGAAAACCCCAAGCACGAGAGGTATTAGAATCTATAGTACTTAGTACCGTGAAAAGGTTGAAGCTTCAGAAAAAGAGAGAAGGTATTTGTTGATATAAGACTTGAATTTCTATAGATTGCAATTCTGAGGAAATACGCATGAAGAGAAGTTCTTCCAGAATACGGAAGTTGAAAAAATAAATGAGGAAGAAGAAATGTTGGTTCTGTGAATTTGAAGTTGGGCAGTAAAAGGATACTGACTGGCTACGCCATGTATTAGGACTGGTTTGGAAGAGAAGGCGAGGATTAGCATTAGCAATAGCATTAGTTGAGGCATATGATGCAAGAAAGCAAGCTTATACAGCATCAGCCAAAAAAAAAAAAAAAAAACCCCCTTCCCATTTCGCCCATCCGGTCACTCCAAATTTTTGTCTAGTTCGGCCTTAAATTTATATAAGTTATCAACTCCCACAACAGATGGAACAGAGTTCCATCTGTTGTGGAAGTTTTCTAGATCCTGTTGCAGCAGCGTACTGTCATTAGTGTCATTAACAACCATTCTGACCTTCGTATCGCCTGAAAATTGGACATTAAGCCTGATATACCATCATCAATATCATTAATAAATACAGAAAACAACAATGGACCCCAACACTGAACCATGGGGGGGACTCCACTAATAACATTAGTCCACGAAGAGCAATGTCCATTGATTACCACTCTCTGTTTACTCCAAATGAACCATCCCTTTATCCATAGCAGCAATTTGCTTCCAATGCCACACTGCTCTAATTTGTGCTGTAGTCTTCCATGTGCAACAGTATCAAAAGCTTCTCTAAGATCCAAATATATGATATCAAAATTATTCTTTGCATCCAGTTCCTTTGTGACCACATCATAGTATCCAATCAAATTGGTCAGACAAGGCTTCCCCATAATAAACCCATGCTGTGTCCCAGCTATAACTGAAGTCTTCTTGTCTAGATGATCCTGCAGTGCTTCTTTAACCAGTGCATCCATTAATTTCCCTGGAACAGAAGTTAAACTAACAGGTCTGTAATTACTTGCGTCGCCCTTTGATTCTCCTTTGTGAATTGGGGTCCTATTTTCACTTCTCCAGCCTATGGGTACCTCCCCTGAGTCCAAGGAAGCTCTCATAATTATGGCTAAAGGTCTGTTTACTTCCTTTGCTGCCTCCTTTAATATAACTGGATAGATCCCATCCACACCAGGTGCCTTTCTTATGTTTATCTTCAACAATTTCTCTTCCACTTTGCTCTTGGTTATTACAAAATCATCTAGCTCACTGCCAGAGTTTAATTCAACTCTGGCATTCCCCTCCATGAATAACTCCTCATGTGTGAATGTAGGTGAAAAATACTCATTTAGTTTGTTAGCTACCTGAGCAGGATCATCAACAGTTGAACCATCGATATCAAGTGGACCAATCTGATTCACCAGCTTCCTTCTAGAGTTTTCATAAATAAGGAATCATTTGCATCCTTTGCTAAAGATTTCTCGTAATCTGCCTTGGCCTGCCAAACCTCCTTTGTGACTCGGTTAGAAACCAGCTTATATCTATCATAGACTTTCGTGTCACCTGTTAATTTATATGTATCCCATGCATTTTTCTTCTCTGCCACATGTCTCATTAGTTCATCTGACATCCATTTAGGCCTAAACCTTGAACAATATTTCTTAGTTGGTATGAAAAGCCTAGTAGCTTTCAAGATTAATTCTTTGAATGCTTCCCATTTTGAATTTGCTGTTGGTAATATCATTAGTTGATCCCACAGTATAGAATTTAAATACTGTCGCAAACCACCATAGTCACCTTTACGAAAGCTAAAACCCTTGCCTTTATCCCTAATGGTAGTTACCTCTTTGAATAAATCCCACTTCAGCACACTGTGATCACTGCTACCTGGTGGTTTCTTTATCTGCAGATTCTTAATGCATTAAGAATCACTACTGATAATCAGATCAAGAGTATTACTCCCTCTACTTGCCTCCCGAACATGCTGCTGTAGAAAATAATCATCTAATCCACGAAAGCCTTGCTACTAGTGCGCGAGTGACCAACTCACAAATTCCAGTTAATATCTGGGAAATTAAAATCCCCCATTATAAGACACTCTGATTTACTGGCCAACTCTATTTCTCTGTACAGTTGTATATTATAGTCATCAGAGTCATTAGGCCTATAACGCACTGCTACTCTCAATTTTGATTTCCCAGTGCTTATGTTACTCCAAACTGACTCAACACAGTGCTGTCCAGCCATTTCGACTGGCTGTACTTAATTTTGTGTTTGGATTTTGTGTTTCTTAACTACACTGCTGTGCAAAATTTAAGGACCAGTCAGGTTTTTACCTGTAGCTTCTCATAGGAGTGTCCTGGATATGGGGAAAGCATACCAAAGGAACCTCGTGAGGTACAGAAATGATGAAGGAAACAACACCGATACAACAACGTAAACTAAACGGTACAGAGGGACTTTATTCAAAAATGGCAACATAGCACTGACTGTCATGATACAGATGCATCACTGCCAAAGATGGAACAAAGGGAAGAGTTGGTCCTCAGTATGAGATATGGGCACCCTAATGTCGATGCACCACCTGCCCATACTTAGAACGATATTGTTGATAAGTTCTTGTGGTAACATCGTCCATTCCTCTGTCAACGTCATCTTCAGCTGGTGAACATTTTCTGGTCGGTGTGGACGTGCCGCTAGGTGTCTCCTCAATGCGTCCCATATGTGTTCGATGGGATTTAGATCAGCGGAACAGCAGGTCAATCCATAAGAACAGTCCTCACTTTCCAAAAGCATATCAACAGCTGCAGTGCGATGGGATGTTGCGTTATCATCCATAAACACGCACTCGGAACCAATGGCACCTCGGAACAGACGCACATGGGGAAGGATTACCTCAGTACAGTAGCGTGCGCCGGTTATAGTACCACCTTCCAGTATCTGGAGTTGTGTACGTCCATCCAAGATAACGCCTCTCCAGACGAGAACACCTCGACCACCATATCGATCCCTTTCAGTGATGTTTGCGGGGTGATATCGTGTGCCAATCTCTCGCCAGATTAGCTGAGTCCTGAATCGCTGCTGAGACTGAATCTACTCTCATCAATAAAGAGTACCTTAAGTAAAGATTTTGTGGTTGTAACCTTTAGAAATAGTGTTGGTCCTTAAGTTTTGCACACCAGTGTAATAGCATAACCCTTCCTCCCTTCCTGTCCTGTCTGTCCTTTCTGTACACATTTTACTCTCCAAATTCCAGTTCTGCACCGCTTATGTCTGTGTGACACCATGTCTCTGATATCCCAACATCTGCCTTTGATGTCTTGACTAGCACTTCAAGCTCATCGAATTTATTAACTATACTCCTAGCATTGGTGTACATGCAAGTATACATGCACCTGTTTCTACTCTTAGTTACCCTAACACAGCCCATGTATTTACTTGTTCCACTATGACTCCCAGCGGTCCTGGATATTCCCATTGCCTTACTTTCCAGGCTGCTGCTCATTTGCATTTCAATAGAAGTAGTGCAAGAATCACTTTTACCTCTGGCAGCGGCTACTGTTAACTTATTATTCCGTGTATCTCCCAAGCTAGCAGTTTTCCGACCCACCTAACTCTGCCTCAATAGCATCAACAAATATTCTTGCACCCTTTCTATTAAAGTGTATCTCATCCCTGTATAAGCAGTCTCTCCTGTCAACAAGCACAGACCAGGATGAGAAAAATTCTACCCCTTGGAGCCTTGCAAAATCTCTCCAGGGCCGAATTAGTCGACAAGGCTCTCATCATATACTTCCTCCTATCGTGTCTGGGCAGAATTGCAGACACTTTCGAATTCAATCCTATCTCACGGCTTTTTTTTCAACGTTTACCTGTTCCACCTATCCTTTTTGCACAATATGTTCCCCGTTTCCCTGACAATAGAGTCATCATAGAGTTCAAAAGAACAGTGCTCATGGAAGTAACTATAGAAAACGCATGCAGCAGAAACAGAACGTCTACGAGACAGAGAATAGAGAGACTTTGTTAAAGATTTGTCATTAATTAAACTAACTGCTCTCTTTTCACTGGAGTCTAGAAGCCTGAGAGAGGTTTTGGGACACCGCCTCAGATGTGGGAACATTATTCATTGGTTGGGCGGATTTGATATTTGTACAGAGTGAGCAGCTGTTTGGAAAACGAGTAATGCTGAGAGCGAAAGAGAAACCCCAATTTTTCTTTTTTTTTTTTTTAGATGTAGAGGAAGCAATATTTGTGAAGCACTTATCATGCCAAGAGAGATTAGAAGGGTAATCTCTAATACAGATATGTGATCTTGTTTAGAAATCTATCAGCAGAGGTGCAGAAGAATTCTTTTTGTGAGATATAAGACAGGACTGAGTTTTAGAAGGAATATTACCATGGAATATCTTGACAGGTTTTCCTGACTTTTTAAAATATGCGTATTATGAACATTTATTTCTTTTTTGAATGATTTAAATCGATGATTCGCTTTTCAGTTTCTGTAAATGATATCATAGTTTAGTTTAAAAGCAATATGGGCTGAATATAATTATCACAGTCTTAAAAGGCTAACTTAGTTTAACTTTGTTTTTGCCTCTCTATAAAACGGTTTGAAAATGCTCAGCAAAATTCAATACTGAAGACAATTCGAAAACGTATTTTTCCGATTAGTCGAGTGTTAAAAGGGCATCAACATATTCAGTAACGGAGTAAATTTAAATCGAAGAAATAAATCAATCTTCGTTCAGCGCACTTGAACTGCCTAACCAAGGGAGACGCGTCGATCACGCGATGTCATTTCATCAAAGAACACCTGCACATTCTCACGAATACCGAAAGCAGCCATTGGTTGCCTCGGGAAAAATGGATTCAACTAAGTATTTACAGTATGCACTATACAATAGAACTTCTCATAGTGAAAAAATCAGTTGTAGAACAAAATGCACGAGCCAGGATATGGTCGAAACTTAACGATTTCCAAAGGAAAAATAAACTGGCATTTCGCAAAAAAAAAAAAAAAAAAACCCTAAATTTTAGATTACATTCGTCCCATTACTACCAAATATCTGATCATGAAGTGACACAGATTAGGATTTGTTCACATTTATCAGAAAATAGAAATGAAAATTTTCTATTCGAGTTTATGATAAACATTTAGTAAACTCGCTTTTTATAAGACATTAAACACATTAAATAGTAGCTTGCCAGCATTCACGCATAGTTATTCATGCCGCATGTTCATATACACGATATATCATAAAATGTGTAGTCTATCTTCTAAAATTCCTCTGACCTTATTTGGCCGTTTCAAGAGTATAGAGTATTATTTCAATTTCTTTTAAATAGAACTAGTGGCGTAACCAGGGTTAATGGGGCCCAGGGCAAATAAAAAATTCCCCTTAAAAACTGTTCTTCTGGAATTTTTGCATTTTTTAACCATAAAAAGGCGTCCCCAAAACTTTTGGTGCCTGGGGCACATGCCCCACTTGCCTCACCCTAGTTACACCACTAAACAGAACTACTACCGATTTCGCTAGTTGAGTAAAACAACAAGGTAGCAACATTTGCTTAGTTGCAAATGAAATCGCGAAGAATGAAAATTACGATCTATCAGTATCGAAAGGTAACTTATGTTATGGTAGTTTGGTTTCATAATATAATTAATAAATGCATAGTCTTTCTATTCAGCTATTGTAGGAATGAATTAACTGTGATATATTATGAATACATTTTCAGGGATTCTCGAGCTATGCGATACCACAAAAGTAATCAATTTTAATGTATATATCAAATAAAACAAGAGAAATTTGCAAGTTTATAAAATAAAACCGTTTAATTGAAAATAAACAAAAGCAATCAATTTCAAACCTGGGGAAAAAATTAAAAAAAAAAAAAAAAAAAATTGTGACCCCCTCTAACTTGACTGTGATCCTCCCCCAAGGGGAGGGATTGCCATTCACAGCTAAGAACTCCTGTCCTAAGTGACAGCGGCAAAGAGAGAGAGAGAGAGAGAGAGAGAGAGAGAGAGAGAGAGAGAGAGAGACACAGACTGACAGATCTTTATTGCAGCCCAGAGATAGTGATGTACATAGTGGTGCAGTTGCAACTGCCCGCACCGCACAGTGGCTAGGGGTTAACAATGTAACGTAAAGATAAAGTTGCCTGAATAAACCAAAAAAATAAGAGTACAATAATAATGAATAAGTTAAAAAAGTACAGAAAATAGAGAAATGAACTGAGTAAACTAAACATTAAGTGACTGTACAGAGCATTAGTCACAAAATACAAAACATAAGAATATAAAAAAGTAAAGTGCAGCCATTATCAACCCACTGCAGGATGGAAGCCTCCTCAACAATTCATGCTGAGGGAAAATGGACCATAATCTGCCACGCTGGTCCAGTGCGGGTTGGCAGATCGACCGTATTCAGCAGTCAGGGGCTTGAACCCGGTCTACTCAAAGAGCGTGTGCTACCGCACTCCCGCTCCTGCCCACTCGGCTACGGAGGTACCTAGTTAGTCACAAAATACAAAACATAAGAATATACTGTACATCAAATAGCTTAATTATCTACATTGAATTGAGAAGAGGATACATCGGGACTCAGGTTATAATATTGGAGGCCTTGGCCACCCACTACGGAGTATTCTTTTTCTGTAATGTCGATCCCACACTAAACTTGTTGATATCGTCATCTAGATCTCGGACGCGTGAAAACGTCTGCTGATGAAATAACTGGTCCGACTGGTGAAGGCGTGTTTGACGAGGGAATAGCTGTGGATTTGCTCGCAGATGAGCCACTGGATCCTCCATGCACAATTATCCCAGAAAGGAGGAAGAGGAGATGAGACAGTCATGAGTTTGACTGTGATGACGATTTTTCTTTCATCAATGAGCCATGTGAGCCTTGGGATGTCGAGTGTGTTGGCCATAGCGGTGGTTCGGAGCTGGGGAGGTAGGCTGAGCTTGTGCAAGCCCATTTCAGGAGCCAATACTCAGAGGAGAACACTGGTTTGGTGGTAGAGGGATAATGTGCATTCACTCGAAATGTCTCTCTAATGTTATGAAGAAGAATGGGGGGTTTACCTATAAACAGGTGGAGTAGATGGTCTTCTTCTACTGATTTGCATTTTTTCTGATCGTACCTTTCTCATAAGTTAGGTGGTGATATTCCGACTATTCCGACAATTAACAACAGTACTATTCCGTGATATTCGGAATATCACTAATAACAGTGATATTCCGACAATTAACAACAGTGCTATTCCATGATATTCGGAATATCACTAATAACAGTGATATTCGACAATTAACAACATTTCTGAATGCAATAGCATTCAGAAATGCTCTCCTCTGCCAAAAGTCGCCGGATTAGAGAATAGCCATATTAAAAAAAAAAAAACAAAAAAAAACAAGATGTTGCTAAAATAATTACAGCAGCTCCATTCAAATTAAAGACAAACGAAAAAACAGAACAAGTTGCATTAAAAGAAACCCTAATAACTAACACAAATTATTTCAGTCAGGGGCGTTCCTAGGGTATGTGGCGTCCGAGTGCCAATTGAAATTTGGAGTCCCCCTTTAAATTTTTTCTTCATATGTGTATGTAAGTTCCAGATTTTCAGGCGCCCTTGAACGTTGGCGCCCAGGTGTAAGCACCCCCTTTCACCCTGGGACAGTCAACACTCCTTGTACCCTTGAAACGACCCGCCCTTGATTTCAGTTCAAACAGGAAAGAAAGAAAAAATCCTTTCCCATAAAAACCCAAAACCACGTGATCTGGCTGGTACAAGAAGGTGCCTTCCAATTGCAACTATTTCGGTAAAATGAAGGCATGTATGGAGGATCGGGTTATGTCAACTATGCCTACTGCCATAAAAATTGTGCCAACATATATATTGAAAAATGATGATAGTTATGTTTGTAACGCGTACTTAGAAATAAGAAGTTTTCTATTAGGCCACAGTTGTTTAAATGATATAAATATAATTTAATTTTCTTCTTCTAAGTTTTATTGTTTTATTTTGCAAAAGTACTCACAATAATTTTATCTAATTTTAAGTAGGTATGCTTATTTTTTGTTGTTGTTATTTGGTTTTTAGGAACATTAGCAACTAAGGCCATATTGCTCCGGGGATATGCGGTGGTCATTCATTGACCTTTCCGCATCCCCCCGTATTTGGTGTCACGGGCTCGAACCCTGGTCTAATCAAGAGCGTGTGCTACGCACTGCTACTCCTGCCCACCTGGCTACGGAGGCGCGTATGCTATTTAGTTCTGTCCATAATGTAAAGGGGCTGAATGGGACAAAGCCTAATTTCTATTTTTGTATATTATAAATTTTCTATTAGTGTTGGAGAATCCTACTTTAATTGATGTACAAGGCCTGACGTAGCCCAGTGGTCAGGAGCGAGAGTGCATAGCACGCGTTCCTTGAGTGGACCGGGGTTCAAGCCCGTGACTACTAAATACGATAAATATTTGTATTGACGATTTATTGTAAACTCTACTGACTTGGTTGTCGTGCCGGAGTATAAACAGAAAATTTATTTATTCCTCAAATTTCTCACTCGGATACATATGCAGTAATTTCTCACACAGTTCAAATGAAAATATGTATTCCACGCTGCCCCGTCTTTCCCTATACAGTACGTATAAGGTGTATAAAATATGTAACACACTTTAATTTTGACAATTTAAATATTGACAAATTTTCGAATTGATTTTCATTGTATAATGAGTGTTTCAGTATGATTCGAAATTAAAATGGAAGTCTTTGTTTTAGGAAGACAGGGCATAACTTTCAACATTCAACAAGAATGAGAATTATCTTAAAGTAATACACTTACACTACTCGTGCACCCAGTTGATAGATACCATACTGCTTACTCTGGCGCTAGTAATAAATTAAACCTCTCATAAGAACGTTCTATAATTCTTCACAATGAAAATTTTAGAGCTCTGAGCTATAAATATGCAAAACTGAGTTTAAAAAAATATGTTATACCCAATAACATAAATATTAGAGGTTATAGAATGAGTTACTCCGTGGTGTGATCCTTACATTGTGCCTTATTGGCACAATGTTTTTAAGAAGACTGCACTCTTCCTCCAAGTTGAAGGAATCTTGAGAGAGAGAGAGAGAGAGGAGAGAGAGAGAGAGAGAGAGAGAGAGAGAGTGTGGTATCGCTGGTGGCTACTAGACATTTACCCATCTCCCCTTGTTAATCTGTGGTGGTGCTTGTGTGTCAGCCTAATGTGCGCGTGTTGTCGTATTGCCTGTGCTAGGCCACCCCGCCACCAGGGAGCAGCCAACACCTGGGCAGCTGCTGCCCAGTGCTCGTCCTAGGCACGTGGAGCCTAGCCTGGTCCACTATCACCTGTAGTGCTGAAACACACAAAATCAGGTTTAGAGAGTATTGAATCCTCCGTGTCAGTATAGTAAGTTTGCCACTTGTCACTAATTACTTTCATCAACCGGTGAAATACCACCACTTTGCTTATTGGAGGCTTGAAGTGGTGAAACCCATGTTAGTCTCTAGAGCAAAGTTTCCGGAATCCCCTCCTCCCATACTTCTCCTTCAACCCATGCACGGTACTAAGTACTATAGGTTTTGATACCTTTCGTGTTTGGGGTTTTCATAAAAAAAAAAAAAAAAAAATTAACGGCCCTCTTCAATCGAGGCTATAATTACTATGTGGCCAAGATCGGATATACCATGATGCAATGGCGCGGTTGCTCCAGGACACCAGGTTCGAGGGGGCATTGATGAACGCAATTACTGTCCAAGGTCTCCCATAACTACGTTTTGGGCCTATAAAAATATGTGCACCACCGTCCATACTACCCAAATCAGTATTTCCACTGCTACAAAAAAAAACAAAAAAAAAAAAAAACAGTGCAACTGGATTCACAGACCATTGTATCTGTTTCCAACCTTCTAGCCAATCAAGTAAATTCAAATGTTACTAGTGCAGTGACTTTGTTTCCGATTTTTGTCTAAAAAGAAGATTTACAAGTAGATTTCGCAATTTATTATAATACATTGTACGGGAAATTGATCCCTGCCTAGGTTAAAAAGTACTGTCCGGAATTAATCGATAGTAAATTTGCGAGCAGTTTCGATCATAGTTCCCTTTTGGAAATTTAGATTTAAAAATATCGTTGATGCTGTAATTATAACTGGAAACATTATTTATTTATTTTTTTTTTTTTTTTTGGCAAAATTTAATCCATAAATAGTTTATGAACTCTCAGGTGTCGCACTCATTTTTTGTTTGCCGCGTTCATCTTTCTAATTAGCGAACTTAATTAAGACGACACCATGAATAAAATTTTTCTTTACTTTGTTAGTATTTCTTTTTAATATTTTATAGTGGTGCCAACATACAGATTAAAAAATTATAATAGTCATTTTTACTTCGTGTCTTAGGAATTTCACTTCTAGCTCAACGTGGTATGTGCGGCACAAAATCTTGAGGCAAGTAAACAGTAACTGCCAAAAAAAGAACTGTAGTGCAATGCCCGCTTAGGCCTTAGGGAATTTTTCTATCTGAAAATTTATTTTATGATTAAAAGTTAGTTTAGTTTGTTTTTAATGTATGCACAAGTCAAAAAGATATTTCTCGACGAAAACAAAGTAAACTAAAAATTATGATTACACGCGAACAGTCAAATTATCGAAAATAATTACATAATATAAATCAGTTACTTTTTTTAAAATAAGCATACTACGTTTAAATAAGGAGCTGAATGAACTGGAACGGATTATCCTCCAAGAAAAGGAGGCACTTGCTAATAAGGATCGATGTAACAGGGTTGTGTTCTATCGTTGAAATATTTTAATGAACGGGGGGGGGGGGGGGGAGAATGAATCGAAGCTGAAAAATGTAAAATTAATTGTCATACGAGTACCTCATTCCTCTAAAATATAAATATAATGTATGAAAATACATTATATTTTTTTAATATATTTTTATAATGTATTGGAATGAAAATTTTATAATGCGCTTTCCATTTTTATAAGAATGCGCCTTGCCTACTCAAATTATGTAATAAGTAATAGTAATGATACGCAAATAATAAAAAAACTTTTTATAATTTAAAAATTAGAGACTACTTACTACTGTAATTTTAATAAAATAAAAATAAGACAACAGCGCTGCCTATTAATATTTAAAAACTTGATCCTTAATCGCTTTACTTGCATCTAAAACTAATTTCAATTTTTTTAAATTTACAAAAAATGGATTTCATCCACCCTTCCTCCAATCCTCAACCACCTAATCAAATTCATCCTAGAATTCGTTCATTCAGCCAAATATTCTCCCGGTTTGATCTAGCTGTAGCTTTTATCAGCTTTCAGAAAATTTTTAAACCGGCAGTACACCAATAAATCAGCCGCAATAAATTCAATTACACAAAGTAACAATAGTCATTCCTCCAAATTCAAAATTACAGAACTGTTAAATTTTTCTCAACTTTCTTCAGTTATAAAACACTGCGTTATAATACCAATTGTCAGTGAATCTTTGCAGCAAAATTACAATTCTGTAGTATAATTGACCACCATTAAACACAAGCATATTGAAACCAAATAAATTCCCACTATCAGTACCGTGACTCCCTCTCAGAATCTGGCGCCCGTGTACCATTCAGGGGTTGCACCATCCTTAAAACGCCCCTGTTTGAGACAAAGATATTGTTACTGTTACCTACTGTCAGAGACATTTAGTTGTGTTGTGTAATAGCAGTCTGGTCCATACTGCTCTACGATTCAGAATTAGGCCTAACTATAAAACCTAGTCTAGAAAACGCTTATAATAATAAAGAAAAAGAAAGACTAACCTTAAAATCAGTCAGTAAGGATGAGGTGGGTTTCTGGTTGTGCAAATTGGATTTTAAATAGAAATAGAAAGTTTAAAAATACTCATTTTTTTATTGTTTTTAAATATATAGCACTAATTAGGTTCACTTAGCGATCGCACAACAGCGCCGCTCTTTTTTCCATGTATTTGTGAGAAGTCATTAATCATTTTCTTGATTTAAAATCTATGAAGAAATCTTAATATTAAAAAAAAAAAAAAATATATATATAATATTATATATATATATATATTATATATATATAGTTTTATTTATAGTGAAAATATTAGTACCAGTATCCTGATTTTTTTTTTTTATATATAAGTAAATATTGTGATTTCTACCTTTTAATGTTAC